>NC_138656.1:116986780-117731971 GCF_964273445.1 Streptopelia decaocto
AAGAGAAAGAGAAAGAGAAAGAGAAAGAGAAAGAGAAAGAGAAAGAGAAAGAGAAAGAGAAAGAGAAAGAGAAAGAGAAAGAGAAAGAGAAAGAGAAGAGAGGAAGAGGAGAGAGAGGAGAGGAGAGAGAGGAGAGAGGAGAGGAGAGAGAGAGAGGAGAGAGAGGGAGAGGAGAGGAGAGGAGGAGGAGAGGAGAGGAGAGGAGAGAGAGGGGAGAAGAGGGGAGAAGAGGAGAGGAGAGGAGGAGAGAGGAGAGGAGAAGAGAGGAGAAGAGGAGGAGAAGAGAGAGAAGAGAGGAGAGAGAGAAGAGAGAGAGAGAGGAGAGAGAGAAGAGAAGAGAAGAGAGAGAGAGAGAAGAGAAGAGAAGAGAAGAGAAGAGAAGAGAAGAGAAGAGAAGAGAAGAGAGAGAAGAGAAGAGAGAGAAGAGAAGAGAAGAGAAGAGAAGAGAGAGAAGAGAAGAGAAGAGAAGAGAAAGAGAGAAGAAGAAGAGAAGAGAAGAGAAGAGAAGAGAAGAGAAGAGAGAGAAGAGAAGAGAAGAGAAGAAGAGAAAGAAGAGAAGAGAAGAGAAGAGAAGAGAAGAGAAGGGAAGGAAGGGAAGGAAAGAAAGAAAGAAAGAAAGACAAGAAAAGACAAGAAAGAAAAGAAAGAAAAGAAAGAAATAGAAAGAAAAGAAAGAAAAGAAAAGAAAAGAAAGAAAGAAAAGAAAAGAAATACCAACTCTTGGATTTTGGTTTTCATCAGATAAAGCTGACACTAATGTTTCAATTTTATATTGTCATGTTTTTGTAGTTACTCAATAACATGCTACAGCAAAGGTAAATCAGGAGTTAAAGAAAACAGTTTCATGCAAAGTGGAGCCCAGTGCTTTATTGCAGAGCTGTGGCTGCATTCCCTGGGGCCCAACAATGTGCAAAAGTTTGTGCTTTAGTTGGGACACAAAACTCAAGTTTCTCTCCAGAGAACATTCCTTGGTATCCCAGAAATGGATTCCAAGGTGTATCTCCCTTTGGGGTACGAGGGGTTCTTCCAGAGCCATATCTTTGAGAAATTATCCATCCACCACATTTGATTGAAATTCCAAATGGTCTAAAAATTATTGAGTCCAATATGGCACACGCATACACTGCATGATCACATCAACCCCATGCTTGAATATAGTCAACCTTAAAAAGAGAAACGTGATGTATTAACATCAATAAATGGGCTGTGTTTTCCAGGTTAGCTGATATGCTTTTCTCCAAACCTCAGGGAGGAGATCCAGTGGGTGTCAATCCAGTAGATCTCTGTGATGCTCATTCGCAAATGTGGCCCCCACAAGCTGCCCAACACCCTCTAAAATTGATAAGAAAAGAGGAAAAGTGGAAAAAGAGAGAGATATCCCTTGGTGTTTGTGCCTGCTTCTCTTTCAAATGGAATTAATGGTGGGTTTAATGGGGTATGAAAGGATGTTTTACTGGAAACAATGAGGAACAATTGTCTGGCTCACGTTTCATTTCACAGGTCATTATTGCATTAAGAAGTAAATCGACCAAGTCCGGTAAATAACAGTCTGTGTTTTGCCCAGAGCTTCAAACCAACAATCTTAGCAGCCACCAACTAATATCTTTGTCATTTTTAACCCTTGCAGGGATCTGCTGGGGGCTAAACAATTATAGTCTTCACCCACCCCTAGCAGGTAAGCATTATTCATTTATTTCTCATCCCTTCTTCCTGCAAACCCCACGAGGCTGGGGTATTTTTTTGCATTGTTGTTTTGTTTATTAGCCAACCTCGCCAACTGTGTGTCTGGTGGCCTTGAAAAACAACACGTATTTTAGTGACTGCTGCAGGCATCTTTAAACAGGCTGCTTCCTCTGCAAAATTAATTGGTGCAAAATGCAGTGCTTCCCCTGTAAAGCTCTGCAAACTAACACTCAGTGGTTTGGTTGGATTATAGATATGCCTCTAAGATCTAAGTAAAATAATATAATAATACTTGCAGGATGCAATTCAGATTTCTTTTTTTTTTTTTTTTTAATTGCGTAAACACAGGAATATAGACTCCTTAAAAGCAACAGCCTCAGTTTCGGTTCTCTGGTGCTGTAAACTCTGCTCAAACCTTGTACACCATTTTCCATGGGACTAAACTCTACACGTTGCACAACCTTTCAAGTGCATTAACATCCCACAAGAACAGGGAGACTGGCTGAGAGGGACCAAGCACATGGGTTGGGACAGAATCTCTGTACACTAATTACCTCCCGAGTAGTAACTCTTTGTTTTGATCAGCAAAGTCCTAATTACCAGACCTTCCCACTACAACACCCTGGCCTTTGGACCCATAAATCACTGTCAGGCCTCAAAGGTTCTTGCAGACCACTGGGCATCCTTACAGAATTTAAAAAAAAAAAGGTCCATAAAAGGCCTTCTGAAGTTGTTTGATCCATCCTCTACACCTCAGGAAAATATCTCTGGATGATCCAAGGGTGTTTGCGTAACTTCCATAGGACTCCACAACCCATTCACACAGGCTATTCCAGTGTTTCGCTCTCTTTATTTTAACATTCCGTCCCCCACCATCTATAATTGTCTTTGATGAAATTTCAGCCCATTATTTCTGATTCTATAGCGTTGGGGAACAATTTACATCTCTCTACTCCACAGGACTCTCCCACAATTTTGAAGGCAGTTCTTAAATCTCTCATCCATCTCTTCTCAAGACTGAGCCACCCAACTTTGTAAGCCATTCTTCTGCTTTCCAGATGTCTAAATATCCTTTTCACCTTTAAACCAAGGGTGATGTACGCAACAGTTATTCAGGTTTCATGGACCGCCAGTGTTGTATGAATCACAACTTAAGAACCACTACCCTGAAATGTAGATGCGTTGTGTCAATGGTAATAAAGCTCATACTCAGGTCACAGGAAAGACTTATACACCAAAGGATAGAGAGGTGGATATCAAACCCGTAACTAGACCCCTAAATGAAGGTGAAGTGGTGTTTTGGGGGGCACTAAGCTCTTTTTTTTCTCACAGGGAAACAAATGGGCTCTCCAAGTTTTCATGAACTCCAAAAATTGTGTCATTTTTCTACATAGCTTCTCAAATACAGGAGTCTTGTTCTGAAAATTACAAACCTGGTGTTTAATCCTCAGAGAATAAGGCTGAGAGGAGAAGCCAAGAATTTCTGACAACAATTGTAGGCATAAACTATTTGCTGGCCTGTCTTCAGAAAGGATTTCTATCCTAATGGCCAAGGTTATCTGCCATAGTCAGAGACCTGACTTTGCAATCACTTTTTCCAAATTTCATTATTCTCAATACATATATACACATATTTTACATTTTACACAGCTGAGTATGGGTGCATGCCTTGTTAAAAGTACCTGCAGAATTTAGAAGGTAAGTAGAAAGGACGGCACAAAAAGCAAAACTCCATTTACAGCAATGAATGAGCAAAATGGGTGGGTTTTCCCATGGTCCTTTGCATTCATCATGAGAAAAGCATTTTATGCTCTCCATGGGAACAAGAAGATAAAGTCTGATAGGCTTGTACATTTGTAGAGGTATATAAATATATAGAATCATAGAATCATAGAATCATTTCAGTTGGAAGAGACCCTCAGGATCATTGAGTCCAACCATAACATAACCTAATGTGTATACATATAGATACACATTTCTCTACAGTGTTCACAGGGATATTGAGCAATGCCATATATCTTCTTTCCTAGCTTAACAATTAAGAAAATAACATCCCTGAAAAAGGAAAATCGCTATTTATTAGAGGCTGAGATACAGATGCATTGACGGAAAGTAATTTATAGTATTTTCAAATGGAAATGTCATATGGTCACATCACCCCCAATGCTGACCTAGTTTGCTCTTTCTGGATCTCCAGATCTGGTTTATTCTTCCATGATTTACCAAAACAAATTGTCCCCAGTGAGCTGAGCTGATCCTTTAGTTCACAAGCTTCAGACATCTCACACTTGAGCCACCACAGGCATATAAAAGATAAAAAAATAATGCATTTTGTCTTACTTTAAACCTTGTTCTCCTATGAACATTTAAAAAATCCTTCCAACTTTGCTTTTCACTTCAGTCTCAACTTATTTAAGGTCCGCTGAAACCTTTACCAGGGATGTATTTTCAAGAAAACTAAGTAAAATTACAAGAATTTTTATCATATTAAGTTTGGATTTTATAAAACAATAGCATGGTGACAGTTCTTTTAATGTCCTCCATTGCCACTTTCAATCCATTTTGCATGGGCCATTTTATTGCGGAAAAAGCAAATTTCTATCTCTGAACAACAACTACAACAAAAAAGCTTCAGAGGAAAACAATAAATGTTTCAGGCCAATATTGCATCTGTTTCATTTCTTGAAAATCTAAGAAACCTGTAATCTCTTCTCAAACATTTTTAATTACTAAACATGATTATGCATAGCAGGTGCAGCTAATCATAGTCCTCGGAATATTAAATATATATGGTACAACATTTTCACAAAGCTTTAGCCCTAGATTACACTGGCAGTTTGTGTAACAAAATGATAAACTTCCTCAATTATTACTTGAGAATTTTATTTGATAATAAAAATTACCAGAAGAAAGGAGATTGCACAAAATCCTTAATCCATATCTCAATACTATGCTGTCCTTCAGAGAGTGTTTTTTAAATAGCAGTTGACAAAATCAAGTGTTTAAATGTCTGTCCAGGTTGCTTCAAATAAACATTTATACATGAAATACCTACCCTTCTATGACCTAGAAAATGTACTGATTACCTCTAGAGAGCAAGTAAGACTAATGTAGGAATTCAACAGTTTTAGATTTGCCTAGATTGCAAACAATATAGAAAAATATAGTCTTAGTTACCTGTTGGTCAGATAAAAGGTCAACTGTCCACAATACGCTATTCCTCTCACCAACAGATTCCCACTAAAGCTGACTAATTTTTTTCAATAAAACACTTCTTCAGCTTTAATAATAATTAAAATAAAAAAAAGAGTTTGGGATTTTTTTTTGTTTAAAACCACAGCCAGAATGGAAGTGTGCAGTAAAGTTCAAAAATGTGCTCCAGGCATTATTTTAATATAAAAGTAGAATGTAAAATACATTTTTGGCTGATTCCAGTTAACGTAACCATACTTTTCAACCTGCCTAAGCAGAGTGGGATGCTTTCAGATGAAGAGTCAGGCTGTCAGGGTTTTGGAAGGATATGCATTAATTCAGTGACTCACCTTGGGCAAGTCACAAATTCTGTCTTCTGTCTGGAGGACATACATATAAAATATATGCTTATCTCACAGGGGTATTACAGACTTAAATTCCACTGATGCTTCTACTGTATTCAGATAATTTACAAGCAGGTGCCAGATTTGTGAAAGGTAGAAAATAAATGCAATTATTCACAATATTATACAATGCAAATATAATAGGAACCCTGAATTATAATTAAGGAGTTAATGAGACACAGAAAGGTTGTTCCTCCATCCAAATTTGAAGCCATGCTAAAGGGGAAGAATAAGAATGGGAAGGACTCACTTTTGGATTTACACAAGGGGCTGGATCCCTGACTGTGCAAATGTGAACACTCAAAGGCACCTGTCCTGAAGAATCCAGTGTAGTCTGGGATGACAACCTGCTTTCATGCTGTGATACCCGGACAGCTGAAATCTTCATAGTTTTATATTTAACTATAGATATCAGCTGAGATTAAAGACCCATATAACAAGTTGGAATCTTTCGTGTTTGCTTGGAAAGTGAGAGTCACATTCTCTTCTCTAACAAGGGGGTAATACAGGGAATTAACAATTAACTGACTAACACTTAAAGAACTAACACTTAAAGACTTAAAGAGCTAATACTTTGAAAGCTAACCTTTAACCCACATCACTATTGCCTAGCCTTGCTTATCTTTGTGTAACTTATTGTATGAGAAACAGGAGTTCCATGACACCTTGCAAAGATAAAAAACCTTGGGTGCATCCTTGGGTGAACTAGATAACAGAAACTTGGGCACAGGACAGGTGATATGCTAATTCTAACCAACACTCCTGCAAGTATAGATACTGGCAGACAGATTTTCTGATGATCATTTCCTTCTTCATGTCCCTCCCCCTGTTCCCATGTCTCCAGCTATAGACCCATCATGACATCTCTTCCATGAGGAAGGATAAAACCAAACAAATATCTATTAATTTCTGTTTCTCTTAGTCACTTTATCACCATTCCTGGAAACAATCAAGGCCAGGCTGGACGGGGCTCTGAGCAACATCATCTAGTTGAAGATGTCCCTGCTTATTGCCATGGGGTTGGAATACATGGCCTTTGAAGGTCCCTTCCAACCCAAACCATTCTGTGATTCTATGATTCTGTCATTCTGTAAGTTGGGTCACTGACACTGACAACAATTTAATATTCAGTTTAGCTTATTTGTTCCCCAGGAATCAATACTGTGCCCCGTGTTACTCAACATCTTCATAAATGAGCTGGATGATGGGACTGAAAGCACCCTCACCAAGTTTGTTGGTGACACTAAACTGGGGGGTGATACGTAAACACAGAAGAGAGAGGCTGAAAAGAGTGGGCTAGCAAGAAGAGTATGAAGCTTAACAAAGACAAATACTAAGTCCTGGACCTCTAACCAAAGAGCTGGCTACAGTCTGGGATGTGTGTGGCTGGGGAGCAGCCTTTAATGAAGGGATGAAAGGGTTAATGAAAGGGATGTAGGGGTTCTGGTGGACAACAAACTGAACGCGAGTCAGCTGCATTACATTAAAGCAACAAAAGCAACTCAGATCCTGATCTGCATCCACAGGGACATTGCTGGTGGACATAGAGACATGATCATCCGACTCAGCTCTCCCCAGGTCGCAACTAGAATATGCTGTCTACTTCTGTTACCCACAGTTCAAGAAAGATGCTGACAGACCAGAGAGGATCCAAAGAAGAGCCACAAAGATGACCAAAGAGATGGAGAACTTGCCCTATGAGGAAAGACTGAGGGATTTAGGTCTTTTCTGCCTGGAAAAGAGAAAAAAACAGAAGGCTTGGAGGACCTCATCACAGTATTCCAGTATTTAAAGGGAGGCTGCAAAGAAGATGGAGGATCTTTCTTCACAAGAAGCCACAAGAAGACAAGTTGCAATGGCTATAATTTGCACTAGAAGAGTCCTCATCTTGCTATAAGAAATAATTTTTTATACAGTGAGAACAATTGTTCAGTGGAGCAACCTCCCCAGGGATAAGGTAGAGTCACCATCACTGGATGTTTCCAAACACTTTTGGACAATATGCTAGATAATCTCAACTATGCTCCCTCTAAATGAAAGTTTGGACCAGATGACCCTTTGAGGTCCTTTCCAACCTGAGGTGTTCTATGACTTTGTGATTCTATGACTATTCAGCCTGAATTGCTTTAAAACATGCCTCAAACATATCTGCCAGCAGGAAGACATTATGTGTGTTTGCAGTCTCTAGGTTAAAACTTGGAATGCTTGAGTTCACCTCCCAGACACCCATGTATCAACCCACCTAACTTCTGCCCTTAAGGTGTCATTCATTGAAGATCACTGAAGGCAATGGAAGCGGGTTCAGATGAATCTTCTACCAGCCTCTGGTCCACCAAGGGAACAAAATGAACTTCAGGGGTTGGATATTGTTGGGTTACCGGCATTGTCATGAGGCAGTATGATAACAGAGTCTTTTAATTATTACAGATAGACAGCAAATGGTTGAAACTCTAACTACAGAATTATGGTTGTATTAGCAACCCTTTGTGGAACAGGGGTTTAAACCTGGACACAGAAATCAGTTGAGTACATAAATTGTTCATTTATCCTTCATTTCTCAGCTAGACGCACCCCTGTTTATAGCTAATTCTGCTGTACAACTTGTGATCCTGGTATTTCCTATATCCTGGTACCATTTAGTGCTCCAGGGGTGGCCCCAAGCTCTTTTGTAAGAGGTTCGGTATAGACATGAGTTTGGAGAGAAAAACATTTTGTCATCCAAAAATGGCAGCTCAAAGAGATTAAGGTAATTACAAATTCATGTTAAACTCATTAAATTGTTTTGGATAATTTGAAAAATGATAATGTGAAAGTTCCTCATAAATGATTTAGGGGGGGAGTTGTTGGAAAACATCACATTCTAAACTTTTGCAACATTATATTTAAAAGAAAAAAAGAGCAAAAAAATACCCTTAAATTAAAAAATAATTATGCATTGTTTGACTCAAAACTGCTTTTGTTGTTGCTCCTTTTTCTTTTAGCAGAAATAAGAAGAAAAATCTTGGATCTGTTCCCTCCTGTTTTGTTGTTGTTTTCCTTCTGAATTATGTGGTTTATCCAGAAAACTAAAACTTCATTTTTATGCTAACAACTCTGCTTCTACAGAAAGCCACAATAAAAAGGCCTGGTCTGTGACCCAAATTGCTAACACAGCAGGTAAAAGATCCAGCACAAAGGAAGACAAAACCAAACAAAAATGTGGATGCATGATTAAAACTAATTTTTAAAATAAAATAAATAAATAAAAACATTTCATATCTAAATAAAAACATTTCATGGCTCACTACTGCCCATCTACAGTGGGCAAGACTCAGGAAGCCAAGTGGTCCCTCTGTCGGGGGTCAAGACCCCGGCATGGGTTCGGGCCTATGGCGACGGAGGAAGAAATGCGGCCATCCGATGCAGATGATAAACATGCTTCAATTTATTAATACAGAGCACAGACCTTTATAGTGGTTCTATTAATTATGCCTGCTCGTCAAACACCGATTTGATAGCATACGTAATGAGCCCATCCCAACATACATAATGAGTCCATCCCCTTCTGTGGCCCCCCTGGTATGTGAATTCCCTCATTATCTCGGAGCTGCCTCCTGAGACTGTGAGACTTGTTTGTCCAGGCCTTTCCCAGGCAATACCTTCTCACCCACCCTTGTTCAGCTCATGCTAACTGAGGCCTACTCATGCTAACTAGAAGAGATCCTCTCCGTAGAGAGGGTCTCATGCCCTTTCTCTCTTGGTCATTCTCCAACAGTCCCTCCTTGCCTATAGCATACACACACATATATATAATATATACACAAATAATATATTCTATATTGAGTGTGTCTTGAATTAAATACATAATACGAGTTTAGGAACATTAATATTGCATTGAATGGTCCACTCTGTCCCTGTTATGGCTCTCATAGCTGAGGAGAGGAGAGGAGAGGAGAGGAGAGGAGAGGAGAGGAGAGGAGAGGAGAGGAGAGGAGAGGAGAGGAGAGGAGAGGAGAGGAGAGGAGAGGAGAGGAGAGGAGAGGAGAGGAGAGGAGAGGAGAGGAGAGGAGAGGAGAGGAGAGGAGAGGAGAGGAGACAACCATGATTTCACCTTAGCATCAAGCTGTGCCTTTCTAAATGTCAGCCTTGAGAGGAAAGGAACTGCACGTCAGAATGAGAAATACAGAGGAATTTAGCACACAATTGTGAAGGGGAAAAAAAAATCCTCATTCATATCTGGGCAGCAAGAAGAAAACACAGCAATTTCATTACAGCCTCAAGAGGCAAGGCATCATTTACCATATGTTGTCACCTGCATTACACAAGGAGATAAACCCTGTGGAGTGCAGGTTGCACTATCAGTGGAGTTTAGATGGTGGGGATTCCTGGCACACATATGACTGTGTGCTAAAAATGATGTGAATCTAAATAAAATTCAGGTTCTGCATGCAAAAGCATGTATGCATTAATATGCAGGTGCTCAGTGGTAATACTGCTAGGGTGTTAATGCTTGCATGTGATTCATAATCAGGGCAGAAAAGGTAAAAAAACAGTGTGTTTGCATCGAAAGAATACATTAATCAGCCCTGTAAGCAGCCAGTTAGAGCAGGATCCTTGGAGGAAAAGCTTTTACTGGATACACATTAGACATTTTGTTTAAAGATTAAAGTTCTCGTGTTTAATCAGTTTTAGAGTGGGATAGAAAACAGGATTAATTGCCGTCCCTTCCATCAGTCTCCCATACCGCTGGAGTCACAAATGATGCGTCTCTTCAGCAAAGCGGCCGCCATCAGCAGCAGGTGCAGGAAATGCTAATCGTAATTAAAGAGTTTATTTGGAATCAGGGAGCAGAGTTTTAATCAGAATGTGAACAGAACCTTGCTGTGTGAACCTCCAGAAAGTGGTTACCAAGCCGTTTTAAACCAGAGAGAGGAGCTTTTAAACTTCTGGAGTGGGTTTTCAACTTGATTATCTCCTCAGTGGGATGCGGATGAACATCCTCGCTGGGCCAATTGTTGTTATTATTTTGTACTTACATAGCATTTACATGGTATGTCTTACTTAATGCTCTCAGAGGACCTTGCAAAGGGCAGGTAAGTTCTGTTCTGGTCTTAAAATTAGTGAATTAATCCTTAAAGAGGCTGAGGATGCCAGGTGACATGATTCTGCAAGAGGGTTTGGTGGATACAGAACTGTGCAATGAGGTCCCCAAGACTTCTACACTGTAATTCACTACATCTATCCTGGAAAAGCATCACACGATGTGGAACCACCATCATCTTGACCTCAGTTGCAGGTGTCAGTGAAAGCCTGGGGTGAAATCACATCTCATGGCTCAAATGAAGACATGACTTCGTAAGAACTTCAGACAACACAAGCACTTACCAGCTTGCAAGTAGAACTGCGTCCATTCAAATTCTGACTTTGGGAAAACAGAAATGGGTGGTTCTAGGTCCAGGATGCCTCCATCTAAATCCTTGAAAAGGGCCTTCCTCGAACCTTTGCATCTTTTTTCAGGGAACATGGTGTCTTCAGAGGTCTGTACACTGACAGGTAGGAGAGGCAATGTTATTATGAAGAAGAGAGCAAAGGAAAAAGATTATGCTGTTGTTTGTAATTTATTTACGCTGGCTACAAACACTTCTGAACATGCATGCAATGTCTTGATATTTACTGGCTGAACTCACATGTCTAAGAAGAGAGAAAAAAAATGGAAAGCAGGCTAAAGTGAATGAAACCTAAGCATATCAGTTGAGGTCTGGCATACTCTGAAAAGAAATTCTGTTTCATACCCAAACAGACAAAAAAAAAAACTTGAAAGAGAAAACTCATACTAATAAGACACAGTCCATAAGGATTAATTTGTTTATGAACCTGTTTTATTTCTTGTTGTTTTTCTTTCATACCAAGGTATTTGAGACTGTGTCTGCCCTAATTTATGTTCTAATAATTTGGAGATTTAGAGATTCAATATCATTTTGGTTGTTTTGATGGTCTTAAAGTGAATTGTGCATTGATTTCACCTCAAAGCTACACCTGAGCCAGAGTTTCCTCACTCAACCACATGTATCTAGTAGGAAGTGATTATTCCCCTGGTACTGTCTCCCAGACAATGAATAGCTATTTCATTCTTTCTAATGAGAGGTTCAGATCCTAACAATATAATAAAATTATACTTTGAAAATAAGACTAATAAGGAAAGAGGTTTCAGAGCATTAGTCCAAAATAGAACAAAGTTCTTTTTGGGTAGCACGATGAATTATCTTGGCAAACTACATCTAATTTTCAAATAAGTTTATCCAATTTTATCACCACTATACTCTCAGGAGTAAATTGCAATTTTAGTGGTTTGAAACAGTCAGAAAAGCTTATAAATTTTTATATAGATCATTAAAGACTGGCTTTCACAGAGGGAAGTACCTGCAACAGGGCAGGTTTGTTGGAGGGGAACTCATCTCACCTGAAATATATATAGGACATTTGAGATTAACAATTTCCCAGACAGGGGTCTCTATTGATTACAGAATGAGTTTGGTGTCTTCTTTAGATTACATGCCTAATTTTTGGATCATTGAAGTGCAGTAAGCTCAATCACATATTAAGGATCTTAAGCGCTTTTATCTTCGTTTTGACTTAAGGTTTAACACAGCTTCAAGTAACTGGCCATATCACTCCTATTACAAAATACAATGAGATACAATGACTTGTAATCCAGCAAATTCCATGGAGACATCTTCAGATCAGCACGTGGATACACATGAAGTCTTGAAGAAAACTTAGAATTCCTTGTGCTCAGATTAGAAAAACCCAATTACTGATATTTTGAATGCCACAAACAGATATAGGCAGAGATTTACAGTAAAGGCAGAGAAGCAAATGAGAAGGGCAGAGAACCAAATCAACCTCAGACTACTAAGAAAGCACTCAGTACCCAATGTGTATTCATCATGTTTGAGAATCACCAGCTCTCGCAGTGGACTGTGTATTCAGCAGCTCACTAATAGTATAATATTGAGGGATGGATACAAGAGTGGAATATAATGGGAGCTGACAAGCTGGACAGGTCTCAGAAATCCACACACAAAGTAATGCCCAGAGCAAAAAAGCAAAAATATAGAATAAAATAAAAATTCTGGCAAAAAAGCTGGAGGGGCTCTAAACATAGCAGTGTGGGACATCTCCAATTATTTTTGACTGGCAAGTGGAGTCCACGCTGGATTTTTTTGCTACTTCAAGGCTTTCCTGACATAGCCTCTGTATTGTGTTCACTGGATGTAATAAATAAATAGGCATGTGGTTTCCACTGGACGTGGTATGTTTAAACTGCTGCAACTTAAGGTTACAGATGGAGTTCTCCCCTCCCTTCTCCACGTTCCTTCACATGGAGATGACATTCTCCCTGGGCAGAAGCAGTTCTGGCAATCATTTGACATCTCACAGCCTTGCCTGGTACTGATCAACATTTCTGATGCGATCTCGCAGGCAAAACTCAAGCTCCGCTTCCCTGACGAAAAGGACATTCCCTGTCTCAGGGGATTTTTTGCTGGAGGTCCTGACATTTTCTGAAGCCTGAGGCTGAGAAGTTGGAGATGCTCACGATGGAGTTTTAAGAAATAGGATGTGTGAAGCTTGTTTTGCTATATGAATGTCAGTAAAAGGGGAAATCCAAGAGGACTGGTCTGGAAACGCACCTTGATGGAATCTGAACATCAGATTTAAAATTTGCCCTAAACTGAGCTTGGTTTTTCTTTGATTTGGTTTGTTCTTTCTGGATTTGTGTTTTTCTGTGCATGTTTGTTTGATGTCTGAGCTTGGTCGTTTTTGCCAGCCAGGAGCAGTACAAGAGTAGAGACAGAGACAAAAAATGGGAATGATCTGCAGACAGATTTCCAGTCTAAACTAATTGCTTAAGCTCTGTGTAAGAAAATACAAAAAGACAGCTGATACAAACAAAGGTGAGGATAGTCCCAAAACTGTAGGTGTTTTTGTTTGTTTTTTTCACAAACCGTTGAAACAGATAGTTCAATATAAAGTATATTACCTTGTTGGATGAAAGTAGAACTTGTCTTTCTCATTGACATGTAACATCCTTGATGTCTCCGCTGTGATAAGAGGCATGATGCCTAAATGGTCAGCGTTTGACATGATGCAGACATCCCTGTCTTCACTGTAGCAGCTCTTTGTAAAACCAGTAAAGGTGACTCCTGTCAGGTATTAAGAGAAGATCAAGTGAGAAAAAGAGTTTAGAGGAGTGCCAGAACCAGAGAGAGAAAGATTCCTTTCTATGACACTTTCCATGTTAAATTGCCCCCTTATATGTATGTATATATAAACATGTACAAATCATTTTTAGATCAGACTAAATGCAATCTTCTGTTTGCTTTAGTATATTCCATAGGCAAGTTATATCTTAAGTTGACACAAATCAAGTCATGCCTGTAGGAAGTGAAATCAAAGGAAACAGTAAGTGGGAAAGAAACAAAAAACAAATATGTTTAATAAATTTTCATTTGAATCAGAACCAGATTAACGACAACCTGACTTAGATGGTTTATCCACTTGCCAGATGTTAATATGAGTTGGGTCTGGTGAGATGTGCTTGGCTCTGACACTGAACTCTTGTGCAGCTACAAAACCCATGTTTTGCTACAAATTTTCTGTGAGACCTTGGGCAAGTCTATTTGTGTTTTTCTGTCTCCCTTTTTACTCAGTAAAAAGAGCATAATGTATTTTCTTACAAAAGTAGGGAGCAGTGAGGGATAAAGACATGAAAAACTGTGATCCCACCACAGCAACCTGTTATCTATGTTCTGCTATATGCAAATATTACTCTGGGGACGATAAAATCCATTTGAACCAAAGAAGTAGGATACATAACTGATGTTTATCCCTCTTGTGCAATCCCTTATAACAATAAAAGCCATAACTGTTTCTGTGCAGCTGTAGTCATTATGTTCTATGCAAATTCTATACAAAGTGTGCTATTGCCTTCTCAAATTTGTTATCTTTATTTAGCTAGAGGTAACTATAGATCAGAGAGATAAATCAAGCGGAAAAATAGCACAGAAGGCAGGCATATAGTAAAATACATACATGACATAATTATACTGCAGTAGATTCAGGAAGTAAAAATTATCAGTCAATTTTTTTTCTATTATTATTATTATTATTTAACTGTATCAAACTGAAGAAAATTCTGTTATTAATATCACTGAGGCTGGGATTTTCACACCGTGTCCCTTTGCGGGTGTGGAAGTCTACAACTTCAGTTGGAAAAATGTGATTAGTCAAGAAAAACAGTGACAAAATTGTCTGGTCAGTGGATATGGAAGACCAACCTTTCAGCTTCATGAGTCCCAGGACTTTTGGACAACATTCGCTTTTGTGCCACGGGTTATCTGGCCTTTGGCCAGGAACAGTGGTAAATGTAGGCCATAAAATCCCAACGCGACCTCTTAGAGGGTTGTATGGTGGTCGATCCTTGGCTGTTAGATCAGCTGAGTGAGGCTTGATCCTGTCACTGATGCAGTCAAAGGTTGAGCTTGTTGCAATGATGATGGAGTTTCTAAGTTCAATGAGTCTTTCCCCCGTGTGGCATTGCTCAGCATAGAGACAGTGCACTACCAGCATGAGACCCACCGTGTTGTCCACCAGCACCACATTGTCCACGATGCCACTGCTGTTAAGGTGGAACATGAGACCGTAGTCATAATTTTTATAGGATAGAAAACCTGTAATCCTAGTGCAGGTCTGAAATCCATCTCCCTGATACAGATGAATACCATGGAGACTTGAATGGGCCACATTTTCACTGCAATACTCTCCATCTAGAGAACACTCCTGACCCCTGATATGGAAGCCGATTCGCTCAGATCCTGCCACGGCATTGCCACAGAGGGAGACACCAACAGCAAGGTTCACCTTGATGCCAGCAATCCAGTTTAATAAGCCTTCTGGCTGCCTGCTCAGAATAACAAGATTCCTGATGAGAGAATGATTTTGTCCTTCCAAATCGATACCAGGTCCAACCGTGTTGAACACCGTGTTATTGTGCAAAGTGATCCAGTTGCTCATGACCACTTTAATGCCAACACCACAGCTACTATGAATGCTGGATGACACCACAGAGGACCCTTGGGATATATTCCTGAATTCGACAGCAGAAAGCTGAGGAGGCCCGAAGTTCAAAAATTCCACATTTAAGAGCTGAAGGACACCTGCAGTGAGATAACTACAGTGAAATAAAAGCTTACCAAATTACTAAGAACTGCTAAGAATGACACCCATTTAAGCAACACTCGGGCATAAAACAGTAGGCAATCTCTGTCAGTATATCCAGTAATAGGCATTTGTTCATATTTTATATATAAAGTTATAGTAGAAACCAGCCAACCACAGAACAGCCCCTCATAAAATATTCCATTACTTATGAAATATTATTAGTACTCATGTTTGATACATGTCACATGGTCACAGTTTGCTTAGAATTGCATAGCACATGCAAATGGGTACATCTGCTGTCAGACAACCCTTTCTTGGACAGGATTGGTCTGGCTGATGAATCACAGAGTCACAGAATCACAGAATGTCAGGGATGGGAAGGGACCTCAAAAGCTCATCCAGTCCATCCAGTCTGCCGGAGCAGAAACAGCCAGATGAGGTTACACAGGAAGGTGTCCAGGCGGGTTGGAATGTCTGCGGAGAAGGAGACTCCACAACCCCCTGGGCAACCTGTTCCAGGCTCTGGCACCCTCACTGGGAAGAAGTTTCTTCTCATATTTAAGTGGAACCTCTTGTGTTCCAGTTTGAACCCATTCCCCCTTGTCCTACCATTGGTTGTCACCAAGAAGAGCCTGGCTCCATCCTCATGGCACTCACCCTTTATGTATTTGTAAACATTGATAAGGTCATCCCTCAGTCTCCTCCAAGCTCCAGAGCCCCAGCTCCCTCAGCCTTTCCTCACATGGGAGATGCTCCACTCCCTTCTGCATCTTCATGACTCTGAGCTGGACTCTCTCCAGCAGTTCCCTGTCCTTCTAGAACTGAGGGGCCCAGAACTGGACACAATATTCCCGATGTGGTCTCACCAGGGCAGAGTAGAGGGGAAGGAGAACCTCTCTGACCTACTGACCACCCCCCTTCTAATCCACCCCAGGTACCATTGGCCTTCCTGACCACAAAGACCCAGTGCTGGCTCATGGTCATCCTGCTGCCCCAGGACCTCCAGGTCCCTTTCCCCTACACTGCTCTCTTACAGGTCATTCCCCAACCTATACTGAAACCTGGGGTTGTTCCTGCCCAGATGCAAGACTCTACATTGAAGACAGGTAAACCTCAACTACCTTGGAACTCTGTCCCACTGGAATCTGTCACACGTCCCACCAACATCCTCCCAGTACAAGCCACATCAGCCTTGATCTGCACGTTGCGTGTTAGGAGTCCAACCTCTGCGGCCAAAGGGATGTGTCTTCCATCTCCTGTATCATGGGAAAGCCCTGGGGAGTTTTAGAGAGAAAATGTGATAAGTGTCTATCCTACCCATAAACCAGCACTTTGAGGGACATAAAGCCTGACAGCTCATGCACAGCTTCCCTGCAGAATCTGCATTGACATTCAGGTGTGTTTTTCCTACAGCACAATCTACGTGGATCAGCACAAAAACAGAAATGCCACTTGCCCATCAAATATTCACTGTGTATTTATATTTTACCAACATACTTCATCTTTAGAAAAAGAAGGTGCTAAATCTTTTCCCTGTGGTGTGTAGATGACAAATCAATGAAGAGATTCACACTTCATTTTTTTTCTAAGCTATATGTTCTGGAAAGATTCTTCAAACAATGCAGAGTTGATCTACATAAATTTTCATTAGGATCACACCAACAACAATGCTAAAAAACCAATTTGCTACAGAGTCTTAGCTGCATATGTTTTCTGAAACAGTTTTCTAAATGAGACTTTTCAGAGTTTATGTAGGTGTCTAGCTTGGAATTCATCTCAGCTGACTTCAGATATCTACAGACAAGATTTAGTCATCCAGACTGTTTTTATGTACAATGGAGAGCAACAGGCAATTCTCAAGTGCAACTTTTTTATCTATTTTATACAACTGCTTTAGGGGGAGATGAAATACGAGTGAGCTGTATGTATTTTTCTGCATTGGTTATCAAGGGAGCTGAGAGTGACAAGCTCATGTGTGAACATTTGCTGTAGAGATCTACATTTGCCCAGGTGAATCCCAGTATTTACACAGCTCTTAATTCTCCCATCAGTCTTTTTCTTTTTTTTTTCCAGATATATCTAACAACTGCTGCAGTAGTCAATGTGCATGTAATAATTTCATCTCAGGATACATTTACTATATCTACATTAGCTAAGAAAGTAGGTTAAGAACCATTCTCTGGCAAGTTTCTTCCTTCCCTAGCAAAAAAAGAAAGGTCATGAATAGAATACTGGAAATGGGGTCTAGATGTGCTGTCCTTTGAACTACATGTTTTTTTTGTACAATGCAATCATCACATAAAACTGTGCTATGGAGTCTATTATAGATTAACATTATGGATAATTGTAGAACAGGGCTCAGTTCCAAGTGAAGTTTTATTTACTAGCACAGGTATAGCCATTTAAAACACGTATTTCTGAACCTATTTATCCATCATAATAACTTCTGTGCCTAATAGCTTGAATAAAGACTAAAATAGAAAAAACAAAAACAATTGCAATGCAAATGAAAAATCCTGGTTTGGGATCTTCCAAATTTGACTTGTTAATAAAAAATATTTTACTTTTGTTAAGTAGATGGTAGTAAATATACTTTATAGGCTTAAATAAAATTAAATAAATTATCAAAAGTTCATCTCTTTATCCAGTTAAATACAGATCCCATATAATCTCTACAGGAAATAGAGCTAAATACACATTTCACATTTATTTACATATTAGATTACAAATACATTAGTTTCATTCCATGGAGTTAATAAAGATTTACACTCAAAACTCCATGAGTCTTGTTATTTTAAAATTTGAAAAAAAAGGTGTGTGTTTGGTTGTTTTTTTATATCAGTTTTTGGCACACCACATAAATTATGCAAATGACCTAAAAAAATCTGCATTTATTTTTTTCCTTTAAAATTTCAGTTACTTTCTCTCTCTGTTGACTGGTTCTACTTAAAACATGAAACCCCAGGAAGTTTTCCAGAAGTATTTAGCACTAAATTAATTCTATTCACAGAAATTCAAGTTAGAATCAGTTATTCTGTGTAACACTGAACATCACATTTTCAGTATCAAAACAGCAAGAAAACAACAGGTTGGATCTTTGTGAGATCTGGAATTGAAAATTAAGCATCAGAAGATGGAAAGACAGATTCCTTACCAATATGCCTGTGCAGAAGATGTTCATGAATTCTTATGTTAGGACCATTGACCTCTTTAAGCGTAACTACTTCAGCTTGGTGGGCTTCGTAGGAGGAAGAGCTGATCACAATATCTCCACCATGATCCCAATCCACTTCATCTTCTACAAAAATCCTGCAATGCCAAGATATTAGGCAAATTCCATTAAAATTATGAGAGTTATGCTGACGGATTTCCTAAAAAATGAACAACAATTTTGTCTAGGTAGATCTCAGAAAGAATCCACAGGCTATCACAGAACATTTTGGGTTTCAGGGGACCTTAAAGACCACCTAGTTCCAACTCCTCTGCCATGGGCAGGAGCAACTTCCACTGGACCATGTTACTTAAAACCACATCAAGCTTGGTCTTCACAGAATCACAGAATCACTGTGGTTGGAAGAGACCCTTAAGACTGAGTCCAACCATTAACATTGAACACTTCCGTGGATGGGGCATCCACAGTTTCTCTGGGCAGCCTGTTCCAATGTCTCACCACTCTCATGGGGAAGAATTTCTTCCTTGTATCTAACCTAAATCTACTGTTTTTCAGTTTAAAAGCTTTACCCTTGGTCTTCTTGCTATGTGCCCTTGTAAAATGTCCCTCCTTCTGCTTTCTTGTAGGTCCCCTTCAGGTACTGGAAGGCCACAATAAGGTCTTCCCAGAGCCTTCTCTTCTCCAGGCTGAACAACCCCAACTCTCTCAGCCTGCCTTCACAGGAGAGGTGTTCCACCCCTCTGATCATCTTCGTGGCCTCCTCTGGAATTGCTCACACAGGTTTGTGTCCTTTTTATGTTGGGGACCTCAGATCTGGAAGCAGAACTGCAGGTGAGGTCTCACCAGAGAGGAGCAAAGGGGGAGATGGCCATGCTGCTGGTGATGCAGACCAGGACATGATTGGCTTTCTGGGCTGCAATTGCAGGTTGCCAGGTCATGTTGAGCTTCTCATCCATCAACACCCCCAACTGTCAATGCACAAGCCACTTGCTTCCTTCTCCCTTCTACTCTGCCCTGCTGAGACCACACCTGGAATATTGTGTCCAGTTCTGGGCCCCTCAGTTCCAGGACAGGGAACTGCTGGAGAGAGTCCAGTGCAGGACAACAAAGATGCTGAAGGGAGTGAAACATCTCCCATGTGAGGAAGGGCTGAGGGAGCTGGGGCTCTGGAGCTTGTAGAAAAAGAGACTGAGGGGTGACCTCATTAATGTTTATAAATATGGAAAGGGTGAGTGTGAGGAGGATGGAGCCAGGCTCTTCTTGGTGACAACCAATGGTAGGACAAGGGGTAATGGGTACAAACTGGAACACGAGAGGTTCCACTTAAATATGAGAAGAAACTTCTTCCCAGTGGGGGTGCCAGAGCCTGGCCCAGGCTGCCCAGGGGGGTTGTGAAGTCTCCTTCTCTGCAGACATTCAAAGCCGCCTGGACACCTTCCTGTGTAACCTCATCTGGGTGTTCCTGCTCCGGCGGGTGGATTGGACTGGAAGAGCTTTCCAGGTCCCTTCCAACCCATGACATTCTGTGATTCTGTGATTCCATATACTAATGCTGACTTTCCTATTTCTTCTACCTAAGCACCTTAAGTCTTAGCTGCCTATTAGTAGACTTATCATGACAAATACCTTTTCCTTTTTATTTATTTTAACAATGGAAATAATTGTTTGTGCCCTATTTAAGACCAAGGAATGAACTCTGAATACTTGTATCTTAGCACCTCATGATATTTTATCCAAAAAATATCAGCAGAGCAATACCAGCCTAGTTCCATTTCACCAAGTGCTGAAATGGTACGTTTTGGACAAGAATCTGCTTACTGGGAACACTGATCTTATTCAGGCAAAAAGAACAATTTCCAGAGGATAATTCTAATGTTTCATGGTTTGAATTAGCATCTGAAACTATCTTGCATCCTGCTTGTGAGGTCTTTGTGCTTCCATTGCCCATCTCTACAAGAAGATTCCCAACAATTCCTTCCCTAAATGCAGATATTTCACCTCTTTCAACTCTTCTAAGGAATTTTTGTTACGCCTGACTGATAAGTTGTTTTTTTCTTTGAATACATGTATTTCAGTTTAAAATTAAGTACTTGGAAGAATTACAGTCAAAGGCAATAAAAATTTTGTGTGACACGGAATCAAGAATGAGAAAGGCAAAGATAGAGATGTAGGAAAGCAAGGAAGAAGGATGGAAAGACAGAAGGAAGCAAAGAAGGACAGAAGGAAAGAAGAAAATCTCAGTTTCATTCTTCTTTAAAATTCAAATTAATTGAAAAATTGTATCATTTTCTTGCAAGGTGTAACATAGCGATTCTCCTTCTATTTAGACATATTTGAAACAGAGCCTATCACAAAGGTAAAGAGCAATAAAAGTCACAGTAACATTAATACAAATCATAGGAACAGGAGCCCAAACTTAATATTTGGTGGCATATTTCAGAATATATTACCTTTCATTACCAGAAGCAACATTGGCTCCCAGATGTGTCCAAGACATCTTGGGATAAGCACTATAAATTTGCACCTTTCCATAAACCCCTGGAAAAAAAACAGAGTTAAAGAAACAGAAAAAAGAACAAAGGTTAAGGGAGAGACTTGGGAAGAAATGAACCAATAACTAAAACCAGGGGAATCCTTAAATTTATTAAAGCATGTTTCTGTATTTTATGAAAAGAGCCAAAACAGCACAGAACCTCCACAGACTGGGGCCACCAACTTGTCCCCAAGGACGTGGAACCACCAACGTGTCCCCAATGTGTTCCAAACAATGTGGGGCCCCCAATGTGCCACCAACTTGTCCCTAATGTGTCCCAAAAGTGTCACCAATGAGCCATCAATGTGGCCCTAAGGATCTCTGGCCACCAATGTGTCCCCAACTTGTCCCCAAGGACCTGAGGCCACCAACATGTCCAGTGGGAACCCAGGTGTCTATGACAGGACCCAGGTGTCTGGAATGGACCCAGGCATCTGGAAGGGGACCCAGGCATCCGAGGATGTCGAGTCCAGGGGAAACCCAGGTGTGCGGAAGGGACCCAGGTGTCCAGGAGAGACACAGAAATTCAAAAAGTACCCAGGAATTTGGGAAGGACCCAGGAGTCTGGGAGCAAGCCAAGTGTTCAGGAAGGACCCAGGAGTTCTGGAAGGACCCAGGAGTTCATGAGGGACCCAGGTGTCTGGGAAGGCCCCAGCTGTTCAAGAGGGACCCAGGAGTTTGGGAGGGAACCAGGAGTTCGGGAAGGACAGAGTTGTCTGGGGGACCCAGGAGTCTGGGAGGTAACTAGGTGTCTGGGAAGGACCCAGGAAATCAGGAGGGACTCAGGCATCTGGGAGGGACCCAGGAGTTTAGAAATGACCCACGTCTCTGGGAGGGATCAAGGATTTTGGAAGGGACCCAAGAGTTCGGGAAAGACCCAGGCATCTGGGAGGAACCCAGGAGTTTAGGAGGGACCCAGGAGTTTGGGTAGTAATAAATTATTGATAAAGTAAAATGACTATCACATGGAAAGGCAGTAAAGAGGATTGTACAATAGAAGTCTCATTAACTCAAATTTGAATTGCAGATACAGGTATCTGCCTTAAAAAGAAAAAATCATCTATCTAAGAAAATAAATTAAGTAGAAACCGTGGGAATGAAAGATAGGAAATTTACTCATCTATTATTTATATTTCTGATCTGTAAATAAATCATTTTTTTTTCTGGAAAGGAGATCGAAAACCAGGGCAAAAAGCCAAAATATAGGAACTTTTCATATAGGTGACATGTTTAAGAGGAATATTGAACAGTTCTGAAGTCTCAGTTGATCTTTGATCATGTGTTAAGCCACAGCAGCACATATATTTTATTTTCTAGCCCTTAAAATTGTGGAAAGTCAAATTTCTATATCTTGTTATACTTCAACTCTTAAGTAATTTAGACTTAAAAAAACCCTCACGGTCCATTTCATTGTCAATTTGGTTTCCCTCTTGCTTTCCAAACATTCCACTTAATTGCTTGATCAACGTGTTCAATAGTTTCTCAATGTTATTATAGTGCAGTAGTTTCTCAATGTCACAAATTGGGGATTTTTTTGTTTCTCTATTAATTTTTTCCCCCTGAATTTCTTTAGTATACTACAAATCTTGATGCTGGAAATTTCCCTTGAGAACGGTTTGAATTTCTACTGTCTTTCCAAAACCTGAGCAATGAACAAAGTCTTGCAATGCTCAGGCGTTGTTTAAAACATTTTAAAATGTGGAAAGCAGAAAAAATAGCTTATTTCTCAGCCATAATTATGTGAGGACATGTGAAAGTTAATATAAACCTTTTTGTCAATCTATGGGTTCAAATGTTTGGAAATATTTATCTGTATGCATTTGGATCCATCTGGTGTAATGGGATGTAATTCATCTCACTCAAGTCAGACATTTAAACTAGTGATGTGAGTTTAAGCTCATCAGCCTAGACTGGAAACTTGAGGGCAATTTGTTCCATCCTAAGAGAGACCAAAGATAAACCAAGACCAAACACCCCCTGGTAACGTGCATTTATCTCCACTCAATAAGGTGGTTTTAATATCTTTAGTTTTTACAATGACCATTTACAAATCTCAAATGTAAAACCAAGACACTCAAATCTAGAACCAAGACTCTCAAATATAGACTCAAGAATCTCAAATCTAGAACCGAGTCTCCAGTTTCTCATATGAAAACCTCAGGATTTGACACTTAGTTGCTTGCTTCTGTCAAGTTTTGCCCAAGCAAAATCTCCACAGAAAACCCAGGAACTAACCTGGTGAAAATTAAAAAAATTAGCTCAAAAACTGCACGTACCTTTGTTAGATGCTTCCCTGTACATCACAGCAACAGGTTCAACAGTGGTAGATTTGCCTATTGCCTAAAATAGGTTTCTTATGAAAAGATAAACTCGTGTTTCATACCAATACTCCCTGGGTGGACATTTATTCCTTTCAGATGATCACAATAAATGTCTTCAGATGCACGAAGAAGGACCAGCAGCTTTAAGTCCCTTTCTAGGGGGTGTTGAAAAGAACCTGCAATAAAGAGACAACAGCGACAACCACAGAGGTATCAATACCTTTTGTAATGGTGAACTGGGAAGGGGCACTGGGGTACGTGAATCCAAATTCAGAGGTCTAAATGACTGAGATTTTTCCTCTTCGACCCCTTTTTGCCTTTCAACTTCTTTACAATTTCACCTGTTCCCAGGTGTGCTGGTTTTGTTAAAAATAAGTTTCTCTTTTAGTGAATTTGCATGTCAGCTAAAGTCTTCATATCAGCTGCATTTTTCTGAAAAGCCAGATACATGTTTTGGGTAGACATAGCAATGGAATGCGAGGTCATTGATAAGGATGGATGCACATCTCGCGAGAGGGGCAGCAAGAAACAAGTGACCAAAAAACTGACCATCGGAGTATAACATCCCATTCATGTGATAATTCATATAAAAGTGGGAGATCATGAAGATCTCGTCCCTTTTCCTTATGGCCAACATTAGGAGAGGGCCTTGCGAGTCATCCCTGAGAACCGAGGCCAGTGACAGACTGAATCCAGTTCCATTGGCTGCAGAGTTCAGTCCAGGACTTCAGGTGCTGGCTCTGCAGTTGCCGGGACTTTCAAGATTGGTTTTGTATATTTTGTATTATTTTCTCTATTTTTATTAGTAGCATTAGTAAAACATTTTTAATTTTTCCAGCTCTCTTCTCTCTGTCCTTCTTTCCCTCCCGATCACCTGTTCTTAGTGGGAAGGGGGGAAGAAGGAGGGGGAAAAGGGGAAAATGGGGGGAGAGGGAATTAACAATACATCTGCCACAGTTTTGTTGTCACCCAGCAATCAAAACCTCAACACCAGATAATCATGAGTTCTCTATCTACAACTGGTAAAATGGTCTTTCAAACCAATTGAACAATAGAGGGAAATGAACAGGGGAAAAGAAAAATATCCAAGAAGTTTTGGTGTGTGTGATGTTTCTCAGCTTGTGGTGATAAATCTGCTCAGTAAAATATATTCCAATTGTGACTTCACTTATTTCACTGAGAGTAGTTTATATTTTCAGAAGAAAATGGCCCAGCACTAAACAGATACTAAGGAGGAAAAAGTAGGACAGTTTTTGCCCTGGAGAAATGTATGTCGAGTCCAGTAAAAGAGTTCAGCGTTCCTTTAAAATTAGAGATTAAATCAATTATGCAACAGAAAACTGCAGCAGATGTAGAACTAAAATATATATACATATCTGTACAAAATTAGCCAGCCTGTCATGTTCTTTTAATATTTAAAAATTTCTAGTTTGGAAAAGGGAGGTGATTTTGTATCCTAAAGAACCATTCCTGTTTACGAGCATTTTTTTAATTAAGTGAAATCAGTAAATAAATTAATTGTTCCCCACTGATGTCTGACTGATATATATGGGTATTTAAAGTCTCTGTACAGCTTCTAAATGAGTAAAAGACAAACAATACAAGACTTACATGCTCCACATCTAATATATCTCTCATTAGTGAGTTCATACCTTTTCTGGGGACATTAACTACACTGAAGACCAAAGAAAGACTCAACAAAAATTTTTTGAGAACTTTATATCAATGTTACTATGTTATTCACAATTTTTCCTAATCACGATGATGTTCCCTTAAAGTGGAGGATTATTATTAACTCTCATGATGAATTACTGTTGGTGTTATTATGGGTATTATTATTTTACTGCTGGTTGCAAAGCATTTACTATTTCTTCTACTTAGGTTAGTTGGAAATAGCTATGATGCATCCTATACTCAGCTCGATTTTAAAACAAATTTTAATTAGGCTCCCGGGCTTAGCAATCAGAAACAAATGCTGGAAAAATGTGAATTCTGAAAGCTTGAACTGGAAGCTGTTACACCTTAAAATGAATTACATCTACATTTAGCTAAAATTTGTGACTTTAAGTCTTAAAAAGCATCTTGATAGGTTAATGTTACCATTGTTGAAGAAGAAAACAAACACACAAAAACAAAAATATAATCAGAGTGGGAAACAAAAAAGATATAATAAAACTATTCATAGTAGTTCATCACCATATTAAATCATTAGGAAAGAAAAATTAAAAATGGCAAGTTAATGTTTACAGAAATGCTTTAGTGGCTGGAAACTGTAAATAGTATAAATGAATATAGGAGATATCTATGAGTGGAAAAGTTAGACTTAAGTATCTAGAACAAAAATAATACTTGCTTAGTTCACTTAATAGTTCTGTGGAGTTAAATCAGTGGATTTCAGTAACTTGAATGCAAACACTTCAGAAAACTGAGCCCAGAAACTCATTGCACTATTAAGCTGGACTTTTCAGCACGTTTGGGATCACTTACGATGTTTCAGAGCACACGAAGAAAGCGAATATTGTGCCAATATTTCAAACAAAGATAAAAGTAAGAGCCCCAGGTAATTACAGGCCTGTCAACTTGACACTGATTCTAGGGGAAAAATAAATAAAAATGGAATGTCCAACTCTGAACGCGATTAATAAATCATTAAAGGTGGATTACATAATTAATGCCAATCAATCTGGTTTTATAGAAATAAGGTCCTGTGAAACTTCCTTGTTATCATCTTCTAATGAGATTACAGGTTTAGTTGATAAAGATAATAGCTTTGATTTAATATAATTGGCTTCTCCAAGGCACTTGACTTAGTAGCTCAAAACTTTCTGATTCACAAACTACATGAGTACAACACAAACCTGCCACATATTAATTTACAGATTGACTGACTAGAATGGGATTATTGACCAAAACAAGTTTGGTCTTAGAAGCTCTGTGGTATCCAACATTTTCTCAATGACCCAAAGCAGTGTGAAGATACTGAAAATAAGCAAGGCAAGGTGACACAAAAGGGAAAAAAAAAAAAAAAAGCAAAAAAAAAAAAAGCAAAGTCAGCAGTAATTTGGAAGCAAAGAACTGGGAAAGTGAAGAATGTTCATAATCCTTTATCAGGTCTAACTGCTGGAGAGGATAAAACCCTACTATGTGAAAAAAATAAAATAAAATAAAATAAAATAAAATAAAATAAAATAAAATAAAATAAAATAAAATAAAATAAAATAAAATAAAATAAAATAAAATAAAATAAAATAAAATAAAATAAAAAGAACAGAGAGAAAGGTGTGCTCTTTCTACATAGATTTTCACTTATTCTGGACTCCAGCCTGGATCTAGTTTGTAGCTGAGTTTCAAAAGCATTTTCCATTGTTTTCATATCTCAGTTTTATTCCAGATGTTCCTCCTGACAGTTTGTTGTTGTGTTTTTCTCTTTTTTCCACAGCAAAACTCAGTTCTTTCCTAGAATAGTGGATGTTTTCTCCCTTCTAGCCTTTCCTTTCTTTACCACATAACACACTGCAACAGCTGTTGTGTATAAGAGCAAGGAAATCTCTGAGATAAGATCCCATTGGCAAGAAGACTTTGCTAAGTGTCTTGCAGTGATTACCTCCAGTATCAGCTCTGTGTTTCCTGAATTCAAGACTTCTTGGACTCTGCCCACTCAGCTATTTTGGAAACAGTGATATATTGTCATCTGAAAGCCTGAAGAGTTTTTATTCATGGTCAAGACACAGCTGGATGGTCACCTAGTGTTGGTTCTCCTTCCTGAGCTGTTCCTTCAGACTGCACCCTGCAAAGAAGCCTGTAAAAGCAACTGTGAACAAGGAAACATGCCATGGGTTGTCTCTTACAGATGGTGATGCCAAATGAATGGAAGAGATGAGAGCCAGCGGAATAAGAAGCAGCTACCAGAAGTGAGAGATAAATGTCCAAGTATCCTGGTTTTGTTAAATGCAAGTTTCTGTTTTAGTGAATTTGCCTGTCAGCTAAACTTTTCATATTAGCTGCTTTCCTGAAAGCCAGATACATGTTTTGGTAAACATAGCAATGGAATGCAAGGTCACTGGGCTGATAAGGATGGATGCACATCTCAGGAGAGGGGCACCAAGAAACAGGTGACCAAAAAACTGACCAACTGAAGTATTCCATCCCATTCACGTGAATACTTGATATAAAAGTGGGAGATTATGAGGATCTCATCCTTTTTTCCTTATGGCTGACATTAGGAGAGGACCTTGTGAGTCGTCCCTGTGAACTGAGGCCAGTGACAGACTGAATCCAGCTCCAGTTGGCTGGAGAGTCCAGTCCAGGACTTTGGGTGCTGGGTCTGCAGTTGCCGGGACTTTCAAGATTGGTTTTGTATATTTTGTATTACTTTCTCTATTTTTATTGGTACTATTAGTAAAACATTTTTAAATTTTCCAGCTCTCTTCCCTCTGTCCTTCTTTCCCTCTCGATCATCTGTTCTTAGTGGGAAGCGGGGGGAGAGGGGATTAACAATACATCTGCCACGGTTTTATTGTCACCCCGCAATCAAAACCTCAACACCAAGGAATAAGCAAGACACATAGAATAGGATTCAGCTGCCTAAATATAGGTGTCTATTACCACCTGGGAGCCCTGGTGTCCTCCAAATTCACTATGTGAGGTTGGTAGATACAAGAAAGGGATCAATGACAGAATAGTGGTTTTTAAGCAGAAGCTAGAGGCCAGGTAAGACACCTGAGAGTGCCCAAAGTGACACAATATCCCCATTGTTAGGGATATTTCCAGGGACATTTGTATACCTACATTTAGGTTTCTTAAAGCAGGTGTTTCCACGTCCTCTGGCTGTCTGAGCTAACAAAGATCAGACAATACAGTGTAGATCATAATTTGCTCCAGATACCTGTATCAGCCAGTCCCACGAACCACAGTGGGTCCATGGACTGCATTGATTACACCTCTAATGAAGCAGACAGCTCACATGATGATGTGTACATGTTACACCTAAATTTGGGTGTCAATCATGTGAACTGAATCACTTCCCTAGATGTTACAATCGGTTAAAAGAAATCAAAAGAAAAAAGAGATCAATTGGCTTGGAAAGGATATAGACCAAATAGAGGGAGGTTGAGAGATGATTTGAAGGGGATGTAGATGGTGCAGTGAGCTTCTCAAACCACTTTTGCTGTGACTGGGGATGAAAAATTGTGCTCAATACATCCACAGTATTCCTTCTTTATATAAGTTGAATAGCTGTGCAGGGATGCTATGTGAGTACAAGGTGGGACTCAGCTCCCAGCTGAAGAAGGTGGTGTCATGTACCGATAAGGATCATGACTATGAAAAAGGTCACCTAAAACAGCACTGGTGGGGAATCCACCACCCATACATCATCATACAAGGCTCATCATCCATGCTGCAGAGCTGTAAGAGCAGCTGGATCCCTCACCTTTTCTTTCTTCCTTTCTCTCTGCTCTTTCCTTCTCTCTTTTTCCTTCTATATCCCTATTTTTTTACCTCGCCTTCTGTGAGTGGTGACATCTTACTCTCTTTCTTTCTCTTATACCTCAGTTTTCCTTCCCTCTCTACCACTCTCTTTCTCTCTTTTCCTTTTGAACAGATAAGAGTAACATCATCATAAGCTCTGCTGTTGGATTCTTGTTAAATTTTGTATTATAACTACTAATGGTTGCCAATACATCACTTGTAGAAGGACTTTCGTGTTATACTTCTGCCAAGACACTATTCGCTGTTATTAGTATTTCCAACATGTGTTTTCAGTGAACTCATAATTGAATTGGACCCCTGGAGTGATTGTCTGTCGTTCACTTTTCATAACCACGCAGAATTAACCCAGAGTTAGCTCACACCTGGTCTCATCTGTTGAGTCAGGACGCGTGTCGCGTTCAGAGTTAACTCATCCCTCATCCCATCTGTTAGGACAGGACAGATGGGTCACACACAGTAGAGGTACTGGAGAAAATGGAAAAGAAGTGTTAACTGGTGAAACTCAGTTGTGTCCTAAACGTTCTTATTAGGCTGAGCATTAATCATCACTAACACATGGCCATTTCATGAAGTACAGTGATGTATCCTTTGGGAAGTCATTATGAGGGTTCTTACCAGTACTGAAAAGCAAGATAAGAGGTGTCTGGGGTTTCATCTCCAGACAAAGAAGCCATGAGCCAATTATGACATTAGGCTTCTTGCCTCAAATGAGAGAAATGACTGACAGGCAGCCATCAGTAGATATGCAAAAAAAATTAAAAAAAAAATTAAAAAAAAATAAAATCCCCCATAAAAACCAAAAAAGGATGTAAAAATTTGAGAGTGAAAACAGAAATCCTGTCTGGATAGTTACTTGGTGAGCTCTACTACAAAAAGCAAAAATAGGCTGCCAGCAAAGACTAACTGAGTACAGTGGAGTTCAGGATTCAATGGATCAATTTGTGGAAAGTGAACTTCAGCATTTTCTGCAAACTTCTCAGGAGCTGAGGCCTTTGTTCAGAAGTGGAACAAGGCACTTTGTGCACGTATCATCTGTGCTTTAGTGCTTACTCATGGGTTAAAATGAATGGAACTACCCTAGCAGAGAACTGAAAAAAAAAACCTCTGAGATGTTGAGCTCAACATTTCCTTTCTTCTTCTGACAGAGGTGTGCTAATGACATTTAGCAAATCACTTAATCTCTCTGAACCTCAAACTCTCCCTCTAAAACTGGAAAAATAGCTATTTTTTACAGCATGGCAACACAGGAGGTAGAAATAAACAGTGTGTCTAAAATGCTATCGCAAATATTTTCATCAAAGAAGAGACTTTTAAAGTTTAAGAGAAAGAGAGAGGCTTCTTATCTGGGAGCTAGAAAATAAATAATGAAGAAGAAGTAACTGGAGAAGAAGTAATCAGGAAATCTCTCTGGGTCCAGCAACACTGAAGGTGGTAGGAGCACCCAGAGAAATTAAGGTGGTGATAGACCCACACTTTTGCTTCTGGGTTGTCTGAACACTCTAATGGAGTTCTGGCAGTCCTTTACAAAGCTTTTATCATTTCACATCTCCCAGTGATTCTGTTGATCATAATTCACGCTGGATTGCGATCATACATTGAAGAGGTGAGTGATGACAAACCCTACAGGAACATAGGTGTCACAAGAGTTCTGATCTCCCAGCTATTACTGTATTTCCTGATGCCAATTTCCCTGCAAACTATTGCTTTAATAAAATTAATGAGGTTCCTGTTGATGTTTCCTAAGTTCCAATTTTAAAATGTTTTTTTTTCCTTTGTTATATATGTCTAATCATCACTAAGTTCCTGTGTACTTATCATCATATTTTACCATCTGACTTCTTTTTTCCCTGCAGATAAGAAGCCAAGTGCTCTGAAGTGCATCAAAGTACAAGATTTGTTTGTAGAACTTATCGTTGTTCTCTAGAAGTTTAAGTGAACAAAATATTCAGGCTCTGTCAGAAATTCTTTGGTCCAGGCCACTGAATTAGAACCAATGGTGTGTGAACAAAGATTTCTGTGCTGAAAACAGGGCAAGGAGAAGTTACACAATAAAGAAGACCTGGGGATTTGGCTCACATAATGTCAACCTCAGATCTTGCTTGGGCAACACTGCATGTTGATGTCCACATCTATTAAATCTGTTCACTAAACTGTCTCATTATCTATTTTGTGTTGGGATTTCTTTGGGGTGTGGTAGAATTGGACAGATGGGCTTCAAAACCTTCCTTGGGGCGTGGAAGAGTCAGGGTTGGACAGATGGGCTCCAAGAAGTTGCCTTTAGGCGTCAAACACATGGGAAGAGAAAGAGGAATTAAAAAACAAAAACAAAAACAAAAACAAAAACAAAAACAAAAACAAAAACAAAAACAAAAACAAAAACAAAAACAAAAAACAAAAACAAAAAACAAAAACAAAAACAAAAACAAAAACAAAAACATGCACTTCCATTTTTACAAGCAAATATAGAATCCAATGTAAGGTGTGGGAAACCTGTGAAGTCTCTATCCACCCATCATCTCTCAGATGAAACTAGAGCAAGGACAGCTCTCCAGAAGATGCTAGATGAGGATTCGACAGCTGCAAATACCTGCTTGGCTTTTAATATCATTACTACTCACAGATGTGCTGGAGGGGAGTTTGTGCAGCAAAAAATTGCCTCGATGTTTTTAATAAATGTTTTTAGCAATGAACACAAGCTCTTTTTTAAAACCAATATGAAACCATATTTAAACTACAAAAGAATGTAAGAAATTACTGAGACCCTTTTAAGTATATATATATATATTAACCTCCTAGATTAGGCTTTCAAAACTCTTTTTTGAAAGGAAAACATGAGGCAGTGAAATAACTCTTTTGGCCAGTACTGTATTAACTGTACAGTCCCTTGAGATTAACAACAAACAAATATTGGAGCAGACTTCCTCAGGAGGTGATTACACAAACAAATTCTCTTTTTAAAGTTCATGAAACCAATCTTGAGAAAGGTCAAGCAGTGATCAGCAATGTGATCTCCAGCATCCTAAGGATTCCTGTACGTAAATACCGCGCCTGGCTTTAGGAACTTTGATTTTTAAAGGGAATTATGTGAGTAATTACTTCTGTGTGGAAAAATACTGATCCTGTCCATTGCAAATAAACAGCCCAAGTAACATTGGAGACTCTGAAACCACTAGAAGTAGGGGCAAGGTGGTACCTGCCTGAACTCCTGCTCATCGGTACAGAAAGATGAGAGGAGCAAAGGTGCTGAATCCAGCTGTGCCAGTTTCACGCCACAGGGGGATTGCCAAGCACTCTGGAGATTCTCTGCAACCCTATTTATTTTTGCTTTAAATACTTCTACATCATCTAGAAAGTGCTTTACTAAAGCCCACAGACAGAAGCGAACACCTGAACACAAAGGTAGAACCTGCCCTGAGGAACAGCTGCCTCATAAATCAACCCCACATGAAGTAGGGAGGACTTTTACATACATCAAATAAAATTTCAGCCACAAGGATATCGGGAGTTTCGCCGCTGACTTCAGCGGGGCGAGGATAGCAGTGTTTGTAATATATTGCTATTAAACGAACAGGCAATTAGCTCCAGTGGGTAATCATTGCGCTTGGTATAGATCCACATTGCAGACGGACTACGATGGTGTAGGAGTCGGTCCAAAGAACAGTATCTGCCTGAACATCACCATCAAGAACAGAGGGACAATGACTTGGAGAGAGGCCTGAGGAGAATTGTGTTTCATGGGACTCTCCAACCTGGGGACAAGAGCTGCTGTCCAGAAGATGGATTTTCACCTGCTGCTTCAGCCAAACTTGCCCCCCACCTCCTCCCTGTCACTAAGGCCAACGAAGAAGAGCATGCACAGAGGCTCGACAAGGGTCTTGAGGTCACCACCAGAAAGAGACCCCTGAACGTGAGGCTGGTTCTGGCAAGCAAAGCAGAGACTCTTCGAGCCTGCGCAGTTAAGCTTGGATTGCAAAACCAAGGTGAAGACTGGCCGCAAACAATGGGAGCGAGGGGAGGTGAAGAAGCATAAAAGACTCCCAAATGGACACCGTTGAGATCTCCCCACCAGAGGATCCCAGATCACAACAGAGGACTGGCAGGATGCTGTTTGAGACTTGGAACCATAGGGACACCTTTGGACCCATGATGGTAACCAACCCTCTTTACCCCTTTTCTTTTTCTTTCCCTTTTTCTCCACTTTCTCTATCGCATGCCGCTTTACAGGCAAAACAATAAAGTAACGCTGCTTGATTGAATTATAACCCCTTGGCGTTTTGGTCGCCTTAATTTTGCACTTCGAGATCAAGGTAAATGAACCATCACGAGTCCATCACCAAATGGACCATGACAGATGGCTAGCAGGTTTATAATACCATGATGCCACCTTCTTTTTCTATCAAAAGCAGAAACAAACCCCAGGCACCAGAAGACAGGCTGATAACTTACCCACTTTGAGGGTACCCCCCAGCACCGCGATGCAGGCTGCACTCAGGACATTGCTGGAGTTGCTGGGGAACTCCAGGGTCCCCAGGATGTAGAGACGTCTCAGAGAGGGAAGAGCCGTATCCACCAAGATGGTCCGGTCTAAGAAACAAAGCAGAGGGTTGTTCGGAATGATGGCAGCCTATCACGTCATGGAGGTGAAGAACATTATGTTTTTGCTTTATTTAGATTGTTTTTGCTAAGAGATACTGGAGCAGGGCTTGTGTGTTTGTGAAGCATCCACAAACAGAGCCTCCTCTAGAAATGAGGCTCCATGGCATGGTTGTAAGCTGACAAATTAATAAGAACATCACATTTACAATGATATTGTTGCAAGCTTAAGTCTCATCAAATGTTGCTTGAAGCATGAAGAAGGGCAGCAGGTCAGAGACTTGTTAGCCTCTCTGGGTGAATCTGGCTTTGTTAATGAAAGTAAATCTTGATCATCCGATGCAATGAAATAGGACTAAGCTAAGCTGCGTCCAGATAGCATATTTCCTTCATGAAATTGAAGAGAACAAGACTGATGGAAGTGAAAAAATCCAACAGTGTTAAATAGGTGCTCCACACCACAGAGAGCCTGCAAGTCCCCACCTTGTCAACAGCAGTGACCAGAGTGACAAGCTGAAGCCACACGCCACAGTCCATCTCCAATGACATCCTGTCCTTGCTTTTCCTTTTCTGCTGTTTGGTCTTGCTCCCTCAGGTTTTGTGCACAAAACCCCACTTCTTCCCAGACAACTAGCAGGAAAGTTTTGCTTACATCAACACAATCTGCAGGAAAACAGACTTCACAAGTGGTGTTCCCTGGGGCTCAGTATTGGGGCCAGTGCTGTTTAATCTCTTTATCAGCGATCTGGACGAAGGGATTGAGTGCAGCCTCAGTAAGTTTGCAGATGACACCAGGTTGGGTGGGAGTGTTGATCCGCCGAAGGGCAGGATGGCCATACAGAGGGATCTGGACCAGCTGCATCGTTGGGCTGAGGCCAGTTGTCTGAGGTTCAACAAGGCCAAGAGCCGGGTCCTGCACTTGGGTCACAACAACCCCAGGCAGCGCTCCAGGCTCAGGGAAGAGCGGCTGGAAAGTGTCTGGTGGAAAAGGACCTGGGGGTGTTCCTCAGCAGTGGCTGAACATGAGCCAGCATGTGCCCAGGTGGCCAAAAAAGCCACCAGCATCCTGGCTTGTATCAGGAATAGTGTGGCCAGCAGGCCCAGGGCAGTGCACAGATATACAAAGAGGAGAGATTAAGGAAGACACATGTTTTCTGAAGGATTTTGACTGAGCAGTGAGAATGGGCCACTTTAAACAGTTTTGGTGTAGAACATAGGAAAAGCCATGAAGTGTTTTGGGAAGAGGATCAGCTTTTCTGCAATTTTGCTTCTGCTGATAGCTATTAGCAACTACTTTGGATAAAGATACTAATGACCATGCAACAGGTAGCACAGTGAAAGTCATTTTCCCAAAACATGTAATTAGGGGCTGACTCATGCCATTTAGTACAACCGTTTAAAAATTTTTCCAAGCCCGGTTTGCAGGAAAAGTAATTAAAACCTGCATAAAATACACTCAGAAGCAGACTGAAAAATATATGCATGGGCTATCTTTAATAATACCATTTACTAGTTTTTGACTCTTTTTGGTTTTGTAACACTAAAGTTTCACAGCTTCAAGGGTGAGGAAACTTCTGCATGGTCTAGGGTTCTGTATCTACTTGCAGATGTTTGTCTCTTCTACATAACTGTTCCTACTCTATCCCTGTAATTCAATCATCCCACCTCTTCCTTTCCCATTTTTTTTCCTTCTTTCTCTCTGGACATCAGCAAGAGGCACGCTGAAAGACCAGGACCTCTGTTCTCAAGGACTATGCCAAGTACTGCAGCAACTCATGGTTACTCTGAACACCCTTCCTCAAAAGAAACTCCCTGCAACCTTGGGCTGAAGCACCTTTCAAGCATGCAAAATTTTCACAGCATTCAGATGCAATAAGTCTCTACAGAGAAAATGCAATTTTTTTTTTTTCTTAAATCTCATACTGTTAATACTTGATACATTTTTACAGGCACGAATAAATTCCTGTCTATAATCTCTTTGCAGGGCAGGTATAGTCCTATGCCCTGCAGAGCTGAGTAGTGAAGGCACAGTATGTGAGAACATGAAACAGAGAGAAGAGACGAAGAGGAGAGATGAAGAGATGAAGAGACGAGATGAAGAAGTGAAACAGAACAGGACGGGGCAGGATGAGAAAGAAGGAGAGGGAGAGGGAGAGGGAGAGGGAGAGGGAGAGGGAGAGGGAGAGGGAGAGGGAGAGGGAGAGGGAGAGGGAGAGGGAGAGGGAGAGGGAGAGGGAGAGGGAGAGGGAGAGGGGAGGGGAGGGGAGGGGAGGGGAGGGGAGGGGAGGGGAGGGGAGGGGAGGGGAGGGGAGGGGAGAGGAGAGGAGAGGAGAGGAGAGGAGAGGAGAGGAGAGGAGAGGAGAGGAGAGGAGAGGAGAGGAGAGGAGAGGAGAGGAGAGGAGAGGAGAGGAGAGGAGAGGAGAGGAGAGGAGAGGAGAGGAGAGGAGAGGAGAGGAGAGGAGAGGAGAGGAGAGGAGAGGAGAGGAGAGGAGAGGAGAGGAGAGGAGAGGAGAGGAGAGGAGGAGAGGAGAGGAGAGGAGAGGAGAGGAGAGGAGAGGAGAGGAGAGGAGAGGAGAGGAGAGGAGAGGAGAGGAGAGGAGAGGAGAGGAGAGGAGAGGAGAGGAGAGGAGAGGAGAGGAGAGGAGAGGAGAGGAGAGGAGAGGAGAGGAGAGGAGAGGAGAGAGAGGAGAAGAGAGAGAAGAGAAGAGAAGAGAAGAGAAGAGAAGAGAAGAGAAGAGAAGAGAAGAGAAGAGAAGAGAAGAAGAGATGTCATTAAAACAATATCGCTCAGACAGAAGGGGAATCTAGTTTGTGAAATCACAGCTCAAGAACGTGTCAAAAAGCTGCATTCGACAAAGGCCAAAAGTATATTAATCAAACACAGACTGAAACGTTTTTACAAGAAAAAGAGTAAATGCTCCTAGGCATACCATTTATATGTCAAGTTTCAGTCTAGAACAGATCTTTTTGCTGAGTTGCACATCTTTCTAAAAAAAAAAAAAGGTTTTATAAGGGAAATTATGACTTCTCTGTAACTGTAGCATCAAGTCTGTGAACCTTGAGACACGGGAATGAGAAATTCCCCCATCCAGAGATATCTCTGCAAACCTGTGGTTTCCTCAGTTAAAAGAACAATGCTCTGGGGTGTGATGCTTTGGGTGTGAGGTCCTCAGTGGGTGAAATGTTGCTCTGTAGAAATAACAGAACACTTCTTTGAGGAAAAAACCAAATAAAAAGTCCTTCCACACTAGAGGAGAATACACTCATTTATGTAGTAAGGGAAGATGATGAGTGGAGCATCTCCCTGATGAGGAAAGGCTGAGGGAGCTGGGGCTCTTTAGTCTGGAGAAGAGGAGACTGAGGGGTGACCTTATTAATGTTTACAAATATATAAAGGCTGACTATCAGGAGGATGGAGCCAGGCTCTTCTCGGTGACAACCAGCGGTAGGACAAGGGGCAATGGGTTCAAACTGGAACACAAGAAGTTCCATTTAAATTTGAGAAGAAACTTCTTCTTAGTAAGGGTAACAGAACCTAGACCAGGCTGCCCAGGGAGGTTGTGGAGTCTCGTTCTCTGCAGACATTCCAACCCGCCTGGACACCTTCCTGTGTAACCTCATCTGGGTGTTCCTGCTCTGGCAGGGGGATTGGACTAGATGATCTTTTGAGGTCCCTTCCAATCCCTGACATTCTGTGATTCTGTGACTAAGGAGTTAAAATGATAAACTTTAGGTCACTGAGCTCAAGGGATTTACCTTCAGAGAAAGGCAAATTGGAGTTGCTTTTCTCCCATTTAGAAATTCATACAATTACAAACAACCACTTCCAGCAAACCATAGATAGAGCCTGCACACAGGCATACATCTCATTATACACATACTTTCTTCAGACAAAAGCTCACAGGTATGCTACAGTCTTAATATTCAGATGTGCAATACTGAGAAGTTGCTAATGACTCCAGCAATGACACAAAATGCCTTTGATCAACTGCATCGCTATATAAAACGCCATATCATGCCATTGAGTGGAAATCAGGCACAACAGAAGAGCTATTATATGAGATACAGCACTCAAGCGTTCATCTCTTCAAAAAGAAGAAGTTCAAAGAAAATCAAAATCAGAAAATGAACAACAGAGTGAATCCTACCACTGTAAAACAAAACAAAACAAAACAAAACAAAACAAAACAAAACACGGGGGACCTGTAACACACCAACACTAAAAGCTACTTGGACATGAGGGACTCACCTCTGGTACAAGTGAAATTCATCCTTGTACAAATGAACTCCTCAAGTCTCATCAATGCTTTCAAAATAGAGCAAAAAATTGAATGACTCACTACACAACCCCAAGCCCTCCAAAAAACATCCACTAAATGTCAAGCAAACACCAAGCAGCAACACAAACCTGGTTTTTAATACGAATGATTTGCTAATAAAGGTGTTCTCTTGCTTTTCAGACTTCCCTGAGTCCAGCCCATGAGGTAGCCCTAGTGATACAATTCTGCTTATTTTATTAAATAAGCAAATTGAAGGCTCTATTAGCTAAATTTAGGCAATGTCCTGTCTCTTTGGTGAACTCCAGGAATCCGTGTTTGTTCAGAGATTTCAACACAGTGTCAGGCCTGGACCAATGTCTTTCTTGTACTTCTTCACTCTAGAAATGAACACTAACTGTCTATTATTTGTCCTTATAAGAGTCTAAAACCGTTCTTTGGGAGCTGAAATCAGTTGCCCAGTAATGCACAGCATATCAAAAGTAGGTCCATTGCTTGGCTTTCAACCTGAAAATCATTACGGATGGCTCCCAGAAGAGAATTAAAGTAACCAAAAGACAGTGGAGAGTGGGTCACAGGTGCATCTTGCCAGGAGTGAATCACAAATACTTATTTTGATGTGAACAGCAGTGCAAAGTTTGGGTGGTTTGCAGAATTGTTATTCTCGTGAGAACAAATTCTCATTTTTCTGAAGCCATCTGGAGCCATTCTGATTTTAGTAGGATGTGCACAAGCCAGTGGAAATAGAAAAAGAAGCATCCATAAAATGCCATGGTTAAATATAAATTTAGAAATTGATGATTTTAGATTTTGGACTCAAGCAGGGGGTTGACTTTCTTGCAACTAAAAACTCATATATACACTTGTGGCAGCAAAGCAAGGTATGAAAAAATGGACTTAAAATTCATATTACCTATTATAATTAAATGTAGATGTCACCATTTGAGCAACCCATCCAGTGACCTTATCCTACCAATGATGATGACTCCAGTTTGACATCCCGCACTTTATTGACACCAACAATCAATGAGTGTTTCAACACCTTCAAGCCAGCAAGAACAAAGAGGGAAAGTAAAAAGAAAGTTCAGTGTGATCAGTTGAGTAAAAAGAAAGTTGAGTATGATCAGAAAAAGCAGGCATGAAGTAGAGTAGTTGTCTCTCCAAATTGAGTGGGTGATAGATTGTGCTCATACTCTCAGGCTAAAATTGAAATATAATTCCAGAAAGGCACTGGAGAGGAGAATAGTTTCTGCTCACCAAACAAATACACACCTGCTACACTGATAGGAGCTAAGACATTTTTATTGCTGATGAGAAGAAGACAGTCACGGAGTATGGCTCTGCACTGGTCCTAGCAGGCAGTTCATTTTCACTTATCATTTGCATCTTTCCTTTTTACCCATTAAGTATTTTGTTGTGGTTTTGCTGTTCCGTAACGCTCCTCTGAAGAGCAGAGGTGGTTTTATTCTACGCTGTGGATCCCTCTGCTCTAAGCAGCGAAACATGGTGATTCAGAACTGGGAACTCCAGGGTCTCATAGAATAGAATCGTAGAATCGTTTTGGTTGGAAGACACCCTCAAGATTATCAAGTCCAACCATTAATCCCATGTTAGCACTAAACCAAGTCCCTAAAGACCTCATCTATCCATATATTTAAACCCCTCCAGGGATGGTGAATCCACCACTTCCAATGCCTGCTGCTTACTGACTTGCATTCTGGTTTTGAGCAAGCTTTATTTTTCTTGACCCTCAGTTCCTCATAGGTGGAGAACATTCCTATCCATAGTAAAACACAGATTATGTCTAACAGTCCAATCCTTATCCTGCTGTCTCCCAAACAGTAGGTACCAGTACACTAGAGAGAATCACACCCTGCAGACATCCCCCAGTTTAATTGGCCGAACTAGCACTGCTCTAAATTCCTGAAATGTTAGTCTTGACCCCAAAGACTGTGTGGTCATGCTGCACAGCGCCAGGCCTAAGCTAATGAGCTTTGCCTCTCAAGAGAGCTAATTAGTTCTGGTATATCAGCACGCTGATGCAGCGGTTTTGTTTCCAGTCCTAGGACTAGATCAGTTGGGCTGGGCTGTGGGCAGCAATGTGCAACTCTTCGGGCACAGCTTAGTCATGAAGGGCCTTGTGATATATGACAAAGGCAACAGACAGGATCTCCTGTGGAAGCTAAAATGAGTTCTTTCATTGAGAGGATTACACTCATCTTTGCAGGAAGCACAGAGGAATTTTATTCATAGGTGAGTTTGCAAAGCACCAAAGGAACATCACAAGTCTCCAGCTTCCACTCTCTTAATCTAAACAACAGAAGTCCAAATCCTTAGCCAAACTTCTATTTACTTATTTGTTTTTACTTTCTGCTTCTGTGTAAATTGTTTTTTACCTCCTGTGACCATGATCATGGTCTACACAATTAAATCCCTGTGAGTGCAGAAGCCTTAGCTACTGGTGGCATCCTTGTACCTGCATCTGACACATGATTTTGAAAACTGGAATGATCTGGTCTTTTGACAATCACGGGCTGATATTGGTGAACTGGTTATAATGTGATATACGAGAAGCTGAGGCAGGTGATCTGGTATTGCCTCTGGCCTTGTCCTCCAACAGTTATGAAGGACAAAATACACAGTGGCACAAAAAATCTAAGCATGGCAAGAGGCTCCAAAAGACAAAAAAGGGCATGAGAAATACCCCACTGTTTAATATCTTCATAAGGGGTCAGATATAATGGAGCTGAGAGTGGAGTAGGAAACAGGGAGTATAGGACAGAAAGGACAATTTCTGTGTTTATGGATGGCAAACAGACACATGTCCAACATGAAGTACCAGTGGCACAATTGGGGTAATGTTGTTGGAAGAGAAAAGCAAGTCCATTGTGTTGGGTGCTGCACTTGGGCTTTGGAGGTTGGGGTCAATCCCCTGCTCTGGTGCAGGTTCCAACTGGCAAGAGCTTTACATGGTGTGTTGCTTATACTAACAAGGAAAACAGATGTAGGTATTCACAACATGGTTCAGAGGACACACATTAACTGCAAGCAAGTTTCGTAGCTCAGGTGTTCCTGAAAATACTCTGGAGAAATGAGGTTCAGGCCTCAATTTATGGTACCTGAACTGAGCCATCTGGTGGGAGTTACGTGTCTAAGCTCCCACTATAGTAAATTCATTTAGATATTTAGTACTATCTGAAGTGGTCTTTGATATTTGAGATATTTGAGACTTCACACAGGACTGGCAAATATTGATACAGGGAATTAACAATTAACTAATTAACACTTAAAGAACTAAGGAGTTAACGCTTAGAGAGCTAACCCTTAACCCACATCACTATTGCCTAGCCTTGCTGAGCTTTGTGTAACTTATTGTATGAGAAACAGGAGTTTGTTGATGCCTTGCAAAGATAATAATCCTTGGGTGTATCCTTGGGTGAACTAGAGAGCAGAAACTTGGGCACAGGATAGGAGATACGCCAGTTCTAACCAACTCAGCAGTCTGAGTCCCAACTAACTCATCACACAGCACCAAAGGTGCCATGTACAGAGAATAGGACCTGGGTTCATGATCACTGTGCAGCTGCAACCAGGTGGAGCCAGAGGTGCAGACTATGGAAATGGTCTCCCGGAACTCATTGTAATAAGAACCGCCTTCCCAGGGACAGGTTATGAATATGTATAGGCATTCCTAGAACTTTCATGAATATGTAACACTTTACTGCATTTAACCAAGTTCACAGCTACTGAAAATTTACACACGTCCTGGGTGGAGTTATCCCCCGTGTGTCCAGCGCTTTAATTACATACCTCTTTACAACCTCAAGGGTTGTAAGGTCATTTCCGCACCTCAATATGACCTGTGACCATGTATAGTTTCACCCAGCTAGGCAGGATGTTTCTGGAACACTTCAAACAACAGTAAATACCTTTATATATGACTTGAGCCCTGGAGCTCTACATAATCCCATTGGTGAAGAACAACTCAACTCACATTAGATACCTACATTTGAGCAACCTGGTCTAGTAGAAGGTCTCCCATGGCAAGGCAATTGGAACGAGATGATCTTTAAAGTCCCTTCCAACCCAAACCACCCTGTGATTCTATGATTGAGTCAGCTCAGTAACTCTTCTACCTCCACTAACTGTAATGATGAGTAAAGGGTTAAAATACTTAAACATATATCCTCACTATCACCTTAGAAGTACATAGGACGCAAGACCTACAGGACATAAGCAAACCGCTAGAGGGATATTTCTGTGCCTTTTGTGGCCTCTGAATTTACAAACACTTAACCACATTTATGCATTATATCTAGTGAGATGGTAGAATTGAAAAAAAAAAAAAAAAAGAAACCACATTGTGCTTGTTTGACAGGAAAGAGAGATCTAACTAGAAAATTGTAATCACCTATTCTTCAATTCTATGTAAGTTCCCCCAAAAAAGTGAAGAAATGCATTATTTCAAACAATATGGATTTTTTTCCACATTTATCTGGAAACCGAAGTTTAAATATCCTTTGAAGTTTGAACATAATTTTTTATGTAACCTGAAATTATAGATATATACGCTTCTGTCAATGACACAAGACAGAGAAGTCCCAAAGTATATCAGATACATACCACACAGTATTCATAGTGTCATACAATAATTATATCTGGAGGGAGCTCCGGATCACAGCAGAGTCAGCTATGATATAAAATGGCTATCACAAGTTTTTTGCTCTGGATTTCATTGCAATTTGTCAAAGGTTTTTTGCTAGAATTGAGAAAATTGTTCATGCAATAAGTTTGCAAGCTGATACGGGATTTAAATATAAGTCAAGTCTGAGGTTGAAATACTAGCATAGGCTAAAATGTCTAGGAAGCATTCATGGCAAATGGCTTGAGAGATCATCACTGATAGTGGGAACTGCAAAAGGACAATAAAGTGGAAGGTGGTGCAACTGTTGAAATGTAAAGTGTGGTCCCTGCACAAAACACAGAGAGGTGGGTCAAGATATGATTTCTTTGTGAGCTGTGGTTCTGGGTCTCGCTCCTGAAATAAAGTCCTTGATATGCTTTAGTTTAAATCTCAGTATGAGCATATCTGTGTGCATATGTAAATGGAAAAGAATAGTTATTCTCTTGCGAAAATTACACTTTTCTACTCTAGCTGAGATTTCATAGTGACAAGGAGCAAATGTGGTGCCCTGCTAGAATGGACGCTGGTGCCAAGGAGCCCATGTTGCAATATAAATACACATCCTATTGTAGACAGACCCCAGAGCCCCTATAGAAATTAAAGAACTTTCCTTCCTTCCTTACTAGGTAAGATGATGACATCTTCCCCAGGGCCTGGGACGCTGCCGTTGTATCCACCCCAGCCTTTTTCCACATCATTCCATGTCTCTGGGTGCGACCACTTCAAGACAGCATCAGAAGGAACTAGAAAACAGGACACACAGAGACAGAACTATCATTTTCAGTAGCTGGGAGAATTACCATTTATTTGATACTCAAGCATCTGTGGCATTAACATCCTTCTTTTTTCACGATGAAGCAACACTAACTGTTCTTTGTTATCTTCCATGCTTAAAGGAAGCTGCTCAATGGGGAAAAAAAGTATCTCTCCCAGGACCATGTTTCCAGAGTTAAAGGGCAGGGAGATAACTGGAAAAAAAACAAAAAAAAAAAACAAACAAACAACCAGATTTAAATTCTTTGGGACTCATCAAAAGCAAAGAAAACCTTAAGGTTTGTCATATGTAGCTTATGTTATGCATTGTGAATATGCTTCACAAGCAACTGCTTCATTATTTTTATTTATGCCATCAAAAGCTCTGAGTACTTTGAACACAAAATTAAGATGCACAAATGAAAATAAAAGACAGTTACCTGCCCTTGGTGGCAAAACCAGATGATCAAAATGGTAACTAACCCTACCAGAAAGTGTCAACTTTTCTCATGCTTTTTTTCTTCCCCAGTGCTCTAGAAAGCAGATTAAATTCCCAGGGTATGGAAATTTTTGTACTTTCCCAAAATATGAAAGATTTAAAAAAATTAGTTATCAACTCTCACAAGCTTGTTAGCCCTCAGAAAAGGAGGAATCTTCCCATTGCAAGGGGTAATTAAGACCTGCCTTGGGAAAGCAACTTGACTGAGACACGTGGCATCTCCTGCTCATCACCCAAAGATTTTTCAGTTCAATTCAAAAGGAAATTCCTGAACTTAGTCATCAGGAAAATATAATGAGAAATTAAGTTCACAAAATGTAGGTGCTTAACTAGCACATGTATTTGAGACAGATAATGAGCAACTCTTCATAAATTAATCACCTTTATTTTGCCCTAGCAAGAGCAAGAAGACTCTGTACACTAAGTTGTGTAAGTCCTAAACTAAAGCAGGCAGGGCCTCCCTCTGGAGGCCTCTGCAAGCACCTACTTTGTCCTAACACTGTAAAGGAAATTCTGGCATTTTTTTTACTTGAGAAGGGTTTCATTCAGTATTGAAACCACAGAAGCAAGCTCATGCCTAAATCTGGGGGGACTAAACACAGCTCAGCAACACTGTGGAGCAGAAAAAACTTCTGTTGCCAACACAGGAAAACAGAGAAATTAAACCCAGGTGGAGCTCCTTAAGGCTGGGTCTATCTTTCTATTACTTGTTTGTTCAGAGAGAAACACTGCAAAAAGGTCTCTAAACTCTATTGCCACGTAAATGATTATTGTTGTTAATACACAGCGAGACAGCTATGAAACTAAGACCAAACTGTGTAGTTCTCCATCATCTCATCTCATCCCCTCATCATCATCATCTCATCTCATTGTCATTTTCCTGTCTGATTCAATATGTAACTGTGCAATAATGTCAGACTATTACATTAAAATCACTATGGAGCACTAAAACACTCTGCAGTCTTACATTCTCCATGACCTTCCTGATCTGCTATGGTATATTTTAGCAAAAGTTTATAGTCTTTTATACTGTGGAATCGCACATTTATCTCAAGAAAAGGTAGATACGGCTCAACGAAATGCTTAAATGCATGCCAAGAACTCATGTGGGGTTGATAGATGTGCAAAATACTGTAGTGAAAAGTAGCAATCTATTTCTGAAGAAGCAGTAAAAAAGAAATGGTGTGACTCCCAGACCAAGCTTTTCAGACACGGAATGTTACGCACCTGGGGTAGGTAAAGCCACTTTTTCCTTCTCTTTCAGTGTGACCTGAATTAATTCAGCTCCTGTGACTGAATACAGAGAATTACAGGGAGTTACAGCAAGACATTACAAATGAACAACAACAAAATCACAGTAAATCAATTGCTACATGTGATTTTCTGACAGAATCTTACAAAAACAAAACAAAAAACTAAGAACAACTATACATGTTTTCTAAGCGTTTTTGTCTTTTTTTTGTATTTTGAGCAAGGATTAAACAAACGTTTTAATTTACAGATACACAGGGTCTCAAGACAACTCATTAGAAACAGCTAAAAGAAAACACTTAACAATCAGAAATTCTAGGCTGGAACACAAATCTCATTTATCCCACTATAAATCCACAGTAGTTTCACTAAGACAAGCGATACTACACCATTGAATGCATAATGTATTAACTGGCTCAAACAGAAAATTACAGCTTTTGTTTTGTAGTTTGGTTTTGACTTCTTTTTTTTTTTTTCCCCAAAAAAATCTGCTGTCTGAAAGAGATGCTTTAATTAGTCAGACTTTACAGACTGAAGACAGGGAGTCTATGTTCTCCACCGTGAAAAGAGGTCAGGAGCAATTATCACAGTTGTAACCTTTGTGCCAATATAGTGTCAGCAGGAGAAGGGCCAGGATAATGCAAATCAAACTAAGAGGAGCAAGAGAAAACTGTTTCAGACCCAACTAAAAGGCTCCTCTTCTTCATGAAGGCATTTCCTTTGAGTCACCAGACTGGAACAACCGTAGGTTAAAATAGAAACACTTTGACAAACATAAATCCACTGCCCAACGCCTTATGGTGACCCTAAAATGTCATCAGAAGATTTTTTTGGCAATAGAATTGTACAAATGAAGCCATTGTCAGAACTTTCCTCAGCTCCAGAACGTGCCAGGAACTTTCCTATGTGTGTATCAACCCACAGATGGGATTTCATGCCATATTGTAATTTACTTATTTTATCTTTAAACAAGTCTCTGTACTTTTAAATTGTGAGAACCATCCTTCCCTACCTCCCTCCTTTTCTCCCAATGCAACTGAGCAAATTTAAAATAACTGAGGTTCATTAATTTTAAGTGTTCAATAAATTAGTATGAATAATCAAAAAACTCGATTCTTTCTGATAATTACTATTTGATGTCAGTTGAAAGCACTCGATTGAGTTAGCAGCATATGCTCCTATGCCAAATGAGGCTTCCATAATTAAATAGAAACTGATTCCATGAGGTTTTTCTCATGTCTGATTAATTAGTAATCATGTGCCTGAGCCCTGTTCTTCAGTGACACCTTCTCCCAAAGGTAACTGTGATCTGATCCATGTATCAGTCAAGTCAATCTGCCCCAGATCATCACACAGAGCTCAAAATGAACTGCATCATGTATTTTGGTAGCCACAAGGTGAACCTTTGAGGAGAAAGAATGATGTGAAGATGCTAATTTAAAGTCTTTGAGAAAGAGTTCATGTGGCGTTTAGACAATACTCTTTTACGGGTGGTATGGTTATGGTGGCCTTCCTTCTATCTTATATCAGAGCAAATGAGGAGTCAAAGGTGTTGCGTCAGTCTTTGGAAATTAAGAGAAACAAGCTCTGATACTATCATTTCTTTGATAGATATATTTTGTCAGTTTTTTTGGGTTGTTTGGCTGTGTTGTTTTTTTTTTTTTTTTTTGCTTAATTTTGCAGGCTGTACAGTGCAATCAGCCAATTAAGGATGTTTGTATTCTTCAGAGAAAAATTGTCACAATTAAATCCTGAGGGGACATGAAACTTGATCAATATGCTCTATAGACCTCATAAAGGGGTTCAGCTCCCTCACACAGTGAAGAAAGGGACCGCTAAGATGTAACTCAGTATAGTCGTGTCCAAAGTCAGGACTAGGATAAAAGTTTCTCATATCTGAAGTTTCATCCAGCCACAGAGCATGACAATTCAAAACATCGTAAGTCATTTATACCCTCCACATGTGTGTGGGAATCAGGGGCTGAATTCTCCACAATACTTTGACTTGCAGAATTAACGTCAATAGGGTGTAAAGAGCAACAGTTGCGAAACAGTAATATTTTGTTGTCGTTTCCCACAAATACACCTAAAAACTGATCAAAACATGGTCTTGGGAATAATCAAGACTACAGTGACATAGTACTTCTGGTTGTTTTGTTTTGCTGCCGAGTACATTATCATTGTTTCTGTACAGGACAGGAAGAGATACAGGCAACACAGATGAAGGACATCATTAGTAAACATTGAATTAAGGTGACTCTTCACAAAATGCAGTTATAAGGCTCCAGGGTTTGGTTGTTTAAAACCTTTATAAGGCTCATCAATTTTCTGTCTTATTACAGCTCTTCCTGGGTGTTTGGGCTGTGAATCATAAATACAGGTCTTCTTAAGGATATTCCCAGTAACTTCTAGTTCAGGGCTCCTTGAGTGAACATGAAGGAGGAGCAACTTAGTCTTTTATCAGCTTTGCAGTGATGGTGAATTTTGCCTGTGGATATTAGGACGGGCTGAAACTAAAACAAATGGATCCAATAGCCCAACTTACAAATAACAACCGACTCCATGCTATTTAACATCAATTGGACTAACATATATCACAGGGAAATCAAAACTTGTAGACAGCACAATCAACAACACAGCGAGACACACCTCTGGAAATGGGAGAACCTGAGATGAGATATTTTGTTGTCCTCTACCAGGGACTGTTACAGGAGGTATCCAGAAATATGGTATAATGGGGACACTGCAGAAAGGAGCGAAGATGTAAATATATATATATATACACACATATATTAATATATGTATATATATATTAAAGAGAGATTTGGGCTAATGAATACTGATTCTTGCGTGCAGCAGATCGATATTTGCAGAGATGGAAGGTGAAGGCATGAAATTCCTCCTGAAGAGGTCGCATAGTCGGAAGACCATCCCTGACATGATTTTAAGGGCATTTCATCATCTTATTTCTGTAACTGCTGTGTTCTCTGGTCCCTCTGGTGCAATGCCAGAAGGACGGGAGCTCATCTGCCAGGAGAAAGTTGATTTTTGGGCAAGTGTAGAGTCTTGCATCTGGGCAGGAACAACCCTAGGTTCCAGTATAAGTTGAGGAATGACCCATTAGAGAGCAGTGTAGGGAAAAGGGACGTGGTGGTTCTGGTGGACAGCAGGGTGACCATGATCCAGCACTGTGTCCTTGTGGCCAGGAAGGCCAATAGTACCTGGGTGGACTAGAAAGGGGTGGTCAGTAGGTCAGAGAGGTTCTCCTGCCCCTCTACTCTGTCCTGGGGAGACCACACCTGGAATATTGTGTCCAGTTCTGGCCCCTCAGCTCCAGAAGGACAGGGAACTGCTGGAGAGAGTCCGGCACAGGGCAACAAAGATGCTGAAGGGAGTGGAGCATCTCCCATATGAGGAAAGGCTGAGGGAGCTGGGGCTCTGGAGCTTGGAGAAGAGGAGACTGAGGGGTGACCTCATTCATGGTTATCAACATGTAAAAGGTGAGTGTCAGGAGGATGGAGCCAGGCTCTTCTTGGTGACAACCAATGGTAGGACAAGAACCAGTGGGTTCAAACTTGAACACAAGAGGTTCCATTTAAATATGAGAAGAAACTTCTTCTCAGTGAGGGTGGCAGAGCCTGGGCCAGGCTGCCCAGGGAGGTTGTGGAGTCTCCTCTGCAGACATTCCAACCTGACTGGACACCTTCCCGTGTAACTTCATCTGGGTGTTCCTGCTCTGACGGGGGTATTGGACTGGATGAGCGTTCCAGGTCCCTTCCAACCCCTGACATTCTGTGTTTCTGTGATTTTTCTCTTTGTGTCCATTAGAAAGGCCATCTCTCTGCTGAGAACTGGCATTTCATTTCACTCCACAAAGTAGCCTGTATCTGGTCAACTGATCTTCTGAAACAACTGATACAGGGTAAGTAAGTTTTATCTCGCTAGAAGAAAAGACTCATGCCTGTACAACCAGTTCTCTCAAACAAATTAACTCTGTTCTTTAGGCCTTTCACCTAAGATTCTCCTTTAGCTCTGAGCAATAAGGCTGCAGAAAATATTTTTGTCTATTTATTTTCCATATTTTAATATTGGAAACAAACATTCTAAAAGGCCTGTTTTTTTTCATGTACAAAGCAATTACAGAAACCCACAGAGTGTAATGGAAGTGAGATCATTCTGCAGGAATTTAGCAGAGACAATAAGTGTAATCAAATTATTTTTTTAAGAACTATGGAAACTTTAAGCCTGCTTCTGACACAGCAGTAATGTGAGGTTGGGCCTTAGGATCTCCTAACAACTCACACATGAGTAGCTTATGCAAAGCCGGCAGGATGACCCATCTTCATAAAAGTTGTGTCTACTGAAAAATATATTTGGGGTAAATAAAAGGTTTAATCATCCTTTCAGTGATGTTTCCAATAACGTTTGTGTCAAGCACTTCCATTTGAGAAAAAAAGCCAAAAGAAATCTGGAGGTGGAGCAAGCCAACACTTTGTTTTGTTCCAAAAAGAAAAGGGTTTAAGCATTTCAAAAGTGAACAAAAAGGAAACAACATCTCTGGTTTTTAGCCAATTCCAGAATTGCCCAGAGACCTTAACCAAGGAGCAATATCATGCTGCGGCACCATATGCTCATGTTTGTAACAGACTTAAAAAGCTGATAATGTTATTATTGTAATTTACACAGGACATTTCTCCTAAAAATATCCCAGATGTCCCAGTGAGGTATTTCTTTCCACATCCCATATTAAGTAAGTTTTTTGATTCAGCATGGCCACATCATGTTAGGACCAACCTCCTGAACCATGGCTGAGCCTCAGCTTTCAGGGACCCACATACCAATTTCAATGCCCACCTTTGAGGAGCACTTATCTCAAGACGTGGGGTGCCCCAGAGAAAATCTGGAAGATTCTGTGAAGATTAGTAACATCAGAGCAGAGCTGCCAATGTAGAAATGACTGGCATGGGATGCCCTAAGCCTCCTCACCTCTTCCTCACCCAGCATCCATCAGGGTTGGATGGATGGGTAGATAACCCACATGGGGTTATGTATCCTTCAGTGAGAATTCATTGAAAATGGTCTGAAAAGGATTTTCCAAGGAGCTCATGGGTTAGTTAACAGGTTGATGTATGTATGTAGCAGTGAGTACCTTTGTTAACAGGATCATTGCATCAAGGAAAAATTCACCATTACAATTATTTATCCTCATTCAGCATCCCCTGCATTGTCCCACGCCCAGCTCTAATTTACGAAACTGCAAGCGTGCAAAGCATCAGGGCAACTTAACTCCTTTAATCCTCTCCATATGGTATATTTTCTTGTCTTCTGTGTTAGACAGGCCTTTTTTTCTCCCCCAAAGACAAACAAACACTTGCATGACAGGGGCATGGAGAAAGCCTGAGCCTGTGCAAACTGCTGGCCAAGGTGGCTTCATTCAGCTGCCTGCTTTGTTTGAATAACAATATATTCTCAGTTGTGGGGTCTTCCCTCCCCTTCTCTCCTTTTTCCCCTGCCATGCCTGAGCAAAAGGCTGTGTGAATTCAGGAGCCTGCTTGTGAATGAGCCAGCATCTGATACGTATTTACCGGCGTTAATTTTGGATGTAACACACCCCTGCCACTTCCCCACGGTTTGCCCTAAAAGGCTTTCTGCTGGGTACAAAAGCGGAGGGTCAAAAGTAAGTTGACCCTTGCCAGAATGCGCAATTATTGGAAGGAGGCGGTTACACCAGCAGCTGTCGAAACCCCACCGAAGTGCTTCCAAAAAGTCGGAGGGATGACTAATACGCTGGAGCTCTCCCCTCCGCCCTTGCAAGAGCCGGCTACTTTCTGCAGGAAGAATTATGGCCCTCCCGAGCAGCTGCAATAATTGTCTTCCCATTGTACCCCCGGCCCTCCCTCCGCCACCCCCTACAAGTGCCTATTGTGACCGCGGAGTCGAGTGATTATACGCTTGGGCTGATGCTGTTTGTGGCCCAGCTGCCCGGCCACTGACACACGAGCACCGACACGGGGGGACCCGCGTCTGCGAGACGGGGCTCCGACATTCCAGACCTTTTACATAAGTCAAACAGGAACAAATGACTCTTTATCAGCCCCTTCTCCCTTTGAAGTGGCGGCTGCTTGTAGGCCCTTACAGCTTTTCCTCCTTAGCCCGAGCAAACATCCTCCTTTTGATATGCTACATGCTCATTATCTCTGCCCCATTTAATGATTTTTGATTGAAGGGCAGCAGCGCAGTTGCCAAGAGGGTAGTTAAAGAGGCTCCGCACAGTCAGGACGACAAGAAAGGCTTTCCTTGTGCAGCAGCCTAAATTTGGAGTTTCTTAACAGTGTGTTCTTGTTCTTAGCAGCAGATAAGGGCTGAGCGTGAAATTCTTAATTAAGCAGTAAATAGAGAGTGGGGTGTCAGCAGATGCAGCCTGTAGCCATGGAGACCGTGTCAGATGAAGGAGGGAGCTGAGACTCAACGCCAGCATGACTGACAGCTGAAGAATCCGACAAAGCTTGTAAACGGGATTAATTAGTTGGCTAATTATTTCATAGAGTTATATGTAAATTAAAAATAACAATAATAATAATTAAAACAGTTTGCAGAGTTAGGCAGGAATGTGTTCTGAAGGCCAGACCTTCAAGTCTTGTCCTCTCTGGGTCAGTGGGTGCACTGGTGGGTTTTTAAGGCCAGAAGGGACTATTGTGGCAGCCGCCTCCGACCTCCTATGGAGCGTGAATCTCGCCTCATGAGGTTTCTAATGGCTTCTTGCAGAGCTGGGGCATATTTCTCTGAAAAGATGGCCAAGCATCATCTAAGGACCCTGAGTGATGGAAAGTCCACCACATGCCACGAGTCTGCTCTGATGGTTAATTATCCTCAGCCTGCACAGCGGAGATCAGGAGAGAAATTAAATGGCACACCAGGGCTAGGAATCTGCTTGCTTTTTTTCAGATTTTTACCCTACCAACAGCATTAGCTAAAAGGTGCCCGGCACTAAATTATTGATCTCACTGCTATAAAAGTCCTTACTGAAAATGTTCCCGGTGTGAATTATACATGTTAGGTGTTTTCATAAATTTCCCTTCATGTTCTTTGGATGATTGTTTCTCTCTGTATTAAAATGAGAAACAATAACGAACTCTTCATATAATAAAAATCAAGACGAAAGGAAGGCAAGAGAAGGACTAAAAAGTATCTGTGACGCAAGAGTTATATATAACAGCCAAGTCACTTTGTCCCAGTCTTCCCAAGACCATTATCTTCTCTATTTTCAATAGTAGTAAGAGGCCAAGAATTAAGTGTCATCTCTGCGCTATCCAATATTGGCCTAGTTATGCATGAGCAATTTAAGATGTCCAAACCGTAAGCGGTTGACTTGCATATTTGAAAGAACAAAATTTACACGGTAAGTAAACTGAATAATAGTAAAATCCCCATATTGGTTCTTTCAGTAGCTAACTGTTTGCAGAACCAGAGATGGATGCAGCAGGTGTGACCCTCAGACTGAAGTTAAGACATGGGATTCCCCATTTCTCGTCAATTGCACACTGGATGGTTTTCGTTGTTGTCAGATGGAGCTCAGGGGTTGCCTGCCCACATTCCAGCCATGTTTTCTTCTCCACTTTCCCACTTATTGTTCTAATTGCTCATTTCTAAAGAGATCCTACATAAGAAAGCCATCTGCATAATATCTCGTAGGTACAAATCATGAGAAATTTATTAAAACATATTAAATCAGTAACAAAATTTTCCGTTACTGTGCAAATTGTTATCTTTCTACTTTGGCTTCCCTGTATGACAATCATATAGGATAAAATATTCTTCCCAAAAGCACTGAAATGTTTTTGTGATTCGAGGTTCTACTACTATTAATTATGACAACAATCATTACCTTGCCTTTTACATATAGAACTTAGACCCTTATAAAATCATTTGCTTGAGAACATGAATCGCAGGAAGTGTCCCAAATTTAAAAGAATAGGATATTGACAATCCAAATAAATATCAGTAAATACCTGAAATTCTTAAAAAAGTGACCACCACACTTCTAGATCTAATGTACAAAGCCAACATACCCACCTTTAAAGGTCTATGACACCTTTGAAGGTTTACAGGAAAAATCCTTGCTCAGTAATCCAATTGCCTTCAGTGGGCTCAGCCTAGACAGACTGAGGATAATTTATTAATGTGATATGGGATCATCTCACAACAGAGATCATTAGTGGAATTTAACGTGTTTTCCTCTCCAAAACACCAATTCAAATTCGACTGATGTCACGTAACTCTACTATTTATAATACATTCCTTCTGTCAGCACATTAGGCATCGGACAGATTGCATAGAAATGAACCTGGTGTGACCTATTTGATTGATGATTTTGAAGGACTTCTCACTCAATGAAAGAGGGCCTTGTGTTTCTAAGACTTTGTGTGGTTTTGGGGTTGAAATTAAAAAGGCATCAGCTCTACCACCATTCTTGAACTAAAAGGTACATTATATCCATCATATTGCACTTACCCAAATAGGTTAATTTCCTCAATCTGCTGTCAAGATACCAGTCGCAGCTCTTATGATGACCGTATGAAGGCAGCGATTGAAGTGATTGTCCGGACCTTGTCCCACAGGACACCGCAACCTCGGGATGATCAGGAAGATCCTTGTGTTCCACCAGCAAGTAATTCCCAGTCACGAAGTTGCTAAATGTCACTGAATACTAGAGAAGAGGAAACTAAAGTGAACATTTCTGTCTCCGTGATTATTGCTCCATGGAGTGCAATGTGAAGGGATAAAAGAGATGGTGCTTCTCACATGCAATATATTCTTTTGCAAACTATGTATTGGAAACACGGAAGAGAGATGTAAAATTAAGCAGAAGATGAAGGCAAACACAGACGAAATCAACTCCCCTCATCACCTTTAAAAGGTACAGAGGAACAATGCCTTCTGAAAACCATGCTTTGGTATGTTTTACAGTAGTATAAATTTTGTTGATCCTTAAGAACCACACTGAGTTTTCATCTAAGACATCCAAAGTTATCTTCCTGCTCCAAGTTACTACTAAGAGCTTCAGGAACCAGGTCATCATTTCAAAGCCCTACCTATAAACCTACCGAGATTTTCTCAGTGCCTTTACTTTTTTCCTCTCTCTGCTCATGCAGTTAGATGAGAACATGATTATCATTTCCAAGTATCATTTTGAAATTATAAAAAATTCCCATGTTACCTTGAGCTGTTTGCTGACCAAAGAGTTGTCAAATGTCAATGCATAAGTCTCTTTATCCAAGAGGAGAACCATCCAACCATACAAATTTGATAAAGTATCAGGGACGTAGTTGACTGTGGTTGTCTTATTCCTACTGTCAGTCACAGTTAAATTATAGGGAATGTCTGGAGCCTCTTTTCTGCAGGAAAAAAAAACAAAACAAACATATATATAATCACATTTTTTCACTGAACTCTGTCATTTTGCAACTTTTACAGTTCTGTTTTGGTTTGAATTACAGTAGTATATGCTGCTTCTCTCTCAGAATGTGACTACATTTGTGTAAATCTTTACAAATATGGTAAGAAACAATCTCTTCCTGAAATGCTGTTAAAAGAGAAAGAGAGACAAAGGGTAGAGGAATAAAGGCACAGAGGAGAAAACCTTATGCCAAAGCAGAGCAATGGCAACATCCAGGGTACCAACTCCTATTCTGTCTGGCTATTTCCCCATCCACCACACTCACGAGCCTCAGGTTCAACTTTTAGGATCTTCATCTTCACGAAATTTGATAGAGTTTTCTGGTTACTCACTCACATCTGAGCAGTCAAAAGGTTCATCAAGGCCCTGCCAGCACTAGACATGCTTATAAGGACATTGGGGTTGCAACTGCACAACTGAAACTCATAAGTTTTTTCCTGTTTCTTGCATCCTTCACATTATACATGGGGAATTGCTCAGGATACACGTCCCAGGACTGCAGATCTAGTTCTCAGCTTAGAAGAAGCTTTGCTGGCTTGCCGGGTACCCTGGGGCCATGGTTCTGCCATGAAGATGAATGCAGCAGATTTATAAATGAGTCAAGTGCTGCTGCAAGATCAAGGCAAGCTGGCAGATTCACCTTGAGTCCATGTAGTTAGTTTTGAAATTTGAGCTGACATTAATCTTAAAAGGAAAACAAAACAAAACAAAACAAAACACAACCAAACAAACAAAAATAACAAACAAAAAAGATCTCTTTTAAGCATAGCTAATATAGTTTTTCTAAATTGGAGTATTGCTCTACAACTAGAAATCTCAGCATATCATTCATGAGCCTCAGGTTCAATTTTTAGGATCTTGATCTTCACAAAATTTGATAGAGTTTTCTGATTACTCTTGTGTAAGTAAGCCTTATCCAGTCTGGAGGGTTGGGTCATACGTTAAAACTCATGTTGTCCTGCAATTTGCCTGGCTGTACTTGCAATTTTTCGTTATTTTTCCGCTTGTTGCTTTGGAGATATCTCATAATTACAATAGCAGTCATCTTGGAGGAGGATTGCCTGCAGATTTTTTTGTGTGTCTTTTTAAATCAGTTCTTTGTTTGTTTGTTTGTTAGTTTGAGTTTTTTTATTTGTTTTTCTGGTGTTTATCACTTTGTCAAAGGACTTTCTGGTTTCCTAGAAACATTCGGCTGAGAAACAGCAACGGCAAAGAGAAGCATGAATCAGCAAAGAATCACTCAACCAGAAGATATTGGCAGACCAATGAAGCTGACTGGAAGGAGTTTATAAGGCTTAAACAGCTTTCGTACTACTAATAAACCTCCTTTTATAGGCATTAACTGGACCAGGATATTAGGCTGCTAATTAAGCAAGTAAATGACAACAAGCACATTATTTCCAGAGTTATCAGCACCTGCACAGGTATTCAGGAAAACATTTCTAGCAGCAGAAGCACAGCACACAAAATGAGATGAAACATTAAAGAAATCTCTTTATTGATTTACAAAGGTGCACAACACCACAGCAAGCGATGGAGACTCAGCCCCACCCTCTGTAAAATATAAATCTGCGTTCATGACCCAGGAAGGAAAGGAAACATGAGATATCGTCATGGCCTTAAATCTCTGGGGTTTCCTTGACCTGGAATGTTGTGCCCTTGCCTTTTACATACCTTGCTTGAGGTGTTGCCACCCACAAGCACAGACCCCGCTCCTGATGGAGGGCCAGCTCACCAAAACAAATATTTGGGTAACCTGAACCATTTGTGGTCTTCTCGGAGCTGCAGGTCTGTGTGTCAGAAGCCTCCACTTAGGCAGGATTGCTGCCTAAGGAAACCTCCCAGGTGGAGTGCCTCAAGGGTCAGCGCTGGGGCTGGTATTATTCAATACATTCATCAGTGATTTGGATGAGAGAATAGAGTGTACTATCAGCAAGTTTACTGAAGACACCAAGCTGGGAGGAGTGGCTGACACGCCAGAGGCTGTGCTGCCATCCAGAGACCTGGACAGGCTGGAGAGCTGGGTGGGGAAAAATTTAATTAAATATAACAAGGGCAAGTGTAGAGTCTTGAACCTGGGCAGGAACAACCCCAGGTTCCAGTGTAAGCTGAGAAATGACCTGTTGGAGAGCAGTGTAAGGGAAAAGGACCTGGAGGTCCTGGGGACAGCAGGCTGACCATGAGCCAGCACTGGGCCCTTGTGGCCACAAAGGCCAATGGTACCTGGGGTGGGTTAGAAGGGGGTGATCAGTAGGTCAGACAGGTTCTCCTGCCCCTCTACTCTACCCTGGTGAGACCACACTTGGAATATTGTGTCCAGTTCTGGCCCCTCAGCTCCAGAAGGACAGGGAACGGCTGGAGAGAGTCCAGCGCAGGGCAACAAAGATGCTGAAGGGAGTGGAGCATCTCCCGTGTGAGGAAAGGCTGAGGGAGCTGGGGCTCTTGAGCTTGGAGAAGAGGAGACTGAGGGGTGACCTCATTCATGGTTATCAATATGGAAAGGGTGAGTGTCAGGAGGATGGAGCCAGGCTTTTCTTGGTGACAACCAATGGTAGGACAAGAACCAGTGGGTTCAAACTTGAACATGAGAGGTTCCACTTAAATATGAGAAGAAACTTCTTCCCAGTGAGGGTGCCAGAGCCTGGACCAGGCTGCCCAGGGAGGTTGTGGAGTCTCCTTCTCTGCAGACATTCAAAGCCGCCTGGACACCTTCCTGTGTAACCTCATCTGGGTGTTCCTGCTCTGGTGGGGGTATTGGACTGGGTGAGCTTTCCAGGTCCCTTCCAACCCCTGACATTCTGTGATTGGTTCTGTGATTCTGTTATTGGGACAGCCTCGCCATCTCATTTGGGTGAGAGAAAACTTACTAGATAGATCTTTCTATTTTCCTCGCTGGGCCAGCTGGTCTATTCCGTGCTTAAATATAAGCACATGTATTTTCTTTAATAATTCCTTGCCAGACTCAGGCAAGTGTGTATCCTTAATATAATTCCTCACTAGACTCGTGGGTGTATTTTTCCTGGGGTCAGAGACAGCTCTGGTGTTGTTTATTGTGAATGCCTGTATGCACGCTGTGGATCTCCATTATTCTTATTTTGTTGTACGCCAAATAATCTCCTCAAGTTGATATCCAAATCTGTATTTTATGTTATTGGAGTACTAATTAATTGTATAAACCCCATTTCCCATTTTCCCAGACTTTTCTGGACGGAATAAAAGCCTGTTTTGGACCTTGTTGTCTGCCTAAAACTAACTTCAGGGTCTCTTCATGACAAGGTCATGAAGGTAGAGGAGGTAACTGATACAAGCCAACAATGAGCCTGACACTACATTCCCCTTGAAAGAATGTCAGTGTGTTTGATTTTTTTTCACCTCTATGCCAAACCGACACCAAAATGGAAGTACCTTACTAATGGAATTACCAGCCACAATTAGCACCATTTCCATTTGCCCTAAATAGCCAGTGATTTCACTGTGCCCTAAATAGCCACCAATCTACCTCTCCTTAATGTTAATGAAGCAGACTAGCACGCACACATGAGTATTTCTAATTCAGAGGATCCGAGGGAGCCTGAATGCATCATTAACACAGAGAGCTTCATTATCAGGGGAAAGAGCCTTCCCCTCTACTTCCCCTGGCTTTATTTGAAAGAAACTAGGAGGCAACGGTCTTAATGCAAAATTAACCCTCACTTTAAACTGCTGGAAGCCTTTACAAAGTGTAAAGGGGGCGGGGGGAGGGGGGAAAAAAAAGATGACTCACTGAAAAGCCTGTATTTTTATATTGAAGCAGGTTTCAATTAAGGAGCAATTTGCTTTAGAAATATAGCAGGATTACTGGATAGGACTTTACAGTCTGAGCCACAATTTATCAGTTGTGATTGTATAAACTGTGATGTAATTTAGCTGAAGTGTATTGTGTAGAACTGCTCAACATAGACGGGCCACAAAGGATTTGTTAAACCAATCGATAACATCAAGCAGAACAAATATTAACTCTCCTGTTTATGATTACCATTAACTTACTTATCCTGAGTCCGTACCTTTGTGTATGAAGAGAGACACTGTGTTTAGCTCTAAATGTTTTCTTTTTGATACATTTGTGTATAATACTTTATGATTACCTCTCTCCAAAACAGGAAACAATATAGCATTGAACTTCTAACGGGACACCAAATGTTTATAGCAACAGCGTGATTTATTGTTGGCCAAATAGAGGCTGATTCCAAATTATGGCCCTACCAAACACTTTACAGGTTTAATGCCGGGCTCAAAACCAGTTATTTTTATTTTAGTTGCCAAGAATTAAGAATTTTCAGCTGTTTTAAGTAAATGTGTGCATCTTCCTTGAGAGACATGATTCAAGTCTGCCTTGTATTATGAATCCTTTCCATCAGCACATTTTTGCATGTATGGGTCTTCTCAAAAATAACTAGATCCTGAGCAGACACTATGCGATAGGTCTCCTGAATGTGAAGTGGAAAAAGAACTGAGATGATCTCCCAGATTGGGTTGTGACCGACAAGCTGAGCTGGTTTCATTCAAAGTAGCTTTTGAGTTTGGTACCCCTGGCTTCCAAACCCCTCTCTGTTCTTACATCAGTTCCCCAGCTCCTGTAGTTTACAGGTTGATATTTTAAGGAAAACTAAAATCAGATACAAATTCTGAGCTGGACAGTGGCTGGTAAGCAAGCAGTTCAAATAGTGCAAGCATAGGAAATATCTACAGAGGACCACTTTGTCACTCCACTCATCCCATGTCAGGCAGAGATCTAAAGCATCCAAAGCAGACCTGAAAATCTGGCTGCAGGTACTCTGGGCATGGTTTTACTGCACATCCATTGCTCACTTGCAGTCCTCGACACATTAATACAATTTTAAGGCTAATAATATATTGGTTATGCCAGCTGGCATATCTGGCTTGGATCCATCCAGCCCTCAACAAGCATCCAACCAGATTGTCAGGCTTCTCCTTGTAAGCAATTGAAGTGCAGAGCTAGCAAATTCTGCCTCAATGCTAAATATAGCCCCCTGTAACCAGAAACACCCCAAGCAATGGTCAAGCCAAGGGGACAGACCTGGAGAAACACTTTCTCTTGCATACTCATCAGCCTGTGCAGGATGTGGCTTTCCTGCCAGTATAAGTTGGGGATTGAACCAACAGGCTGAATGGTAAATGGAAAGGTGTCTTACACTGGGAAGCAAATTTATCTTCATTACTTTGATGGGATGTCTCAGATGTCAGAAATGTAGTGCAGTGAAGCATTGAATCACTGAAGTTCAGCTGATGTGTTGGCTAACTGAACAGCCAACAACCAATGGTTTAGTATTTGCCTTCCACCTTATGCCACAGAAGCCCTGAAAGGTCTGAATTATGAGGTCAAGCGAGGGTGTGAGCTGCCCCGTGTGTGGATACAGTCAAGTTACACAGGGAAAATACACGACCAGAGAGCAACTGAGCATGTACACATTGAGAGAAGAAGTGTGATTGCATGGGTGTTTCGCAGCAGGTGGGTGTTCATCTGAAGTAAGTAAATACCAAAGGGAAAGCAAAACTGGAGTAACCATTTGAACTCTCTTCAAGACTCAAAGACATGGAGGTAGGGGGTACGCTATTCTTTTCACACGAACCCATCAGCAGTGGCTGGGTTTGCAGCAGCTGAATGCGTGCACGACAGGAGAGGATATTAGACCAGATTTAGGAATTAAGGCTATAAAGAAGAAAGTTAATCTTTTCCTCTGCAGCAGGCTAAGAGGAGGGAAGCAATAAAAGACTTGAACTACAAGACTGATGCTGAGCAAGTCCCAAGTTTCTGCAGTGATAAGGGGGAAGCAAGTGAAAGGGAACCACAAGAAAACAAAAGGAAATAAAAAGCAAATTTCCTTCTGGTGTGCTCAGCCACAAAGTGTTTGGAGTCCCCTTTGCCGCAAGGTGCTGCCCGGCTGCCGATTATTCTAATGCTCTCCTCTTGCAAAAATTCTGCATAATGTGAAGAAACTTTTAAAGTCACTTAATCATGTTATGACAATTTTTTAATGAAAATTTGTTTTAATATTAATAGAGAGTCATATTTTCATGATAATATGGGTAGCAGTGGCATTTGGAGCAGCCGTATCTAGCCTGCGGCCATGCTGTGCTGTGCCGTCGCATAAGCTGTTCTTCAGACTACTCAATAACTTTCTCACATATAAATTTATAAAGACTTTTATAAGCTTCAATTAGATTTTTAAAAGACATAAAAACGCTCTTTAAAGGGTACTTAAGTGCTGCATTATTTTAACTTTCAAGTGGACTTTGTGAAGAAGATTTTGTTACAGCAATACAAGCTTGGAAATGGATCCTCACTGCCCTGGAAGTTGTTTGGTGAAGCAGTTCAGGACGGAGAGTCAAGAAATGCTCAAGATACTTGTTTTCTCTAAAAAAAATAGGTTCCTAGGGTTTCTCACACTTTTTTTTTTCCCCCCCATACTTACAATTTTTTGGGGAAAAGTGCCAATACATATACTCTGGTAAATTAAACAACACAAAAAATAAAGAGTTAATTTGCATGCACTTGCATTTAATTGCCCACATTGTAACTGTTAAATAATTAAAAAGGTCCCAGACATGATTTTAGCTTGTGCCAACCAGCCCTATCCTAAGGATCTTTCCTAAAATGTGGCGCTGATGCAACTCCCCTGATATTTTGGAGGCTACGAATGTCAATGACACATCCACGGCCAAGCCTTGTCAGTTGCCTTCAGGATCATGGAATAAGCCTAAGGTTGCTGGGATGAAGGTTGTCATACCAGAACTCCCATCCCAAAATCCATTGCTCACCTCAGCCTTTAAGATTTTTGTAGCAGAAACTCAGGGGAAACAAAAACCCACCATCTCAAGCCCCTCCATGCTTTCTACTGAAGAACACAAAGAATGCACCACTCTGGACCATGACAGATATTGAGCACAGGAGATGAGACTGTTTTAGGCTGTTGCCTGAAAAGTTCACCTCATACATCAAAATGAAGATGCTCTTCTGCTGTCACTTTGGCCTGATGATCAGTAAACGTGAGTTCAGTGCTCAAGCCTTGGGCTCAGAGGCTTGAAATCTGTTTTTCACCCCTTGTTTTGATAGCACCCCTGTTTTACTGACTACGAGGACTTACTATGAGTGGTAAGTACAACTAGGAGCTAGCAAGTTAGAGACCTGACAAGTAGCTTGGTAGAGCACAAAAGAAGGATTTCTTCCAGAGCAATTTAAAAATCTTTGCTCTTCAGAAAGTAAAGAAAGCCAAGCAACAGTACTTTCATCTTTTTTACTGAGATTAGATGAATCCAAGATATTGCACTGCTTGGAAATTCTTCCTGCCACCCATCTATCTTTACTATCTCTGCTTAACCTCTGCCAATTGCACCTAGTCATGTTTTGTTGTGTTAATCCTAATCTATTCACTTTTATTGCAAACACTCTTCAAATACATCTGGACAAAATTCACCCTTTCTTCTTCTCCCCTCACATCCTCATTCTTTGGTCATGCTGCAAATATTTTATTAATTTGCTTTCATCCTTAATCCCCTCCAGCTCCTTTCATTCCCCACCCTGTTCCTCTACAAGTTCCATCATTTTAGAGTTCTGTCTCTGTGACCTAAGTCTCCCTGACTCACCACTTTTACTTGGTGACCGGCTGACAGTCTTTCAATTTAATGAGATGGTGATTTGGCTGGTGGGAGCTACTCAGGAGAGAGGATCTGAAAGCAGCACAGAGAGGTTGCTCATGGTCTCTTGAGTTTCTCTGTTAAGTACGTAGTCCTTGAGAGGACAAGATAACAGTTGGCCTCTGCTACTCCAACTGCCAAGTATCTTTGATCTAAGTTGACTCCCACTCATGTAGATGAATAATAAAGAAGGAAAAGGAAGAAAACTTGCTCAAAATAAAAGGTTGATTGAGAAGTGCCCAGCCTTCAACATGACTAATCTAAAACTCGTAATCAGTTTACTGGGAAAGACAAGGTTTAGGTGAGGGCTCAAACATTTCCAGAGTTCAACAGCAATTGTGCAGATGAACTCCCATTTGTACTTGCTCTTTAACCACCTTTTGATGTAAAGAGGAATGAGGTGTATTGAATATGTTAGCTGTCATCCATTATTGACATTTACTTTGTGGCAGCATCCGAAAGGACTCATATCCCACTACAGGCAATGTTGTGACAAGCTCTATCCACCCACAGAGCATCAATCCAAAGAGGTGGTAGTCCATATAGTCGAAGTAAACACAGGCTAGAAAGGCAAGTGATTTGCCTAAGACCTCACGGTTAACTGGTCCACTAAGACATCTAGCACAGTTGTATTTTGTCTTCTACCTAGCAACCTTTTTGTTAAATCAGAATGATTCCAAACTCTTAATTCATAATGGTTCAGGCTTGTACTTTGAAAAGAAAATGAAATGTTGAACAAGGGACTGGGAAGGGAAAATGATCATGGGAAGAAAAGCAGGAGTGGTGTTTAGTTTTTCAAAACCCTTTCCACTCCCCCTTTACTTTTATACAAGGAAATTGCAAGTGTTCTTCCTGGGCAACAGAAGTGGAGGTAGTACTTTGCTGAGGAACAAGTCCAGCTTAACGTACAGCAACAGGAGTGGGCTGGGACAGCACTTGGGATCTGTACAATCATCAGAGCTGATGGTTAAGTCCTGGCTGCATGTCAGGACTGGGTTATTACAAGTGTGGGATATGAGGCAGCGACAGTAGGAGGCTGAACTCTAAAAAGCTGTTTTCTATCCCTCTAAAAAAAACCAAAACAAAACAAACAACAACAACAAAAAATTGAGTTCTGTTACAAACTTAGTAGACATGATTTACTGGAAGTGTGAAGAGATACCAGCAAGGAGGATGTGTAGCCTGCATGGTAAGACATGGTAATATCTCATCCATTCATTGAGTATGTAAGCCTTGAGGCCTCCTGACATGGCCTGGCCATATGCATATGGTCAAACTCCTTCAGCCTCCAAGACAGCATGAGGACATCTAACCTGCCCTGCTGGAAACGGTTCCTTGGGTTGCATTGACCTCTAAATTGTACCCATGAATTGCTTGGGTGAGGGATAGCTGTCTTAGGCCAAAACCATGCTGTGAAACTCATCATTCAGTTTAGGATTGAGACAACTATATGTTTACTGATATTTAAATATGCTTTGCATGACCATTACAGTCACAATAGCATTATAGTATGTGCAGTCAGTAGAAACCCAAAGGGCAGTTCAGCTGACCAGCCCCTAAGAGGAAGATCAAAGGAACAGAGGTATCTCATGCTGCTTAAAATGCTCCATGCAATTAAAAACTTCGGTGTGAGAGACTAGATCTGGCAGAGTGTCTCCAGGAGATCCTTGTCCTTCTGCCACAGAGTGACAAGCCAAGGGAAATATCACAGGGCATTCTAAGTGACACTAAACACCGCTCCATCAGCAATCACATCAAGGACACGGGTTCCCAACAGCTGTAATGGGACACATTGACAGTGTCTGCTTGGTGACCACACATGCTCTTTGGGACAACATCTAAGTCCCTGTGTTCTCTCAGGCCATGCCTGAGAACTATTTGGGCAAGAAGGAGCAGCCAGAACAAAAACAGTGCCAGAGACCACGTGGACAGCAATACAGACTAATGCATGCCAGTGGTCAGGCTTTTGACCTCGTTTAGGACCCAACAGAGGGACAGGAGTCCTGGGACAGTGTTCAAACCCAGCAGCTCTCTCATATAAAACACAGCAAGTAACATCCATGCTGATTTCTCAGAATTGGAATAGTTACTTACACATAAAGAGTCATACGGTGGAAAACAACATCGCTGCCACAAACACTGCCACCAGAAGCTTGGCTGAAGTTGGCACTGGCTGTGCAAGATTCTGCAAGGATATCTGTGGAAGGGAGGAGACGACTTCCCTTCTGCCCTGTGATAGAACCATCGAGATCCTCAAGGATGGCGGAGTGAGGAAAGGGGAAGGACACTTGGAAAGGTGAGTTGATGAAGGTCAGATGTTCAGCTTTCACTGTAAACCCACCTGGGGGGAACAAGAAATGTTTCAGAAACAGAGACTGACCTCTTCAAGCAGTAGACCTGAAGACATCTCTAGGGAAAAAAGATACTAGCTTCACCTTCACTTTGGAAAAATATCTGCTGAGTCAACAAGAAGCAGAGATCCAGAAAAATAAATAAATTAATGAATAAATCAACAATTAGATGGATAAATAAATAAATATGTTTGTAGGAATTGCCATTGCCATACTCTGGCCAGGTCTCACCTGTACAGCCCCCTGTTGTGACAGCACCTGTGGTTAGAGACTCCCTTGATCCAGGTGCTGCTCCTGGTCCCATTAGCATCTCCTCAGTGACTCCAAATGCTCCTTCACAAATTCTATCACCAAAAGTTGCCATTCCCAAAACAGTGATTCCTATAGATCCTTTCTGCCTTGTTTATAAGATAAATTCTTTAGAGATAAGGGCTGCTTACGTGTGTGTGTACATACACTTGTGTGCACATGTGCAGCACCTGTCTGAAAAGTAACTCAGATAAGTACAAGAAGGAGGAATTTTCACATGGGCTAAAGCACAGGAAGTTTTTGAACACACTGATATTGACAGGAGTTTTAGAAAATCGTTACCCTAGGGGTCGTAACAAGTCAGCCTTGGCAGGAGCATTCATGCACTACAGTTGGTTATTATTTGAATATCATTTTGTCATTTGTAGCCTCTCTGAGTCATATTTTACTATTCCTCCGGTCCTTTGATCTCACCTCCTAAAGTCTTTTTCTTTGTTATGTTATTGTAGGGCAGTATACATTTATATATAAATATATTTAAGAAGTAATTGCAGTTGGAACATTCTTCAAAGAGCCTTTGGATACCTCTTCGAAGCTCAAAAGGATGGTTAGTTTACACATAATCTTAGGTTAATTCACCTAAGGTTTAGGCTGACCTGAGGTAGAAGCTTGGCAGAATTCTGCCAAGATATTTTGTAGCTGTTAAAGAAATCATAGCTCTTGAAATTGTACCTCCCAAAAGGAAGAGGCAGTAACAAATCAGTGTATAAAAACTCATTCCACTGAGAAAATTAAATCAGTGCAAAAATGAGGCTATCTTTTTCTTAAAAACATGTGCAGTATGTGGCTTCAACTAAAGGATGAAGCTATTTCTAAGGAAGGTTTTTCTGGAGAGAACCTGCAACCTCAGCCATTGCAGAGCAGCTAAAGGGTCAAATTCAGCTCGCCAGCAGTGTCAGCAAAATGCATTACTACATTCCCAGCTCAGGGATTTTCTCAATTCATCTAAGCTGCACACCACACATAGTGTTTATCTTGCATTTAGATATTGCCATCTCATGCCTCACCTCCCTGTAAATGAAGAAGAGTTATTATCTTTCTGTCCCAGCTGAGGAAGTGAAATAGAGAGAGTGACACTTTTCAAAACTACTTAGTATGTGAAACCTCAGCAAAGCAGGTATGCAAATACCGCAAAATCTAGCTCTTGATACAAATATTGTGACAAGACTACAGAAGAAGAACTGGGGCCAGTACTCTTCATCATTATAAAGTGCTTTTTACAAGATTCAAACGAAATATAGAATCATAGGAAACCCTCAAGATGATCAAGTCCAACCATTAACCTAACTCTGGTGCTAAACCATGTCCCTAAGAACCTCATCTAAATGACTCTAGGGCTGGTGACTCAACCACTTCCCTGGGCAGCCTGTTTAACTGCTTGACAACCCTTTCTGTGAATATCCATCAATGCTTGTCCGTGGAGACTATGAACTTCTGAAGATCTGAATCTGGAATGGGAGGGAGCCTAGGGCTGTGGAAACCCTGCTAAATCAGAGTAAACCAGACTCACCTTGCCCTTGGTAACAGCCAGAACAAGTCCTGATTGCCGTGCAAGTGTTCACATCAAAATTCCTGAAAGTTGTGTTGAAGATGAATAGTTGGTACCTCTTGGGAGTTTTTAGTCCTGCTGACATACAGATCCCACCCTGCAATGAAGAAATGAAGAGTGCTGGGAAACACGTCATCATGTGAATCTCCAAATCTAACTAGTCCAGGATGCAGCATCTGGGACGATAGGGTGTGATTGGAACTCACACTCATGGTTGTGGGCAGCATGTGCTATTTGAAAAACAGATCTAAGCTATTGCTTTGCAAATTCTGACAAGTAACATCTGTTTAATTCTCCATCTGCAGTATGTGATAGTATTGCATTCAGGGCAGCGGTTGCCTTGTTTGCTTTGTCAGGGTTATTGCGTACTTGTTGAAGTTGGACATGCGAAGGGAAAGGAAATTACACATTCTCTGGGAAGAAAGAATCCACCTGGAAGGCACAGTGAGCAGATGTGGTTTTGAGCCTTTTCACTTTACCTTGTGTTGTCTGCAAAGCTCATTATCTTAATTTACATCGTAAGAAAAGCCTGACTACTGACTAGGAGGAAGCATTTAATCTAGGGTATCTTCGAAGCTCTGGTTAACTTCAGGGTCAATCAGAACAACAATAAGTATATCTGTGAGAGACAGGAGAAAACATAAGATGAGAAAAGGAAGAGAAAAAGACACAAGTGGTGGAAAACACAATGGACAAACTAGATTTTCTTGTGATTGTAGGCCATGATGCTGGGAAGGTGCCATTTGATCTTGCAGACAGGCTGGGAACAAGGATATAGTGCATAGTGCACACTCTGGGGGCAAAAGGGCTGGTAGGAAATTGTGATGCTGTTTGTGTGCACTATCAGCAAGTTTGCTGATGACACCAAGCTGGGAGGAGTGGCTGACATGCCAGAGGCTGTGCTGCCATCCAGAGACCTGGATAGGCTGGAGAGCTGGGTGGGGAAAAATTTAATGAAATATAACAAGGGCAAATGTAGAGTCTTGCATCTGGGCAGGAACAACCCCAGCTTCCAGTATAAGTTGAGGAATGACCCATTAGAGAACAGTGTAGGGGAAAGGGACCTGGGGGTCCTGGGGAGAGCAGGATGAGCATGAGCCAGCACTGGGCCCTTGTGGCCACAAAGGCCAATGGTACCTGGGGTGGATTAGAAGCGGGGTGGTCAGTAGGTCAGAGAGGTTCTCCTTCCCCTCTACTCTGCCCTGGTGAGACCACATCTGGAATATTGTGTCCAGTTGTTGCCCCTCAGTTCCAGAAGGACAGGGTACTGCTGCAGAGAGTCCAGCGCAGGGCAACAAAGATGCTGAAGGGAGTGGAGCATCTCCCGTGTGAGGAAAGGCTGAGGGAGCTGGGGCTCTTGAGCTTGGAGAAGAGGAGACTGAGGGGTGACCTTATTAATGTTTACAGCTATATAAAGGGTAAGTGTCAGGAGGATGGAGACAGGCTCTTCTCGGTGACAACCAATGGTAGGACAAGGGGTAATGGGTTTAAACTGGAACACAAGAGGTTTCACTTAAATACGAGAAGAAACTTCTTCCCAGTGAGGGTGACAGAACCTGGAACAGGCTGCCCATGGAGGCTGTGGGGTCTCCTTCTCTGCAGACATTCAAACCCGCCTGGACACCTTCCTGTGTAACCTCATCTGGGTGTTCCTGCTCTGGCAGGGGGATTGGACTGGATGAGCTTTCAAGGTCCTTCCGATCCCTGACATTCTGTGATTCTGTGATTTCTGAGACTAATAAATAAATACTTTTGTAGAACAACTCTCAAAAGCCATAGTAGAGAATCAATTGAGAAATACACCCTTTGTGAAAACACTCTCTCTAGTTGAAAATGTAGAATGAAATGGACTTTAATAGTTTATCACTTCAAAGAGATGGTCTTATCTTCTGTCTCCTGAAGACAGAGCAGCTGCATCACCTCTTTTAGTCTGAGGCCAAAACACCTGAGGTTGTGGTTCTGGTCCTTGGACCATCTTCTTCCAAATCACTGCTAAGCAGAAATCCCCAGAATTCTGGTAGCAAATTAGTCAGAAACTTTTAACTTACACTTTCCATTTCTTCCATACTGTTCTCTCTCTTTTTTTTTTTTTTTTTTTAATTTATTTTATTTAAATAAATAGCAAGTAGAAGAAGGGTGTGAGATAATAATTCCTCCCTCGTATGTGCTATCTGTTTCAGGAAGAAATGCTTTTCCCCAACTAGCTCCAAAAAGGCAATGAGGTTTTTTATGAAAGTATGGAAGTGGTTTGATGAATATCTAGGAAACTAATGAAAGTCTTTCCCTTGGGTTTTATAGGCCCTGGATTTAGCCCTGCCACTAATGTTTTAATTGATCAAAGCTCAAATTTTATTAAGCGCTGATATTTCCAGAAAACAATCTTGTTTTTAAGCACCTCTTTGAAAAACTGGAAGGGCTATGAGAGAGAATATCCAGGGTTCCCATTAAATTAATGTCATAAAGTTTTAATTGATATTAAAGAGACATCATTATTAAAGGGAGAATTACATAAATTAAGATGTAAATTATGACAAGGAGGCTCTTATCATGAGATAATCAAAGATAATCACCCCCCTGGGGTACTGCAAGAAACAAGGAACAGCTGAGCGCCTCTAAATCTCTTAACAAGTGCAATATCGGTGTCTTTCCATGGATCCTGCAAACTAAGAACAAAGACATCCACCCTTTGGTGTCCAAGAGAAATGCATTGTTTCATTGGGATGCTGCAAGGTTGGACTAGTGAGGCTGGGATTATATCTGAGCTACAGACTTGCAATATATTCACTACAGAGGTCTCTTTCTGCAAGCTTCTAAAAAAAAAAAAAAACAAAACAAAAAACAAAAAAAAAACAACAAAAAAACTAATTTAAAACTCTTTTTCTACCAGTCAGAAAGAAAATTAATTTCATAAACAACAGTAGAAAACTGAGCAAAGCAAAAAAAACCCCTCAAAATCCTGAACAAGCAGCTGTGGCCAGTTGTAACTAAAATTCCTTTGTTATCCACCTTACTAATCTGTTAACAACTTGGTAGTACCCAAAGGACTTTGTCCAGCTGCCTACAGAAATGATGGAAAAAGATCATATTTATTGGATAAATAAAAGTGTTACATTTTGATGCCATTTTTCATTCTTAAGTATATAAGCAGCACCCTGTGTTCCAGGTGGACCAATGATGCTCTGAGACAGCAGAGGAAACCAAAATGTTAACTCAGACAGAAATCAAATCTGTTGTTCCCGCTCGTTATTCTTTAATCACTAAACTAAACCCAGTTGTATATTGTTAAATGATGTCTGTTTCTTACAGCAAAAGTTATATATTAATTTATACTAGAAAAGCTTTTTTTAAACAAAAAATGTGATTTCTCTCAATAATTCAAGTTCTGTGAGACTGCAAGAGTTTTCTGAGATCATGTCAATCTTCCAAAGAAAATAACCACAAGTAGGGAAAAAAATTAACACTTATCTTATTAAAATCCTTCACCTCGTAAGTTGAGCAGACATGTGATTTTGGCTTTAGTTTTGAATGTTGTTTTATAAATAATATACATTAATATGCATTATAATACAAAATCTTCCACATTCAAATATGCATTATAATACAAAATCTTTCCACATTCAAATAGAAAAATCAGAGTCCTTGTTTCAAATTTGTTTAAAAAAAAATCTTTAAAATTTCCATATTGAACTAAAAAGATGTTTGGAAAAAAAGCTGAATTTTCTTACAGAATGCAATTGGAATGCTGTTTCTCAACAGCTGATGTTGATGTGGCTCTACCATCAGCTGGTATAAGTGAAGAGCCTGAAAAATGATGCAGGATCCACTGCTAACAATGATGCCACTGCTAACAAGAGCAACAAAATCCTTGTTTCCAGCAATCTGGGAGAGCTGTACTGATGCTCCAGTTCTCTCTGTCACCAAATCTGCTTTCTTATTTCTCCAAATTCTTATTTGAAGTGATGCCGTGCAACTCAAGAGACATTGAAATAATTCCTGCAGTGCTTACCTTCTGTCCAGTGTGTCCAATTAAAACACTATCAGCTATAGAAGTGTTTCCCAGGCTTTCTGTGATGTCAATGCCAAAGTCTTTGCAAGCATAAATCTGGAAATTTTGGAGTTCAAGGTTGCTGCTTCTAAATATCTGTATAAAAGCATAACAAAGAAATGATAACTTTAAAAAAAAAAAAAATTGGTTTATAACCCCTTTGTTTAGAAAATAGTAAAAGGAGAAGTGCTAGACCACATCAAAGTGTTGAATCTATATTTAGTATTTGAGAATCCCCCCTTAATTTCTAATTTCTACTTTCAATTAATAATACAAGAAACAATACATTGTGCCAACTTACATTCATGTTAAAAGAAAAGAAAGAGCAGTATGAAAGAAAATCAGAACTGATGCATCAATAATAGATAGGGTAAAAGTGCATTGAATATTTTGGGGTTTATTACTGGAAATGATAGCATGGTTAAGAAGTTAATGTTTGTAGCAGAAAGATGCCTCAAAAATAACCAGATCTATTGTGTGCAGTCACCGAACAGCAAGAAGACTCTTCTTAGAGGGAGCCCATGGAAAGAATCAGAATCAACTTAGTTATTCATTTGTGCTAGGTCAATACCATACAAAGAAATGACAAGTTAAACTGAGAAAAGCACAAAAACAAAACTGTAGAACATAAGATAATGTGCTGGTCTGAAGAAAAAAAAAAAAAAAAAAAAAAAAGAAAAAGAAAAAAAAGGAAAGAAAACAAACAAACAAAAAAAAAAGAAACAAACAAAAATAAACACCCTGAAAAAATTGACAGCTTCAAAGAAGATCCATAGGATGGGTTAGACTAGAAAATATACCTTACAGAGAAACACATACAATCTGCTCAGGTCCTCAGACAAAGAGTTAAGAGGATCACAGCCTCTAAGCACCAGTATAGGAAGAAAGTATCAGATGCTAAAGGGTGGTATGGCCTTTTAAATCAGATTAGGTAGTCATGAACTACAGTAGCTCACTATTCAAACAAAAAAAAGTTCAGATTTTTAACAAGGATGAAAAAATTCCCATGAAATCCTTAACCTTATGAAGGTAACAGATCTTCTACCAATTGTAATCTTTACAAGTAGCTCAGATCCACTGGTAGGATTTTTTTGGCTGCATGATCTGGTTGAAGTTTTCTCTGCCCATGGCAGTGAGGTTGGACTGGATGATCTTTAAGGTCCCTTCCAACCCAAACTATTCTATGGTTCTATGATTATAGTGGCACATGCTGGATGATTACAGAGGACACCAGCTATTGATGAAAGTAGTATTGATTCTGCACCAAATCAGCAAGGACACATCACACAAATTCTAGTTTTGGTTTTATCACCAAAATAGTAGCATTAGTCTGAGGGACATGGACATGCTGGTACAAGAGTTTCTACTGTAAATGTGGTCTATTTACAGCCTTAAAAGATGACAAAAGTGTAGAAGTGATGCATTTGTATAGGTGAACATACCTGTGCTCCACCTCGGCTACTCCAAGCTGTGAAGTTGTTGAACTGAACATGTCTGTTTGGGTTTTCTGGCAAATATTCTGGGTACACCAGCAACCCATACCTGTTCAGGAAAGAAAGCAAAGGATACTGTTCCTTTACAATGCATGTATTCGTGAGCAGATTTTTCTATTCATCATTTGCTTTGAAGGTCCCTTCCAACCCAAACTATTCTATGATTCTATAAGGCTTTTTCTAGATCTTGGATTCAGCCAACTTGGAGTCCATTCCAAGTGTAAGCATTCCTGAATGCCGCCCTTGGTTTGATCTTCTCAGGGATTTTAAATTCAGATTAATATCCAGATATCCTCAAAATTCAGGTGACTCTGTCCACTGACTTTGAGAACAGTGTCATTTTTTACTATTGTTTCTATTCTAGTGAAACACAGGCAAAAGTTCTAGTGAATAGTCATTCATGGATACCACAGAACAACGGTTATACATAATGTCTGACATAGTTAAAGCACCTTTATCCCGTTGGACTGCAAAGTGCTTAGTCTCCATTTCAATCTACTTATTCAAAAGCCAAACACTAATATTTGGGTGTTCATACTGCTATGATACAAAGCATCTGGAGGTAAGAAATGCCACTCCAGGTTATATAAATGTGTTTCTAATAGTGGCCTGCAGGAGATGTTAAAGGAAGAGTGTAAGGAACAAATATTAAAGGAAGAGTGTAAGGAACAAATTGTGTATCTTTTCTCCTGCATGCCACTCTCTTCTACTCAAAATATCTGGTATAATTAAAAACAAACTTTCAATTCAACACATGAGTTCATGCTTCAGTACTTTGCTGCTAAATGGTTGACGAGGAAATGTGTTAAATGTGGCACCTGAAACTACATCAGGATCATTTAAACAAGGGGATAAATTGGAGGAGCTTGTTAACAGCACTGGGAAATGCTGCAAGTTAATAAATTGGGTTTATGAACAAAGAAGAAAGGGCCATATTGAAACTACTAAGGAAACCATTCATGATCAGACCCTGAAAAACAGCCCCAACCACATCACTGGTAAACGGTGAGACTGCTCTCCTAAATGGGTACAAAACTAGGGGAAAACAAAACAAAACAAACAAAAAAACCCACCCACACACAAAAAACACAAAACCAAAAAAGACCAAAGAAAAAAACAAAACAAGAATAATTAAAAAAAAAAAAAAAAAGTGAAAGGAAGGGCAAAGCCTTTTCTGTTCACCACTGCAATCATAGTCAGTACTACCATACACCAAAGGAAAATCTCTTTAACCAAAAATTCCCAAGTACCTTGTGCAGGAATGAGCTACGTTCTCGCTGAAGGACAGGAGAGGCATTTTGGATGGTCCCTCGGGGGAGAGATGAAAGAAATAGCCGTAACCAGCAGCACACACTGTGTTACCCTGCAGAGAAACATATGTGACTATGAAAAAAAGAATTACCGCAGATTTCTGGCAATTCAAATAAACTTGACAAAAACTGAAATTAAAATCCAAGCTGAAGTCCATTCAAGTTCTAGGAAGTGTGGTTGGTAGAAGCTGGTGCCTTGTTTCTGAGTCCTGTTTTAACTCTGTCCTTAAAAAACCCAAACCTGTTCTCAATTCAGCCAACAAGGGTTGGCCAAGCAATAGAAACAAATGACAGAAAAATGGTATTGCCATAATACTTCAAAATGTGCGTAAGAAAAAAAGTGTGTGGAAAACTTGCTACTCCTGTAAAATAACTTCTAAGTAGGAAGACAGCGTCATGAAATAAAAGTAAACCACAAACTACTCAGTTTACTGATTCACTTCTCAGCTGTATCTTTCTCATACCTTCCAAAGTAAAAACAGCAAAAGAGAAAACATTGGCACAAAAAAACGAGACTCCCTAGAAGTCAAGAGAGAACAGAGAATTGCATCTTCAGGATGTGTCAGTGGCTGAACAACCAAACTTACTCAAACCTGTGGTAAATTATTTGTTCTGGATTATTTTTAACAGGGTAAGTGAATAACCATGTAAGTTATTGTCACTTAATATCTCTTAATGAAGAAATAATGGAGTTGCATTATCTGTACTATTGCAAGAAGTGAAAAATAAGTGAGCATGGCCTTAAATTGGGAGTTTGGTACTTACAGAGTCTGTAGCAAGCGGGTTATGTGGGGGGATCTACAGTGGATTAGGAGCTTTTTTACTGTAGGGCAAAAACCTGCTCTTAACCTGCTTCATTTGGAGAGCAGCCAAATGGTTTTGGATAGTGTCCATACAGTGATGTTTTCGGTGCACATCTGAGCATGATCCCTCTCAACTTAGATGTGCAAAAATTTTATGCTGAAATCCAAGCTGGTAAACCTAGGCTCCATTTCCAGGAAAAAAAAATAAAATATATATATATATATATATATATATAAGGCATAGGGATGTTCAGAGGACAAATCTTCTGGTCTATCCTTAGATGCTTAGATGAGATTAATTGCTCTCTGGAGGTCTCTAGATCTCTAAAGCGAGTCTAAAACGAGCTTACTTGCAGCCGTGAGAAAAACTTGTTCTCTGAGATACACCAGCCACTACCATTCACAGGTTACTGGATGGTGTTAAAACACTAATGAGTTTTTGGTGCCTGATGGTCCAAATCACAACTGACCCTGGTGACCTAGATGTAAAATCCTCCATATACCCATCATTTGCTTCTGTTCAGTCCGAGTGTGTTCCCTGCAGCCACATTCTCTGACATGTGCCAAGCAACAAAGAGATGTCGGTACCCAAAATAACACTTTATCTCCCGGTAAAACCGCCGCTTTTTCCAAAAGTGCAGCCACAGACTCTGTTCCTTTAACAAAATACTCTGCAGTCCAGTCACATTATTTCCAGGATCTTTTACTTGCTCCAATCATGCATTCTACAGATGATTCATAAGGAAAAAACCTGCATATTTATTCAGTGGCCAGAGGGCAGGGGTTTTAGGCAAGCAGGAAATTTTGTGTGGAAATCAATTTTTTGTGGAAGTCAGTATATTACGAATGTCCATGCAACCAAAATTCCAGAGAGAAATTACCTCCCCAAGCATACCAAATACCTGGACCTTCACATCACAAGCCAGTAAAATAAAGTGGCTGACGTTTTAAGTGTCTCTTAACTGTACAACGCCACAGATGTAAATATTTCATGAATTTCTTTTAGATAGCTGAGACTCAAATCTTATGACATGACATTAAAGCTCTGAAGAATGTGCCCAGCATCACTCCTCCTGTTCCAGAACATGGCAGGATGCAAGCGGTACCCGCAATGGGTTTGCTTCAACATCTGCTCACCTTAAAAAAAGGTTTTAAAAAAGATTTCAGGAGGGATGAAGTGGTGAGAAACATTTGATGCCAAACAGATGCATCTCACCTCTTTGGTACCATGGAGAATGGCTGGGTTGGGTGATACCAGAAAACAAATTTGTTTATCACCAGCGTGACCATCAGTCACTCCCCTGACATGGAAACACAGGCTGATCTCCACCCCGTTCATTCATTTCAGCTGTTTCTCAGTCCTCAACAACATGTCGAGGAAGGAAAGGGATGATGCTTGTTGAATTTCTTAAACCCGGTCTATATGCTGTTAAACATGAGCATTGTATGCTGGCTCTGGGGTTTATGGACTTTGAACTGTTATGAATAGGAAGTTACTACAAAAGGTGCATCACCCATTGGACCCAAGAGAGCCAAGAGAAAAATATAAAAAATTACTCTTTTTTTCTTTTGTTTTTTTCCCTCCACACAAAAATGAAACCAGGAACATAAGGCATGTATTTCAGTCATAGAAGAGCCAATATAAAAGAGGGACATATTCAGTTCCTCATGCTGATAGCGTCTAAAAGGCAAGAAAACAGTCTTCTAATGAAATCGTCTTATTACACTAAAAAGTGCTAGCCAGGGCTTCCACACTTCATAAAAAAAACCCCAAACAACTAACCTTGTAATCATCATTTTTCACTTATCCTGTATGATAATGTGATGACCTTTGAAGATCCCTTCCAACCCAAACTATTCTATGATTCTATGATTATAAAATTTTACCTAACAGCCTGATTCATAAATGTACTTAAGATCTTAAATCAAATGGAAACCTGTAGGAACTGGGTGTCTGAGTGTCTTCATAGGCTCAGCTTTGAGTGACTGCTGTGTCCCAATTTCAACACCATTTAGGAAGGAAATTTCAAGGAAATTTAAACTCTTCAGTCACCAATGCAAATTTAGGCTCCCGAGTAAATGGACTAGTTATGAAAATATTATTGTAGGAGTCACTGTGGACAGCTTAACCCATCACACACAGAAGACGTAACGCAGGACGGACTTGGAGCTCTCTGTCTAATCTGTAATCCTGGCCTTAAAGATTGCAGCCTGCCAGTTTAGAACCAGTAACTGAAAGATGGTGATCTGAAAACAAAAAACAAACACACGCAAAAGCCAACAGCCACCTAACATTAAAATCTAGATGGGGAAATTTCTGTTCCACATCACAGCCTGGAAACCAGGCAGTGGGGAGATGATTGTTTTATATTGTATCCTTCAAACCTCTGTATTAAATTAAGATTATAAATACCTAAAAACCAATATCCAGTTCTTGAGCCATTTGATCAGATAAATTTGCTGAAACTCTGTAATATTATGATGTGCTGGACCAACATCCCTTGCATTAGATGGTTATTATTGCACTAAGAATAAGTCCATGAGACACAGGTGTTTTGCTTGGAAGAAGTGTGACCTTTTCTCTTAATATCCATGTCCTTTCATGTCTTCTGCTGAGCCCTGCTTGGTACTATAGACCAGTCAGTGAAGCTAATAACAATTTTAAGCTAGGCAACTAATTCATATTTTCCTTTCGCTGCTGCAACGCCTCAAATAGCCCACTCAGAGAGACTGACAAAAATGAGGTTTATCAGCAACCCTTCAAGGGCCATCTGCCATTCTGCCTTGAGTAACACATCTTTGGAGAGCAGACTTAACCTTGATGTTTGGGTACACAGCCACAGACGCAGCTTTGGGCGTATCTAGGAAGACACGCGAACCGAGAGAGCTAAACAAATGTGCTGAAAACCCACCGCAGTCAGTTCACACGTACCCGTAGAGATAATTGCAGCAAACCTTTTCAAAAGCTGAGCCACTGGCGATCAAGCAGAGAGCTCCAGGGTAAGTCAGTGCACGATAGAACAAAACTCTGTGTTTAGTGGAGCTGAAATTCGTGTGATTCTGCCTAGTTGCTGTATTTTTAAACTATATTTGATGGTCTTAAAAATGATAAATATGCCCTTGAGGGAATTGCAGAAAAGTCCTCTCCTTCTTCCTGAGCACACTACAGTCTTCATACTAACATGGGAAATGTGTTAGTCTCTTTTTCACCTTCAAATTTAGGTGCAATTCTTTCTTCTTGGAACAGAAGCCCAGGGGGCGATTAGGTCTCCACATACGCTTAATAATTGGTTTGGTTTCTATCGGTTAAGAACAGGTCAGGATTTTTTATTTTTTTTTTTTTTTACAAAAATGTGTATTTGTCACAATTGAAACTGTGGTAAGAAAGGTCAGTTTCAATGAAATTCCAGACTCAAAATAGCTTGGAATGTAAAATGGTTTGAAATTACTGAAAATCACAATTTTTTTCCATGAAACACTTTAAAGTGACTCTTTATTCTGAAATGTGACTTGAATAAGACAAAAAACTATGAACTAGAAGAAAGCATCTAAGACTTAGTGAACAAAAAGATTTTTACTGAGCTCAACTTTTTGATGTGAGGGTTGTTAGCCTGTTAGTTTTTTAAGAGTTCAAGGGTTTATCACTATTTAGAATAAAGAAGCTTGGTCTCTCTTAAAATCAATGTCATTTTCATAGGACAGGAAATATGTTGTCCTTTTCACCCTGGAATGCAAAACTTGGACTGTACATAATTCATTTCAAATCCAGACAGGAGTGCATTTGATATGGCTGAATTTTAGTGTGTTTGTCATCAGCCCATTAAAATTGAGGCGGGGCGGGGGGGGTTATAATGACAGAAGAGAAAACTCTAGAGAAGCTGAGCCTAAACTTTTTTCCAGTTTTTATGAATCCATGAGTATTAGAAAATAAAACAATTTTTGTTCCACTCAGGTGCAATGAAATTTTAAATAATAATAATATTTGTCATGAATATAATTTATTTTGTAATATGCACTTGTTTTAATATCTTATCACAAGCAGTTTCTGATAGCTCATCCAAGAAGCAACTGTTGTGCATGTGATCTTGAAGATAAATGAAGCTTTGTATCTTTCTGATATCTTTGATTAGAAAAGTTACATTTTATACCAGAACTTCTTACCTTGATGTGGTTGGCAGGAGCCCTGATGTAGATCCCTGCTGGTGACAGCGTCTCGATGTTGGAGAAACTGTCTGTCCCAGAAAGGCCAATCACTATGTTGTTAATGACTCTGTTCTCTTCCAGTCCTTCTCCTTATACAAAAAAAAATAAAAAAATAAAATAATTTTTTTTTAAAAAAAAAGGAAAAAAGAAGGAAAAAACCCAAAAAACTGAAAGGATAAAATGAAAGGGGAAAGAAAAAAGGAGAAGAAGGAGCAGGAGAAAGAAGAAGGGGAAGGGGAAGGGGAAGGGGAAGGGGAAGGGGAAGGGGAAGGGGAAGGGGAAGGGGAAGGGGAAGGGGAAGGGAAGTAAATATAGCTGGAAACTCTCTATTATAGAAGTCACAGAACTTGCCAGGTTTTGCCCTGTCTGCTTTGCTGACATGGCCCACCTGGGAATTAGGTTTCCCTGCTAATCGTTGCTGGATAAGTCACAGTTTGAAAAGCACTTAGAAACCTGTGTTTAACACGTGGCAGAAGATGGCTGTGAGATGGTCAAACATGCCATAACTGCTTGACACAGGAGTGCAGAACATGGAAAGGGAAGGGAATATCAGGAGGACAGAAGCAGGGTCTGATCAACATTGTAAATATGATTAACAAACAAACAAACAAACAAACAAAACCAACAAAATAACAAACAAACAAACAAACAAAAACCGGTGGTTCCTGCCACAAATATCTTACATTGTACTTGGATAAACACAATCAGGGAAAGGAATACTACAGTACATGTTATATCAACAGGCAACAGAGACCATGATTGTGCAATTCAATACTCACAATACCCTGTACCAGATGTTATATATGATTATGATACCAGCCATACTGTACCCCAGGTTTATGGAGGAAATTAATAAAGGGAATATTATAAAGCACATTTACAGCTGGAAAAAGATTGAGAGTGGGGAAGCAGCTCACCTATGCACACACAGGTATGCTTCTGGCAGTACTAGAATTCAAAGTTGTACCTATAATCTGCTTTGTTTCCATCCGCTGCCCTACTCACACGTTAGAAAATTTCTAAATAGACTTAAAAATCCGCTGCAACTCTGCACAAGAGTGGGCGTTTTGCCCCCACTAAACAATGAAGTATGAGAAGAAAAAGGAAAACCAATCAAGCAATTGATCACACAACTCAGAGTCATGGGGCACCCCAGATCTAGTAACAGTATTAAAGTAGGAAGTGTGGGGGGGGAATATATATATATGCCTATATATATATATATATGTATTTAAGCTACACCATAAAGAAATGTGCCACCCAATGGCAAAAAGTGGACAGTCCCATAGTCCTATACAGGACAAGTCCAAGTAGGCCACATCAGTGTATGTCCCCCTGCTCTTGTGTTTTGGAAGCAGAATACAAAGTGAGTCATCTCTGATTGACCTGCGTCAGGAGGAAATTAAATCTGTTTACTTTTGTTTATCAAACATAAATTATTATCTTCAACTATACCTGTTCAAGTTCTATTACAAATACAGATCCTTCCCCTATCATTACTACCCCAAATGTAAGCCACTTCACAGGGAAACATTTGTCCTTTCATTTTGGGAATGGCTGAAATTATTTTTGGCCTCCCTCTCAGTTTTTTGAACTTTTCTTCACTTTCAGAACAAGATCCATTTAGTAAATATTTCCTTTCCAAGGTGTATATATTACAAACAATACCACTACTAGAGCATGAACAGGATCTTAAAGCAACCCTTTTGACAGCCATATAGGTTTTTGAGGTGGCATAAAAGGTCTTGGCTTCCAAGCTGAGACCTGGTGTGTCAATTAATTTTAAGCCCAGAGCGACTTTTTATGACTGCCTTGCAACCCCCCTGAAAATGAGAAACCATGGAAGGAGTCCAATTCTGGCGCTGCAAATAGCCAGCTATAATAAATATTCCTTCACAGGCAACAAAATCATACATAAATTCATCCATCAGACCCTCCAGAGCTGCTGACAGTGAAGCCATTAAAGACATCTTGGGGATAAAGTGTATTCAGGCTGAAACTTCAGTGGAAATGTTCAGCTCAGCTCAGAGATCTTTAACGTAGACATATGTCCTAGTAAGACTGAGCCTAGGTGTGCCTGCAGGATGGAGATCTTGTCTGCTTCCCCACAGCCACAGTTTCCCTGAATCTCTCCAGGCCAGCTCTCTTTGACAGATGTGTACAATCACTTTCCTTTTATATGTCTCCTCTGTTTAAATCGTAATCTATCATTTCTCATTATGTTTACATACAGGACCCAACATAGGGACTCACTGTATGTGTTGAACTGCAGGATCAGGACTGAAGGCTTTTTTCCACTCTCCGTTTATCTTAAAATTGGTAATTTTTATCCCATTTCTGAGGGAAAATGAAAATCAAGCTATATCTTTAGGTATTCAGGCAACATGAGATCCCAGCAGAAGATGCTTCAAGTCAGTCTCCTGATGGTTAGTTAGGAGAAATATTTTGTTGTTTAACATTTTTCTTGCTCCAAGCTCCAATTTATTTAAGTGCTAAATCCTCTGCTTAACTTTTAACATATGCTTTCACTCCATTATCTTCGATGTCAAATGACTGAAGTTAAAGGTAAGTATGCTCTTAAATGCCTCACTGAGCTGGGAACTTAAATATTGCATGATGGTACTCTTCCAAAGACAGATAAATCAATCCTCATTTTTTAGAGGAGATTATTTTATCTCCTTCCACTTGTACACTGAGAAGAAGAGATCCAGACCAAGTGAAGACTGGCCTGATGAAAGAGACTATACGGTGTCCTGGTTTTGTTAAAAACAAGTTTCTCTTTTAGTGAATTTGCCTGTCAGCTAAAGCCTTCATATTAACTGCATTTTCCTGGAGAACCAGACACATGTTTTGGTAAACCTAGCAATGGAATGCAAACTTATTGATAAGCATGGATGGACATCTCACAAGCGTGGCAATGAGCAACCGGTGACCAAGAAACTGACCAACTGTGTGTAACATTCTAGTCACGTGAATACTTCATATAAAAGTGGGAGATCATGAGGATCTCATCCCTTTCCCTTTTCCCTTTTTCCTCATGGCTGACATTAGGAGAGGACCTTGCTAGTCGTCCCTGCGAACTGAGGCCTAGTGAGAGACTGAATCCAGCTCCGGTTGGCTGCGGAGTCCAATCCAGGACTTCGGGTGCCAGCTCTGCTGTTGCTGAGACTTTCAAGATCGGTTTTGTATATTTTGTATATTTTCTCTATTCTTATTAGTAGCATTAGTAAAACATTGTTAATTTTTCCAACTCTCTTCTCTCTGTCCTTCTTTTCCTCCCGATCGCCTGTCCTTAGTGGGAAGGGCGGAGAGGGAGGGGAAAAAGGGGGAAGGGAGGCATGGGGGAGGAGGTTAACAATACATCTGCCAGGGTTTTTGTTGTCACCCTGCAATCTTAACCTTTGACATATGGTCAAACAGAAATATCTGCTAGCAGTTGTATGTGGAATCATGGAAGCTTCATTCCAGATTCACTGATACCATAAAATGGGGAAGATGTGATTAAAGTTTTCAAGGTGCGGTTAAGGATCTGCTACTCTTTCCTACAAATGCATTTTCCTGCAAATGGTAATTGGCACGTTGCTGTTACTCATAGGATAGTTTTGTTGTTGTTTGTTTTTCTTGCTTTACTCACCCAGTAAAAGCCCATGCCCTGAAATGTTACAGAAAACATTGTTCTCCACACTAAGGTTTGAGATCCCAGTCAGACGGAGTCCTTGGCCAAATGAGTCCAAAACACAACAGCCACGTATGTAAGAGTCTGGAAAGAAAAGAATGCTATGAGAAAAAAAACACATCACAGCTTAAAGGTTGGGAGAGTTTTATATTAGCTCCTCATGCTTTGATGCTGCGAGATTAATCGTTTTGGCTCCCATGAGACTGCCCAGTTGCAGCTCCCACCCTCATTCACCTGGCACATCTTTGCCAACTGGATGGCATGGCTGAGATGGACATAGGAGAAAAGAAGCGCCGAAACTGGTTAATGAATGTGGTCCAACATTGTGGGGAAGGAGGAGCAGATCCAGTGAAAGGATAGGACAAGATCCCAAGAGTGGAGAATGTTATGAGCTCAAGCAGTTAGATGACTGAAGTGGGATTGAGGGAGAGGAGGAACGTTTCAGAAGGGGCATGAGGACATGACAGGTATCTTTTACACCTTGCCTAGCCAGGCATGGTGACCTGCCCACTGTGCTCCAGGATCATGGTCAATGCTGTCTTTTGCCAGCAGGAAGCCTAGATCCCCATTCAGTGATAAAGATGGCATAGGAAAGGTTTAAGTATGGACTAGATGGAAGGGAAAGTCCCATCTAGTATTCTTAAAACATAATTCGAGCCCACCTAACTTGGTACTGTCACTACCAGTCTTCAAAGCCCTCATTTCCAGTTTCACAGAAATGAATTTTGCACTTATCAGTGACAAAGTCAAGAAAACTTAATATGCTCTTTAACTTTCAGCTGACAGAATTAAATTTTGACCTATGCTACTGCACAGCTCTGAGCCACCCCTGGGCTCCCTCACAGTATATTAGTGCTTTCATTTCCAGAGGCAGAAGTTGCACACCAACTCAGAGTTGTGGCATAAAAATGAAATGTTACTTTAGGAAGAAGCTGTCTGGAGATGCAAAGGAGCCTAAAGCCCTCCATCAAATTTCACTTGGGCTCAGACTACAGGTAAGGATTTCTTGCATTTACCAGTCCTATTTCTCAACTGACCTGAGGGCTGTGAAGGTTTTGAGGACATCTGCCCCAGCTTTGGGCAAGAGAAGGTGGACATTTGAGATCATTCAGGACCACCTCCAGTGTGGCCACCTCACCTGCCATCCATGTGTTGCCAGTAACTGTCAGGGCACTGCGGTGTTGCTGAAACGCTTGGCCCACATGGCGGAACTGGACGCCTTCCATCCAGAGCCGACTCGCCTCTCCCTGGAAGGCCTCTACAACCACCACAGCCCCCAGGTCCCGAGACCCCAGCTGTCTCTCACTTCGCTCGTACAGACACCTGGAGACACCTAGAATACAAGCCAGTGAGAGCTGTCAGTATGGCCATGGCCACCATGGGGTGTGCAGAGTGCCCCAAGCAACATCACGAGACCCACCACATTGACTCAGTGAGACTCTGTCTCCAGAAGTGATCTTAAATGTGGGCCCAAAGACAAATAGCCACAGGCAAGCTTATTTGATCACAGAATCACAGAATGTCAGGGGTTGGAAGGGACCTCAGAAGCTCATCCAGTCAAATCCCCCCACCGGAGCAGGAACACCCAGGTGAGGTTACATAGGAAGGTGTCCAGGTGGGTTTGAATGTCTGCAGAGAAGGAGACTCCACAGCCCCCCTGGGCAGCTCTGGCACCCTCACTGGGAAGAGGTTTCTTCTTGTATTTAAATGGAACCTCTTGTGTTCCAGTTTGTACCCATTACCCCTTGTCCTATCATTGGTTGTCACCAAGAAGAGCCTGGCTCCATCCTCCTGACACTCACCCTTTCCATATTGATAACCATGAATGAGGTCATCCCTCAGTCTCCTCTTCTCCAAGCTCAAGAGCCCCAGCTCCCTCAGTCTTTCCTCACACGGGAGATGCTCCACTCCCTTCAGCATCTTTGTTGCCCTGCGCTGGACTCTCTCCAGCAGTTCCCTGTCCTGCTGGAACTGAGGGGCCCAGAACTGGACACAATATTCCACACGTGGTCTCACCAGGACAGAGTAGAGGGGCAGGAGAACCTCTCTGACCTACTGATCACCCCCCCTTCTAATGATGTATGCTCCCTCTAAATACTCTCATGGTTCCTTCCCTAAGAGTCTGGACATTTTTAGAGGAATACATATTAAAACCAGCAGGAAGCTGTGGTAGATTTATGCCTTGGAAAGTTCCTTGTGTTCAATTTTAAATAGCCCTATGCATGTGGAAGATGGATTTGACATTGATTTACCTTGGGTGAGGTTCTTGAAAAGGAGATTGGGCACGGATGTACTGAGTTAAACTGAAATGAGAACATTTTGAAATTTCTTTAAAACTCTTGCTCTCCTGACTCTCCGGGCAGATGGATGTGGAACTGTTACTACCCACATTCTGAAGACAAGGAAAGTAAATTGTAGGGCTGGGAAATGTATCAACATTCTTGAAAGTCATTCTTCCACGGGTCTGTATTTAGGATGCTTTAGTGGAGGGGATTCAGGCTATAAAAGTGGAACTTGTGCTTTTCAGACGAGGTAAAGATGGAATCTCAAATTCCAGCACCGCCTGCTTGTGCTCAGTATTGCTCATTTTTCTTTTAAAGAATGTAAATTAACCACAAAAACCACTGCTTACTCATCTTCTGGTGATTCCTCTGAGAAATCCTCCTATCCTTTAACTCAAATAAAAACCTCAAACGGTTAGCACATTTCAGAGTCTATATTTATGAGTTCCACAGAAAATGGACCATAAATCCATGAGTAATATAAGCAGTTGGCTGCTGGATATCAAATGAAGTCTTGTGTCACAGTCTGAAAGCCCAAGGCATTTTATTTTTAAAGGAAACCTTACATCTGGGTTGCCAGATAACCTAACTGTCCTAAATTGTAATCACCGTGTCTGATTCTCCTTCCTCATCAGCAGGTTTAGATCAGGCAGCCACCTGTCAAACTTCACAGAGTTTCATACAGGTAAAACTAAAGGAGAACTGAGACAACTGACATTGTTTTACCAGTGTTACTGTACGCTACAAGAAAACATCACCCGTTATTTTTTGTTCGTATCCCTAAGCACTAAACAATGTCTCAATATTTTACACTGAAGCATACAAACATCATTGGGCTGTTTTGTTTTTCCTTCTTCTTCAAGTGACTAAACAGTAAACACAATTAAAAATTTAATATATTATGTACACTGAAACATGTTTTCAGAAGATACTTTCTTCTCTACACCCTTAGGCTCAGGCAAAACTAAAGGGCCTTTCCCAAGATGGCTTGAAACAACAGTGCGAAAATAATACATCTGAGATATTACAATGAAATGCAGTTCAGCTCCCGAGACTTCACACTTCAATGTCAAACAATATTTGGAAAGATAAACTCACTTTCCTGGCACTGGTATGTCTCAAAGTTATCCTATTAAGAATTAGTTCTAATACACAGTGATACCATGATGTGATTTTAATAGACTAATTTTCCTCCTCAGTACATTTCTATGAGGAAAAAACCTCCTCACCTCTTGTAGCACCTGATTTTACACACTGTCTGAGGTGTGACATCCTCTCCATCGTGACATTTCCTTGAACAACGACCCTTCTGCTAATCAGTGCCACCACAGCACCCAAGGGAAGACCTTGGCCATTCGCCCATCCTTCTCCAGCACTGTGGGAGCACCTAAGGAAAGACACAAAAAAGACACAAAAAAGGCACAAAAGGATCTGCACCTGCCAGATAGCAAGAATGATATTCACATTAAGCTTATGGCTCCAACTGCTCAAATTCAGAGATGGTTTCACCCCTCTTTCACTATGGACAGTGACACATCCAATGTGTCTACACATATGGGCTAAATGTATTTTCCCTTAGCTGATGTTTGTTTTCATCTTTTTGTCTCTCAAGCTCTCAAATTTTCTTTAGATTATGTATGTTTACATCAAAATATTTCAGCCTTTGAATTTTCTTCCCAAAGCATGTTCGTCTGAAAAACGTGAGTACTTTCTTCCTCAAGCCCCAAATATTTCTCCAGTCTTCAAAAAGGGCAAGAAGGAGGACCCGGGTAATTATAGACCGGTCAGCCTCACCTCTGTCCCTGGGAAAGTAATGGAACAGCTTGTCCTTGGTGCCATCTCAAGGCATATCAAGGATAAGAGGGTTATTAGGGGCAGTCAGCATGGCTTTACCAAGGGTAGGTCATGCTTGACCAACCTCATAGCCTTTTATGAGAATGTAACAAGGTGGATGGATGGTGGCAGAGCGGTGGATGTTGTCTACCTTGACTCCAGTAAAGCCTTTGACACAGTCTCCCACAGCATCCTCACAGCTAAGTTGAGGAGGTGTGGTCTAGACAATAGAGTAGTGAGGTGGGTTGCAAACTGGCTTAGGGAGAGAAGCCAGAGAGTGGTAGTCAATGGTGCGGAGTCTAGTTGGAGGCCAGTATCTAGTGGAGTGCCCCAAGGGTCAGTGCTGGGGCCAATATTATTCAATATATTCATTAACGACTTGGACGAGGGAATTGAGTGTACTATCAGCAAGTTTGCTGATGACACCAAGCTAGGAGGAGTGGCTGACACGCCGGAGGGCTGTGCTGCCATCCAGCGGGACCTGGACAGGCTGGAGAGCTGGGCAGGGAATAACCTGATGAAATTTAACAAGGACAAGTGTAGAGTCCTGCATCTGGGCAGGAACGACCCCAGGTTCCAGTATAGGTTGGGAGATTACATATTAGAGAGCAGTGTAGGGGAAAGGGACCTGGGGGTCCTGGTGGACAACAGGATGACCATGAGCCAGCACTGTGCCCTTGTGGCCAGGAAGGCCAATGGCATCCTGGGGTGTATTAGAAGGGGGGTGGTTAGTAGATCGAGAGAGGTCCTCCTTCCCCTCTACTCTGCCCTGGTGAGACCACATCTGGAATATTGTGTCCAGTTCTGGGCCCCTCAGTTCAAGAAGGACAGGGAACTGCTGGAGAGGGTCCAGCGTAGGGCAACGAAGATGATTAAGGGAGTGGAGCACCTCCCTTATGAAGAAAGGCTGAGGGAGCTGGGTCTCTTTAGTTTGGAGAAGAGGAGACTAAGGGGGGACCTTATTAATGTTTATAAATATATAAAGGGTGAGTGCCATGAGGATGGAGCCAGACTCTTCTCAGTGGCAAACAATGATAAGACAAGGGGTAATGGGATCAAGCTGGAACACAAGAGGTTCCACTTAAATTTGAGAAGAAACTTCTTCTCAGTGAGGGTGACAGAGCACTGGAACAGGCTGCCCAGGGAGGTTGTGGAGTCTCCTTCTCTGGAGACGTTCAAAACCCGCCTGGACATGTTCCTGTGCGACCTCACCTAGGTGTTCCTGCTCCAGCAGGGGGATTGGACTAGATGATCTTTTGAGGTCCCTTCCAATCCCAAACATACTGTGATACTGTGATACTGTGTGATAATACCATTAATTTTCCTGGGCATTGGATTTGGGTTGCCTCCCAAATAGATAATGCATTTTAATACTGGGGCTCCAGGTGATGATAAAGGGTGAGTGCCATGAGGATGGAGCCAGGCTCTTCTCGGTGGCAAACAATGATAGGACAAGGGGTAATGGGATCAAGCTGGAACACAAGAGGTTCCACTTAAATTTGAGAAGAAACTTCTTCTCAGTAAGGGTGACAGAGCACTGGAACAGGCTGCCCAGGGAGGTTGTGGAGTCTCCTTCTCTGGAGACATTCAAAACCCACCTGGACATGTTCCTGTGCGACCTCACCTAGGCGTTCCTGCTCCAACAGGGGGATTGGACTAGATGATCTTTTGAGGTCCCTTCCAATCCCAAACATACTGTGATACTGTGATACTGTGATGATAAGAAGTAGAGTTTGTCCAAGATCTCCACGCACAAAAGACCAAGACAACATAAGGCAGTGAAACAACTGCTCACTGGAAACACGTAAGCAGTATTTCCAAAATGAAGTAATTGGCTTTAAGTGTGTTGTTAATCAGCTTAAGTAAATCAGTCAAGAAGGGAGGTTGGGGTTTTTTTGTTGTTTTCATTTTCATTTTTGGTTTTGTTTGCTTGCTTTCTTTGTTTTTTGTGTTCTTCTGGGTTTTATTTTATTTATACAGAAGTCAGAGACTTTTTGCAAAAAAATGCACTTTCTCAATAAATTAAATATGCAGGAAATTTCCTTGTCAGCTGTGTGTTCAGGCCACTGGACTGTACTGGCCATAAGTGTTTTCTGCTTCAAAGGTTTTCTGAGTTCATGGTTATGATACAGAATTTAAACACAGAAACATTCCAAGTTGAACATCCACTAGCTTTAGGGAGAGCGAGGAACTGAAATATCTCTGACCACTTTTGTAAAAGGGATTTACATAGTTATTATGTCCTCACTTTGACCAAATTTTCCCTCATTTAGCTCTCTGCTAGTGAAATCCCCTTGGCCCTTGAAAGGCTACCTGAGTGGTGATCTCAGGTACAGCTCTGTGTCATTCACAGACTCAATAACAGCCGTTTCTTCTTGCTGTTGGGCGTCTCCAAGATCTGTCCTTCCCACCACGATTTCATCCCCCGGTTGCCAGTCAACAGGTTCCTGGAGCACCAATTGTGTGTCATTAGCGTGAGCAGATGATTTTAAGTGTGTGAAAGCTACTTTGGGCACCCAGCCTGAAAAAAAAAAAAAAAAAAAAAAAAATAATAATAATAAAGGAAAAAAAAATCCCCACACAAACAACAAGTCAGTTGACACAAAAAAAAAAACAACAGTAGTAACATGCTTAGAAAACACTGCCTCACTTGAATCATTCCGCAGTCATTCATCTCTTTTTGACGTTGCATAAGAGAGACAAGATCAATGCTACAGAGGAGGATTTGTGCATATTTGTTTGGATCAGAAATTCTGCACTTCCCAAACAACACATTCATTTCATGTCTTTTGTCTCTATTGGTCCCAAAAAAGCTGAAAAACATGCCAGAAAGAAGTTTGCTGTACAGGCAGTGGGACCTGAGATTGTTTGATTCCCCCAAAATGGCTTCTATATGTGAGAAACACCCTCTTCTAAAGCACCTTTTATAACCAAGGGAGAAAAGCAGTTTCTGCAGGGACCATCATCCTTCCTTAGTTCCAAAAGCACTTTGAATTATCAGATGGCCCAGTCATGTGTACAGAACAACATGCAGTGAATCTAAGCCCACGAGTAACTTGCATTCACACAAACACGTTTCTATTAGTAAGATTTCAGTGATATATGGAAAGACAAATATCACCAGTCTCAAAAACTTTTAGGAGTGACTACAGGTTGCTAAGCCAGCAACAGGATGTCATCTTGAAACTGTATCCAATTGAGGATCCGAAACAAGGGGTCATTTTTCAAAATCTTGGGTTAAATGACTCAAACATTTTATATTAAAAGAATTTGCTTCAGTCTTTTTCATCCAAAAACAGAAATAACATCACATACTATTTGAAGTGTAATAACTTCCATGATTTTTTTTCCAGAAAACTTGAATCTTAGCTAACACTGCTGAAACATATTATTGGTGAGGCCTTAGTCTGGCCAGACCTGAAAATGTATTTTCAGTGTTAAGGCTCAGTTGATGTGAAGGTCAGAGAACATCCCTGAGCATGAGGATGGGTTAGAGATTTGTCAAGAAGTGTGAATACACAGCTCAGCACAATGGCAAGATGAAGAAGAGCCCCTTGCATCAGCAACCTGAGGCCACCACTAGAAGGTAACAGCAACATTGCAACTGCAGTTTCCCAAATTACCTCCTCTTCAGTGGACATACTAAGTCTGTGTGCAACAAGCCCCAGCAATGAAACACCTTGCCATTATACATTGTCTTCTTCATTTCATGCAGTTTGCTTCAACTCTTCACATTTCTTTTTCCCTTCCAGGCTTTGAAACAGGTTGGTCCAGTGAGATCCAACACACTGAACACCATCAGGGGAGAGTATGTTCCTCATGCACTCACCTTTAGTATATTTTTCCTTCCCTCCTCTGCAATAGATCATCATTTACCTTTAGCCCACAGCAAGTTACTGTCCTCCCCAGTTGTTCTATAGAAAAGTAATAACACCAGAAATCACTGATGGTAGAGGCTGCATCCAACAAAACATTTTAAAATCATTTTAAGCACGCTTGTCTCTCTCCATGTCCTGTTTTAATTTCTCATTGCTTGTACTCTGGTGTCCTAATTCTTTCCTTAATGAAGATGGAAATAAGGAGTGGTACCTCCGGGTCAATAAATCCACACCAGAATGAGAGAAGGAAGACTCCAGTCTTCATACTCCAGCACTCAGAAGCATATTTGAGCACCTACTCTGTGTCAATGACAGTCATCTAAACCCAGCTGAGATCCTTCTGGCTTATTATCTTTTACTTTTTTCTTAAATCAGACTTGAAATTTCTCAACTGACAGTTAAACAAATCTCCCAGACTTCCTTCATTTAATATTCTTCATTTCATACCATGGAATTATTTTAGAAGGCATCAAATGGATTTCTTTCAGATGAAACTAATACAGAAGTTGTAATCCAGTAGGACATATTATACACTTTTGATGCCAATGGAACCCGAGTAGAATAACTCTATAGTTACTCCGAAAACATCTACAGAGTGGACTCTGCATCCTCAACACCTACCTCATTCACTCTACCAATCTGCTTCTGTTTTCTAATGCAGACATAGCCAAAACTCACCTCAAACCATTCATGAGCACAGACATCAAAGATTTTCCCTGTGAGACCTCATCCTCAACACAGCTTTAGATAGTTGAAAAAAAAATAATCTTTTGATATCAGTCTATGTGCATGCTTTTACTAGCAGCAGCTTCATCATGTTTATTCATTTACCTCCTTTCACTGACTGAACCTCGTGAATTTTTAGGACTCACATAAAAGCGAACGACCGACAGCATGTTGAGCAGCACAGAGTTTTTCTCCAGCTCTGGACATGTTTATAGCACTGATTTGTGTGTTCACATGTGTGTTTGTGTGCATCTGTGGCCAGACACACAGCAGTCTCCCACAGTGTGCATCTGTCACACGCATACTACAGCAGCACTGCTGGGCAACAACACCTCTCGTTAAGAGGTGCAAACCACCATTCTGCAGTCAAAATATCCTCTAATGGAAAATATTTGTTTCAGGATTTTTCCACTTTCAAGCTCTGAAGCAAAAGTTTTTAAGGAAAATCGTGTCAAGATATTTTATTTCAAAAATAAGAGCATTCAATGTATCCAACCTTCTTTTTTTTTCTCTTTTTTTAACTTCTTACTGTGTTCTGCCAGCCTCCCTCTCTGTCTCCCATTCCAGTTTCTGTTACCTTTTTCCTGATGATTTAGGTGGGGTAGGATACTTCCAACACTTTTAGTATATTTTTGTCAGTCACATTCCTCCTTCCTTGCTTCCCATTTATATTCCCACACAAAACAATACCCACAGGTCAGATTCTCCTCTCTCCTGAGCAGCACGAGTGACACACACGGTTTAGCCAGCAATACTTTTCTGTTCAATTCTTCAAGGTGACACCAAAACTGAGGCTTCCTTGCCTTAACTATAATATATTCCTGGCCCTGTGGTGTTGATGGGATCCCATCACACACATTAAAATGTTCTACACTGTTTCTCAAGTAGTTATTACCCATTGCTGTTTAAAATCACCCATTCCCCTTTTGAAAACAAATTTACAGCTGGTAACCTTACAAATTCACATTTTTTAAAAAATAAGTATAACATTGCTACCTATATCTCACACACTTTCAATTATAGGAAAACATGCAACCTCCATATTCTCCAACTTCAGTATCCAACAAGTTTAAATGAAGATAACTTGAATAAGAGCACTACACCCACGAAGCCTTTTAGTCACTGTCACCTGTGGTGTCTGCAATTGCCTTGATTTAGTTTGGAGACGGTGGGTTGATTTCGGGTGCCTAAACAGGTCATTTGGTATGTACAATTGGAGTTTAATTGATGTTCCAGAAAGACATTGGTATGACTTAAGTCCTGTGTCCTACCTGCCAGACCCACATAGATACCTTGGAGACTACAGGTTGCTTGAAATGGTGATTTGCATTAACACTCAGGTAAATGAATAAATAGATGGCAGAGAGCCAAATAAAATTGTTACTGCTTCTTGAAGAAGTTTCCAGACCTCTGCTCACCTACCAGGAGTAGGTTGACTGGGTTGACACCACTTTTCAGAGGAACTCCTACACCCACCTTTTAAATGGGGGAGATAAAATGTGCTGATGAAGATCTCAGGAGGGATGGGAGACAACCTTCATTTCCCAGAGGTCTTCTTCAGCTTCTCTCCTTCAAAGAACCAACAAGGTCTCTACCAAGATCATAAATACCTAAAGAGAGTTCCCTGGAACAAAGACCCCTGTCTCTGCATTCTGTCTGCAGGACCACCCTTTGGAGGCCCAGAACCCTCTTCCTTGTTTCCCCTTGAAAACAAACTCTTTTTCAGATGGAACATGCAGGGTTCAGTGACTGAGGCTGGACCGTGCAACAGGTAAATAAATGGCTTGCTTGAGAGTAGAAGTTTTAAAAGACCAACAGCTGCAGTACATTTAAATTATTTTTTCTCCAAAAAATACTGCAAGCAGAAACACTCAAAAGTACTGAAAAATAGATGACTCTGTTTAACGCCTCAATTATTGAACTCATTTTTAATAATTAACTAATCTCAGATTGGAAAAAAAACAAACAGAACAACACATCTTGAGATCTAAAGCAGAAGCACCTTCATGTTAAAGGGACTGGACAGAACCTTTAAACTTAAAATGTTATCGCAGGCAAAGTGAGAATTGAACATTTTACTAAATGACCTCTACTGAGCAGAGCAGAACCACGATGACAAATGGTGACACAGAAATGCAAGGGACTTGAAATCAAATTCCAAAGTGAATTAATCACAAATCATAGCATGAAGAATACCTTCGTACCAGGACCTTGATTTATGCTTCCTGTTGGAAGCATGATGTGGAGATACAGTCTTGTATAGGCTGGGCAAAATTATCAAGAACTAGGCAATTCTGATGAGTACAATGCTGTTCTCTTTTTGATGTCAAGTATGGAAAAAGAAAAATAGTACAAATTTAATTTCTTACAACCTGTACCACAAAGCATTTTATAAATCTCTGTAGGATGCTAAATGACTTCACTAACTGATTTCACCTAGACCTGGTTCACCCAGAAATGAGAATTTGACCTTTAGAGAAATGTCTCCGAATCACATCAAAACTCAAGGAATGTCAGGAATTCCTCCCTCAATCTGCCTTCTTTTTGTCTACAGTTTTCTTCCTGGAGAATTTTCCCTTGGCCTCCTGGCTTCTCCTCTTCAAAGTCAGCCAAGGCCACTGGTGCTTCTTTCTTCTAGCCAAGCTGTACTTTGGGCACTGTGTTCCAAGACTGATATTCAGTCATCTTGTTGTAGACACCTTCAGGTGTCTCCCCACGACTTTCTCAATTTCCACCTCTGCTTCTCCTCCTTTTCTCTTTCCAGCCCACAGGGCTGTCTTGGAGTCAGTCTGTATCTGAACAAAACTTGTGCTCAGCTCTTCTATGCATTTGTGATCACCACCTCCGTGAGCATTTGTAATGAGTAAATCCAGTGGTAACCCTTTTAGAGAAAGCCTTCAGGTCTTTTCATTCTATAGCTCAGCTTCCTTCATAAGTCTGTCCTGTGGTGCTGGTTTGTTTTTTTTTTTTTCCCAGTATTTTCAGAGTTACTGACCATAATCTTTCAACTTACTTTGTTTCAAGAACATGCTGTTTCAAGATACAAGAGTCTTTCCCTGGAGTACATTCAGCACAGTCACTCTCTGTGTCTGATTTATCCTCTTATAATTTGCATCCACAGACAAGATGTTCATGTTCTTACTCCAGTGGCAACCAGAAGGCATTTGAAACCCCAGATCTCACTGCCCTATGATTTCCCTAAACATCAGTTTGCTCTGAAGGAAGCTCTCGCCTTTCACATATTTCTATTTGGTTTAGATAAATTCCACTTTAAATTTCTGGGATGCTTCAGATCTAAGAATTTAGGTGACTAGATGACATATTACTTAGATGGAAAACAGATGCTCCTGACCTGAAAACAAGACTTTTTGGAGCATGTGTTGCCACCTAACTTTAGATACCCAAGGAACCTCCTAGTCAAGCCTGCCTGACAGCAACCAGTGTGAAGCACATCCAGAGTTAGGCAGAGCTGGAGCATGTGAATTAAGCACAGGGGTGTTGGTAGAAACTAGACCCCTTAAATTAGTTTTAGGACTGATTCCAGTCTTAAACCTGCCATGGGACTGTTGATCTTTCTCCCAAAAGTTGTTTAAAGGTTTGAAACCATCTTCCCTTTCCAGCACGGAACATCATCCTCTGAACTCTTCCCTGACTACACAGGGCCAGGATCCTGCCGCATCTCATCTTCGCTCCTATTTACCACAAATTAATTAACTCAGGTTATGAGCACGCAGTTTCTTTGTAGTGTCGACAAACTGTAAAGCTATTTTACACCTTTTGACAGTTTATTAGCACTTTAGAGTTGAGGTAATGAGATCCCTTTATACCACAAAAGGGATTTACAAGAACTGCAGGGCTCAGAAACACAATCTACTTACCGTGACTATACGAGTTATACTGCAGATAATCTGTCAATCTGTTGCAGCTACATTGTAAATCTTTAGTGTAAATGAGAGTAAGATCTTTCAGTTCCCATGAACAAAGTGAAAAGAAGCAAGCAGTTTACATTCTCCCCAAAATGAAGACAGTTTTTGCAAGAGACGGAGTTAAAATGTAATGCAATGGATTTTAGCTATGATTAAAAAAAAAAAAAAAAACAACAAACAAACAAAACAAACAAACAAAAAAACACAACAGAACAAAAGAGTAAAAAACAAAACAAAACAGTAAAAAACAAAACAAAACACAAAATCAAAACATCACTATATAGTCTCCAATAATAAAACACAACACAATTTACTGCAGCATTTCAGGTGTCACACTGCCAAAGGAATCCAGCTTCTTCTCCAGTTTCATAACCCCTTATTATTCTCTTTTTCATATCCAAATCACACTACCTATTCAAACTTAGCTTGGCCGTTCCCAAAATTTCCAGTGCCACAGCCATTAGAAATGGGAGCTTCAGAAAAGACTATAGACAGATCTATAGATAGATATAGATATAGATATAGATATAGATATAGATATAGATATAGATATAGATATAGATATAGATATAGATATAGATATAGATATAGATATAGATAGATGATACAGACATAGACATAGATACAGGTAGATATAGGACAGAGATTTTTGCTGCTGCTGTTCACTTAACAAAATGAACAGACAAAAATGAGAGCTGCTTCTCCCCATTTTCACATGTGTTTAAAAACACCTATCTGAACCACGAGCCCTCAGCCCTCTGGACTTCAATATTTTCAGCTTGTTTTTATTCTCTGTTAATTCCGGTCCTAGGTATATTCCCTAAGCATTTGCACGATGTTTCTAGCTTGTTTTGCAATGAGAGGAGTCAGGTTTGGGGTTGGTTTGTTTGGTTTGTTTTTCATGTTACACATCATAGAAAGTCAAGGATGTCTTTGCTCTGAAAGTGAGAGATGTCTCTCCATCCCCATGCAGCCCTGCAGGACAAACTGGTGTTACCCCAAGGTAAAATGGGAGGTCATTTCTAATTTAAAACTGTTCATTAACCCTTGGGACACCCAGGAGCTCATCAGCTTCTTGACTGCTGTAGAGACAAGATGTAGCAGCCTCAGTGCTGGGCGTTGTATTTTAGATGGGATTTACCCATTGTGTGGGACCAAACCTGACATCAGGCACGAGCTTTATGTGAGCAATGGGGAGATGGAGATGGGAAATGTGGAGCTACTTGGTCCTTTCATGTAGGCGCTTTTGCACAAAGCCGCCATGTGTCATCTTCATTGTGGCGTTAACGTCTGCTTGGATCTGGGCAGAGGTTCTTTGTGGAGAGGCTCTGATGCTGCATATCACTGGAGCAGGGAATTTGGGATCATAGAACAGCCTGGGTGGGAAGGGACCTTCAAATCTCATCCAGTGCCACCCCTGCCATGAGCAGGGACATCTTCACCAGCTCAGGTTGCTCAGAGCCCTGTCCAGCCTGGCCTGGGATATCTCCAGGGATGGTTCATCCACCACCTCTCTGGCCAACCTGGGACAGGCTCTCAACACCCTCAGTGTCAAAAATTTCTTTCTCTTTTCTAGCCTGGATCTCCCCTCTTTTAGCTTAAAACCATCACCTCTTGCCTCATTAGTTTTTAACGTTCTTGGTGCCCCACTCATCCAAGGCCCAATGCAGACACAACTTCAGCATCTCTCTGTCTTCTCCTTCCTTCTCTTGTAAAATACGGATGATTCTTCCCCATAAAACAAGGTTCTGGAGGATGAAATCAGAGCCTGCAGCTTGACCATCTAAATTCAAATGAGGCTAAGCCTTCATCATCTTCCATAGAACAAAAATTCCTCCCCAAAAAATTACTTTTTGGAACAACTACATTTTTTTTCCTCTATATTAATACTAATGTCACTTTGGGGGTTCAGGCATTTTGATTTCTATTCTGTAAAAATGTGGCCTTTCACTAGTGTTGAAATGTTGATATGAAACAGATGTAATATTAAAAGTAATAATATGAAAGTCTAGATGAAAGCAAAATGATAGCATTAAACACCTTTTCCTTCTCCCAGTGGAGGATAAAACAAAACAAAACAAACTGACATTATCTGAATGAGAGGACAAATTGAATCATTTTGATTTTCTCCAGTAGGAAATATCCTTGAATGTGACCTAGTCCCGTTGAATATTTCACTTTCATGAAAATACAGTTTTTACCTTAAAGCAGTTCCACTTACATATTTTTGAACAGCACCCTCAAGAGGGCAGCAGGTATCTGACTGAAGATGGGAAGGGCTGTGTGACTAAACAGGTCTAAGGAAACTCTCATTGTTGATCTTTCCTGTTCCATTACACTGCGGAAAAAGTACCATCCCTATGTGCTGCCCCAAAAATGAAAAACATTTCCAAACATTTCACAAAATTCCAGAATGTCAAGGATTGGAAGGGACCCCGAAAGATCATGAGTCCAATCCCCTCACCAGAGCAGGAACATCCAGATGAGGTTACACAGGAAGGTGTCCAGGCGGGTTTTGAATGTCTGCAGAGAAGGAGACTCCACAACCTCCCTGGGCAGCCTGGTCCAGGCTCTGGCACCCTCACTGGGAAGAAGTTGCTTCTCAAATTTAAGTGGAACCTCCTGTGTTCCAGTTTGTACCCATTACCCCTTGTTCTATCACTGGTTGTCACCGAGAAGAGCCTGGCTCCATCCTCGTGACACTCACCCTTTCTGTATTGATAACCATGAATGAGGTCACCCCTCAGTCTCCTCCAAGCTCAAGAGCCCCAGCTTCCTCAGCCTTTCCTCACACAGGAGATGCTCCACTCCCTTCAGCATCTTTGTTGCCCTGCGCTGGACTCTCTCCAGCAGTTCCCTGTCCTTCTGGAACTGAGGGGCCCAGAACTGGACACAATATTCCAAGTGAGGTCTCACCAGGGCAGAGTAGAGGGGCAGGAGAACCTCTCTGACCTACTGGCCACCCCCCTTTTAATCCACCCCAGGATGCCATTGGCCTTCCTGGCCACAAGGGCCCAGTGCTGGCTCATGCTCATCCTGCTGTCCACCAGGACCCCCAGGTCCCTTTCCCCTACACTGCTCTCTAATAGGTCATTCCCCAACTTATACTGGAACCTGGGGTTGTTCCTGCCCAGATTCAAGACTCTTCACTTTCCCTTGTTATATTTCATTAAATTTTTCCCTGCCCAACTCTCCAGCCTATCCAGGTCTCTGGATGGCAGCACAGCCTCTGGCATGTCAGCCACTCCTCCCAGCTTAGTGTCATCAGCAAACTTGCTGACAGTCACTCTATTCCCTCATCCAAATCATTGATGCATATATTGAATAATACCGGCCCCAGCACTGACCCTTGAACACTCCACTAGACCCAGGCCTCCAGCTGGACTCTGCCCCATTGACCACGACTCTCTGGCTTCTTCCCTTCAGCCAGTTCACAGTCCACCTCACTACCCAGTCATCCAGACCATACTCCCTCAGTTTAGCTATGAGGTTGCTGTGGGAGACTGTGTCAAATGCTTTAACCAGAGGTTACCCTGTCATTCTGTTAAGTCACATCAGTCCAGAAAGGAAGCAGAAAGATTTTCCCAGCTCCTTCACTGTCTTTGTGTAAATCAGTGAGCCTGACACCAAAACCATGCTCCACTCCTGAAAATAGCTCACAACCAAAGCTGCCAAGCAGGAAAACCCCTTTAAACACAGATCAGGGACATACTGATTCAAACGCAGAAGCCAACTGTTCACATTTTGCATTATTTCCAGTTAATCTCCCATGCTGTCATTAAATGAGATGGGGAATGTCTGCCCGTGGGAGCAGGTACACAGGGTGGCACGACCATTTAAATGCTAAGATCAGTTTGCTACATCCCCAGCATGAGATGAAAGACAATTAGACCCATTGGAAAATTGAAAATGAGCCCAAATAGAGTGTCCCTGCCTGGCTCAGCCTGCAGCCCTGCCAAAACCCAGACCTGGCAGTACAAGTTTTTCAGCTTACCAAACTTTGCAGGCTTTCTCCCATCTAGGGTGGAAATTCACCCTGATTTTAATGTTAGTTGGTTCTCTTCCTCTAGCCATTCTCCAGGTGTAGTTGGGGCAAGAATTGGAAGACGTTTCAATTTTATATTCAAAGGTTTAAAAGAGGTGACTATTTATTTCATCCAGCAACAAACATCCACATTTGTGGTAATCCACAGACCTCATCCCTGTCAAGAAACACAAGCTGATAGAGTATAGCTAATAGAGTATAGATATAGATAAACTATACTCTATATTCTATTCTATTATATATGTATTAGCACCCATCTCTCAGTCCCCTTTACATCACGTCTTCCTCATCAAGATCAGCACCAAAATACAGAGCAACTGATTAAAGTTTATACTAAAGATAATCAATGCATTTCTGTCAGGAAGAAGGACAAGCTATAAAAGATGCAGCAACTTTCCCTGAACTCAACTCTCTATTTTTGTTTTATTTTTTTTTTTCTCCCATTCGCTAGGTCTTTAAAATCTGATGGTCATCTTATATTTGTAAATAAGAAAGTGAAGGATCAAGTCATTGTACATTAGTGACTGCATGGGAAGTGCCTAAGTGCAGTTTCTTATCTCCCGTGAACGCAGGGGGATTCAAGACAGCTTAACCTTCTGTTCAAGAGCCATCTGCTTTAATACATCATGTTAAAGGCAAGGTCTTGAAAGGAAAAATGTTGTCACAGAAGGCAAAAATCTTCCTGCAAACATCACACAGAATAAATAGCATCTAAGGGAAAGTAACCTATGGACATGACTTCAAAAAGGAAAAAGGGATCTGAACTCATGGTGTAACAGGGGTGTGCAAATCAATGGTTTCCATCAGTGGAAAATAACATATATGCAATGGATGAACATTTCAGTAAGGTAAAAAAGCACATCTTATCTCCAGCAGATCTCAGCACCCTATCTTGAATCCCCTTGCTACAGATTTTTTTCTTTTTCTTTTTTTTCCCCTGGGAAGATTTTATTTTTAATGTGTGAGTAGAGCAGAACAAATTCCCTCATGCTGTCTATGATCTCTTAATCTCAAACTCAGCACAGATACATAACACTGCTTAATGGAAGAAAAGCAAGAAGCATTTGATTAGAAGTTTGATGTCTTGAGGAATACACAGGCGCTGTAGAGCACAGTGCACAGCTCACAAACATTTTGTTTTTCACTGTTAAAAGTGACTAAAATAAATAATCGGTTTAACTGAAAATACTTTTTTTCCCTCTAACCCTGAAAATTTATAAGATTGTTTTGGTTACAGGGAAGTCTGGGACAGAAGTGCAGAATTGTCTCTATAATGTTATTTTCCACAGCCAGCATCCATTGCAAGTGCAAGGGACACTCTTTGCAGCATGACTCTCCATGACTTTGGAGGACTGAAATTACCACTGACATTTCCATTTTGATTAAGCTTATTATAAATAGGTATGATATTAAACAAAAACTCTCTGCTTTTTCTTTACTGCAGAGATTTCACAAAATGAATGTAGCATGGTATTAAATCTGAAGTGTAGCATCGTCCATCTAGTTGGAGAGGTATATATTACTAGTGAAAATGCAAGGAACAGGCTCATACATTTGTGCCCTGTATCGTCATAGTGTTACTACTCATGAAGTTTCTGCTAAATACACAGCAAAATTGCTGTATCTAGCGGAGTGCCTCAAGGGTCAGTACTGGGGCCTGTATTATTCAATATGTTCATCAATGATTTGGATGAGGGAATAGAGTGTACTATCAGCAAGTTTGCTGATGATACCAAGCTGGAAGGAGTGGCTGACACACCAGAAGGCTGTGCTGCCATCCGGAGACTTGGACAGGCTGGAGAGTTGGGTGGGGAAATATTTAATGATATATAACAAGGGAAAGTGTAGAGTCTTGAATCTGGGCAGGAACAACCCCAGGTTCCAGTATAAGTTGGGGAAAGAACTATTACAGAGCAGCATAGGGGAAAGGGACCTGGGTGTCCTGGGGACAGCAGGATGACCATGAGCCAGCACTGGGCCCTTGTGGCCACAAAGGCCAATGGTACCTGGGGTGGATTAGAAGAGGTGTGGTCAGTAGGTCAGAGAGGTTCTCCTGCCCCTCTACTCTGCCCTGGGGAGACCACACTTGGAATATTGTGTCCAGTTCTGGGCCCCTCAGTTCTAGAAGGACAGGGAACTGCTGGAGAGAGTCCAGCGCAGGGCAACAAAGATGCTGAAGGGAGTGGAGCATCTCCCGTGTGAGGAAAGGCTGAGGGAGCTGGGGCTCTTGAGCTTGGAGGAGACTGAGGGGTGACCTCATTCATGGTTATCAATACAGAAAGGGTGAGTGTCAGGAGGATGGATTCAGGCTCTTCTCGGTGACAACCAGTGATAGAACAAGGGGTAATGGGTACAAACTGGAACACAGGAGGTTCCACTTAAATTTGAGAAGCAACTTCTTCCCAGTGAGGGTGGCAGAGCCTGGCCCAGGCTGCCCAGGGAGGTTGTGGAGTCTCCTTCTCTGCAGACATTCAAAACCCGCCTGGACACCTTCCTGTGTAACCTCATCTGGGTGTTCCTGCTCTGGCGGGGGGATTGCACTGGATGAGCTTTCGAGGTCCCTTCCAACCCCTGACATTCTGGGATTCTGTGTGACTTTATTTACAAAGAGGCACAGTCTCCTTTGAGGGGACACGACGGACACCTCATCTACACAGGATTGTGAAAAATGGAACAGAATGGAAAAGGCCTTTAAATTTTTTTTCCATCCATGGTAATAAGAGTGTTGGGACCACAAATCAGGCTGTCACAAAGATAGGGTAGGTGTCCTCAACTACTGATTCAGCATCTCCACTTGGGTCGCACCTGCACCTGGTCCCTGTCCCCCGCTCAGCATCTGCTGATGTCTCTGGTCCAGCTTCTCTGGGAAGGACAAAGGCGCAAGAACAGCCAAGGCCACCACACTAAACTTCCCTCCTGAAGCTTGTCAGGAGAGTTTCTGAGGGAATAAAGTGCGAACGGAGCTGGAGACAGTGATAAATTTCCCTTCTGAACAATCAATAAAATTCTCTCAGCCCTGCTCAGGCCCCTACTGTGGATGCAAGGGCCGTAATTACATTGTCAAAAAGTCGAGTTGCCCCAGTCGACTGAAACTCCCTTTCAAACTGATGTGTGATTGACGGGCAGTTGATGGGTGGCAAGTTCTGATTGGCAGGGGAGTTGGGTAAAGCCAAAGGCAACAGTGAAATTTCCCATCCTGCTACAACCAGCGGAGCAAAGGACTGACACTCACACGGGAATTGTAGGAAACCCTTAGTCATATTAACATATCAAAGTGAGGAGCTGACAGCGCTTACTAAACAAGCTGAACTCAACCGTGGCTGCAGAGCATCCCTCAGACTTCCCAGTCTGAAAGAGTAAAAGACGTTAAAATGCGCCCGGTCCTGTCTTCACCAAGACAGCTAAGAATTTGGAAGCCTGCTTATTTAATGATTTTTATCTGAAATAACATATATAGATGTAGATACATATGTATCTCACAAACATATATTGTTGAGCGTATCAGCCTCTTTCATATATATGAAAGAGGCTGTCACGCTCAACAATTTGTTCTATACCACAGACCACACTGGTGTTAAATTGGAGACAGAACAGCATGTTTCTGTTTCTTGTAAGCAATATGAATCCAGCAAAAGAACACACTTCTTTTGGTCTTGTTTTCTAGTGGGCTTCTACTGCTTCAATGCTAAATTGTGGATTACATGGTTTGAATGAATCTTAATTGCAGCCATGCACTGGGACTGTACATAGTGCAAAGCTCAGAAGTTACTTCATAGCTAGTCTGCATTTCTTGTATAAGAAATTGATAAGAATTCTTGAATAAGAATTTATAAGAAATTGAAACAATGAGATGTTTCCACTAACAAGCTAAGCCAGCTCTGACTCCATCTATCTCCATCTAAGTAATGCTTGGGTTGCTAACACAGACCTCATCTTGGTTTCCTCAGGAATGAAGAATCACTGAGAGTTATGGAGTAAAACATGTAAAATATCAGTGAGAAATGCCTCGAGGGTACCAATATAGACACCTGGGTTTACTTCTCTCCATCATATTGCCAAGATAACACTACAAGAAGTACTTCTGCCCTGTTCGCCTCTGTAATATCATGAGTTGTCTGTGAGGACGGAGACCACAAGCCAGTGGTGAAGTGGGAAGTAGCACAGGGGACAGAGCTACATGAAGATATTATTGGCTTTACCCACATTGCTAGAGAACAAAACATGAAGAAGACAAGGCTCTTGCTACAAAGCACTGAAAATTTAAGGACAAAATCTTGACTTTCTCACAGGGATCAAACAGAGAATGGAAAAATACTTTGAAGAAGCAGGAGAAGACACAGAAAGTGAAACAGAAAAAGCTGTTACCAGGCAAATTCAAATCAGGCATTTTAATACTCTTCTTAAAAAAAAAAAAAAAAAAAAAAAAAAACATGGATGATTAACCAAATTAATCCCCTGGAACAAGCTCCTATAGAAAATGCTGGCTCCCATGTCCTCAAAGACCAAGCCTTTCTGGAAGGCACGTTTTAATCTTATAGGAGTTACTGAACTCAAGGCGGGGATAACTGTGTGAAACTCAATGGCCAGTAATGGACAGTCATTTCAGCCCCAATGATCTAACAGCAGTCCCTCACCGAGCCCCTCTAGGAAATGGGATAGAAACACTCTGCCTTTCTGCAAAGCCAGTTTACTGAAATTACTAAAGCCGTTTGCAAGGAGGATACAAACACTGATCAATATGAAGGTTGACACACAAGAACATAAGAGGGGGAGATGAGGCATTTAGATGAGTTGGATTTTTTTTTTTCTCCTCTATGACACATACCATCTTCAAAAACAGTCCATTAATTAAGAGCTTGACATACGTGCATTGCACTAATATTCATGCCAAGTTTGGACCTGAATTCCATATCAAATCTGCTGCACCGAGAAATGGTCATTTTATATCTGTGTTTAATAGCCTTCCAAATAAAGCTGTGTCTCTAAATTCTCCTACCCCACAATGTCTGCAGACCTCTAACCATCTTCTGTCCTTTAGTTCTCCTGACTCTTCCACTTGGTAGGAACATAAAGCTCAGTTCCTGTAGGGCTCCACTTCAGAGAAAAGCCATAGAATCATAGAATGTCTTGAGTTGGAAGGGACCCACAAGGACCATGGAGTTCAACTCCTGTCCCTGCACAGGACAACCCCACAGTTCACACCGTGTGTCTGAGGACATTGTCCAGTCTCTTCTTGAACACTGTCAGGCTTGAGGCCATGACACCTCCCTGGGGAGCCTGTTCCAGTGTCCAGCATCCTCTGGGTGAAGAACCTTTTCCTTATGTCTAGCCTAAACCTCCCCTGGCAGGTCCAGTGGTTAGAGCAGAAGATCAGGAATCTAGGACTGAAATTCTTGGTATTACCACAGTTTTTCTGCATAACCCTGGGCTTGTCATTTATGACAGCAACCTGTGCTGAGCAGGTGAGGCTGTGTGACCCACCAGGAAAACAGAGAGATGTCAGCTGTGCTCCAAACTCTGAAGACAGACTGATGACATTGGGATGACAGCACAGCATGGAGAGATGGAAAACACACTGTCAAGAGGACTTTGCTACTGCTTTGAGGAGTATCATCCAGCTGGCATAGGTTACTAACTGTAGCATGCCTCACCATGGGACCTACCTGGAAGATCATCATCTCTTGGAAAGCCCAAGATCCATGTTCTCTTTAGGGAGGAAACTCCCCATTTGTTGTGCAGAGACATGAGGGGAGAAGGACACCCCGTTCCAGGAGCAGAGCAAGCACACATGGTTCAAAACAGCCATCTGAAGTCCAGCTTCCCTCAGTTCCAGAAGGACAGGGAACTGCTGGAAAGAGTCCAGTGCAGCCACAAAGATGCTGAAGGGAGTGGAGCATCTCCCGTGTGAGGAAAAGCTGAGGGAGCTGGGGCTCTGGAGCTTAGAGAAGAGGAGACTGAGGGATGACCTCATTCACGGTGATCAATATGGAAAGGGTGAGTGTCATGAGGATGGAGCCAGGCTCTTCTCAGTGACAAGCAATGGTAGTACAAGGGGCAATGAGTATAAACTGGAACACAAGAGGTTCCATTTAAATATGAGAAGAAACTCCTTCTCAGTGAGGGTGCCAGAGCCTGGAACAGGCTGCCCAGGGGGGTTGTGGAGGCTCCTTCTCTGCAGACATTCAAACCCGCCTGGACACCTTTCTGTGTAACCTCATCTGGGTGTTCCTGCTCCGGCGGGGGGATTGCACTGGATGAACTTTCAAGGTCCCTTCCAATCCCTGACACTCTGTGATTCCGTGATTCCAAGGGACAGGGACATTAATTTGTGGACAGATACATACAAATTGAAACATCTTCTAGGCACGTAAATGACTGTCAGGGTTTCATAACTACTTGATACCCTCTGTCTTCTTGGGGTCCTGATTTTCAAAATTACTCAACTCCCAATACAAGAATAGAGATAAAGCAAAACATTCCTCCAAAAATTTTTCTTTGTTTTGTTTTCTATTATTCATTTGTCCTTTGCTTTTGAAGAGAAGAAAAAATGTACTTACCATGAATGGAAAGGGTTCCATTCCTCACTGCCAGGAACTTGACCCCGTATGGAAACAACGGTGGAGAATTGAGGCTTCCATAGAGATAGATGTGTGCTTTGTGACGGAAAGGGGCCTTGGGGGATCCCACCTGGAGCTCTCCTCCATCAGATATCAGAATGTAATGAGCATGCAGTTCTACAGGTCCTGGACCAATGAACAGGAGTTTGCCACCTGAAGAAAACAGAAGAGCAAAAAGCAGCTGTAGGTCTAATAAACAGTCATTATCTCACAGTGAAAAGAGCTGTAAGAGGTGGGTCAATAAAGGTTTTTGCAATAAAATTATGAGATGAAAGGTAAAACAATAGTGCTTTCTTTCCCTGTACCCTTATGAATTTATCAGCTCTTTACAGACCATACTAATTCCATCCGCTTTTCAATTCTACACAGGCTCTTTTTCTAGACTTGGTCAAGTCCATTTAGCCTGGGCAGACATCTAAGTCTCTCCAATTCCAGTGCAGGGGGGGTTATGCTTGAGAAATCCCCATCTTAACCTACCCACTCTCCAAATGTTAAAAAGGGATATTACTACTAAATTTGTGTGTTACTTTTCAGATTACAAACTACTTGTGACAAGGAGAGGGGAAAACAGCTTTGGAACATAAGAACTGGCAACTCTTTTAGATTAGTGGTTGATTTAATTCTGCATACTCTTCCAACTGCTGTTCAAAACCAGATGCTTCCAAATACAGTGTAAAAAGCTTTTCCCTGTTAGCTGGATGTGACATGATCTTCTCATCCCAAGAAAGCCTCATCTTAATCCCTAATTGGAGGTTTGCTTCATCTCAAAGCATCAAGTTTCATCTCCTTGCCAACATTTTCCTTTTACCATCTATTAGCATAACTGGATAAATTCTGCCAATAATATAGACCTGATCCCTTAAATCTTTCTAAAATAAGCCTCGACGACTTCTTGAAGCAATGAACTCTGTGGTTTAAGCACACAGTGCATGGAAAAGTATTTCTACCCCTTGGTTTCAACATAGTTCTGTCAAATGCCTCCTTTGTTCTTGCGTTGTGTGAGCTGGCAATGCCAGTCTATCATCTCAGGGTGGTTTATTCTTTTATCTCCTTCTATATTTTCTCTCCTGCAAAGGACACAGTCACTATCTTTATAATGCATTTGGACAGAATGGACTCTCAGACACCTAATCTTTCTGCACATGGGACATGTCTTCCTCGGATCTGATCTCCTTACAAAGGGTCTATCACCCTCCCAACATTTCCCTGTTTGTTAATTAGCTAATAACCATGTCACATCACACCATAGCCAGCTTTCCACTGGTCTTAGCAGTTTTTAATAGTAAACTCTATGCCTACCAAAAAATTTGGCTTTCCTTCCCACACGATGCTACCAATCCTTAGCACAAAGCATAAGGGAGATCAGACCTCTGCTTTAATTTTGGTATTAAGACCAAAAAAAAAGAGGAAAGACTTTTCAATGTAGAAATCAGATTGTAAACTTTCAATTATTGCCTTCCTGTTTTCAGGTCTTGTGGTTCTCAGTGGTAAGGGAGATACACAACATTTGGACACTTTTTCAACCCAGTTGCGTCCATTCCTGCCACACGTTGCTTATCCTGATCTCCTTATTTATTCTTGCATTGAAGGAGTTTCCTATTTCATTGATCTCTTAGTCTTCTAGAAAAGTCTTATAACTTATTCACAGCTCTAATTACTTAGTCTTATAACAAAACTAGTGTTTGCATAAGCACTCTCCATTGAATATTTTATTTGCAGATTTCAGTAGGTTCCAGATAAGTTTTTACAGAATATGCATAATAGACAAATCTCACATTTTCTTGCTTATAACCACAGAGAACCACGGGATTGCTCCCACCAACACCAACTCCCCTATGTATAAATTGTCTCTTTCCCTAGACGTACTTTTCTACATACAAATATATTTCTGTTAAGCTTCTTATATAGTGTTTTTACAAATTATACTAAGTACACTGTAATAAAAAAGCACAAACTTCAGCTTGTTTCATGCAAAACAACACAAAATATCTGACTGTTATTCTGAGATACATCTGAGAGTTCTAGAAAAATGAAATGTTCTTACTACAAAATGTTCTATGTTGAAATTGGGATTATGCTTGAAATGGTATTCATTTGCAGACTGAAAGGACCATTAGATCATATCATCTGTGTACATCATTCTATTGAAAAACTGAAGGAAGTCAAGTCGTCTGGGTTTGACTGCTGCATACCCTCCAGAAAGGCAGACAATCAATTAAGTGACTTGGGAATACCACTCTACCTTTTTCTATGATCATCTTTTCCAACAGTTAATCTCTCTTACTCTTCACAATTTCTGCTTTATTTCCATGCTTAATTTGTCAAGGATGAGCTTTCAGGCAGTGGTTTTCTTTGTACTCTCCTGCATTGAACTGCAGAGAGGTGTAGAAAACAGCATTTTCTGTAAAGGTGTTTACAATAAAATCAAATTTCAACCCTTATTCAGACCAGTTGATGAAGTTTTTAAGAATCTCCCTGCAGGGAATGGTCTCTAATTCATGAAACAACGGATCGTCTCCTACAGCCTCTCCTTCTGAAATTGGAAAGCAAGACCTCCTAATCCTTTCACTCCTTTATTGTTCTTGATGCTGCCCATAGAGACAAAACTAGTTTATCTTCACATTCTGCCTCTTGTTTTTCGCAGTAAAAAAAAACATACTACCTCCTTTTGCCTCTTCATTACATTGGGAGATTGGGTGGGTATCCTTGGGCCACGTTGACTTCTGATCCTTTTCACAATCATGGCTTTATCTAACAAAGTCCTTTATTGTGTTATTGCAGCTTTCATTTCTAATTGCTCCAGCTCTCTTGTGAAAAACTGCATTTGGTTTCAATGGCATTCCCAAAATATGATCTTTGATGGTTCTCTGTGTACTTTCAGATCATCAGTGATGTGCCGTGGTATTCAAATAGGCACAAAAATGGTTTCCCACTAACATTTTACTTTTTGAGGTTATGCATTGTATGTCTGCTAGCTGCCGTGAGATCTTGGCAGGTGATCCTCAGTCATCATGCTATCACATGTTTTACAGAATTAACTTCATCAAACATACTTGCTGGTTTCTTAGAAAATAAACTAAAGTTTGCTGTGTTTTTTTCCGTTAAAAAAATCTACCCTGTCATTCAGGAACTCCTGTGGCTAGTAATTTATGGAGTCAAATAGCATTTAACTTCATACAGTTATTTCTTTTGACCTGTGTTTGATATCAGATTAAGCAGCTGATACTTTTTCCTTTATCTTCCTGGATCCTGACTCAAGATCAGAACTTCTACATCCCTTTGTAACTTCCCATGTACTTGGATGTCTCTACCAGCAGTTTTAAAACTCCTGAATGAAACTGGACCTGTTTAAGAATGTGTATTCCTGAAACATATTATTTAATCTCTTCATTATGTTGACATTCTTGGTAATAAACAGACGGCTGGTCCATCTTCCTCTTATGATATAATTTACCATTCTGTTCCTCCCCATACTGAACAGAAATATTTATTAAATACATTGACCTTATAGCAGCAATGTTAATAATTTTATCACTGCAGTCTAGAAATGGAACTATAAATCACTACAATTTATTTTATTCTTAACATACGAAAGACATCTTTCCCAAGGTCTTTATTGACTTTGTATGTTCTGTTCCTAATGAAATATGGTAATTTCTGTTTTCACTTCTCATACAATTTTTAATGAGTATTCTAATTGCTGCCATGCTGTACCAATGAACCAGTAAGGCAGGTAGCCAAAATTGTCCTATCTTTTGATTGTAAAATCATAGTCTTGCCTCAAATCACCTTCTCAAAATCTTTCCCAAGTTTCAACCATATTTAGTCCATCCAAAATTGTCAAGCTGTCTACAAAGCAAATTAGATCAAAAGCCTTCTATCACTTCCCTGTGGGACAACAGGGATCGGGGGATGTAAGACTCTCAAATCCTGTTTTGTTTGCAGCCATTCCAATGCATCTCAAGGCAGCCACAGGAAGACATCTGTTTGTCTTCAGAGCCATGATTTGCTATCAGTATTAAAATCACTTGCTTTTCTGGAAAACTATAATAGCAGGGAGTGAGAAGACAGTTTGCACTTTACATGGAGTCCCTCTTCCAACAAAAAAAACAGAGGCGGCTTTCTCAGCAAGAGCTAATGCTTTTGAGATGGTTGTTAACACCAGTTCTGCACTGCCTCTTGTGTGCTTTTCCACATAAGGTGGCTTTAGCATGTCAAGAGTAGCTCAACATCACATAGCCCCTAAAAATCACTGTGTACCTCCTTACCTATGACCAGTGCTCCATCTCCCTTTTGTGTCCTTTCTTATTTTTAAAATCCCCTATTTTTCATTAATAGTGTAAGAGAATCCCAGCCTGGTTGTGGTTGAAGGGACCTCTGGAGATCATCCAGTCCAACCCAGCTGCTCACACAGGGTCACCAGAGCAGATCACACAGGTCGGTCCAGGCGGGTTTGAATGTCTCAGAGAAGGAGACTCCACACCCACTCTGGACAGCCTGAGCCAGGCTCTGGCACCTCCCAGCAAACAAGTTTCTCCTCATATTCAGATGGACCCTCCTGTGTTTCAGTCTGTACCCATTGCCCCTCATCCTGTCATTGGGCACCACTGAAAAGACTCTGGTCCATCCTCTTGACACCCACCTTGAGATAGTTATCAGCATTGATAAGATCCCCTCTTAGCCTTCTCCAGGCTGAACAGACCCAGCTCTCTCAGCCTTTCCTTTTAAGAAAGGTGTTCACAGTATCACAGTATGTTTGGGATTGGAAGGGACCTCAAAAGATCATCTAGTCCAATCCCCCTGCTGGAGCAGGGACGCCTAGGTGAGGTCGCACAGGAACATGTCCAGGCGGGTTTTGAATGTCTCCAGAGAAGGAGACTCCACAACCTCCCTGGGCAGCCTGGTCCAGGCTCTGGCACCCTCACTGAGAAGAAGTTTCTTCTCAAATTTAAGTGGAACCTCTCGTATTCCAGCTTGATCCCATTACCCCTTGTCCTATCATTGTTTGCCACCGAGAAGAACCTGGCTCCATCCTCGTGGCACTCACCCTTTATATATTTATAAACATTAATAAGGTCCCCCCTTAGTCTCCTCTTCTCCAAACTAAAGAGACCCAGCTCCCTCAGCCTTTCCTCATAAGGGAGATGCTCCACTCCCTTCAGCATCTTTGTTGCCCTATGCTGGACCCTCTGCAGCAGTTCCCTGTCCTTCTTGAACTGAGGGGCCCAGAACTGAACACAGTATTCTAGATGGGGTCTCACCAGGGCGGAGTAGAGGGGAAGGAGGACCTCTCTCGATCTACTAACCACCCCCCTTCTAATACACCCCAGGATGCCATTGGCCTTCCTGGCCACAAGGGCACAGTGCTGGCTCATGGTCATCCTGTTGTCCACCAGGACCCCCAGGTCCGTTTCCCCTACACTGCTCTCTAATATGTAATTTCCCAACCTATACTGGAACCTGGGGTTGTTCCTGCCCAGATGCAGGAATCTACACTTGCCCTTGTTAAATTTCATCAGGTTATTCCCCGCCCAACTCTCCAGCCTGTCCAGATCCCGCTGGATGGCAGCACAGCCTTCTGGCGTGTCAGCCACTCCTCCCAGCTTAGTGTCATCAGCAAACTTGCTAATAGTACACTCTATTCCCTTGTCCAAATCGTTAATGAATATATTGAATAATATTGCCCCAGTAGTGACCCCTGAGGCACTCCACTTCACTTGACTGATCAGCTGGGCATGGTGTTGTGTGCCTGCTGTCCCAGCTGTGTAGGGAGGCAGAGTCTGTCGGATCGCTTGAGCCCAGGGTTCGAGTCCTGCAGAGCGGCACTGAGGCTGCTGGAGCTGTGTCTGGTGTTGAAACCCTGGAGGGGTGGGGCCGGGGGCACCGGTGTAGTAATAGTGTTGCAAACCCCACATCATCTTTTTAGCCTGCCACTGCACTCCCTCCAGTAATTCCTTGTCCTTGTAATAGGCTAACTGCATGTCAATTGTCCTGAATGACTTTTTCCACTGTTGATTCAAATATTTTTCATACCTTTCATGGATTTCTGGGTGTCTGACAAGCTTAGATTATGGTGACTGCTCTGCACTGTGCACAAGCCCAAGCATAAGTCCCAATGTGTTTCAGCAGAATCAGGCACGCAGTCACTAACTGTGCCATGCTTGGCCTGCAGGTTTGACCATCGTGGGCTAAATCCTACATAGAATCAAGGTTTCTACCCCTAGGTGAAGATTTTTATATGTAAGGATAATAATAATTGAACTTCAAGTTTTAGTTGTTACTCTGTGCAACCCAAAACCACTTTGCAATGGTGCAAAGATTTGCAAGATCAAGACAACAAGAAGTCACTTCCTGTATGTGATACTTTGTCTTTCCCTTAGAAGCAGACCCAACATGTAATAACAGAAAACAGATATATCAGCTAAACTTGCAGTCACACCGTAACATCATTGTCTTTGGGAGAAAAGAAACACTAAAAAGAAAAGTTCAGTTGCTGAAGATAAAAAAAAGCAGGATCACAGAAAATAAAATAAAGCATTAGCAGGGATTCATTTAAGCAATTGCCAAGTCTAAGGATAAAACAAACTCTAGCCAATTTTGCAAATACTTATGTCAAAAAATTGCATAGTGTGCTTCTAACCCTCAGCTCTCAGTATCTCTGTGTTTTTCATTGAGTCAGAATAAATACACAGCTCCTGCTTTACAAGATTGTCTTCCCCTTTTTTTAAAAGAAAATAAAAGTTATGCTCCCTTCTTTTATTGCACTTGACCTCTTCTCTGAAAGCAGAATGCAAGAATATTGCTCAACTGAGCCTTTGGCTGTGACCCTCAAATTGTTTGTTATGGCTGCACAGGAAAGCAAAGTCCTACATATGACCTTGAGGGTGATTTTATAAAAATCAATCAACTACTGTTATGATGGCCTCCCCACCAAGCAAAATAAATACAATTAAACCCGTAATCACTTCTGTACAGTAATGTGCAAATTCAATGGGTCTCTTTAGGTGGAGTGAGGGAGAGGGGGGAGAAATATGTTGAGGCTATTTGATACTTTATGAGAACATCAGAAGCACCATTCTTCTCAATTAACCCAGCAATTAGCCTCCACCTCTGCCCAGAAAAGAAATATTTCTTTATCTGTCTTTACAAAAAAAAAAAAAAGGAAACAAAAGAGAGAAAAACTAAACTGAAGGCAACTCCTCCTGTCCCACAGGACGGGAGAAACAAACCAAATAAGAGAAAAAAGAAGAGGGAATATTAAGGGGAAAAAACCCTGATAATAATGTGGGGGTTGTAATCTGCTACATGAATAATCACAGCACCATCATGCCGGTGGCACAACTGGTTTTAGGAAAACAACTATAACCTCTGAAGTCACAGAATCACAGAATGTCAGGGGTTGGAAGGGACCTCAAAAGCTCATCCAGTCCAATCCCCCCATGGAGCAGGAACACCCAGATGAGGTTACACAGGAAGGTGTCCAGGCAGGTTGGAATGTCTGCAGAGAAGGAGACTCCACAACCTCCCTGGGCAGCCTGTTCCAGGCTCTGTCATCCTCACGGGGAAGAAGTTTCTTACTTTCAACTTATCCTTGGTGCCATCTCAAGGCATATCAAGGATAAGAGGGTCATTAGGGGCAGTCAAAATGGCTTCACCAAGGGGAAGTCATGCTTGACCAGCCTCATCGCCTTTTATGAGGACATAACGAGGTGGATGGATGATGGTAGAGTGGTGGATGTGGTCTACCTTGACTTCAGTAAGGCATTTGACACAGTCTCCCACAGCATCCTCACACCTAAACTGAGGGAGTGCGGTCTGGACGATCGGGTAGTGAGGTGGACTGGGAACTGGCTGAAGGAGAGAAGCTAGAGAGTTGTGGTCAATGGGGCAGAGTCCAGTTGGAGGCCTGGCAGTTGGAGGCAGTACCTCAAGGGTCTGTACTGGGGCCGGTATTATTCAATATATTCACCAATGATTTGGATGAGAGAACAGAGTGTACTATCAGCAGGTTTGCTGATGACACCAAGCTGGGAGGAGTGGCTGACACTGGAAGCTGTGCTGCCATCCAGAGACCTGGACAGGCTGGAAAGTTGAGTAGGGAAAAATTTAATGAAATATAACAATTGAAGATTTATCAAGTGAAGATTTATCAAGACTGTCCAGAACCTTTCTTGTAGTTTGCTTGTATTTGCTGCATTCAGATTTACATAAACAAGCAGAATTAAATCTGGTGATAGTTACTTTTATCCTGGCTCTCTTGTGAGATGCTCGTTAGAACAAAAAAAAACTCTATTTCTCAGGACAGTCTTGTATTGTCAGTGAATGCAAAGTGTGGCCTCAAAAGATGGTAATAAAAAAACCCTCCACATAAAAGCTTCACATTGGAATGAGGACTTTGCTTCCCTCTCAGTTTGGGAAATCCCTAGAGCACCCTAAATCACAAACTAAATAAGAAATATCAACATCTCTTTTATGCATTATGAGAACAACTATGTTAGAAGGATTATTTTTTTTAATGAAGTTTTTGAGAAGGGCTATAAACTATTCCGTCTGAAAGCATGAATCCTCATGACAGGCAAGGAGAAACTTAACCCAGCAACTCTCACAATCCTCTATCTTTTGTTATTAGGGTTTTTTGTGTGGGGGTTTTTTTTTTGTGTGTGTGGGGGGTTTTTTTTGTTTGTTTTTCACAAGTACGTGTTGCAGCCTCTTTGCATAGTAAATGTTCTGGATACCTGGGCTGTGGCATTGACTGGGTCATTCCACAAGCCCTGACAAAGTGTTAATAAATTGTTTTCCAGTTCCTTTCCTATTGAGTGCACCCCCCACCATCTTCCACCCCTCAGTCTCCTCCTCTCCAAGCTCAAGAGCCCCAGCTCCCTCAGCCTTTCCTCATATGGGAGTTGTTCCACTCCCTTCAGCATCTTGGTGGCTGCGCTGGACTCTCTCCAGCAGTTCCCTGTCCTTCTGGAACTGAGGAGCCACAACTGGACACAATATTCCAGATGTGGTCTCACCAGGGCAGAGTAGAGGGCCAGGAGAATCTCTCTGACCTACTGACCACCCCCCTTCTAATCCACCCCAGGTACCATTGGCCTTCCTGGCCACAAAGGCACAATGCTGGCTCATGGTTATCCTGCTGTCCCCAGGACCCCCAGGTCCCTTTCCCCTACACTGCTCTCTTACAGATTGTTCCCCAACTTATACTGGAACCTGGGGTTGTTCCTGCCCAGATGCAATACTCTACACTTTCCCAGTTATTAGTAATGTATCAATAGAATTGTCTTATGTATCACCACTGCATCGCACCCTTTCAATTAAGAGAAAACCTCATCTCTGTAAAAAAGGATTTGCTGATTGAGAGGTCATCTCCTCAGCCAAACTGCCCTCTCCCATGGACGCGCAAGGAAGATCTGCTTTGGTTTGTTGTGGCCACCCTGCAACCATGGATAACAAATCTTCCCACAGTTTTCAGCCTGCTCTTACCCGTTCCTCTCACTTGGTGTTCCACATGACAAAGCTACAGGATCCCCCATGAGACAGGGTAGAGATATATTCCTGGCAAGCATCCCCGAGTGGCAAACAAATCAAAATAAAACAAAGATCCTCCTGTGTACAGGAAGAGGAATAGATTCTGTGAGCCTTAAATAAGAAAAATTGATTATTTCGTGGACCTGTCTCTTGCACTCTGTTGACATGGTCACATGGCTTTTAGAGGAGTCATACAAGTTGATTGATGAGGGAGGTGATTCTGCCCCTCGGCTCCACTCAGGTGAGACCCCCCTGCAGTGCTGGTCCAGCTCTGGGGTCCTCAGCATGGGACACACATGGACCTGCTGGAGAGGGGCCAGAGGAGCCCCAGAAATGATCCAAGGCTGGAACAGCTCTGCTGGGAGGACAGGCTGAGAGAGTTGGGGTGTTCAGCTGGAGAAGAAAAGCTCTGGGGAGACCTTACTGCGGTCTTTCTGGACTTAAAATGAACCAATAAGAAAGATGGGGACAGACTTCTGAGCAGGGCCTGTTGTAATAGGACAAGGGGTGATGGTTTTAAACTAAAGGAGGAGGGATTCAGGCCACACATGAGGAAGAAATTTTTGACACCGAGGGTGGTGAAAGCCTGGTCTAGGTTGGCCAGAGAGGTGGTGGATGAACCATCCCTGGAGACATCCCAGGCCAGGCTGGACGAGGCTCTGAGAAACCTGAGCTGGGTGAAGATGTCCCTGCTCATGGCAGGGGTGGCACTGGATGAGCTTTGAAGGTCCGTTCCCACCCAAACTATTCTATGATTCTATGAACCATAAGAAGAGTGTTGGTCTTTTTCCCAAGTAGCAAGTGACAGGACAAGAGGAAATGACCTCAAGTTACTCCAGAGAAGGTTTGGATTGGATACTAGGAAAATATTCTTCACCAAAAGGGCTGTCGGGCATTTGAACAGGCTGCCCAGGTCGGTGGTGGAGTCACCATCCCTGGAGGGGTTTAAAAGTCATTTAGACAAGGTTCTTAGAGACATGGTTTCGTGCTAGAGTTAGGCTATGGCTGGACTTGATGACCCTGAGGGTCTCTTCCAAACAAAATGATTCTGTGACTCTAAGACCTGTACCTCAGTTTCCAACCTGCACAGGTCACAATGTCTGTGTTTCTGTACTACAAAAAAGTGCATGAGGACTGATCCACCAGCAGTAGGAAGCTGCTACTGTAATGAGGACCTGACTAGTGTCCAGGACAGGTGGAGACAGACTCAGCAGATCTTTCTATCCCATGGTTAGAGGCAGCATCTGCTTCCCTCAAAGAAAAACATCCCCTCCTTCCATGCCTCAGGTTTCAACCTGGTCTCTGCTGGAACTGAGTGTGGTTCCTCAGCCAGGATTAACTTCCACTGATCTCCTCATCCTGCAATGACCCAGAGGAGTCTCAAGAGCTACTGAAGTTGTGGAAATTCAATTTTATTGGCAAGCGAGAGCCCTGGGAATCTAATGTGCATGCTGCACAACAGGATGAGAAAGAGAAACCTGCTGCCCATGCCCAAATATGAACCGGGGTTAGAAGCTGGGAGAACAAATGAAAAAAACATCAAATTCCTACAGATTTGGGACCTTAAAACCCTTTTTCCAGGAATGGCCACCTCTGTGAATTGCACCCTACTGAATAACACTGAATTCCTGCCAAAAAAACTATACTAACAAATAAAAGAACTTATGCCATTCATTTTTTTCCCCAAGAAAACAGACGGGACTTTAAGAGTCTGAGATTTTAATTACTGCGGACTTGGTACACCTCACTGTAACAGCACAGGAAAATACCACACCACAACAGTGAGAAATAGGGCTGACTTTTCTTCCTTTTAAATCTCAATTAAAAAATACATTGGATGAAATTTCCCATTAGCTGATACTATTTGTACATACCATGTTCTTTCTTTAATTAAAAAACATGCTTATTGCAATACTGCCAGAATCGCTTTTACGGTATTTTAATTGTAATGTCTCTGCCTGATTAAAAAAAGAAAATATGAACTAGAAACTGCCTGCAAAAACTATCACAATGCAGATCCCAAATTGTTTGAGCAAAATGGTATAGAAAACATTGCAACACAAGCGGTTTCCACCCATACTTACTGACAAGGGATTTTAAACCCAGTTTAAGGACTGGTTGATGCCATAGACAAGATAACAGAGGGAAAAGCTTTTTCCTTTTTTTGGGGGAATTCAAACCCAGTCTTTATCAGCAGTGGCTGGAGCACTAGTTATTTGACAGCTACTTAGGTAGGTGTATCAGCTAATATTTGATGCTCTTTGCTAAAAGCATCAAAGCCTTGGAAAAAAGTCAAGCAAAATCAATATTTGGATTTCACTCATCCCCAGATCCACTTATAGGATCCATTCTAGCCACAGCCTGATCTGAGCATGGATTACAAGAGAGATGCAAAATATTGATGGATAAGCATTGCTCTTTGGACATAGGTTCAAAAATCAGGTAATAACTGACAATGTCATGTGTATCTTTGGGGATTATCAGTTCTCTCTTTTTATATTTTTCCCTTGATATCTCACAGTTTGAAAATAAATTTTTTAAAAATAAATTAATACATTTAAAACCACTCCTGTTAACTGTGGTATTTTTGGAGAATGGGTGCACAGTTTTTAGAGGCGTATGAAGTGGATCAGATCTTTTCAAAGCCTCGGCCTGGAGTCTGACCACAGATGCTGTTTTCAGCAGGAATGCTAAGATACAGCAATGCCCACAAGGGAGAGAAAGACAACTGATATTGCGACTTTTCTGGAATAGAATCCAAAGCAATCTTCTCCCTTATGCCTGCAAGGATCGCCATCTCAAAGTTGCCATTGCAAAGGCAACTGGGGGTCTTCAACCCCACCAGTGGATACTGGCAGTGTCACCCCAAAATTCATCCCCACGGTACTCCTGAAACACCAGGCAGCTTGTTTGGTCTCCAGACCTCCCTGGAGCACTATAAATTCAGACAAAAGCAATAGCGCATGTCTGAGACATCAAACCATCAAACACACAGGAGTTACACCAATGCAAGCTCCGCACAAAGGAAATTTCCATGTGTCCTGGGTTATCATAAATATTTCCATACTTGTGATGGCGGGTTTCCAAATTAACTGCAATCTGCTGAATTTACAGAGTTATCTACAATCTGTCTACCTTGTATCTCTTCCCCAATCAGTATTGTCTGAGCAGTTTCACAGTCTGGTTATTAAACTTTCCACTACCAATAACCACGTGTTCAAGCTCCACTTGTTGAGGGGGAGGCAGAAGCTGCTGAGTCCCCATGGCAATGAGCAGGACCCAGCTGCCTAATCCTATTGCTTTGACCTCCAGATCTTCTGTTCAGTCTGGTCACTACCAGAACCACGATACGTTAATACAGCCAAAGCAGGGTCATGTTAAGGCTGCACGTGTAGCTGACATCCTTGTTACAATATTCTTTAAACAATTTCCAGAGTGTTAAAATCATCATAAGGAGACACCACAGGGGAAGTATTCAAAAAACTCATCCCCAAAAAAAAAAAGGAATTTCAAGAGGAAATGGGCCTGTAAGAGTGTTGGGCTTGCTGGATACAGCCAGAAAATGGTCAGTACAGTGTCTTCACAGAGGAATGGACTCAGTAGCATTAGAGCTTTTTTTTCATCCATAAATCTGTTATATTTTCAGCTGGTGAGTACACGGAGAGCCTGATGCTGACTCCTGAAAGCCAAAGGGAGCAGAACTAGAATTTAATCATGTTCTCCAGCTCCAACAAAGAAAAACTCTCCAGCTAGAAGAGGAATGGGATGCTTCAATCAAAGCACTGAGCTACACCCGCCTGCAGGTGAGGGGTTTATTGCCATGCCCATCTTGCAGTTGGATAAGCTTATTAATTATTTGACATGTTCACAGAATCACGTAGTTGCTACTCTAAGGGGATCACCTAACCATGATACATCTGAAGATGGATATCTGTATTCAAGTTTCTGGTTCTAAAGGGTTTGGTTCCTGTGTTTAGCATGTTGTAATGCTGAAAATAACAGCATCTAGAATATTTTGGTGCTGCTTTCCTAACTGAATCTACAGTATAAACCAAGCTTCTTGGAAAAAGTGATAAAGAGGAGCAATGATTTGAATGTCAGATGAGACAAAGCCATAAAGATACTGCTCCAGACGTCATTAAATTCAATCAGATCTCCATTTGCTTCACGAGTGCTGACTCATAGATGAAATGTGCCTTTGAGTAGACCAAAGGTTCAAAGGGTTTCTGGTGTAATATTGTGCCCCGCTTCTTCACAAAGTCAGAGACTGAGCCCCAAAATCCCTATTCAGATCTGCAGCCATTCTCACATATCTGGGGAAGCGACCTGTCTCCTCTACTAACCACACTGTGGTTAAGAAGGATCTTGCATCATCCAGATTTAAGAATTTCACTGGGAAAGAGAAGGAAGAAAATGGTACTAAATCTTTCAGATTTTTTTTTAATCTCAAATTCTTCCTTTTTTTTTTTTTTTTTTTTTTTTTTTAAACATGAATAATGCCTGGTGTAGCAATTCTTTAAAATCTCTGAACCTAGACTGATCAAGTTCAATCTTTTTTTGGAAATATTTCCATAATAGGGATAAACTTGCAAAGTTTGTTTTGTTGTTTGTTTTTTTTAATAGAAGGATAATTCAAAGATAGATTAAAATATAATTGTCAAATGCATGTTTTTTCATCATCATCTCAATGAAAAACTAGCACCTTTAACATCCTTTTAATATAAATAGTTTTTACCAGCAAGGACTCAGGTCCTTAAACATATAAAACCTTCTTTTTCTATTTTTTGAGCTCCGTTTCAGTAGGGGCTTACACATAGGCTTACCTTCAAGCAAGCAATGTCACCAGAACAACTAATTCACTTAATACCAAGCATGTGCACAACTGTTTTCTCAACCAGGGCCTAATTTTCAGGGAGAAATATTTCTGGCACTGAATGGCTAGTAATTTTAATTCTTACTTTAACACCCACAGAGATAAAACTCCTGACACTTATGCTGAATCTATCCCAGGGTATGTGAACCCTGCAAACTCAGTGTTTCCCCCCATGATTGTGCTTGGTTATTTACTCTCCACCAGCCGTGTTCTAGGATATCGGATTATTTATTACATTCAGTAGCTGTGGCCTCTGTAACATCGTTAATTTTGTAAAGGCTTTTGCAACACACTTCCCTCAAAGATGCCAAACAAAATCAAGCTGATTATTGTTATCAGCGCTGCCATTATCACTGAATGCCACTCAGGACAGCAGTGTTTTCAGTAGCTGGGGGAAAGAAAAAGGAAAAAAAAAGCCTTCCTACTCATATTGTCATTATGCCTCAAACGGCATAAACGATGCCTTCTGCATACATAATAATTAAACGCTTCTCCTGTCCCCCAAGAGCGTCTCCCAAGAGCAAACTCAGCCTATCCGACCAGGTTTCTCCTCAATCCAGGAGCTAGGCAAGGGAAGGGGAGATCTTGGCCATGAAAAACTCCAGCCCTGGAGGAACAAGAGCACTGAACCCCCCTTGTGCAGACCTTTGAGATGCAGCAGGTTGAGGGTGGTGGTGCTGGTCCCCAGCAGCACGGTCCGGCCTTCTTTGATTGTGACATTGTCGCCATCTCGCGGCTGGTGGCCAGCGGGCCAGCTGGAGTCCTCGTCCCACCGGCCACAAAACTGGAGGGCGAGCTGGAAAGAAAAAGACCCAGAGAGGTTCAAAACCCACCTCTTCCCACCCTTCAGGAATCCAGCTTGCCAAGAACGCGGCAGAAGAGAAGACAACGCCACTTTGACTACTTTCCCAACGGGATCCAACGTCAAGGGATGAAGGGACACTGGGGTCAGAGAGGTTCACGGCTTTCAGAAATGCCCTTCACAATTTGGGGTTGCCTCTTGTTCTATTCTGGTTAACAAGAGGCTCGCTGCAGGTCTGGCTGCAGAATGTCCGCAGGTTTCCTGGTGTGTGTCTCTCTCTGCCTCTCAAAAGGCAGAACTGCATGTTAATTCCTAGCATTGTCAGAAAAATAGCCTGTGGAGTTTAGAATTAAAGCACCTAGTTAGATGGGCAATACTTTGCTTCCCAAAATTTTTCAAAGGCTCTCCTGCCACTCATCCACATTTAGAGAGACATTCCTACTTTCAAATACGTTTTTAGCTCACTCAGCTTATCCAGTATTATTATCACCTCTCTTTTCATGGCTTAAAAATCAATTCCAAATAAAGCACTGACTAACTCGAAAACAGCAAATAGACTGACTCGTGATGAGCAGTGGCAAAATGATGCCTGCCTGTTTCAAGTCATGGTTCCTGTTTACCTCTAAACTTTAAGCAAGAACTTCACAGTGAAAGTTTGACCAGTTTGTTGAGGAATGTGTACATACCTTTGCATGGACATGGGTGCACAAGTGTGGACATAGGTGTCCATAACATATTTTTTAGGACTAACATGTGAACTAGTGAGAATAGCCTCAACTGATCTGAGGTAGGGGAGGAAACCAGACATGGAAATATTTGTGGTCCTCACTGGATTATGCTAATCTGAAACAGCAGTGGAAAAAATACAAATACAATACAATACAAAAGCAAAATATAGTTACTCCATTTTCAATCATTTTCTCCATCATGTGCATTAAAGCTTTTGCTCCATGTCTGTGGTTTAGGTGAATCAATACTGGTGGTGTTATGGCAGTTATTTTTTCAACTATGCTATTGTCAGTTTTAGCTTTACGTGCCTGATGTTCCATACATTTCCCATAGCACCTAGAGCAGTCAGGTAACTATTATATGGTGACTACTGTCCTAATTATTTACACCAGGGAATAGGCATCAGTTCCCAGGCTAAATTATACAACTGCTTTGTGTCAATCCTGTCTGTGGGGTATAGATGTTGTTATTTTATATCTCCTGTCCCACTCTATCACTTTGCTACAAAAGGAATTACTTGGTTCCCTTTAGACTGAAACCTGGGACTGCATTAATACGCACAGTGAAAACATCTGGGAAGTTAAATCTCTGGCGTCAGAGGGAGTGAACATCTTCATTACCAAAGCACAGATAAGCCTTCACATCTGTACACAAATGTCACAGAGAGTACAATTTATCCATGGTTGCTACGTGTAATAGGATAAATCCCATCTTTATTACTTGCAAACACATATTTACATATTTCAGAGATTTAGGACAAAATTCCAGCTGAAATGAGGTTTACCTTCATCAGCTACCTTCCCAGAGATGCTGTGAATTACTCTTCACTGGTACTGCTTTGAACCAGATTATACACAATATACAAAGGTACACAATAGATCCACTGAAAAAGGAGATAATTAAACTTGTTTTTATCTCAGAGCAGGGGACAGAGGAGGCTACAGCACATAGAAAGACACACATTTCCCAGATACACTGCTTATCAAGCCAACTGTAGCACAAAATTACAAATTCCATAAACTTCTGTCTCGCAACAACTCAATCAAGGCCACTAGCTAAACACTGCCTGATACAGTTGAGAAATGGTGGGATTCATAGAATATTTTGTTAGGAAAGTTTTTTAAATTGCTTAAAGCCACTCTGACATCACCCTGACCCCCTCAAGTCTCTTAGAAGCCTCCAATTAACTCTACTGGAAAAACAAGGGCACAAGGAATGTACCAGGCTGCATTTCTTGCTAGCACCAAAAAGTTAGTAAACTGTTGTTAGAACTCCTGCAAGACAAGAATGCTTGCAAGAATAAACTCTTCTGAATTTGACTTTTTTTTTTTTTTAAGTTGGTTCCCTTTTCTAACTAGAAAACATCTTAGTTCTTCATTTAAGGTTTTCTCTATATATTGGTGTTTACGCTATTCTTTCTAGGTTTCTGCTGTCACCTCTTAGAAGACTCTGCACCCATTCAGTTCTACCAATGCCCTCTGGCAAAAAAGCCAGTAGTTCAGACATGCCAGTGTAATAAGGCACAAGGAAAGGCTGAAACCATCTGGGGAACTAAGAACTATCAATGATCTTAAGAACGTAACTCAGAAAATCTACAAATACACTGCAAGGAAGTTCTCTGTTACTTAGAAGATACAAGTGTCCACAGTAAGACGCAGTCCCTATACCAACAAGCTAAACAAAGGCAGACAGATTTTATTGTTCAAAAGAAAGTTTGCTACACAATAATGATTACATAGAGAAAATAAGTTGGCTAAGGTCATAAATATCTCTATTTTTCCACCCAGACCATACCTAAAGGTTTCCAGTGAGGAGATAACTGGCTTAGTCTGCTGCCATGTGCATCTCCTGCATGTGCACCTTTCAGCTGATTTCTGATTTGTATTATCTTTTTTTTCTTTAAAAAATATAAGCAGATTAACCTCAACTAATAACACAGTACCAAGAGCTGTTTATAATCGCTTATATGATCCTTGAATTATCATGGAGAGAATAAATCCAAAGAATCTGAAGAGAGAAAAGGGGGGTTGCTCAAAGAAAGTACTTTACATTACCACAGAGCAGAAGAATGTATGGGGGGTGGGAGGGGTTAGAGGGAAAGCAGCTCTGTAGGAACTGAGGAAAGACATTGAACTGATGGAGAGAAACGAGATAGCAAAAGATTTTATTCAGCAACCCTTCTCTCGCAGTCCTACACCCTTCCCTAAGATGAAAGAGCACCTCCTGAAGACCTTTGAAAGAAGAAGGTGTGATCTAGCATGAGGCCAGTGAAATGGCCAACTGCCCCAAATCACAAGAACAGTTTGCCTGGACCTTCCAAATCCCATATGATCGCCCTCTCTCTGTTTTCTGGGAGAAAAGCACAGTGCAGTCTCCAACTCTAATGGACTCTTTGAGTTCCTCTGCTGAATGGTGGTGGTTACGTCTAGTTCCTTTTAAGCAATCCATGGTACAATAACCTATGGGACAGGTTGTAGCCCATGCTGACCCTACACACACTGAATACTGCTGTTTCTGCATGCTACAGGTGGCACAGGAAACTTTGCTGCTCTGTAGGCTGAGCATGCTCTCACAACCACTGGGATGGACCAACTCACTTGAGACCCCGAAGAAAAAACAATGAGATAGCCATCTTACGTCTTGAAGGGCTGTATGGCCATGTCATCATCATGAAGAGACCCCAGCTCCTTTCCCTCTACCTGTGTCTGAGCATGATAAGAACTTTCCTCTCACTTTTTTTTTCATAGAAGCAAAACTCATTCCCTTTGCATTTTTTTCCCCAGCTTCGCACACAGCATTTAACTAATGGTGTTTAATTTAAACACTTCTCCATAAGACTGAAGAGCAGCAGCAGCTGCAAGCACCATGGTCATGGCTGAGTGACCATCCAGGGCACTGCCCAGGGCAGTGGTGGAGTCACCATCCCTGGAGGGGTTTAAAAGGCATCTAGAGGAAATTCTGGGGGACATGGTTTAGTGCTAGAGTTAGGTTGGGTTATGGTTGGACTCAATCCTGAGGGTCTTTTCGAACTGAAATGATCCTATGATTCTATCCCATGCATTCTTGCTGAATGAACCATGGGGAACCCACAGAGCCAAGGAAAGCTGCACATTTTTTTTATGTGCTTTTTCCAACTTCAGCACAGGGCACAACCGATGGCAGAGACCTTGAAAGTTAGGATAGGGGAAAGAGGAGTTGATATAAAACAAGTCCTGAATGGTGAAGCTAGATCTGCCTGAAGCTCATGAAGTGAGGTGGTAGCTTCACACTCTGGCTTCAGCACATACCAGATAGCTGGAAAGATGATCTGGAGGAAACAAAGCTTATGAGACAACAACATCTCTGAATCCATCTGTGTCACTGTAATTACTCATGCTTGAATGTGGCCAACTTAAGCTAGGTTTAACAGGAGGAGTGAGAACACAAAGATGTTGTATTCCTACAAGGTCAAAGAAAATCAGTAGCTAGATTGAAGCCCAAGGAACAGCAGCAGAGCATGAACTGAACACTTAAAATCATCACACAAACTTCTGCAGGATGCACCCTCATGTCAGACACCAATAGGAAACCCACCCCAGCAACATTTCACATTTTGAATCCAGGACAGCAGACAAAACTAACTCAGTAGGGAACCAAACCTGCAAAATTTGGGCAGAAACCCCAGGTGGGTGGGAAATCTCAAGCACTGGGAATCCCTAAGGAGCCAGTTGTTCTTCCTGAGGTACCAAGGTGCACAAGGACCAGGGAAATTATCTGACATGAAAATTCAATGAGCATAGTCCTGCAATATCTTACCTCCTCCACTTGGTGTGTGTCATGCACAACTCATTTCAAGCCTATACCTTCTGTAACAAGCCCATAGCTTCTCCCCCATTAGAGCTCCAAAACCATGAATGAATTAAGGTGAAATAATGTTTTAATAGTATACAATAAAAGATTCACCATCTCCTTGCAATTCAGCAAATTATCCACTTCCTCCCTGCTGCGCTTTCTTTTTCCGTTTTCAGGCAGATTTCTTTCCATTTTATATTTTTAGCTGCTGCTGTTGTCAGCCAGCCTGGGGTTGCCTTTATGTCAGCCTTTGGGGACATGATCTCTCAGCACCAGTTTCTCAGCTTGTGCCTGTGACTACCAGGGCTCAGAAACAGCAGCTGCAACTGCAACAAATGAATAAATAACAGCGATGTACTCGCATTCCCACACAGGCTGGCAAAATGCTCGGAAAGGGAAGGGATTGTAAGTGACCACTCCCTCAATGTTTCATCCAAATTTTTGTAAGTAACAGTCATTCTACTGACACAACACAGTTATCTGGTGGTTTTTAACTTCATCTTCCCCAGAATGTGAGGCAGTCTCTGGGTTTAAAAGGGTTGGGAAAATCCTGTTTAGATGCAGTCTAGATAATTTGACCTCACTTTGTGGTAACTTTAACGTTTGTTTGGTTCGGTGGGGATTTTTTTTTTACTAAAGTCCAGAAAAAGAGAACTGCAACAACTATTACAGACACAAAAAGCCCTCATCTTCTGATCAGAAAAAGGCAGAAATTATAAAACTAAACTAAGAACCAACAATGTAATTAAACAGAGACAAGCTTAACACTTTAAGTGATGGAGTACACAGAATATTTCAACGTGCTGTAAACCCAGGACTCCAACGCTACATTTGAAAACACTCCAATTTCAATGATGGATACAGGGAGCTCACTTTCCAGGCTGTGAACTCTTGACAGCTCCTTGGTTTAATACATCAAGGAAAAGATTTACACCCCACCCACCCAAACCCCCATCCACCTGAAGGAAAGAAAAACATGTATGTGGAGGAGACAGAAGAGGAAGGGAGGTATTTTATTACAATAGATGCCTTTTACAAGGAAAGTATTTGCAGCCATCTGCTCTAATTATTCCTCCTGTATTGGCCACCATCTTCATGCAACAATAGAAATAATTATCTCCTCAAGGGCAAAAGAAAAATATTTACAGAAACAAACAAAAGTTGATTATTTTTAGCTCCCAGGGAAAAAAGAAACAACAAGCTACTTCTTAATGAAGGAGCAATTAGGAAGGTGGGTAGAACATCTATAATTAAAACAGACAAATTGGTGCAGGCTCCTCCCTCCTACACATACTTCAAGGGCTGCAAATACATGTTATTTGCTGCGGTCAGTGGAGTTACCATGTAAAACGCTGCCCAGTGCTCAAAGAAACTGAACCTGTCTCTTGGCATCATTTCCTGCCTCTCCTGCTTGTAGGACCTCTAACCAGTTGCCAAATTAACTGAAAAACACTCACCACAGCTGCAAAGTTGTAAAATTTCAGTTGACACAGATAGGTCTTGCTCTGTATAACCAGCATCCCCAAGACTAGTATGATAGGGCACAACTTCAACCTGCTGTTATAAAAACTCTTTCCTGCATGCACTTTATCATTGTGTGTAAAAAATGTCTTTTTTTTCTATATAAAACAAAAGGGACTTTTACAATTGTCTTTCTGTTCCTGGCAGTCTGTTTTGCTGACAAAGAATGAAGACACATATACAGCTTCATGGAAAAGATGAAAAAAGGTCTTCCCAAAGAGGAGAGAAAATTCCTTACATTGTTCAAAACAAAGTGTAAGCAGCAAGAAAAAATAGTCTCTCTACCAACTGTACTGTGCAACATATTATTTCATAGAGAAATCTATGGACTTAGGCTTCCATACAGAAATTAGTGGAATTTAGTTGGCTGTGAAATGAAATGAATCACCAAACCGAAGCTGGTCAGAGCTAATAATGAATGCAGAAATTCCTGATGGTTCTTCAAGTAGTCTCAGGACAGGGGGTACTACATAATGCTTGTCATAGTGGTGCAGCAAACAGACACCAACTGGCTACAAAGATCTGCAAATCAACAAAGTTCTGAGCCATTCTTTACCCTAGGCAATTTCCCTCTCCTTCCAAAAAGGCCAATTTTCACTACAGAAAAGCAAACAAGATGGAGATTAAGAGTTACCAGTTTTTGCAGGGTTCCTCTTGCCCATGCAGCAATTTCAGAGAATTTCAGAAGCTGCCTTCAAATATTAAAGTAACCCATATTGAGTTTATTTGGAAATCAGAGGGCCAAAGCAATCTAGTGGATCTTGCAATGTCATCAGCTACCCCTTAAGGGATTTCCATTCACATGCATTTCATTACAACACTCCAACTTTGCCATTGATTAAGGCATTTCCAAGGAGCTTTCTAAGTTGGATATGAGGGACTAGAAAATAACAAAATAAGAACTGCTAGAGAAGTTTGTGATAGACAATCTACTTCCATTTTTTAGTAAAAAGGACCACATTCACCTCTATAATTTCTATTTCATCTGTTTCCATTTGGAAAGTCCTTTGAAAGAAGAACATGGAAAAACTGGGAGCGTATTTCAACTTCTCTAATTTCTCTCAGCCTTCTCTCAAAGAAATGGGAATCTCTTGGCTCCTTGTTTGTTCATCAGCTTCAAACCTTGAGAAATTTCTCACCTGGTTTAATTCCACATGATGATGATCCTGAAAACATGATCTGACCACTGAGGTCCTCCTTCTCTGGGCAACAGTGTTAAGAGAATCCCTGATGCCAGTTTATCGATGAGGAATAGGATGATAGTTTTTATATGTTGGTACAAACTGCCTTGGCAAAACTGAAGAATTTTACTAACGATCAAGAGGGATGAAAGGAAGTTCCCCTCCAATTCATTATCATGTCAGAGCCACCCATGGTTAACCCAACTGAACAAGCACTGGTAACCAAACTGGGCAACAAAGGTGGGTAGATAATGGGACCAACTTTTTCCAGTTTCTGAAAGAAATTATACAAAAAGTGGCAGGAATGGTTGTACTCGAGTCACATCTAGAGAATTATAAAATTGGAAAAAATGAATCATTTATTCCAAAAGACAATATTATCTCCAAGAAGTCTGAAAGTAACTGTAGCTATGAACAAACTAAAGCTGAAAATTAGCAGAATGCTTCTGACTATCCATGCACTGAGATTCTGTAACAGGTTTCCAGAGGGAGTAGGAGACCAAACTGTTTTTTCCCTTTGAACTGGTGCACTTGACATGATTCTGATAGAACAAGCCTGGAACATAACCCGACAAACCCTTTTCATGGCCACAAGATGATGTTTTTATAACTATCTCCATCATTTACTGCTACGTAACTTCTCTTTACCTTTATTTCTAATCAACACTGCCTCTACCCTGAGTTAAAATGAAAGGACTACATTTCATTTTTTCTTTCTCTTTTTAATTTTAGCTGTCCTGTAGGAATCTTTCTGACTTCTGCTGAGTTGCACAGGCACAAAAAAGGAAGAATCTGGCTGGGCATGTTCTCTGTGGGACTGATGAATGACCCTAGTCTCTCCAACTATTACAGGATAAATCTGTTTACACACAAAAAATTGACCTGGGCTGGTGAGGTGGGACTAGAACCAGGAAACTGGCACGTCCCAGAGGTAAAAATGCATTTGCAGCCAACAGCATTAGTAACTCAAGACCATAAACAAGCCACGCTGTCATTAATTACTCAGACAGGGGCAGCCACAAAAGCAGTGAGAAGACCCAAAAGCCAACTGTAAATAGTTCATCGAGCTGATTAGTTCAGAAAAAAAATGAGTGGGCAGTTTCGGAGGTCAGAGCCCATGGCACAAGTCAGTCTCAGGCCAATTTGCAACTGGACAATGGCATGAGAAACAGCTTAATTCCTGTTTTTAAAAAAGAAAAGAAAAAAAAAAAAAAAAAAGAAATCCCAAACAACTAAACCAGCAAAACCACTCAAAAAAACAACCACCAAAAAAAAAAAAAAAAAAGGCTTTTTCAGCAGGGGAGTAATCACTGCAATTTCCAAGCACAGAAGGTAAAGCTCTTTGCACCAGAGGTATTTAATTAAGGACATGGAGTATTAGTTAGATCTAATGGTGTTTTCATAGGGAGGGCACTGAAACGACATCGCTGTTGTCAGGGGGTGCATATCCCAGATATAGCACAAGTTGGCTTCCTATACTGAGACAACAAAGCTCACCCAAATACAGGTAAAATAACCAAATAAGACAGGGGTACAGGGGTGATATGGGCAGCATTAAGCCACTCTGTAATCCAACAAATCCATGGGAAAGTCCAGACCTATTTACCACACTCATGTGAGTCCCAAAGCTTTGTTCTTGGGTCTCTCAGGGTCTTTTGACAGTTCTGGTGAGAGATCAATCCTAGAAACAGAAATCTGTATTTCAAGCATAGAAGGAAAACACAGGAAACGCCCTTGAGCACATGATGGTTTTTTTGTGCTTTAGCAGAAACTCCCTAAGGCTGCTGGCAAAGGAGAAGATGCCCAGGCTGTTGATGCCCTAATGTCTGAGAAAAATGCAGAGACTTACAAGAAGAGGATGGGAAAGTCAGGAGCCAAACAGGCTCAAAGCGTGAAAATGTTTGGAAGTCACTGAATTAGAGATGCAGATAAAGTAACAGAAGCACACACTTTGGACTCTACTATAAATCTACTGAAGATTCTCAGCTGATGGAAAGTGCTGTCCCTGGTGAAATGACAAGTAAAATTCCAATTCACTTCAAAAAAAAGCTGGGATTGTACTTTTTGGTGACTTAGTTCAGCATGTCAGAGAATTATAGAAGAGCCCAGTTTCACAACAGGCAATTTTTTTCTGCAGTAACTCATTGTTAATTCACAAGAATTTTCCTAATGTTAATTTATGGCTTGATATTCAGAGGCAGTGTATTTCATTGGAAGGTATCTCAGTGGAGTATTTTAATCTCAAACCCAGCTTGCATGAAAATCCTGTGCACGTAAACACTGGGGAATTCAGTGCAATCTTCCAGTTCAGATACAACACTACTGGTTTTCCCTTTCCAGAGCGCAGTTAAAGGGCACACATAATTTACACATCTCTCTAAATCAGTGATTTCTCAAAGGATGAAGGTTTCTGAGACAAATTAAAAATGGCAATTTAACGGTAATGAGAAAATTGCAACATCAAGTTGTTTACAAAAGCAGAATAACCAAGCCTGGTAACTGTGTTGGACTTTGCTTATGCACTGTGTAAATATTTTCTCACAAGCGAATGACCTTGACTTACTTTAATCTGAGAGCAAATATTGCAAATACAAAGATTAGCTTAACAATTTTGCAACCACCTGCAGGAAAAGAAATGGAACTACACATCTCTGTGTCAACAGGAAGGATTTCTGAATGAGCAGATATATGTGAAATGGGGTGAGAAGAATGAGGCTGATCCAACCCAATGGTGTCAATGAGGAGCTGACGATGACGGCTCAGGTAGGAGAAAACAAAACAAGACAAAACAAAATTAAACAAAAACCAAACAAACAAACAAACAAACAAAAAAAAAAAAAAAAAAAAAACAACCAACCCTGTGAGAGTCCCAAAGCAGCTGTGAGGGTGGGCTGGAGGTCAGAATGCTGGGGTGGGATCCAGCCCCTGACTTTCACGCAGCTCCAATAGGGATGTAGGGGATACAAATGAACCAATACACAAACCATCTACACTGCCCATCTGGTTTACAAGAGGTTTTCAGTGATTTACCACTCAAAAGTGCTTTGAAGAGGCAAAGTGCTGCATGTCGACTACAACTGGGTGTGTCCTATGCATAAAATAAAGAATATAGACAGCAAAACTACACAACCCAAGGACGAACACTGATACTGCTATATATACATCCATGTCTCCTCAGTCAATGAGGCAAGGCCATTGAAGTGACTGTGACAGGACACATTTCTTCTATTATAGAGTCGTTTTGGTTGGACAACTTTTTTTTTACAGTTTCATGAAGAGATTCAGGCATATCTTGAAAAATACTTCATTACCATCATAGTGTTGCTTCTCTGAAAAATCTTTTACCACTAAGAATATTTTAAGCAGCACCTAGCTGAAGGTAAGAGGCTTTGTTACTGCTGCTGTTTTCACCTGTATGTTCTCTCTCTCAAACAAATAGGATGTCACTCATGCAGCCATAGCTCCTTCCATCCACAGACCCCCCAGAACATGATGGAAGGAGCAACTTGCTAAGAAAACTATAGCTTGCCACCCCTGTCTTGTTGAATCACAGAATCACAGAATATTAGGGATTGGAAGGGACCTTGAAAGCTCATCCAGTCAAATCCCCCGCCGGAGCAGGAACACCCAGATGAGGTTACACAGGAAGGTGTCCAGGCGGGTTTTGAATGTCTGCAGAGAAGGAGACTCCACAACCTCCCTGGGCAGCCTGGTCCAGGCTCTGGCACCCTCACTGAGAAGAATTTTCTTCTCATATTTAAGTGGAACCTCTTGTGTTCCAGTTTGAACCCATTACCCCTTGTCCTATCATTGGCTGTCACTGAGAAGAGCCTGGCTCCATCCTCCTGACACTCACCCTTTGTATATTGATAACCATGAATGAGGTCACCCCTCAGTCTCCTCCAGGCTCAAGAGCCCCAGCTCCCTCAGCCTTTCCTCACGCGGGAGATGCTCCACTCCCTTCAGCATCCTTGTTGCCCTGCGCTGGACTCTCCAGCAGTTCCCTGTCCTGCTGGAACTGAGGGGCCCAGATCTGAACACAATATTCCAGGTGTGGTCTCCCCAGGACAGAGTAGAGGGGCAGGAGAACCTCTCTGACCTACTGACCACCCCCCTTCTAATCCCCCGAGGTACCCTGGCCTTCCTGGCCACAAGGGCCCAGTGCTGGCTCATGGTCATCCTGCTGTCCCAAGGAACCCCAGATCCCTTTCCCCTACACTGCTCTCTAATAGGTCATTCCCCAACTTTCACTGGAACCTGGGGTTGTTCCTGCCCAGATGCAAGACTCTACACTTGCCCTTGTTATATTTCATTAAATTTTTCCCTACCCAACTCTCCAGCCTGTCCAGGTCTCTGGATGGCAACACAGACTCTGGCGTGTCAGCCACTCCTCCCAGCTTGGTGTCATCAGCAGACTTGCTGATAGTACACTCTGTTGAAAGGAAAACTGATGGGCTTGCTGATACTTGTGTAGCAGGAGGGCTTTGCCTCATTATCCTGCAAGAAAAATTCATGGCTGACGGTACTGTGTTTAGTTTCTGCTGAATGACTGCAGCAACTTCTTCAAAACATTTTCCCTGATCATTTTCACCTGTTTAAAATATATTTTTCAAATAGATTCCACCTTTGAAATGGAAGACCTGAATGGTCACAAAAAATTTTGAGGGGGCTTTAGAGCTTTTCTGTTTGCCAGGCTTGGATCTGATGAGGGCCAACAGCATTAAACATTATTACATTCTGAAAACTGCACCCTTGTTCCAGTGCAATGCTCTGCATAGAGGCAGCTACTGAAGTCTTCTTTATCTGTCAGAAGTGAAGCTCTGAAGGAGGTTAGAGATGAACTGGCTTGGCACACTTTAATAACCATCACCCTCAGCACCCATCTGCCATCCAGCTACTGAGCACCACCTAAAACAAACAGGTAACTTCACTAAAACAGCACAGTAGGGTGTATTCAGAACAGTGCGGTTGTGTAAATCAGCCGGGAAGAATCTGGCCCCCAAGGCTGCTTCTGTGTTTCAGGGATAAGTGCAGGTGTAATGCAGGTGTAACACAGGTGTAAGGGGCTCAGCCAGCAGCAGGTCACAGTCATTTCTCTAAGCTACACCATTGCCTGCCACATTGTGCTGTAGAGGTGCAGGATCTGGGGCTCTCAGCAGCCACTGAGATCATCCTCATCCTGAAGAAGTGTAAGTACCTGCACCTGGGTTGGGGTAACCCCTGGTATCAACACATGTTGTGGGATGAAAGGATGGAGAGCAGCCCCCAGGAGAAGGACTTGGAGGTGCTGGGGAGTGAAAGATTGGACATGACCCAGCAATCTGCACTTGCAACCCAGAGGCCAATTGTATCCTGGGTTGCATCACAAGGAGCGTGAGCAGCAGGTGGAGGGAGGTGATTCTGCCCCTCTGCTCCACTCTGCTGAGACCCCCCTGCAGTGCTGGTCCAGCTCTGGGTCCTCAGCACAGGACACACATGGAGCTGCTGGAGAGGGGCCAGAGGAGCCCCAGAAATGATCCGAGTCTGGAACAGCTCTGCTGGGAGGAGAGGGTAAGAGAGTTTGAGTGTTCAGCTGGAGAAGAGAAGCTCCAGGGAGACCTTATTGTGGCCTTTCTGTACTTAAAATGGGCCTATAAGGAAGCTGGAGCGGGACTTTTTACAAAGGCTTGTAGTGATAGAAGGGATAAGGGTTTTAAACTGAAAGAGGGTGGATTTGGACTAAATATAATGAAGAAAGTTTTTAAAATTAGTGTGGTGAGAACCTGTTCCAGGTTGGCCAGAGAGGGGATGGATGTCCTGTCCCTGGAAACATCCCAGGCCAGGCTGGGCGGGTCTCTGAGCAACCTGATCTGGGTGAAGATGTCCCTGCTCATGGCAGAGGTTGGACTGGATGGGTTTGAAGGTCCCTTCCAACCCAAACTATTCTATGATTCTAAGTGGATGGCAGCACCCAGCAGTGCTCTTTCCAGAGGTCTGTGATGGAGACTGAAGCCTGAGCTGCCCTTTCAATCCTGTACCTGCCCCACACAGGGAGGGTTCCACCCTGCACAGCTGTTATTTCAGTAATGCAAGCTTTTTAAATGGCTCAGCCTAATCTGCGAGCTTTCAGAGTCCACTTTCAAATGCAATGTCCTGTTTAGTTTTAGCACATCAACAACATGCTTTCTTAGCCTATCTGTATGCATTATCTACTGCTGTAATGTATCATGTACTGAACTACAGCATCATTACAGGTAAGTGCTCAGGTTTAAATGCAAACATAATTGCATAATGTGGTACAGCCAGGAAGAATAATGCAGGAAATAGAGCCAGCTCCATCTGATAGTGCAATCTGACTGGAACACCGGCCATTCGGATCAAACACACAGCCCAGATGGGGCAACCAAGAATAAAAGTGCTTTGCGGTATCTTTATTGTCATCATCGAAAACACTTATCTGCCAGAAAGGTAAAAAGGTGAAGATGGGACTCTTACGGAAAAGGTCACATAAGCAATAGGGTAACACTGGGTTATGATGGCTAAGATGTCACACCTTAGCTAAAGCTCTCTTTGCACTGTCACTTTGAGCTGAATTTGCCATGTCCTAATGGGAATCTGAGCATTAAGGGGTGTTTAGAAAAGCACAAACTCCCCTTTAATTGCAATAAATCCAGATAAATCTTCAAATCCTACTGTGCAAGGAGCTGCACAACCTTCCTGATACAAGACGCCTTCCAAATGAGGACATGTCTACGGCAGATATGTCCACTTTAACACATTTATTTTATATAGCTAACATTAGAACTGATTCTCAATGGAACAGTGCTTCCACCTATATTTTTTTTCGGTAGTCGGAGCTCATAGTGGCACACGATAGGCCATTTCAGCAGGGGTGCAGACAGCACCACAACATGAGCCAGAAGGCAGCTGAAGTTAATTAAATACACTTCGCACGGAACCGTTAACCCATGAACAGCTAAGCTTCCGCCAAGGGGCAGCATCACACACTATGGGACAGTAACTACTCTTGTCATTTCAAGAGATTTTAGCCCAAAACTTCACTTTAATCGGGCAACAAGATGAGAGACTAGCGTGAGAGAGAACTCCCTGACTAACACGCTGCCCTCTGAACTGAGAGGCCTTTGAGCTAGCAGCACAAATTGCTGCTGTTTGAGCTATAAAGCTATCCCTCTGTCGTGCAGGGCTCTAACAGCTCATCTTTGTTGGGAATTCAGATCCCCTGAATTCAGATCCCCTGTGTCTTTCACTATCTGCCCTCCCACACACACATTTATCTGTCTGTTAATTGTATGACAGGACATTAGATCCAAGATCCTTTTCCCAAGGAGCCTTGCTGGCATATCGTTACCCCAATATCTGAATCCTTACCCCGATATCTGAATGTATTCTAGTGCTTAAGGGTGCAGATGGGTGCCTAGTAGCATTTTCTAAAGGCAGATTTGATTTCAGGGAGAGAGAGGCACCACACTAAGGTACATACCCAAATGAGGATGTATGTATGGGAGATCCAAGTGCCTTGGTCCAAACCTAAAACGTCTTATCCACTGCTATCTATCACCACCTGGAGAAACTCATCCAAAACTTTTACCCCATGGTATCTGCCCTCAAATCCCTTAGGTACCTGGTAATTCAGTAAGCACCTCTCCCGGGGCTAAAAATGAACAGTGGTTTGGGGCAATGGTGGTAATCAGTGACTGCAGTCCTTCCTGCATGGAGAATCTGTTTCTGCAGAGCTGCCTGAGCTTTCTCAGCTTTGACACCACTTTGTGGCTCAGGTGGTTCCATTCCCTGACAGACCCCTGCTCTGACCCCAGTAGGGCTCCCCAAAAGGTATTGCAGAACAACACCAACTGCCCAGAGACTTCTTATGCACAGATTCATTTGACACAAAAGGGTTCAAGACAACAAGGAGCTAGGTCCTAGGAACAGCAAACCAGACAGACAGATCTTGGGTGAGTCATCCCTATGATTAATACAGGATACAATTAATATGGCAATGTGCGCTTGCAGCCCAGAGGCCAATTGTATCTTGGGCTGCATCACAAGGAGCATGGGTAGCAGGTTTGGGAGGTGATTCTGCCCCTCTGCTCTGCTCTGGTGAGACCCCCCCGCAGTGCTGGTCCAGCTCTGGGATCCTCAGCACAGGACACACATGGAGCTGCTGGAGAGGGGCCAGAGGAGCCCCAGAAATGATCCGAGGCTGGAACAGCTCTGCTGGGAGGACAGGCTGAGAGAGTTGGGGTGTTCAGCTGGAGAAGAGAAGTGCTGGGGAGATCTTATTGTGGCTTTTCCATACTTAAAAGGGACTGATAAGACAGATGAGTACAGAGTTTTGAGCAGGGCCCGTTGCAATAGGACAAGGGGTGATGGTTTTAAACTAAAAGATTCAGGCTGGACATGAGGAAGAAATTTTTTACACTGAGGGTGGTGGGAGCCCAGGTTGGCCAGAGAGGTGGTGAATGAACCATCCCTGGAGACATCCCAGGCCAGGCTGGACGGGGCTCTGAGCAACCTGAGCTGGTGAAGATGTCCCTACTCAGAGGTGGCAATACGGGAGCTGGGAAGTTCCCTTCCCACCCAAACTATTCTATGGGTTTTTTTCATACCTCTCTACCAAGCTTTGCAGAGTTTGGTTGAACATCTAAAGTCACGCTGACTTGCTGTGCATGCCCACATTAGGTTGCTGATGAGCTCAGGGAAAAACTCGTCAGTGATGAAAGCAAAAACTGCATCTTCCACTCAGCAAACACAGTCTAAGGCAGGAGGAAATGAAGGAAAAGAAATGAGAAGTAGAAAGTGAAAGAGAGAATATGTGTGAAAAGGGGAGAACCATAATCTTTAAGTGGGTGAAGCAGAGCCTGACCCTTGATCAGCATCACAGACCCAAAGAAGATGTGTGAAGCAGGAAAACAAACCAATAAGCAAAACAGCAATCTCTTTCCTCAATTTTATTTGAGGAAGTCAAATTTACTGAGCTCCTTGCAAACTGTCTTTGGCTAAAATCACCACTAATGAACTCTGACACTTGAAATTTAACTGAATATGAGCTAACAGCTCCCAGCCCTGCACCACCCATGAAGTTAACTGGCAATATTTTGTTAAAGCCATAGACAGGCTAAACTGCCACTTTATTGAGAAGACACAGCATTCATGGGAAAGTGTTTATAACATCCACTTCACCTGATGCTTCCCTGCCCTGGGATGTCTGCTTTTCTTCATTGGGACCACAGAGCTCTTGGTCCACTTCCCTCCTCCCCATCACCATTGTGATTATTTACTAGTCTTTCTGAGGTAGCCTTACAATCACTCAATAAAGTGCTTTGCTCTGCAGCTATTCAGAAGGACAGATTGGAAATGAGGGGCTTCCACTTATGAAGCCACCAATCAGGTGAAGGTACCCAGACTTTAGCAAGTCAGCCTATCACCCAGTTATTACAGACTTATCGTTAAAAGACCTTGTTTTTACTGTAAATCACATAAAATTAACCCTTTCCTTAAAGACAGAAGGAAGGCTCTAGTAAAGTAGTTGTGGCACAGAGCCCGAACATGCTGGGCTTTCCTGCTGTTGCAACAATAGTTTTTTTCAAGTTTTTAATAAACACTCTCTGCACTGAAGTAGTATGGCAATTCATTTGTTCTCTAGCTGTACACCTGCTTCACACTGTTTAGTCTATGAAGAACCTTGTGATAACACCAACAGTAACAAAACCAGGATAAAATCAAACTTAAAAAAAAAAATAAAGAAAATAACACACGCTATTCACCCTTACTGTACTTCTGAAATTCTGCATACAGAAGAAATCATGATATAAGACAATCATCTGTCCATGACTATCAGTAGCTTACTAATGGACTAAACTTTTCATGGTTTTGCTGTCCCAAGGATTTACCCACTATTTTTCTCAAGGAAGAAAAACCCAACTCTGTCCCCCACACAGGTGGTCTGTCCAAGGCTTCTTACCATTTCTTGTGAATTGAATGGGAAACCTGATTCTACTCACAGCTCAGGGCCTGGCTGGGTACCAAACTCAGCTCTTTAGAGCTACATCCCTCTAGAAATGGTGTAATCCAGCACCCACATCACACCAAATTCCCTAAATGACAAAGGCATTACAGTGCATTCAGATACAGTCTACAGCCTAGTAGAAAACACAAAGAGAAGGAGAACCTCCTCCTCTGCAACTTGTGGCTCATAACTGCCCACTTGAGTTATTGGCCCATATCCTTTCTGTGCTTATCCAAATGACTGAATGTCCCAGAGAACCCAATGGCTTTGTATATATGCAGCAAGTTTTTCTCCTACATAGATACCTGTGAATAAACCACCAATAATGTGGAGCGAATTGCACTAATATGAAGCCTCCACGACACCTGACACATGCCAACACTCATGTGTAGGCTCAGCATTTTGTAAGATCAAATAAAATAAATTTTGATTTGGATGAGGGATAAGTCACTTGGGACCTCAATGTAGATTTAGGTGTCTAAAACCAAATACTAAGAAAATATAAAAATAAAACGACCCTTATTATTGCTCCAGTCTCAATGGAATCACACTCCGCAACGAGACCTGGTATTTCAGTGCTTCAGACCTGGGTCTGTGTCTAACGTTATGGTCAAATGGTTCTCAGTCTTGGACACATGCTTTTGATGGTAGTTGAACAACATGAAGATAGTGTCTCCATCTGTGATTCAGCCACACAAAGGGCTCCTCCAATGAGCACATTCTGATCAAGTCTACGTTACCAAAATCTCTCAGCTTTCTAAGAAGGGCAAGCAACATGCCCAGCCCTTGCTAGGTGCTGAACCAGGCCCCAGAAATATTTGGGAAGTGGTTTTATGTCAGCCAGTGCCTCTGCCCCACAGAAAAACCCTGCATGGAGCATCAAGTCCACAGTACTTCTCTGTTTGGGATCAGGAAGGGGACACAAAGTCAAATGGTGACACAGAGTTCTATGTTAGTGATGCAAGGAACTGTCTGAAAGCATCTTCGGCCCCTACCACATCTAAGGATGGGCAAAGATGATTTTGTATTTTAAGCTATGCTCCAACACAGAACAAGTCTGGCCTGTGTGTGTCTTCAAGGAGCTAAGCCCTTTTTCCTATTGGATTTAAGATGGGGAGACAGAGAAGCTTCCCTCTGACTTCACCCAGAGCCCAATGTCATGCACCCCATCATGAACCCAGCCATCGAACACCCCCATCCCCTTCCCCCAAATTGACAGAGTCCCGCAGACAGAGAACCAGAGCCATGCTTCCAACTGCAGAGAACCCTTTCCCTTCCAAAACTGCCTAAATGCCAAAGGAGTCAATTAGAGTCCCTGTCATAATTAAATAGGAAAGTGGCAGCAAGAGTCTGCAAGAGCCTGGGAGCGAGAAGAGAGAAAATGTGCCCAGAGTCCCCCAGGAAACTCTTCCCTGCACCCTCTTGACCTTAATTCAAGCCTTCTCTTTGTGAGAGAATGGAAAGATTTGCTTTCTGTTCCCTGGAGAAGCCTCTTCAAAATGACACTTTTCTCTCTGAATTTGGGTTTCTCTTAAGGGCGGGGAGCAGGAATAAATGGAGAGGGGGAAAGAAAGCAGCTCTTATTAAACTGAACCGTGCTCAGTTCTGATTTCACACAAGTGTGTTTAAATGCAAGTGGAAAGGCTCTGATGTGTTGTAGGTTACAGGGGACAGGCATTCCATCCTGGGTGTAACAGCATCCCACCCAGCACCTAGCAGCATCCCATCATGGGGATAAAAGCATAACAGATTCCCAACCTGAAGGAAACTTCCAACAAGCTTTTAAGGCAGCAGGATGAGTGATGGGAAGAAGAGTACCCTGAAAAGGTACGTACAATTTAGGAAGCAATCTCCTGAGACACACTAGAAAGCTGATGTGATCACAAAATAATTATAAAAAAAAACAAGAGCTGTTCAAAATGGGGGAAAAAAAAAAAAAGCTATAGTTCAGCCCTTGATTTTTTGATCTGACAGTAAGAGAGGAAAGAGTTAAACCTCAAATCAAGCTGGAAAAAAGTTAAAGTAAGAGGGAAAAAAGCACAGCACAAGCACATCTCCTAAATTTCCCGTTGCAGCCCAAGGCTGATCCCATTAAACAAAAGAAAAAGGAAAAAAAAAAAAAAAAAGGAAAACAGAGAAAGAGAAGCAATTTTGCTCATCCTTTTCTCACACACCTAGCAGCCACTTTTTATTATTATTTATTTATTTACCTCCCCCTTTCAGAGCAAGGCCCTTATTTTTCTCATTTAGTCCAACAGAGATTGTCCTCCTGGAATGACCTTTTTTTTCTTTCTCTCTCTCCTCCTCTCCTTCTTCCTCCCCCTCCTCCTCTCTGCCTCCAGGCCATTGCCCTCGTGCCAGTAACTAGATAACACACTCTATCAGAGATTTTTTAAAAAATCATTGCAAAGGCACTAGGGCTGATAGTGGCATCAATCGTAGCCTGACACGGGCTCGGGTCAACCATTTATCTCTTCACATTGCCTGTGGTTACTGGGGAGGCCATCTTGGTTCTCTACATCTTAACAACCTTGCAGATGGTACCTCTCTCTGCTCTGATAGCATCCACACACCAAAGACTGGCTTTGTGCTTTTATTTTTATTAGATTACTACGGACTCCTCCGCTTCCTTTCTGTCAGGCTTCAAAATCTTGGTTGGCTTCGTTGTGTTCCCCACCCCCTTCTGAAAATCACACTGTAGTCAAGATAGTAGGTTAAGAAATAGGGAACATGGAGATGGAAGGGCGGGTTTGCTGGGCTGTTAAAAGTGTGTATTTGTTAAAACTACACGCAATATTTTAGAATCATTTAATCTAGTCCTACTCCTGCCATCCTGTCCTGTGTAACATGGTTATTTTGGGCTTTTTGCACTGCTGAAGCCCTACTCAAAACCCAAGACACCATAATGTCAGGTGCTATCAGGATGCTCCCTAATAAGCTCTAGTCAAAGGAAATATTCCACAGCCTCTGCCAGATGTGATGACTATTTCCAAATAGAGGGATCTGGAGTTTTACAGTATCTAAAGGGATAAACACGAACCAAGTTTCACTTTTTATTATAATTCTTCCTCAAGAAGAGAGGAGAGGAGCTACGAGAAAACTACATATCAAGCTGGAATCTGCTTTGTCTCTTGCCCTGTAAAGTTTTCTGTACCAAGGTAAGGGGGTGAGGACGAAACGTGTCCAACCTCACAGTCAGCACATTTCATCCATACCCTGCTTACCTGGTCTCAAACTGCTGTAGTGGTTTTCCTCACAGGTATTACAGGAAAGGGGAACACTGGAGAAAGCAGAGAGAGGATCGTTTGTCCTTTCTGGTAGCTTTTGCCACTCCAGGAAATAAAAATACAGACAGTGTTGTAGGAGAGCAGGTGGAGGTAGACATCCAAAGGACACCAAAGGGACAGAGTGTAGGAATGATAGTGTTCCAGGACTGTACCAAGCCCAGAAAGCAAAGGGAAAAAAGTCTGAAAGACAATACCCCACCTTCACCCTTAGGCACTGGTGCTTAATTGAAGTTACTGGATTTTTTTAAAAACAAACAAACAAACAAACAAATAGAAGATACTTATAAAAATATCTGACCACCATCTGGAAGCCCACAGATGTCTACAGGCAAGGGTAACCAACTATGAGCACTTCACTGTCAAAAATACACCCATCAAACATCCATGCAATGTGAGGATGGCACTAAAGTGAGTAAAAGAGCATCACACATCTACCACGTGGAGCACCAAGAACCTGCTGTCCCTGCAAGGGAGAGTCATCTCCCATCACCTGTAACCCTCATAGATGGACAACATGGTCAAGAGATTCGACATCAGTCTTGCTGTGAAAAATAAAGTAACAGCCCTTTATGTCCAGAGTGCTCTGTGCTTCCAGAGAGCCTTTTATTCCCTCTAGAAAGCTACCTAGGATTTGTCACCTATATAAAGTACCAAGTATCTCCAATGGGCTAAATGATCTCATCTCCTTCCTCATTTCCACACTGCAGCATTCAGAGAGATAGTAAATGGGGAAAATAAGGGAACGGAAAAAAAGTAGTGATTTTAAGACCTGCAGAGGAATCCAATGGATTTGGAGAGCTAGTCCTGATTACATTAAGTGGTAGTTGAACAGCAAGGGTCTCCTGGGTGACTGTGTGTAACTCAGACACAGACTCTGTGGGACTTTTATTTTCTTTGATTTTTTTTAACTCAGAAGAGCACAAAGCAGTTATCTTGGTATCAATCACCTTGGTAAGAATTAACAGATCCTCAATACTCCAAGCAACTTCTTAAACCTCAAGCCCTTCCCCTAATGTCCTGTTTAAAAACAAACTAAAAGTAGCACAGCAGACCCAGGCAGAGCCATAATCTAGGATGGCATTTTTATCTAGCAAGTTATTTTTTATTAGCCTCATGTTTCTTAATAGAGACCCCTTGAGGGCTGGGTTGTAGAGAATTCACTAGTATACCAGTTCAGCTTCCCTACGACTGACTTAATATACGTGGCATCTGCCCTCTGACAAACATTATATTACGCATGATGATTAGGTCTGGTCCAGTGATCCGGAATAATAATCTGAAGGCTCACTAAGCATAATGGGTTCGCAGACATCTGAGCCTGGTCGAATCTTCCCATGAGCATCCTTTACGTGTATTATCGGTGTGTTTTCCATGTCTCATCAGTGTCACAGTAGCTGACATCTCATTATGCAGCCAAGGTGGAAATGGACAGGTACTGATCAAGCATTAGAACTTTTCTTTTCCCTTTTACTATTTAATTCGTATCTTCCCATTATCCAGTGTATCATGAAACTGTGAACTAATTAAGTCCTATGGGATATACAATCAGTGCTGGATGTTTTTTTCCCTTTTTTTCCCTCCCCTCTCCTTTTGGTAGGCTAAATTGCATTATATACCTATATAAAAATAATTCTGCAACTCTTCCATAGATAATAATGGAGCAGGTTACAAGCACTAATGATGTTGAATGCAACAGTGGGCCAGACACCTGCTGCTTACTTTGTGTGACTTAATTAAGTCATATGGAGTAAAATACTTTAAACACAAGTTGAGGTAAGGGCTTAAATCAGTTTCTGAAGAAATACGCAGAAGCTATTCTCTGGGGGTGATCAGACCAGACCCCAGGAAAAAGCCAAGTTGATGAACTCAGATTTCATAAAGTCTGCCATGTAACTCACAGACCCCCCGGTCAGCATCTTGAAATTCTCCAAAATTGTGGTGGTCCTCTATATTCAGAGCTGAGCCCAGCTCAGATTGTAACCACACAAGCATCATCTCTGAGACCAGATTTGAAAGGACAAAACTTAAGTGACGGATATTGCATCACCTCCCAGAAAATACAGCTGTTTGCCCTGGCTGAGGTTTCTGCCCAAAAGTTTTCAAAGGGGTTTAACTTGAACCATAAATTCAAGTGACTGACTCAAGGGAGCAGCACACACAACATGAATAGGACAGCCAACATTTAAAAAAACCCAAAACTTTCTGATTTTTTATGAAAGCTACAGCCCACTTTTCAAGCAAAGTTATGTTGAAATTAGAGGTAAAAAGACCTATTTTCTCTGCAGAATTAAGGTTAGCTATCCTTGTGCAGATCACATGAAAATTAAGGTGTCCACAGTTGAGCTCTTAATTCTCATTAACATAGATCTTCACATGTTTTTATCAGGAGATAAAAAGAGTTAAAGAAATGGGAGGAAAAAATGCCCCTGTGAGTATTGAGGTATGACGATCTTCTAGTACCTGGAGTTTTTGTACATCTAAGAGAATAAAAGAAGTTCAAAGGAAAACCACCTCATTAACTCACTGTGTGCTTCTGTTGTTTGTTCATCTCATCACATAATTTTGCTGTCCCTGCTTTACACATGCACTTGCAATTCAAACAGATGGTGAGATAAGACCATGGAAACATATAAAATACATTCTGAATGTGAGCAGAGAAATGGAGGAATGGGTCTGGCAACATGTTGTTATTCAAAACCCAACTAGCACAGCTAAGGCCCAATTCCTAGATGAGTTACAATAGCTATTTAATGTAATTCTTAATAAAGCTGACACAAAGATCGAGGGTGAATTCACTGTCTAGATGCTGTTCTGCAATGTCAGGCAAGAGAAAAATTGACTATTTCCAGTGCAAGGCTCCTGCTGGTGAAAGCAAGTAGATCGAGCTGAGGAACATGTCTCTTATGCACAGATTCCTCTTCATTGTCTGTGAGCTATTGGTAACTGGGCTGCTAAAAGCATCATAGAAACACAGATCTGGAAGAGATCACCCTGTCACTGGAGTTCGGTTTTCTGCTACCAGGGGGTATCATGTCACCCAGTCTCTCCCATAAACCCACGATGCCCCTTCCCAGGCATCTCTGGAGCCTTCAGCCCAGTATTCTCCTACCAGGAGGTTGCTGCAAAACCTTGTCACATTTGCAGTCTATGTTGGCCTCATTTCCAGCCTACCAAATCCCAACTAATCACATTAATCTCTTGCTTATTATTTTAAGAATTATGGATAGGTCCTACTAGATGTCTTATAAAGACAAATGTTTACTTCTCTTTGAAGCTTGTATTCTTTACATTCAAGTTCCTAGAACCAACTTTTAGGGTGGATTTTTGGGTTATTTTTGTTTTGTTTGTTGGTTGGTTGGTTGGTTGGTTTGGGGGTTATGTTATTCACCTCCTACTCTGAACCAAGGTTCTTTCTTCTTACCAATGCCCACTCATTCCATACTCTTGACAAGCCTCTGCCAACCTTTCTGCAATACCTCCTTTTATTTCCAATGCCATCCTGGAACTAATCTTGCTCCATCGTCATCTAATCATCTCTACTTCAACCCTCCCACAAAGCCCAGCTGTGCTAAGACACTGGTGAGTTATCAACCTGTGGGCATCATTCGGCTGGCAGAAGAGTAAGCAGAAAACAAAACACTATGCTGAGAACAGCTACATACGAGCCCAATTTTTTATGAAGTGCTTTGAGATGCTAGCATGAGGGTGCACTAGAAGCACCAGATGTTATTATAAAGAGATGCAGCCCCATTACTTGTACATCAAGTTGTGCTGCCTGTTAATAGCACCATTATCCTAAGACACGTGGCGCTATTAATGCATTTCGCTGCTTGGTGCTGAACCTGGGGACTATTATTTCTACTGGAAAGGTAAGGCCAGTTCACATGACATGATTTAAACCTTTACAGTGAAACATGCATATGCTGCACCAGGTCATAAATCTTAACAGGATGCTGTCAGCGAAAAAGGGACCAAAATTGAAACCATTTATCTGAACTCCCCACCCATCCACCTCTGCTCACCCATGTCAGTTTTGGGAAGAGGGATAAAATGCTTCCAAATGCCCACTGGGTTCATTAAGCAGCAGCAAACCCCAGATCTAAAAACACTGCTGGTTTCATCCTGCTCTCCCTGGAGGAATTCATTCATTCAGGACACTTAGGACTTCCTAGATTTTCCCCACTCTGAGCAGAAAAAAAACATAACAGACATAAACCTCACTACTTCTTCCTATTCTTGCTCCCACCTGAGTCAAAAGACAACCTGTCATCATCTCATTACTGAGACTACAGGACCTGAGACATAGCCAAGCTGCTCAGATCGCGGCCAACAGCAGGTAATAGGTCATCTAAGCCGCAGTTTGGGCTTTAGGATGGGAGAGATGCCCTCATCATGTTTGGGAAGGAAAATATGAATGGAAGGAGTAGTTATCATTTGATCTACTACACACCGAACATTTCCCTTTGCTGGCCTCCTGCACTTGCCAACTAGAACTTGTTTCTAGCTTTGTTTTCTCATTAGCTGGGCACATTTCTCACAGCATAACTAGCAAGGCTGACTAGCAAATGGACACTGATAGGTAAAAGCCTACATGTGGCATTCCTTCACAGGCCAAGGACACCATTAACAGAATGAAGAAAATCAACTGTATTTTGGGATACTCAGCTGCGATAGTAGCACACACATAAAGTAGAAGTGCAGGGTAAATATTCAGAGACTCTTATTAAAAGGTGTAGAATCTGATGCTAGAAACACACCAAAAAAACACAACTACTTCTAGGGTGGGGTGGTGGAGTAAAGGAAATGTCATTGCAGATGGCAGAGTTTAAAATTACCATGGTAGCTTTAACACCAATGACGAGCGAACGAACTTCACTTTCCTAAGTTTTAACTATAATAAGAACGATAATTTGATTTACTAAATAAAAAACAGCACATGTTTTTTATCACATTGAATGTGTAACTCTTCCCTGTATGTGGTAGGTCTCCACCACTTCGCAGGAACTGCTCGTTTAGGAAAAGATGGTGACAAAGGGTGACATTCACCAAATATTCAGCCCCTCTGAATTTCTTCTTACAGGTGGCACAACCCAGTATTCAGCTCAGCACCCCCAAAAACTCTGCAACACCACAAGGGCTCTAAAAGGATGTTTAAGGTTTGCGATGAACATTTTTAGATATAGAGCCTTACGATGATGTTGATTCTGAGTCATAGCTTTTTGTAATGAAATCTGTGTATGTCTTCTTGCTATACCCACATGTAGCACTGAAAGACTCTCCTATTTTACTATAGATACTGAAGAGGAGAGAAAAAAACAAACAAAAAAAAACAGCCAACCAAAAAAAAACACACAAAAAGCAAAAAAAACCACAAATGCTGAATGCTAAGTCCCTGCCAGAGAACTGAAACTCTACCTCATAGCTAGGGTTTCTGCTCAAGTAACAGAAAATAACGTTTCTAGAACAGACTCTGAATGTATATTAAAAAAGAGAGTGCTAAAAAAGCTATACATTGCCCAGAAAATAAGGTAAAGCTCATTTATGTCTCATAAAATACAAGATTAACCATAGTTAACCATTAATTCAGCTGCACTGCATTAGAACTGCTATTCAAACTTGGAAAGCATTTAATAATATATATTGCTGCTGTTCAGCCTAAATTGTTTTGGTTTGTTGGTTGTTTTTTTTTTGTCCCCTTTAAATGTACACAATATTACAAATTTAATTTTAAGCTGTTTGAATCAGTCTGTAAAAAAGATTTGATTATACCTGAGTGTTCTGGCCCCAGTTTTTCCATATCTCAGTAATCTTGGCGGTAATTGGCTGATTAGCTCCCTCACACTCCATCTCTGCCTCAGTTTCCATGGTAATGTTACAGGAGCTATTATAGATGAGAACTTCATCTCTTTCCACTTTAGGGCTGAAACGAGAAGGGAGGTTAAATGGGGTGTCATCAATCTTAATGAAATGCAATTATTTTTACTCTTATTAATCATTGCAAGCCATTAGCTTGTGGCAACTCCTGGCCACCATTTGTCAAACTTTGCAAATTTCTGTAATTTTGTTTCCATTCTTTTATTGTTTATTTGGGTTTTTTTTCCCCCCTTTATCTGCACACACTCAGGATGAAAATACATGCAGTAAATATCTCTCAGTGATGCCTTTCTGCTTCCCCAAACTATTGCAAATAGTAACAAATGCCATTCAAGGACCAAGTCAGGAAGATAAGTGCAGACAACAGGGAATCAGCAGTGTTAGGATCAAAGATGGACTCCTACATGGAGTAGGGTTTGTTCGTGTCTCCCCCCTCCCCACCTTACTCACACTTAGCAATAGGGAATGAATAACTTGCAACTCCCCTAGGGCAAGTGAAGAAATTGGAAAAAAACACACACAACTGGCTAACTGGTCCCTAATTCCAACTGTGAAAAAATGAGCTCATTTAGGGGTTCCAATTCCTGCTACCCAGCTGATTGCAATGACGCTTTGTTGCTAGCGTTGGAACATTAACTTAGTAAATTAATTAAACTTACTTAACAGCCCAGACTAAACAGATTCGATATATGTGCGAGTTATACTAACAGACATTTGCTCTAAAGCCTCCACTTGCATAGGGGGAAGATGTGATAGAAAAGGTGGTGGGGAAAACATATTTTTTTCCCGTGGTCTTGCTGTTGACAGCTGCTGAGTTTGGTAACACTTCGTTGTGGGGTGCTATAGGATCCAACATTCCTCAAAACAAGGGGAAAACTTCTCAATTTACTTCTACAGGAATCAGGTCAGGGGAGTCCAATGTCACTTCTCATGACTTCCCCAGCCATTGCTCCTTCTTCCTCCTCTCCCCACCCCACCATCAAATACTTCAGAAAGGGGAGTGGAAAGGAGATAATTTATAGCAACAGTAACACATCTCAGACATTATACTTTCCTGAATAACTAAGAAAGCACAGGGAGCACAAAACAGAAGATCAAATGGGTAGGAGTAGAATTTCCAGAGATCTTCAGGTTCCTGATAGCCCCATCTAACAGGATTTTCTACAGTGCCAAAATTGGGAGCAAAAATTCTACCAAAATCAACCCAATAGGAAAGGCGATACTCAGAGCTTTCTCAGGAGCTTGGTGATCAGGATGATTTGATGAACCTGAAGTTTTCAAACCATGTGGCAGCTCAATGTACAAAGAGCTGCTCTGATCCAGGGGGTATTTTTTTTGTTGCCCTTTTTCAAGATTAAAGTGTTAAAGGAAGCAGCCACATTAGCAACGACAAAAAAAAAAAAAAAAAAAAAAATTAAAAAAAATAAAAAGAAAAAGCCTTCTGCAAGTCACTGAACCTTTTAAACAGTGAATTTTTATTTCTATATTTAAATGAACCTTTCCCTCTGCTGTATCAATAATCAAAAGCCAGCCGTAGGGAACTACTCTTGCTTTTGATAGCAATGCTTTGAGAACTGCTCTTGTCCTGTACAATAATTGAATGGACGGGGCAATCTCTCAAGACTGCATTGTACTTCTTTTTAATGCTACAAGAAAAAGCTGCATCTCTAAAATAACCAACTGTTAGAAAGGCAGAAGGGAGTAGTTGTTGGCTAGATGAAGGGCATGTGCCCCAATTTGCCAGGCATTTAAGTCAATACAAGGATCTCTGAATGTTTGTTCACAGAATTGAACAAAAAGTCACCAAGTTTTGCTTGTGGGCAGAGAGGCAATTCTTCCCTGTCCCCTAGTAGGTGCATCCCAAAACTTTGATGCTGGAAAACTGTTAAGAAATTGCAGTGTTTAAAGGAAATGCCAGAAAAGAAGGGGTGAAAGGGAATTCAGAAGTGTATGTTGACACCAGTGTTGCTGGTGGCAAGACTTGCACTTCTTCTAAGGAATATACATTTGCCATCATGCGTTCATAAATTATAGACTATAGTAGAGATTAGATTAGGAGAAGGTTTATTCAAACTGCTGTAAACCTACTAAGAAATAAAAGGAGAGATTTAACGTACAGTGAAGCCAAGAATGATTTCTGGTCATTTTATCCCCATGTTGGGATGAGTGTCTTAAGTTTCGAACGTTTGTACAGAACTCAAATCCATATCTTTTTATTATTGCTATTGTTAGTAACTATTGTTAACTACAGCAATCAATGTGCATTATTTCAGGAATTCCCAAAATAGCTCTTTTCTAGTTTGAGCATTTTAAATTTATAACACTTTGCTACAAATTCCATTGATATTTTGAAACAATATTTTGCAGAACTGAAATTTGAAAAACAAATATTTTCAAAAATCTCTGAAATAGGTAATTTGGATGACTTTAAATTCTTTCTTCCTCTGCTTCTCCCCAGATTTTTCAGATCAGGAAACTCATCTTAAATCAATCTTCTTTGCTGTTAACTCCCTTTCAGCAAGACCCCATTTGGAAATAGATTCAGCAGAAAAAAAGAACATCAGTACTCTGGAAAATTCCTCAGCAGCCCAAGTTTTAATTTCTAACTACAAGACAAGCATGAGCACAATAGGGAGAAAAGTTAATGACAGTAACAAAGAGCTTGAAGAAGTTGGAAGAATGGGAAAATAGCAGGTAAGAAAAAGTTGGTTTATTTGATTCAGAAATCTCTCCCTGATGGGATAACCTGAAGGGATAATAAACTCTGTCTCTGGGACAATCAAAGTTAAATTGGACAAAAACACAGTGAAAAATAATAAGGAAGCAGTCAGCAAATGGAGTGCACAACTTTTCCATCCACCTCCCTCTCTGCTCACCCTGCTGAGACCAGGATGGAGCAGCTACAGCAGCAGAATCATAGCTGCACAAACCAAGAAAATGAGCCAGAAGAAAAAAAAAAGTATTGCAGATGCATTTTTATCAATAAAGAGCTGAGCACAATTTTGATACCCATGGAATAGGAAAGAAAAAACAAAACCAAAACCAAACAAATGTTATTGGGGTACCCTGTTCCTTTCAAGTTTGTAGCTTACTTGGTTTGGGGCTACACTGGTGTGAGTAAAAGGAAAGTAAAGCTCAGCTAGACAAGACAAGGCCTTTGGATTTTCTTGTTTTGAAACAAGGAGCAATAGAACTGGTAAAGTTAGTTTAATTTCAGGATTATTCCCCCTCCCCATCCCAAATCTCCCTCAACAAAATGGTCCTCCCCATCTCCTAGGGTGTTATAGGACACTACCAAAGCACAATGTGACTTTGGACATGCCAGTTGCTGGCAAACAATGCAGAATTCTGTCTTCCTCTTCCCCAACACGAAACTAATTTCTTTCTGTCTGATACAGATCTTCTCAAAACTGAAAAGAATTTCATAATTCTGAAGATGTCCGTTCCTTATGAAACACAGCTCAAATTGACCAGAGCTCAAAAGCTGGTGGGGAGGAAATGACAGATTGACAGGGAGATGCTGTAACATTTTGGTTTTGGTTTGTTTCTTTTTAAAAAAAATAAATTAAAAAAATATGTGCAACTCTTATCTTGCTGTCTTGTTCAGTAAATACACAGGGCATCTGAAACTCCCTTCAGTGACTCACAACACATAAGGAACAGACAAGGACAAGGACCAAATCTCTGCAACTCCATTAAAATACCTGGACTGTAGCATCATGCACAAACCAGGAACGGGTTTACAATGTAGAATGAATCATACACAATGTATCACAGTGGTATTCTAATTCTTTATTTGTTTAACGTCTTTTGGAAAGTTCTGTTCAACTGTTTATTCATTAATTCAGACCTCTCTCTTACTCCTAGGAGTAAATGCTCTGCAGGTATAAATCCCCACTATTCTATTAAAGGCAATGGTACCAATTTATATTGCTGGGCAATTTGGCCTTGGACTTGTAAAGGCTGAGCCTTGAATAAGTGCCTGAGCACCCTTGCTGCATAAATATTGCACAGCCTGCTGGATTTTCTCTGTGACTTTGACTTTTTGTTCATGAAACTGCTTGCAGAGAAGAAGAAAAAAAAAAAAAAAAAGAAGAGTTCTGTTTTTTATAATGCCTAATCTTTTTCCCCATTGGCATCCACCAGATGTTGCTTTGGATCAGAAGATAAATATTAAAACCAAAGAAAGAACAAAGCAGGCTGTTTACAAGATGGATTTTCTGATGTCTCTCGAACACTCTAAAAAGATGGGAGGGAAGGAGGGGGACTAAAGATGCTTTGATAGACACAAGGAATGAATTTCACAACCCAGCGGAGCTCTCTAGTGGTCTCAAGGCTGAATTGCTCTGTTGGCATTGACCTAAGAAATAGAAATTAGTTCCTTCAGTCTATCATCTGGCAGGGACCAATTCTGCAAAAGTTAGAATATCTTCTGGAGGATGTCGCTCATGAATGGGCTCACTCAGCTGTTGGAGAGATGCAGAACTAACCTGGCAAAGAGTCCAGCAAAATGCCTCCGGGGTGGGTTGATGTCCCAATAAGGTGGGCTGTCCTCACAGATATACAGGTAAGACACAGATCCTCTCTGGCGATAGGAACCCACTATGACTTGGACATCGCATTCAATGAAGGTGGCTCTTTCTTCTCGGCAGTCAACAGAAGAATGTGCCAGGCCACAAAGGATGGCCAAAGATGCTGCAAAAACAAGAGGGGAGAAAAATATAACCCAAAGCAGCCTACACATCACTGACATTAAACAGATTTTAGCAACTGACAGTTGTCATTGCAGATTCCCAATGTGTTTGTCCATCAAGGGGCATACTTTGAGAGGATGAGTAGGTCTCCACACAACTCTTCAGCCCCTTTTGCTTTGGCTCGTTTGTGCATTGAGCACCAGGATGGTCTTTGGGATCATATGACCCTGTCCAGGAGGAGGTAACATAAGTAGTTAACTAAGAGTATGGACATTTCTTCTGGGGCAGATGGATCACAGTTTACAGACCAGGTCTAAGGCACAGATCTCTTATCAGGGAGTTGTGACCACTTAAGGTATATCACAGTTTTGAAATCCAGAAACAGATTTATTGAAATATTTCCACAGCTTGGAGGGCTTCTGGGAAACTTGTATGAACTGGGATCTCCTTACTTTGTACCTGAGTGTGACTGGAGACTTGGTCCGAGATTAACTCTGTGGATGTAGTAGAAAGCGTACTCATAGCAGCTGTTTTGCTTGGAGGTTTGTTTAAGGAACTACTAATGAGAACAAAAATTATGTTTTCTTATTCTAAACCCAGAGAATGCAAAGAAATTTAATTGTGAACTGTCACTAAAGTTCAGACCAGTTGAAATGTTTGGTTTTCACATTAAATAAATAAATAAATGAATAAATAAATAAATAATGACATAAATAAATAACTAGATAGATAGATAGATAGATAAATCCTTTAAGCATAAAACCATGCCAAAGATCAAAACTGTTTCTCCCTAAACCATAAGCATGTAGAGACTTTTGGAGAAGTTTTGTTAATCCTGAACTAATCCTGTAACGAACTCCTGGAAAGGTGTGTGGACAGTATTACACTCTGCACTCTAGTATCCAAGAATGTTCCTCAAATATCAGAAGAGAAATTGATGGGAATTGTTAAGATAGGAGGTATTTTTTTTGCTTTTTTAAATTCCTGTTTGTTCAAAACATATCTTGTTTGCTAGGAAAGTGTCATTGTCAATGAATGTCTTAGGTCCTAAGCAATTCTGAAAATGGTTTTTGAAATGGTAAAAACAGGAAAATGCTATATTTCCTATATTTAAACTTTTAGCATTTGTTGCTAAAAAATATTATTTCACATGGGTTATTTTTTGAAAATTTTATAGCAGTTCAATGTTTAAGGGTTTGGTTTTTTTTAATATTAAAATGTAGCAAATTCATTTGCTCTGAACTTCAGAGAGAGAGCTCACAATTTTTCTGTATTTTTCTTCTCTGGATTTAGAGTAAGAAAAAAGTTACTCACATTGTTACTTCACACATTTTGCAATATGCTTAATTTCTTTCCTGTGCCAAATTCAGGGACAATTCTTTTGTTTGGTAACCATGCAAACACAGCCAAACACAATCCCTGCTTCAGAGACCTGCACATAAATATGAGGGAAGTCATAGAGAAGCCTAAAGGAATGATGGAACCATGCATGTGTTTTGCTTTTACTGTCCAGAAATTATGTCTAGAGCCACTGGAGTTGTCCTAGAGTTCCCACAAGAAGACTTATGTCTTCTGGGAAACCAGGTTGCCATTTGAAGGGTATTTGAAGTGGTACTAAATGTCTGTGTTTTGCAAAATGAATACCATCCAAGCAGACTAAATACTACGAAGAACTTGCCTTTGCAACAGCCTGCAGCAGAACCAATTAATTACCAGAATTTCTCCAAAAGAGATGGAATGTATGCTCTTTTTCCAGCCAGCAAGAGGCTGAAAACTTCTCAAAACTAGCAAAGATGAAGGACATCCAAGCAGCTATGGCACTGCCCCTTCTTCCTCCACAAACCCACAACTTTCCTGTAGACAGAAGAATTTGTTCCTCTTTTGTAACAGCTCCTTTTGCTTTACTATTCTATTCTACTGGTGACACGAAAGGTTATGAGAAGCTCAGATGTGGTGATGGAGAATGTACAGCTGCCTTAGATGAATAATGAGGAGAAAGACAGGAAAGGGGAAAGAGGAAAGGGGAAAGAGGAAAGGGGAAAGAGGAAAGGGAAGAGCAGAGAAGAGAGAAGAGCAGAGCAAAGCAGAGGAGAGAAGAGAATTTCTTCAGTTGGAAGAGACGTATCATGATCATCTAGTCCAAGTGCCTGACCACTTCAGGCCTGACAAAAAGTTTAAGCATGTTATTAAGGGTGTTGTCCAAATTCCTCTTAAACACTGACAGGCTTGGGGCATCAGCCACTTCTCTAGGAAGCCTGTTCCAGGGGTGGATGGTCAAAGGAAGATTAAATTCACATTCCACATTTTGAGAAAAAACAACAGGTTGCTGAGCTAATCAAAATAATTTTTTCTTTTGTGGTTTTCTTTCATGGTCTTGAAAAGAACGTGGCAGAGTTTTCCTAGGTGGGAAAACAGCTGAACCCTGTATTAGGATGAATGCTAGAAGTGACCTACAGAATCTCAGCATGTGGATATTTTCCTTGATACCTTGCTGCTGTCAAAGATCTTGCCTGGCTCATGTAGGTTATCAGAGGATACCTCCTGCACAGTTCTTAAAGCTCAGCAGAATAGCCTGTCACCTTTTGGATACTTTGGAATTGTTATGTGGCAATAGAGCATTTCTAACTTGCTCCAGTGCCTTTACCTCAACCTTAACACACCTGTGGGAACAGGAGGCCTTGCATCCTGCAAACTGCTGGAATAAGTTTTAAATCAAACCAGGCAAATTAATGTATTAATTTATAAAATCTAAGCTAAAGAACATGGCTACAAACACATCAGCAGAAGCAAAACCCAAGAAAACCCTTATACACCTCAGAATCAAACCTAGGACTGCTGTCTCTGAAGTGGAAGGAGAGAGAGGGACCTCTTCTCCACATGCTACAGCTCCTGTCCATCTGGTGGAGATACTGCTCTTCAAGGAGAAGACCATTTCTTCTTTCTTCCTTTAAGATCTCTAAGGTCCTCCTATGCCCCTGCTCCCAGAGGATTTAATACTTTGCTTACTTGAGAGGAAGTCTGGGACTTTCATGTCCTTTCCTCTGACTATTAAACACAAATATCCCTTGGTATTATTGGTGCCATTATCTCCTGTCACAACAGTAAGAAAAAAAAAGTAAAAAAAAAAAAAAATCAACTCAAGATTGCAGCACAATTAGTATACCCTAAAATAACAGTCTATTCTGGGACCCAATATTTCTCACTGAGTAATTGTTTAGTATTCAAACCCTAAAATGAAGCTTCTTTATGTTCCCTATAAAGATAAAATCTGCTAATCACACGTAGCACAATCCCTTCACTGAGATGAATGCGTGCATCCCATTATGGCTTCTTTTTTGAGATCAGACACAACGGCAGCCAAATCTCTGCATGTTGGTAATGGGTTAGGGACTGACTGCCCCCAACCCTGTCTTTGAGGGATACTCTGGCTTAAGCCAGGACCCTGGGATGCTCAGCACAAGGGCTTTGTTCTGTGCCACTATTTAATAACAACTGCCGGACATGTGATGAGGCTGAAACCTCCAGGAGTTCCAAGGGCAGCTGCAGACTGATTGAACATCTGCCCGAGGAGTCCTGGTGCCAAACTGCACATCCCCGGTTATTCACCGCTCACAAAACGGAACGCAGAGCATAACATTGACATGTGCTTAGGAGAGAAGACAAAGGTTAAATTAAAAATAAAAAAAAAAAATAAAGGGAGAAGGAGAGGAAAAAAAAAAGACCTGTTAAGGTCATCAAGTCCAACGTCTGCCTGTAAAGAATTGTTCCCTAGGAGACATTCATTTCGCACAGCCGAGTTTCAGAAGTCCCAAGAGGTGGCTTTGCCAGCATCTATTCCACAGTCTGATAGATCTCACTGTCAGAATACTCCTGCTGTGTAATCAATATGCTGCTTTTTTTTTTCCCCCTTTCTTAATTTCATTTTGGGATTTGAAGGACAGAAGGGACCGTTTGGATCCTTTGCGTTGATGTCCATAACAAACACCAGAGGCTCTCACTTCTACTCAGGTTTCAGTTGCCACAACACATCCTCTTCATGTTTTCTGCATTTATTCATGCAAATCACCCAATTTTCCTGGCTACAGTCCCCCTTGGTCCCAGCTCAGTGCACCACCTTGGTACTTCTGCACTACAGCAACCAAAGCTCATTCCCCTCTCTTCTTGCCCCATACAAAGAACCAGCCTCCATTTATTTCTAGCCTCAAATCTAAATCTTCTTCTCCAAACACCCACTTTTACCAATGTAATCTGGCTAACAGTAAGTCCAGGACTTGCTAACAAAGAACCCAAGTGCTGTTACATCAAAACCCTAAAGCCAGACCTGTTATTCCAAGACCTCTGGTGCAACCAGGAAACTCAGCTTTTTCTCTGATGGATCTTCTTATCAGTTCACCTCCTTTTAAAGGTGCCTTCTTTACCCTCATTCCAATGTCAAACATATGATCTCAGGTACTGATTTACTGCAAAATTTATATATGGTACTTATTCTATCACCTAATATGAAAAATCAGTTATTTTCTCACCTGCCTTAAGCTTCTTGTCAGTCTTCCCATCTTTCTTAAGAGCACAATTCAGTCCCACAGAGGTTAATCATGTGTTCTGTAAATTTAACCTGAGCTGAACAGAATCCACAGCTGTATTTACACTCATCACATCACATTGCGACACAAGTAACAAGGCAAGAACAAGAGAAGGGGAAAGCTCTTGGGATCAAGCCAGTTACCCCTTTGCCAGACCTTTAAAGACTTGCAGGTTGGTTTGAGTGGTTTTTTTGTTTTGTTTTTCCTTGAAGGGAGTTCGTTTTTGTTAATTTTAATAATTTTGTTGATTTTCTTAAGATTTCAGTGTGAAAATCAGATTTAAGCTCTGTACTGATTTTTCAGCAGCTTGCAGACAACAAGAGGCTTCATAAAAGTATCTGGGCTTGCATTTCGATTCCTTGTGCTCTGGATTGAGTGTGCCTCAATACTTAGAGTGTCCAGCTCTTTTCAATAATCAAACCAAAACCTTACTGCAGCCCCACTCAATGCCTGCTCCTAAAGATGACCCCATGGGGCAAGGTTTATGACTGTATCCTGCTGAGACCAGTAGCTCCTTGTGTCTTACAAAACCGCCTGTTAAATGGGAAGGAAGTCACATTTCCGACCTGCAGAACCTCGCCCTACGGATTTGATCACAAGCTAGATGGACTGGTTGGGGATTCCCACGTGAACATCTCTAATCTTAAGCAGACCAGACACAACATGACCTAGTGCTGAAACCCTGACTTCCCCCAATGCCAAGGGGAGGTGTTTCTGCTTCACAGCCCACTGTAACAGAAGAAATGCAGCTTGAACTCTTCACATCTCATCATCCTGTCCGTGAGCAATGCCATGAAATGTCAGACAAGCGTCCAACCCAACCACAACAACCTTTGCACCAAAAGGGCTCTGGGGCACCATAGACCTGGCCCTACCTTCTCCTTCACGGCTCATGGTCCTGCATCCCCAAAGTCACTTCACCACCTCTCCCATGTGGAAAAGACTTTGAAAGAAATGCCTGTGCACTGGATGTGCCAAGTGGCAAACTCCCCTGGGCAAACAGCAGCATCTAAACCACGAGGTGAGGCTGGATTAACTGCACTTAATAAAGCCACTCATGCCCTAAGTGGTGGGGGTGCGCGATCCCTGAAATATTAGGAGAAAGCCATCTGGAAAGTATCTTGCCTTACATGCAGAATGACCAATGCTGCACATAGGTGTCCACAGGCTGAATATGCTTGTCTCAGGGAGTACAAATAGCCTGGCAAACACAGATTTAAGCAGCCTGGAAGTATTTTTTTATTATTATTTTTTAATGTAAAAGGAAAATATATTTTCTTTTAAATACTTAAATCACAGAGAAACATTTTTGCAACTTGACCAGTGAGATTTGCAAGGCTGCATGCTGCAAAATCCACAGCAGGGAAGAGAGGCAATGTCTTGTAACTGGCCCAAAAGCAATAGTGCCTTGGTCCCTTTGGGTCCTGAGGCAAAGCATCCTTTGCATCTTCTCTCCAGAAACACAACCAACAGGCGGGCAGCAACCAGCATTCACTTGCTGACATCTAGTGTCAGTATTAAGCATTGTGGTCCTGCGTGTAAGACTATTTTGCCCAGGCTCCCTCAGCCACCTACCACTCAGTGAATTTTGAACTCAGTTATTAATGTTTTCACAGTTTGGATCAATTTGATTACATTTTATTCCACTATTCTTCCTGCAATAACAGGACTTCCCTGGTTTATATCCTATTTTTTGAGGACTCCAGCACCATGTCTTTTTTCTTGTTTAAGAAATAGTAAAAAGCAGTTTTGTGGACTGTACCTGGATCCTGTCTAAAACAAAGAAAACTGAGTCCTAACAACCCCTTGGTGTCTCCTTTTGGATGCTTGGAGTTGGGATTTAAAGCCCCTTTCTTTCCCCATCCTGCCCATTTTAACATTCCTCATGGATATGGAAAGGAACCATTCAAAATGAAAAGAACAAATTTAGAATTTCAGAATAACAGATGCTAGAGGGGACCCTTGGATGCCTCTCATCCCAACCCTTCCTTGAAGGAATTTTAAATTTCTCATTGGACCAGTTTCTCAGCAACTAATCTAGTGAACTTTTGACTCTTTTGGAGGATAGAGATTCCACACACCTTGGAGCAAAACCCTAGCAATTCACTGTCACCTCTCTTCCAGGTCCACAAAGCAGAAGAGGCCATGGAACTTGGGTCACCACCTTTGGATGGCCATAGAATGGCAAATATTTCTGTAGATCTCAGGATGTTATCCCAGCATCACAGCTATGAAAGAGCTGAAGTGTAATGGCACCAAGGGTTGCAACGTCACAGCACCAGGGTAGGTGCTCCATTCTTAGCGTTTAGGGAATGGCATTATGTCTCAGTGTGAGATTTAGAAGTCTTAAATCTTGCCTTTTGTAGATCTTAGGAGCCTGTGTGCTGTGCTGCCTGTAGGAGAGGGAGGACGTAAATCTTGTCCCAGCAAATGTGTATTTTGAAGAGTTTCCTCCAAAACTGAGACAGGGTTATTTCTCTCTGAGACAGCTGGAGATCCTGGCATTGTTCCCTGCTGTGCTGCCTCTCTCCATTTAAGGAGGATGCTCTGGCTGTGGAATGATCCTCTCTTCCTCTCAAGGAATTAAAATCCTCATCTCCACCTTCCCAAAGGTATGAACTGACCACAGGACATCATTTGTTCACCCTCTCAGTCATTCATCTTCCTCCCACCCCCTACCTCACCAAAACAGTCCCACCATGCAGCAAAAACGCAAAATGTATGGGGCCACAGAAAATAAGACATCAGCTCACTAGACCAGTCATGATGGCCAAGAGGAGCTTGGGTTCCCAACCCTACAGCCCTCATGCACATTTTCCGTGAGACAGTTTTCCCAAGGAATAGCTGTCACAAGGAACTACTGTTGCTGTGCACATCTTATAAAGACACAAAAAGCATGTGTAGCAACTCTGACCACAGGCACATAGTGGATCTATTCCAAAGGCCACGGCCATTGACTCAAAACCTCCCCCTGGCAGCACTTGTCATGGTACAGGGCTCAAAACTAAAGGTCAATACTGTGTTAGTTCCTCTTCTTTCTCCAGGGTTGCTGCTGCATTCTGTTCCCCCTGGCATGAGATATACTGCGAAGCCCGAGTTTTGGGTCAAGCTATGTTTTTAGGTGATATTTTTAACACAATGGCCAGGTTTGTGTCTTAGCTGACCATGTAAGCGTGGGGCAAGGCAGCTCAGTTCAGTCGTCATCATGTTGTCCAGCATTTCACAGGGGATGCCACAGACTGTGACCAAAGTCATCCCTGGGGAAAACCCAGTTCCACGCAGATAAACTGTTCCTCCATTCAAGTCACCTTGGAAAAGGACAGAAAATGGGATTTAAGACAGAGTCTTGCCAACAAGGGTATTTTTTTAATTCATAATTTTTGCTATTGTGCCAAAAATACCCCCGGTGACCACAGTGCCCCACAATACCACCCACAGAGCTACAGTAAGTCTTTGTGACTTACCCCAATTGCGATGCACAGCTGTCACCATCAGCTGAGAGGTGAATGTCAGGTTGGAGGAAGCCCAGCCCCTGGGGACCTGGAGGCCCAACACATGATACTCGCCAACAGGGAGCAGAGGAGCTGAGCACTGCAAAGTAGAGCCAGTGATGGTGACACCACTACAAGAAAAGTCTCCAACAAACACATGGATGGTATCCATCTCGGTGACCCGTGATACAGTCACTGTTAAAAGGAGACCAGTTGCAACAAGTGAAAGGAAAACTGGGGTAAATTCATTGTTGTAACTTATTCTTCCAAGGTAATAGGAGATGCCATCTACTTTTAGACTCAAAGCTTTAGTCCCATTACCTGGTGGCACCGTGCACTGGATAGCTACACAGGTGACACTGAGAATGAGGCAAGGGTGGTGATTGATGAGAACAGAAGTCATTCTCTTTCCTTTCAGTGCTGAGCCTGCTAAGGTGAGGAGGCCTCCACCATTGGTACTGAAGTTTTGTGGGTAAAACTGGTACACCTGAGGCAAGATGGTGAGAACACTGGATGCCTTTCTGAAGCAAGCTCGCCCACTTTTCCTGTTGGATATGGAAATGTTGTGCTTCCCTGGGGCAATGCAGTCTGCCTGGCACTTGATGCTGGTCTCATTCCAGAAAGTTACCTTGCAGACAGGCTGGTTATCCACAAGTACCACGGGACTGTCGCTTGGCCATGCCAACCTCTCTCCTTTGATTGTCACGTAGGTGAATGTTCCATTGGTCTCCCAGGTCACCAAATCTACAAGGGGTGTCCACTGTTCATGCAGGTGGAGTGTACATTCTCCAAGGCAGACGCTGCTGATCCCATTGACATTCACTGTGACATTAAGAGTCCAAGATGCCTCAGCCAGCTGCTGGTAATGCAAAGGATGGGCTCCTGGAAGGACAACACAACTAATGGCATCATTACGAGAGTTCTGGATTTCACAGGAATAATTACCCTCCAGGCTGACCTGTATCAAATTCCTCCTGGATTTTAAAGCAATACCAGATATAGTGAGTAACATCCCACCACAGACTGATCCTTGTGATGGGAATATGGAAGTTATCTGTGGAGTTACTGTAAGGGCTTTCAGCCTTGCTGTCACACGGGCATATCCTAACTGCCTCTGGATAACCTGGATGGGGAAAGTCCCCGGTTCCAGGCTGCTCAGTGGCAAGGAACACTGATAAAATATTGCAGACTTGTTGCCATGTTGAAACTCAAGTTCACATTCACTGTGTCCAAGCTTAGCCACAGATCCCGTGATGTTTATCCCCTGGATGCTCAAGTGCAGGTTGCGATCTGTGATTTCCATTTCAACAATGGTAATCAAAGGAGTCAAAGCTCTTTGGTAATTAAAGGTGGTGGTTCTTTTTGCAGAAAGAGTATATTGAAGTGAACTGGCCCTGATGACTACATTTACTCTGACAGAGATGTCTTGTGAATCTTCATTAGACAAATTAGTAGCTGGTGGAGTCAGACACCAAATTGTCTCTTCTGCCAAGTGAGTAACTGTACAGGTTTGCGTGTTCATTGAAACAGAAACCAGGGCAGGGTTTTGGCTAAAGCCCACCCCAGAGATTGTGAGCAGTGTTCCACCTAGAAGTAAAGCAAAACAATGGAGGAGGACATTATATGCAAGAAACAAATCAGTGACTGTCAGTGAACAATCACAAACGACGATTTAGCTGATGAGCACAGCAGACAGTCTTAGCCAGGTCGAATGGAAGTATTATAGCTTAATCTTCAAAACTGATAGCCTTTGCTCTCCAAGCTCTCCATGGCTTGAGCACTTCACAAAGTGTTGAACTAATCACATAAACTCCAAACCTCTGAGTTTCTGTATCTGCTTTTGTTGTGAGCCTGGGAGAGCAATCTGTGGAGGACCTGAGGTTGCATCACAAGAATTTCTCTGTTTTCTATAAAAGTGTTTCCAAGGGCTCATGTAAAATTCACTGCAGGAATTCAACTCTTTCCCAACCCCAGCCAAATGACAAAATAAATCAACCACCTCAAATCTGCTTTTTATGATTTGAAGTAAAACTTTTTTTTTTTAATTCAATGATGTTTTGCTCTGAAACACCCTTAAATTATTTCCAATGTTTAAAAGCTTGGAATGGGATTAATAAATATTTCACTTTTGATTAAATTTACATCAAAAAAGGGATTTTTTTGTCTTTTCAACTTAAAAATTAATGTCCCCTTTGAGATGACTTGAAATTATTGTTTGCTTCAAACCACATTTGTACCCTGCTTTCCACCTAACTTTCACACAGAAAACCTTGAAAGATGGAGGCGTAATGACTGAAAGAAACAGCACAGATGAGTCAGGTGTGGGCGCGCTTTGTTTTCCCAATGGGAACACACAAGGATACATGAGCAAACACTTTGGGAAATCAAATTCAAAGCACAGGCACCTCTGAGCCAGCCAACCAGATTGAGGGATGCTCACTACAATCCCACGTCTCCAGATGTTGCTGTCTGCTGGTTGATGCCTGCATAATAAAGGCCCACAGATTTAAAACACCCTCATTTAAAGTGATGTGAAATAGGATGCCCTTTCCATTCTGGCAGGAAAACCAAGCCCTCAATCCCTTTAACCTCCATAAGTGGCTGAAGTTATAACAACATAGTTTACCCAGAAAAGATCCACAACACGGCTCTACGCTGAAGACCTCTGAGAGGTACTGGATTACTGGCTCAACCCTGCAAAACACAAACAACATAGAAAGAGTTTTTTGAGAGCTGGGTTTTTTAATATTATTTTCTCTCTTACTGCAGCATCATGCTGTAAGAAATTACAACTCCTTTAAGGTTGTAAGGTCAAATGCCCACCTGGCACATCCTTTTTTTTTTTTTCAATCATTTTGGTTGGAAGAGACCTTCAAGATCATCAAGTCCAACCATAACCTAAATCTAGGACTAAACCATGTCCCTAAGAAGCTCATCGATAAGTCTTTTAAACCCCTCTAAGGATGATGACTCAACCACTTCCCTGGGCAGCCTGCTCCAGTGCTTGACAACCCTCTCCATAAAGAAATTTTTCCCAATATCCAATCTGAACCTCCTCTGGCATAACTTGAGACCATTTCCTCTCATTCAATTATGAAAACTGTCTGATCAAGTGGCATCCTGTAGGTCAACTTCAGTTCATGAGGCACAACTGAATTGCCCATCAAAAGAAGCAATAATGAGATTTCTGCCAAACATATCCCAAAGTAGCCATGCCCACAGACAGGAGATGCAAGATGAAGAGACATCCCAACTGCCTTCCCTTTTTGCATTCTCCCACCAGACTAAGGAGATATCTACAGCAAGAGGAAACCCAGCCACAACCTCCTGAAGTCCACTCAGATAAGTGTATAGCTCTGTTTCTGTCCCACCTACATCTATTTTTCCTCCTCCTCCTTTCAAAAACATTCCCAAGTTCTAAAAAGACACATTAGAGAAGTAGATCTACCCAGACATGCAATCCAGCCCAAAAGAGATCATAATGGTCTTCTGAAATGCCCCATCTCCCTCCACGAAGTGGAGGACGAAGTGATGGTGCTGCTAACAGGTTCCAATATCCAATGGGTTCAATCCCTACATGCCATCCCATTGACCGCAGGCTTCCTCCTTCTGAAGTTCATTAATGCAACAAGCAACTTAGGGTGGATTGTGAGCAATAAAAAAGCTCCCTTCTCACCAGTATAACGGTTTTAGGATCATTCCTATCAGCCATCATGTATGAGAGCTGCGTGGCTGAGAAGCAAAACTGTGTTGCTTGTGAATGCATTGTTGCATCCCACTTTCAGGTCTATTTTGCCCCAAATTTTAATTTATAGTACACTTATCTAGGCAGGAACTTGAAGTGTCACCTTAAAAGATGGAAATAGCATCATTTAAAAATTCTCCAAACAAAGCATTTTTTTTATTTTTCAAACTAGCTTTTGTTTTGCTCATGAAAAGTGTTTCTTTTCTTCTGCTGTTTTTCTACAGAAGGATTTATCTGCATTTGACCTGAATCTGTGAATACCTTTGATTGCCTGAATATGCATTTTTCATCAAATCAACTGTTTTTTTCTAAAATGTTTCTCTCCTGCCTCCTACTGATCCAAGGGGAGTTAATTGACTAGCATTAGCAGTTTGCTGACTTGGGTTCCACAGATCAATAAATGCCTTCATAATTATTCATAATTTTATACCACACTGCAGATTTCACCGTTAGGTACAGAATTTGTGAAAACTCTTACCTTTCTTTTCAGATTAACCCTAAAATACCAAATAGGACAGAGAATGAAATTTTTATTTTAGGGAAATTACACACTTTCACTCACCTTTTTGAAGCGATAGTAATGTTGTTGATGATGACAGAAACGTTGTGCCATCCCGCAGCCAGGGCTGGAAGAGTCACATTAACACCACAGTCCATCTGCACCTGGATCTGTGCCCACAAGCCCCCAATTTGCACCTTGATATCTGACCCTCGGTAGCTGGCAAACTGGGATATTCCAATTTGAAGCTCCTGACCCCCTGCAGAGAGGAGAATGGATGAAACTATTTCAGTCCTTCTGTCAAGAGTTATTTTACTGTATGTAACCATCTCCCAAGGAAGACCATGGAGTCCCATTACGCCAGAAGCAGTCCAGTCATGTTCATCAGCTCAAAACAAAAACTAGGAGATGACAGTGGTTCTGTATCCTGCACATCCATTGGCATCCCTAATAAGGTCACCAGCCACCAAAGTTGTCTCAGGATGTTGGCACAGTGAACTTGGCTATGGCCATCTATGGCCGCTCTCAGCCTGCTGGTGCACACTCAGGGTGGGATCCATGCACCCTTACCGTAAACATCTATAAATAACTGCAGCTAATTAGACCCAAATCCAATCTTTCTAAAGCTCACATAAACTGGAGCTGAGGGGTTGTGTGATTTTTCCTAAATTCCTGACAAATAATCCACATCACATTTTTCCAGCATCTTACTCCTTCTTCAGCCATCTAACAGGAGCCTCCCACAGCTAAAAGAAAATTTCCTTGGGTTCCTAAAGTCAGTCACCCACATGCTCCAAAGTGCCTTGTTTTCATGAGATATGGCTTTCTCTCCTATTTAACCTCTGCTGTGAGACAAATTATATTCATATGGTAGAGGATACTTTCCTTTATTTGTGTATACTGCAGTAGTAGAAAAGGACAAGGGCAGTAGAGAAGGGAATTTCATAGCCTAAATCCCTCCTGAAATAGTTTAAAAAATTAGGGTGATATGCCTCAGTCCAAATATAAATGCATTTTCATTGAGAGCACTATATCTGTAGCGAGTTAAGAAAAACAGTCCCTTTATCGTGTAATTTATCTTATTGTAAGGATAACATCCAAAATAACTGTGGTGAATCCCACCACAGCAGCACCTGTTTCTCTTCAGTGACTTTTTAAGACATCCAAGCCACAAGCACAGGCTGAGAGTGGTTTAGGAGATGAATCTTATCTCTCTATATTCTCTGAAGGGTGTGGGTTCAATTGCACAGAATAAGCAGGACAAGAAGGGGTCTTCAAGTCCAACTCCCTGCTGTCATAGACAGCTATATTACATGAATCCCCTTCCTAAATTCATCAGACAAAATATCTTAATATTTCTTTACCATCCCCTGGAGCCAGAAAGCCCAAAATACCCACAGAGTTGCTGCAGACCAGCAGGTGAATATTAGCTGTCCCAGAGCAGCTTCATTTTTGCTCACTCCTCTTCTTCACTGAGCTCATTCCATTTTAAAAGCAGTGATGCATGTGGCACTTTTCCCAGCTACACAGCACAGTAATCAAGAGCAGCTCATCTACTTTACATTCTCACCTTGTCTAAATGAAAATTAACATTTCTGGGTTAGCCCATCCTTACTAGAGATTCCAATCAGAGTAGCAAGTTTCTCTCCCAAGCAGAGACCAGGGTCACTTGGCTTTAGCAACTCCTCCACTGCTGGTATGGTCCCCGTTAACATTCAGCACCACAGCTTCAGATTTGGAGAAGTCTCTCCCTTTCACAAAGCCAGAGAGTCTGTATAAAGCTCCTCTCATCTACCAGCTCCTCTAAGCAGGTCTTGAAATCAGTACTTTTCAATTCTGCATGCGCAAAGAGTCAAATAAAGTTTGAAAGCCTGAGAAGTTGGATATATTAATAATGTGAACTCTTTGGACTCTTGGTCAATTGTCAGCTTAATCCTAGATGCCTGGAAGGCATCAGTGTAATTTATTTATTCTTTTTATTATATAGTAGGAAAATGATATTAAAAGCCGAAGCCATGGAGGTTCTGAATAGAAGATTGAACTCAGCCTCACCACCATTCACAAGATGCTGTAACATTAACAAATTCCTTACACCTGGGTTGCCTGTGGCTAGAAAAATCTCCCCTTGGTGCTATGGTATCTGAATAATATTCAGACGATAAAGGACGCTTTCTCTTATTTATACATTCTGGAGTAATAGAAAATGGCAAGGGCATTTGGGGAAATGAATAGAAATTCTGGCCATGCAGCAAGAAATGCATGTCATTGCTGGCAGTCACCTAACTCCTTGCATCTCCTTCAAGTCCAACCAAACTGCTGAGCTGGGGGGAGCCTTATCAAGATGTGTGCTGGAGAGGTTACAAAAAGAGAGAAGAAAAATAAATTAGATTATTACATCCTTGGAGGAATGGCAGTGAGGTGGGTAGGAAAGCAGGAATATTTCTGTCTTCCTCCTATCTTCTTCTTTTTTTCAGATACTAGGAACCTTGGTTACTGTTCACCATTAATACCTTCTATTCCCAATGCCCAGCCAAAACCTTGTGGGGTTGAAAAGAAAAAGCAAGCACAAGCTTTCAAAAGATAGGAATGCTGAATGGTCCGTGAGATCTGCTTGGGATTTTGGACCCCCAAAGTCCGTAAAGTCCATGCTAGTATTCCAAAGGATCGCAAGGTCAAACTGAAGGAAACAGTCTGGCTTGGAAATGGGAACTAACAATCAGGTGTTGCCTCTTCTACTTTCAACAACCCAAAATGCTCATGATGTGCTTTATGATCAATTCTTTGGGATCCTGGAAAAAGACCTTCTCTAGAGCTCATTCCTCTTCTTGTGGATGAACCTGTTACCAAGAATGAATGAGTGGGATAGTTTCAGAGCAGAGTTAGAGAAATGTGACAGAAAAGGAGCACTATACCACACCTGGCATCCTGTGGACATCATCCATACCAGCCTAAGGCAAGCAACTCATCTGCTAGAGCAAATCCAACATAAACCAACCAGGACTGACCAGGACTAGCAGGAAACAGCTAAGATGCAGTGCTGGATCACCAGACTCCATAGACATAAATTCCCTCTGCCCTATCACCATCAGCAATAAAAACACTTATACAGACGATGCCTAATACATGTTTGCAGACTTTTCACCTGCTATGCCACTTCTGTTTCTGCTCAGTGATACAACAGCAGGGTTTAAGGAAGGATCATACTGGAACAAGTTGGTTACTGTTGTTGACTGGTACCCAGAAATTAACGTAACACTGGCAGCAGCATCTTCTGTCCCCTGGTAACAGAAATTAAGAAAAATGTCAAGGTTAAGAATGCACCAATAATTAAAAAAAACACTATTCCCTGTCTTATCCTCTTCCCTATCCTATTCCTTCATCTCCCATACCTAATGAGTCAGGCACATGGGCACTGATGAAATTTGTATGTACACCGGACTCTACTTAAATGCCTACAGTTACAATGTCTTCAAAGTCATCTATGGAGAGTTATTTCAGACTATGCAGATTTCCATTTGCCATATCCATAATAGTAAATTAAACAGGGGTAATTCATAGGCATAGACAGTTATCCCTATGCTTAAACTATTAGCATCATCCTGGGTATAATTTTGCCATGCAGCAAAGTGCACTGCTGCTAAAAATCCCTAGGCATGTTTTTGCACAACACACAGATAGTGTCTGAAGGAGGCCTGGATGTAAAGTAGAAGACTTGGAGTTGAAGAAGGTTCAAATATGTGAGCAGGAGCTCTCGTCCCAGCCATGTTTAATCGACTAACAAATAACAGAAAGTGGAGACATGCAATTTTACTAGAGTTCAAAGCGCCAGTTTTGTTTATGTGAGGCTTAGCTAATGATGTTACAATCTGGATTTTTTGCTGTTTCACTAGTTTTCATAAATTGCCTAGCTGTTTATCGTTAATTAAGTTCTAAACTGTAGGTAGAGCCCACGGTAAATTTTCCCGCAGCCAAGACTTGGCTGATGGGTTACCATTTGCCCTTCCACTAGTGTAGCTCAGGCTAGGAAAACATAGAAAGACCTGTAGGCTGCTCAGTGTTCCCCAAAAATGTGATTTCTTACCCGAGAGGGAACTTTACATTCAATTCTTGTTGAATTTTGGTCACCCTCCAAAATTGGGCAACACTGAGATCCAAACAACACCAAGTTTACCCCTTCCAGATTGGTCCCCCTGAGAGTCACTCTCAGTCCTCCTAAAAAAAAAAAAACCACACAGTTATTCTGTTACATTCAAGATATAGAACAATATTTTTATATGCAAAGGATTTTTTTTTTAATAGGTAACTACAAAAGGAGCACTGTTCCTCCTTTGATCTGATGATGATCTGCTTCCATCCTTGCTGTGTCTTGCTCTTTCACCACAGATCCTTCTTTCCTAATATTTGAATTCTTGTCCATGATACAAGAGGACTCGGTTTGTTTCTCGGTTTATTTTTTAATGACATACTTATTTAAGCCGGCAAGGTCTGGCCTGTGATCTCAAACTTTGAAAGATCCTCAGCCCAAGAATGAAATAAGGAAGGAAGGAAGAAGCACTAAGAATGGAAAATGAGCTTAACACAGCAGGTGCTTTCACAGTTCAAATAGCTGCCAAGCACCCTGCTGTCAAAAAAGCCTTTAGCATGTGTCTAGGAAACTTAGGCTGGAAAGGGGACTTGGCAGGGCTCGAGTTAGCAGAGTTGTGAGGAAAGTCATGCAGGGCTTGATTCTGTGAAGCACTGAGCAACCTCAGCTCTCCTTTGTGCCTTCAATCACATGCGGGATCATACCCAACACAAGTCAGACTTGCACTTGATCTTTCTGCAGCACCCACTTCCAATGCAAATAGTCAAGGTGCTCCTCTGCTTTTTTCAAGTAAATAGAGGATTCAGGGATATTTCAAACAGAAGCAGAAAATAGGAACTCAGCTTAATGGCAATTCTAACCTGCACCTTGATGTCGTTCAGAGACAAAAAAGAAATAAATTGTCCTTCGAACTTACAGCCATTTGCTCTAAGTATCAGTACTGCAGAGTTTTAGGAGTATGGCTAGACAGACTGCTCAGGAACAATTTTTATTACTGCAGTGTTTATGTGCATGTGCTATATCATCATGACCATATTACAACACAACCAACATTTTATGATTCTTTTGATGTGTGATGTAAGCACACTTCTATGGTAGGGTCATTATATATGGATGGCAGAGTCCCTTATACATTTTCCTCAGAGCATCATTTCTTGCTAATTCTATAAACCACCAGAAAAGTCTAGAAGTTTAATCTTCTAGATTTTCTCAGGCTGGCATAACACCCAGGCAAATAGCAGCATTCAGATAGGTTGACAGCAAGTTCTTTCCATTTACTGGAACAGGGTAGTATCTTTAGAAGGGCACCCCATTCTTATAGAGTTGGGTCACAGGGAACCCCAAGCATGGTATCACTGAGGCCAGTGATGTTTTGACAAGAAGAACCTGATACAGCAAAGTACAAGATGCTTTCTTGGCTTCCTCTCCTGTAACTTTAAGTTTGCAAAGCCAGAAACAACAAGAACTCAAAACTGAAGCCACTTATCTAATGTGATAGTTGTCAGATAAGGAGCCTCAGAGATTTAGAGTACAAAATCCATGTGTGTTGTGTAAACACTGATGCTCTTAAGTTTTGATATTTACACTTATATCCATATGTAATGAAATACCGCATATGTGCACTTTACGATAAGATTGAAGAGAGGTATTTTAAATGGAAGAAATTAAAAACACAGATGGAAGCTGTAATTCTTTCCAATTATAAATGTTCAAGGCATATGTAATATAAGTTAGCATTATACTTGCTTTCTTTTTAATGAGTGACAGATCACTGTAATTGGGAGAACTGGATTGTCAGCGAAGGAAATGACAAGTAAGGCCCAAGCACTGAAACTTGATATTGTTGGCTTTTTCTTTTCAGGGTGTGTTTCTGTTTGTTTGTTTAATGAATTAGAGCAGTGAGTATCAACCTTATGCATTGTATCACCCTCCCACTGGAGAAGAAAAAAAATGGAGGAAAGAAAAGGGTTAGAATATCTTTCTTGCCATATGTTCCAACAAAACATAAAAGGGTGGCCATAACTTCTTGCTTTTCAGGTTAGGAACCCTACATTCTCCTAAGACTACCCCATGGATCATCCACATAGAGGTTCACAGACTATTGTTTCCTCCATTTGCCTGCTCCAAGGTGGCCAAGCATGGCACAATCCATTCTCTAAGCCACATGCTGCACCTAGGCCTTACTCCTGTTCTCGGTGGTGTTTGTTAGCATTAACTCAAAGCACCTCAGTAATGAAACTAGGAGGTTTCCAGACAAAATCTTTGTAACTTTTACTATCAGAGGCTACTTCAGTCACCTTGTTTCTAGATGCATTCCTGGCTGCTTGAAAACAAGTCATACACTGGGAGCATTGGTGCTTACTGCGCAACCCAGGTGTGTCCAGAGTGCTCTTCACATTCCCCCTTGGGTTGGAGAGACTCTTCCCACTCTTAAAAAAGAAAGTGTGGCTTTATACAGCCTTTGGTTAGGCTTAGCTGCAGTTGGCTGGGCACCTTGCTGGAACTTCCAGGGTCTTCCCTGGAACAGTACAGATGAGAGTCATAATGGTCCTTTGGCCCAAGAGTCCTGTGGAAAATCTTCCAAGCTCTTGTCTTCAGGGGTGGAACATATCACCCTCTATTTCCTTTCCTGTTTCAAGGAGACGAGGAGTAACGGAAATGAAAGGAGATTGAGTTTGAGCTTCTTTAGGCTTCTCAGATTTGTATCTAAACACAGAGGAGTTTTCCATTTTATCACTCAAAATATGAATTCACTTCAACTGGACTGACATGAACCAAAGTTTAACCATTTCACAATAAGTCCAGATTAATTCATATATTATAAAGCTATGTGTCAAATGCATATGGGGAAGATAAGCCACAAAACACTAATAGTCTTCTGGGTTGTTGGAATAAAGGTACCTGCACTAGAACTTACTATTCTCAAACTAAACTTGTTGGAAAACTGATTGCCTCCACAAAGAATCAAGAAAAGTTTGTCACTCATTGAAAGAAACTTGTCCCAGTGCTTTTGGGTACACACAATGTGTCCAACTATATTATGTCTTTTTGTCAGACCTTGGTAGTTGAAGAGGAGAAGAACTGAAACACACCATGTAAAGCAAGAAACAAAAAGCAGATGTTCCTTTCAAGATGGTCTGGCATTTGGACCTACCAATCTCCGAAGATGTAGGAGGTTCAATAGCTATCAACTTTGGCTCAACTCTTAGGAAGATGTCTTCTCCCATGCTGCCATTGAGTGCAAAGCCATAAGGTCTCACCAGCAGTGTCACCTGGTAGACTCCAACTGGCAACCTTTTCATCTGGCAGACCACTTCAGTCTGACTGAACGTTATGATGTGGCAGTTCACGTTGTTCACCTCTACCTGCAGGGCCAGCTTCTCCTCAGTGAAACCAGCACCCCTGATAATGACTGTGGCCTGGGATCCACCATCTGAAGGAACATAATCAACAAGATGACTTGTGAATTTTGATGTAGCAATGCCCAGGATTTACTTTCAACCAATAGGTAAAAGTTTTTACCATCTTCATTGGGACATCCTAAAAAGTGCAACACTGGTGATTTCTCATTGTCCCTCATCACACTTATTCCTATCTGTCCTTGTTCAGTTATTACCTTTTCTCTTTATTTTTTATTAATAATAATTCGAGCCAAGAGCCACCTTCTGCTTTAAGCACCAAGCTTATCACTGTAATCATATTGTCAATGTAAAAACATGCCTGTGCTATGTATTTTAAGACTGGAGCTGATCAGAAGTGCCCCAATAGAAAGTGCAATTTCCATAAAACCAGCCATTTCCAGAAGAACACACACACAAAAAATCATCAGCGTCTGGCAGATCTTTTTCACTGAACTGCGTTTTTGGCATTTAGTTCAGACACAAAGCCCCATTACCTGATGAATACTCCACATCCCTGACTAAGGGTGTCAATTCCTGTCTGAACTGGAAAGAGCACGAACCAGAACAGTTTGCAGGGACATCGTTCACCACCACCACCACCTGGAGATAGAGAAGAAGGTCATCCTCAAGCCAGGAAGGGGACAGAAATGTTTTCTAGAGCCACATCTACCGGGTAGATCTGCAGAACAATGCCAGTAGCCACACTGAGCTATCGAGAACGTTCTTACTGTGCCAGCACAGGGCACCATCAGGCAGCTGTTTGTCCCGCTGCAGACTCATTACAAATCTAATTTCAAGGCTTGCTAGGGCTCAGTCTTAAGCAAAGGAGAGCACAGCTTTGGATGTTTTATCACCAGCCTTTCTCAGTGTCTGCAGGATTCTATCTCGCGTCTTGCTGGGAGCCACAACTCCTCCAAACTCCTGCTCTTCATTGAAGACCCTGCTTGCCATACCCAAGGAGTTCTCACCCTGCCTTGGGAACAAGTTTATTATGATTAAAGCACCCTGTAAGACTAATTAGAATGGATATCAAAATGTGTCCTTGCAGCATGCAGCCCTCATTTTTTTTCGTTTGTTGTTCATGCTGAAACAAGAAAGCTGGGATGTGACCTTGGTTATCTAACAAGAGATATCAAGAGGTATCTCTCCTAACATCTCAACATCTCAGAATGGTCAAGTGGCAAAGCACAGGGAGTAGGAAAGCCCCACTTCATCTCTCTCCCAGGTATTAAGGGTGTGTGCCAAGAGGTCATACCAATGCCTGCAAAAATCAAAAGCAGACTGTCTCTGAGAAATGCAGGGAGCACAGAGTTGCAAGGTACTCTGCTTGAACAGAGAAACAATAATTAGAGGGACAATTTTACACTTGCTACTAGCAGCAAGCCAGAATAAAGTTTCAAAAATGAGGAGGAAATCTGATTGCTGCTTCTGTTCTTGTTTCCTTTGGTCTATTTGAGGGTATGTCTGTACCACAGATGGCAGAGATATCATACCTGGTTGAGCCACTGGAAGTAGGGATGTAGTCATCATGTCTGGGGAACAGGCTTGCCAAAAAAACTAGGATGACCTAGTCCCAAGTGCTGCACAGCTGTGCTTCGAGCACATCCAGCATCACTCTGGTTTAACTACAATGCCCAGCAGCCTTTGCTGCAAGCAAAGCCAGCAACGCGCATTGCTCAACAACATCTGAGTTTGCAGCACATGACTCCATCCAGCAGACTCATTCAGCCAGGAATCCCTCCTCGCTCCCTTTTCGTGCAAGAACTGAGACCCACAGAGGCTGAGGGACTTGCCTAATTCACAGACTAGTACCGCAGCCACCACCTCATTTATTTTGCCTATCAGTGTAACAGCTGGAATTCTGCAAATTAATAGTGTCATTCCTGAGTTTGGTGGCCAGCACCATAAGACCCAGGGGTGGTACAAAGATGTCAGCCCTTGGCCACTGCCTCAAAAGAAATAGGTTGTCTTCCATCACTCATGATGATCATTCTCCTCACCTGCAATATGCTCTTGGAGGAAAGTCCTGCTGCACAAGCCAGGGAGATGAATCTGACTGATTCATGGCAAAGCACGGAACAGGAGATTTCCGAAAGAATTTAATGGCAAAAGTAGGTTCCTGAATACCTGTGACCTCCCTGACTCAAGTGAATCAGTAGGAAGTGTGACAGCACATGAACTCACCTGTGGTTTGTTATTGAAGGTAGCAAGCATGTCCCCAAATATTGGCCCAATAAACACACCCCCATCATAAACCACACGACTAGAAACAGTTGGCTTCAGACCAATGAGGTTTTCAGCAGAGACCTGGAAAAGAACAAAGAATCTGAATTCCTTACCCCTTTCTATCCTGTGATTTTAAATTAAAATCTTTCCCCCAGGGTTCATACAGAGTCATTACAAGGCAGCAAATAACTCCTGGAAATCTCTTCTCACACTTCTTCTGTGACTTCTACCTCTAGATCTAAAGTTTCATTGCCCAAGACTTCACAACACCTTCCTGTTCCCATCCTCACCTTACAGGTAAGAAACTGAGGCAAAGAGATTCAGGAACCAAATTTGCAAATAAACTTCCAATACTGACAAATATAATTTGGAATCAGGCAAGGAAATAGGTTTGAACATCGGCTTCTCAAAGACGGGACTTTAGGTGATAAAAAGACCTGTGCTACAGCTGAAAATGCAGCTTAAGTCTTTTTTTGCCATCCAGGTCAATGCCTTGAGCATGAGAATTCTTTGCTTCAAAACTAATTTTACACTTTTAGAAGCTGGATATACAAATAAATATTTTTTTCTTTCTGGGAAAGAAGCAGCTCAATCTGAGTCCTTATTCAAAAAAGATACTTGTGCTTGAAGGAAAACTTACTAAATCTTGAGATAGGACAGAGTGAACTGAACCTTAATCTGTGACTTAAAAGAACCATATATGAACCCATACAGAATAGTTCTTAGAAAAAGACCTTCCTGTCCCGTGAATGAAGCCACAAACCTGTGTTGAGATTCAGTTACTGAACTATGTGATTATAACTATTTTCATTTCAGTATAGCAGACACTTCATTCTGCACAACTGCAACCAAGCACAGAACTTACAATCTAGCTTCCTCATTTTGAAGCACAGACTCTGCAGATGTAATTTCTTCTCCTGTAACTACAATTGCTTTTTTAATCATCTAATCTGTAATTTGCTTAAGCTGCTATTCCTGATGGGAAGACACTTAACTTAAGGTCCCATCCGTGTCTGCATAAAAACAAATGCTGAGAGAATTAATCAGCCAAGGCCAAGACTTTGAATGAGGTTCAAAGCAGGTGTTAGTAAAAGAAATTACTATACATTGATAATAATGGGCAAGTCCCCAGCTTTTGTCTTCCAAGTCAGAGTCCAGATTCTTTCATAGCAAGAGTTTGAGTCTTTGGTCACGATTAAGTCACTGGTGTTGAAGTACGGGGCTGTAGAACTGCCGGTGTTGTCTTGCAAAAGCTGACGGAGATGGTGGGAGGAGATGTGCACTGAAACGCCTGCAAAAGACATTAGAAAAAAGTGGATATCCTCATCCTTAGGAGACCACAGCTACCTGCTCCTAGAAAAGAAAGACGTTTCATTATCAGTGTGAGGCTGTTGTGGTTCAAATATCTGTAACTACCAGCAGCAGAGAGAAATTTAATGGGTGTCAAATGCCAAAAGATCTGCACTATTTAATAGCTTAGAAAACCTAGAAACATTTTCCCAGTTGGGACCATCAGAAATTTTGTGTAAATAATACTTTTCATTACATACAACCTACATTTTTGGGAGGCGTGAAATTTCAATGTGCAAGTTATGCTCCTTCAAAATAGAAAGGTCAGAACCTACCTAGGTGTGAGGGGCATGGGGGAACCAGCCTCTCAAGAACACTTTGGAGAGTTCAATCCCAAATAAATACAAATGATGTTTAATTTCTTTTGACATAGACACCTGGAGACATCTAAAGCTGCAGATATAATAAATATTTCTAAACCAATTCATAAGAAGGAGGGGAAAGTACAAGACCTGGGAACAGGGTAAGAGGAATGACTCTGTTTTTAAAAGATTATGTTCAAAGCAGGGCACTATTGAGATGCATTTTCCTATTTTACCATTTGACTTTATAACTGAGTCACCAGTTCCTCAGTCAAGAACTTTATAATTGGCCTTGCTCACTTTAATCCTAAGCTTCTTTGATTATATATACCAAGTGCAAGAAAACCTAACACACCTAAAGGGTGATTAACTCAAGCAATTGTATGCACAAAGCTTGTGTGGTATCTGCAAACCAATTAACAGTCCCGATAATCCTAGAAGAGAATTAATTTCCTGGTAACCTGCAAGGGTCTTATCATACAAGAAAATCAGAAGTACACATGTTGGAGAAACATCAGCGTAATGAAATCTTGAGATGCAAAATCTTCTTTAAAGCCAAGTATTTCATAGTGGTTGCCTGGATTTTGGAACAACCCTGCCTATAATCCTTAAATCTTGTCTCAAATGACATAAAATGCAAAGATCTAGAAACTATCACAATAAGTTTAACCTGCCGGACTGTATCCCAAGCATTTCCAAGTTTCAATATTGTCTCTTCTTCACTTGGCTTCCTCCAAAGGAAACCCAGGAACTGGGCTTGCATCTTCTCTTACCTGATATTACTGTGTTGGCCAAGTGGATGCAGAAAGTCCCTCCGATAGGTGGGGATGACTTTTGGAGTCTCTGAATGGTGAGGCCAACTCTCACATCCTCCGTGGAGACATAGAGGTAGCCATCCTCCTTAGAGCCTTCCCCAAGCAAAGCACCTCTGTGTGACAGGGTTTGCATGAAGACATAAACAGTCAAGAACCCCACTTGTGACACCCCCATGTCAACCACCACCCATGGGAACAACAGTCTTGAAGGACCTGGGGAGAATACATTCAGAGTTCAAACAGAATTGAATACTCCCAAGTTATACCTACATGATGTAGACAACACACATGACAGAAAACAGTGGAAAAATACCCTTTTTTTAATTGTGATAGAAGAAATAGTTAATGCAACACCAAGCACAAGCAAGTCCTGCCCCAGTACTGGTAGTTTTAAAGGATCAACAATGCAGCATAAAGCTTTTTTACTTAATCCTGTAGTCTCTTTGAGTCTATTAAAATCTTAATTCCCCTGAATTGCAACAAAATTTCATATAGGACTTCAACCAAACCCCAGTTTCAAAAATTTAATTTTTTTTCCCTTGTCACTAAAACTCTCTTTTTTTAAAGGAAAGATAGACTCTCTGTGATACAATGATGCCACCATGTGGTTAAGTGTCTGGTTAACAGCTGAAGACTCTGAGCTCAGCCACGGCTTTTGCAGAGCAAATTTTAATAATATGAAGCCAAAAGGACCTGAGAGCCTTCTCATCTGATGTACAGCCAGTACATCAGATTTTAGCTAATATTTCTGTCCCAACTGTTGCAAGTAATAATAAAGCCCAGAATATGCTCAGTTAAGAAAAAGAGCCAAGTTTATTTTGAAGACATTCTAAGACAGTGACCATCCCACCCATTTTTAAAGCATGAACTGACTTTTCTTTTCAGTCTTGACTTCAACATCACACACCGGTTTCCTTTATTTCTTCTTTGGTGAGATGGAAAAGCTGACCAGTGCCAAACATTTCTTTTTCTCCTTGTTGAGAGGTACTGTGATCAATCTGTCTCATAATCCTCTTTCAGATAAGCTAAACGTTGAGCTTCTTAGATCTTTCCATCCAAGGCATTTTCACACCAGTCTTTTCCTTTGTGCTGACCAGGATTATGTCTCTGAACCCCAGCAGGTGACTGATGAATTCACCAAAGCCTTGGATTTCACTTGGCTGCTCTGGAAACCGGACCAAACAGGCTAATTTTCTTCAATTTTTAGCCACTGCTTAAAGGAGAATATTTCTCTCTTTAGGCCATTCAAAACTAACGACACATTGCTTTGCTTTTGCTGGAAAGAGGAGACACCACAAGGTAAGACACCAAATTAAGTTACAGCAGACTGACGTTCACCTTCTTCTGAAAGGAGCTTTCCTATGGACACCTGAGCAAGTCAATAAGTGAAGTAACTGATCCAAATGAAGAGCTGACTGCTGTAGAGAAGGGGCTGCATCATTCCAGCTTCACTCTTGCCTGGCTCTATCCCCACTAGGTCCTTGCTGACTCAAGTGGACACAATCCAACATTTACAGGACTTATTCTCTGCCAGTAGGGCCCTTTAATGTTGTTCTCTCTGATCTGCTTAACTTTTGGCTTGACCTCCTCTTTCATGTTGGGATTTCCAGAACACAAACCATCTCAGTAAACAGAGACACATAAGGTGGACTTCCATTGACTAACACAGCAACAGGTGTTATTCAAGTTGTTTGGGAGCATCTCTGGCTGTTCTCCATCCACTGTTCCAGAAGGTCATATAGTTCCTTCTAGTCCTACGTCATATCTTGGTGGCCCACACATATCTTACATACCCTAGATTAGCTGAAACATCTTAAGTACCTCTGGTTCAGCAGCTGAATGCCACTCATACTATGGAACTTCAAGAATCAGAAGATCTGATTAATACCAGAATCAGGTACCTTTCACTAAGATGTCTACAACATAGGTTCAAGATCCTACATGGTGAGCAAAGCTCAAAGCTGAGTACAAATATCTCTGTGTGATTCAGCAGTTTAAACAGTCTGAAAATGGTCCATTAGAAATGCCTAGATGAGAAGACCCCAACGAAACCACAAGGACTGCCAAACTGCAACCTTATCCTCCACTGCTTCCCATGTCCAGTCTTGGACAAAACTTGCTCCAGATGTGTCAGGTTGAACTGCAGGATTACAGGTATTGAGATAACCTACTCACTGTCCATACCTTAGGGAGAGAAGGGGCAGACTTGCACCACAGCCAGACACCATCCAGGACACATTGTAAGTAGGAGAAGAACCCGTCACAGATACTTTTTCAACTACTCTCCCTCCCAGCCAAGGTGGTTTGGGATCCCTCTGAGAAACTGAAAGAAAAAGAGCACACGCATTCATTAGAGCAAGGAAAATAGCTGTCTTTATGCTGAGGTTATTTTCAATTCATAGCTTCTTGGGTTTTTGTTTTGGTTTGGTTTTTTTTTGGTGTTTTGTTGGTGATGGTTTTGTTTTGTTTTATTTTTTTCTGGGCAAGACAATTGAAGAATTTGTAGAAACACATTTGAAAATAAACAAAAATACTTTTTTTTTGTCAATTCCTTCTTGATTGTTTTCACCACAAAAAATATAAGTTCAAGAAAACAGAATTACTTTTGTGCCTGTTGTGAAATACCCTTCCCCTTTGAAAAAGTTTCAACCAGCCCCATAATTAAATATTTCAATGGAGTAGCCTGGAAAGGTTGTAACATTAACAGAAAAGAAATAAAAAGATTCCTTTACCAGCCACAGCTCTGTCTGCAATGATGACTTCATCAAGGTAAAATGACCCAGATTTTTTATTTTGAAGTACAGGGCTCAACAAGTCAATCTGATGCACAAACACTGGAGAATTGGCAGGGAGGTCCTGGAGAAGCGCGGAGCGATTCACACAACCCTTCCAGAGGTCAGTGCAGGTGAATGTCCAGCTGGAAGACACCAAAGATGTGCAAGCTCTCTTTTGCTATGAGGTAGTGGCAATAATTGACTTTTGAGGTGCTTTGTGAAGCTTCCAGGTGACATCAGGTACTGCTGTTATTACTACAGTTGTTACTTATACATAAGACACATACTCAATGACTTGTGGTCACTCTCTATATGTCTTTGTTGGGTGTTAGTGAGAAACAAAGATTCAGATTTCTGTTTAGGTATCCATCTGTGCATCACAAGACTGGGGTGTGAGAATGACTGTGGCTGCTCTATTTTTGGCAAAAACACTACAATAATCTCAGTCACTTCAACAGGAGTAAATCCAGAGATCAGGACTCTTGGGAATACCATATGATTTCTCAAGGCTTCCATCTCTCTCCATCGTGTAGTAATTTAATCCAAACCCCTTTTTACCCTTCCAGGCATGCACACACACCCCTCACACCACCTTACACATACCTGAGCTGCCAAATTATCTTCCTGAAGTTCTCCAGAGACTCCTGATTTTTTAAGTTTGCCTGCCCCTAACTGTAATTCTAACACCAAATGTTTCCTGCTCATCTAAGTGAAATAAAGAAAGCCAAAGATTATATCAACTTTCAAAATTTTGTTTACCAATGATCTCACAAGAAAAAAAAAAAATCATCTATTTGTCTCACTGCAGAAAATCTATATAATCATAACAATCATTTGGGTTGAAAAAGACCTTTAAGATCATGGAGTCCAACTGTTCACTTAACTGTCAAGTCCACCTCTAAACCATATTCCTAAGAACCTCGTCTATGTGTCTTTTAAATACCTTCAGGGACGGTGACTCCACCACTGCCCTAGGCAGCCTGTTCCAGTGCCTGACAACCCTTTCCTAATATCCAATCTAAACCTTCCCTGGCGCAACTCGAGGCCGTTTCCTCTTGTCCTATCACCAGATTTTTGTCCTAACACCCAGATTTACTCAATAAGTCCTCAAAAATAATGGAAATATGTCTGAGGAATGCCTTTGCAGGGCCAGAGGATGTGTGAGCTTCCCCCAGCTGACAGATTGTTTCTGTACAAATAAGAACTTATTTCTAGTTTTCCTTGGACACCTTACTATGGTAAGTGTCATCACTGGAAACTATAAGCATCTGGATACCTTTTAGAGTCGGCTTCATTGAAATCGCAAAGGCAGGTAAGGTTCCTCTTCACTGAACATAAAGAGACATTGGTGTAGGACACTGAGATATGAAGGACATTGCTCATATGGCCTTTATGTGCAAAACACACCTGCAAAAATGGGGGGAAAAAAAAAAAAACTTTCACAAATCAAAGCAGGTAATTTATGAGTAATGTCCATAGAAGACATTATATTCTATTTCATATTAGTAGGGAAATATTTTATTCAAGGTCAGATTTGGTTCTTAGTATTCACTCCCCAGTGCAACCTGCTTAGCAGAAGCACCCACTTACATGTGTGTATTCAGCAAGGTCATATCTTGGTAGAGTTGATGGGGAAGTTTTCACCAACTGGCTTGGTCTGTGAATGCTGAACCTGCCACAGAAAGGTTCTGTACCACTGACAATGTGTCCTGTGGTAACGAAGTCCTTCATATCTGACAGAATAAAATATATAAATATATAAAATAATAATAATTAAAAAAAAAACACAGGGGATGACAGGCTTGAAAATAATTCAGAAGACACAGTCAGGAGATTCATGAAAGCACAGGAAGTGAGTATCCAATACTTGTCAAAAAGTCTTTTTCTTAAGTATTATTCTACCCAGATAAATTGTGAACATCTGCAGGGTGATTGTTCACCAGTTTAAGGGTGCTGAAAAGCACGAGGGACCATTAAATTACTGTTCTGACCATAAAATCTCATGTCAAATAACTCTGTCTTTAGCCAGATAGAGTATTTTGACCCAATCTCTTTCTTTCCAGAAAACACTCAGAGAAAGCTGGAAAATTATGTATAAAGCAATAGTGAATCCACCTTCCCCTTGGAATGTTTGTTCCATTGGTCTATCAATGATGTTGTTGAAAAACTACTGGGATTTCTTCTGTTTCTAGTACATAAGAGAATTTCTTCCATCGGTAAGTACCGACAACTCAACTTTTCTCCCAGTGAAAAATAAAGCCTGCCAAATGAAGTTAATAGCAGGGCTTGAGGGGAAAGAAAAAAAAAAATCAAAATGTGGTCATTTTACATTTTGGGTCTTTGCACAACAAGCGATGGGCCTGTTGAAATCTTCACTGGAAGAAATTATGAATGCAGTAGTTTGGCGGTGTTCAAGGGCAGACTTTGTAAATACAGGGCAAGGAGAATCACTAAAGTACATATATTTAAAAGAAAAAAAAAATCACCCTCAAGAGAATAATTGAGCTGAAAATACTTTCTATCTGGAGAGAATTAATGATTAATTATTTTACATAGTCATCCAGTTTTTAGTCTTCCCTAGGTATCCGTTTTGGTTTCTCTTGACGGCAGGACACTGAGGTAGATAGAGCTTGGTCTGAATGTGTGTGGCTGCTCCTTTATTCTTCTGTCATCCATTCACCACAATTTCACCATTGTTCTCCTGTCTTTTAGGACCTAAATAACCATCATTGGCTTTTAGCTCAAGTTTTTCCTTTTTGTTTGTTGGCAGAACTGTAGATTTGGAATCACATAATTAGGTTAAGAATGTCCAATTTCTATTCCATTTTTTTTGCCTAAAGCTTCCCTCCATTAACAATTAAGTTAATTAACTACTTTCCTCCACTTGGAGGAACCAATCACCAAATATACATATTACTGGCTAGGACTTGTTCTCCATCCATACTAAATACAAGGACATGAGACGAGGTGTCTAGGCAGTCATCTGCTTTTTGGCATAGGATTAAGACACTGTTCTTGTTGTCAGGTATATAAAATAAAGGAACATTCTGATGTGCACAATAGCTTCATGATAGCAAACTATTATAAATATATATATATTTTTTTACAGAAGCAATTAATGTTTTATGCCTGTCTGACCAGTCAAGTGTACCACAGATATTTGCACTGTTTCAGTTTCAGTCATCAAGAAACACTGAAAGTGAAGAGCTCCAGAGCCAAAATCGTTCATTTCCACAGCCTGAGCTGTAGCCATGGGCTACGCCAGGTTTGCTTTTCCAGCAGGCATATTGAAACATCAATAATTTCACATGTGCCAGAACTTGGATTTTTTATCTCTACTTCTAATAGTGATAGAATCATTGAATTGTTTCAGTGGAAAGACACCCTCAGGATCATCTAGTCCAACTGTTCACCTAACCGAACTCTAGCATTAAACCATGTCCCTAAGAACCTCATCTAAATGCCTTTTAAGCCCCTCCAGGGATGGTGACTCCACCACTGCCCTGGGCAGCCTGTTCCAATGCCTGACGACCCTTTCCGTGAAGAAATTTTTCCTAATATCCAATCTAAGCCTTCCCTGGTGCAACTTGAGGCCATTTCCTCTTGTCCTATCACTTGCGATGTGGGAGAGGAGACCAACACCCTCCATTCTCCAAGCTCCTTTCAGGCAGTTCAGAGATCAGAAGGTCTCCCCTCACCTCCTGTTCTCCAGCTGAACCCCTCAGGCACAATCGCTTCTCTAGTCCTGCTGGCCAAACTATTCCTGATACAAGCCAGGATGCTGATGGCCTCTTGGCCACCTGGGCACTCACTGGCTCATGTTCAGCTGCTGTCACCAACACCCCCAGGTCTTTTTCCCCCAGGCACTTTCCAGCTGCTCTTCCCTGGGCCTGTAGCATTCATGGGGTTGTTGTGACCCAAGTGCAGGACCCAGCACTATCAACTAAAACATATTACCTGCTTTAATAAGTGTGTTGCAATGACCACATCATGCAACATATTTCAGAAAGAATGTCTCATCACTACATTAATCATATTGGTTTAAATATCTGTTCCATAAACTCCCCCATCAGAATACATCCAAATAATGAATAGCTGAGAAACATGAATGTATGTACTTAAACCCATCAAAAGTGTACTTTTAATGCCATTAAAAGTTTGAAGGTCATTTATTTCATAAAAGGAAATCAGCTCTCACAGTAAATACTGCTTATTTGTCACAGAAGATCACTACCTTCTTTCTCAAAGTCATCGTGGAAGAGGATTTTAGCAGAAGCTGGCTTGGTTTCACATTCTATTGAAAGGAGTTCCTCTATTGCTGTTTGCACCTTTAAAAAAAATTAGGAACATGAAAATTAGCTGCAGTCCAACAGTTTCTGGCTCATTTCAGCAGAGAGCTCCAACACACATCAACACGTTTTTCATCAGGTGGGGAGCAGTGGCGAGGCAGCTCTGAATGAGCAGGTAATCAAATGGAGCTGAATTTTACCATCTACAACACAGAGCATAAAATTTCAGGTCTGATACCCTTCAGGAGTGTGAGACATCCTCAGAAAGGTGCAGATTTCTTATACAAATTATATCACGGCCTGGGCGTCTGCATGCTCCTCCTGTTGTGTTGACCAGATGTCCAAGACTCACCCAAGGTAGTTTTGACAGTGACCAACTACTGCATCAAGAGCCTATGGGATTTTGAAGAAGCCAGACTAGAGCTCCTGCCTGGAGGAAGAGCCATTCACGACAAATTACATATTAGAGAAGAAATCCAAGGGTCCAGTACCTAAAGATACCACACACTTCATTGCAGACTTGACAGGCCAAGGTCAGATGTTGTGATATGCTTAGAATATAGCTGGGAATCAATCCCCCAAAAAATCTCACTGTGAGACACTCCCAGTCACAAAAATCACTTCTACATCATGTAAAGTTTATCTCAACTTCTGGGTCAAACACTTAATGGCTGCCAAGTACCAGAGTTCCCTCCACTACACCCCAGCAGAGGACTGGGTGTCTGCATTTAAGGATGCCTACCTGGTGAGCCGTAGCATTTGTGGGGATCAATCTGCGTGATATGTTATTCCAGGAGACACTGAAACACCCTGTACCAGACACAGTCAACATCTGGCAGACAAAGAAACAAACAAATAAATGATATATGAGATGCACAGTTTTCAAACCTGGTGTATGGATCTTCTACTGAGGATTTTACATCCAGCATCTTGCCTTTTTAAACCCTCTGTAAATCAAAAGTACCTTCAGCTGCTCTTAAACTGTTTTTGTCCTCCACGGTCTTTCCTGACACAAGCCTTGGGCTCCCATTCTTAACATTAACAGGACCATAAGGGATACTGCACCTGTGCAGATATTCTGACAGCCACTAAAGCTTCTGACCTGCGGCTCTGAGATTTACACACCAGAACAAACTTTGCTCGTTGCTGAGCGCTTCATCAAGCTGAAACTTTCCATCATCAAGTTGCAATATAGGGTTGACTGGATAACATGCACTTTGAGTGCTCTGATACTAAGAGAAGGAACTAAAAACTATCTCCAACTTGTATTAATTAGTGTTAAGTCATGAGGTGAGGTGCTAATGTAAAGATAAAACCTGAGGGGAGTCGGCATTGCTTACATTTTAAAACATAATGCAACTATAGGGTTCACATCTGCCCACCAAAAAGCCACAAACACCTTCAGCTCATGATGTTATTAATCAGATTTCTCAGCAGGTTAAAACAAGGTCACATCGAGCACGGACAAAGCCTTTACAATTAGGATTTGCTACCATCCCTGTCAACTGAACCAGGGCTGATCCAGCTGCCAGGTCCAAGCACAAAACACTGACCTGCACTTCTGGACGCTGCAAGGCATGAGCCCGAATTTCGTGCCTCTCGATGTAGTAGTTGTTCACCACATGGGGATTAAGCCACGTGTTATGTATCTGGACTCCGATTCTCATCCCATTGCTGGGCACCTCTCCATGGTGCAGCGCTTCCAGGTAGTACTTGGAGCCAACAGTTAGTTCAAATTTCTGGGATTTTGGCTGCCAACTCTCACTCCAGCTCTTCACCCAGTTCTTGGACCATTCTGAATTACCAGCAGGGAGAGAAGCTATTCTCACCTGTGTCCAGATCAAACAAATTAATCACTAACAGAGACATTTCGCCATCCCCAAAAGACACTTCGTTCAATATCACAGCTCAAAAAAAAACCAAAACAGACTTGTGCTTATAGCTGATAGCAGTGGGTTGATGATTGACCCATTCCTTCCTATTACACAGGAAAAAGCTGCCATCTCAGATAGCTTTGGTTTAGGTTTTGATACTATAAAGTTAATTCTTATGGCTGAACCTAATAACAGTTCCCATACAGCTTTTTATGGATGACTTCAGTTCTACATCTTATGTCCTCCAAATACGAAAGAACTATGTCTACAGTCTTCTGAGATGCAGTAAGTTACCATTATTAAGACCAGTAATGCTACTTTTTAAAAAATAAATAAGGAGAAGTAATTTATGTTACTCTAGCCCTGTTGACTTACTAGGCTTAAGAACAGCTTAGATAAATAGATCACCATTTATAGGCTCCCGTCAGCTTTACAAAGGGAAGGACCAATGTCTTCAAAGGGCAGAATTTCAATAGGGAAAAAAAAGAAGTAAATGGAGGAAGTGAGATAAAAAACCTTCAGGTTCCCTTGCACAGGTTGTTAGTGATGCTGATATAATGAACTGAAAAAATAAGGTCTTCTGGAAATGGCAATCAAAGTCTCTGATTGCAAGAGTGAGTGTTTTTTATGACGTGAGCAGCTGATAGGGCCAATATAAAACAGCAAATCATACAGTTTTCACTCTGTAACAGATTAATAATAAGGGTCAATAAGCCAATTCATACTGGGGAAATTCCCACTTATGATACCTTAATTAAAGCTCTTTCCTATCAAGTTGTCCTTTTTTTCTCTGCTAAGAGTAATACCTTTTGTTCTGGATCCTGGGACAAACTTAAATGGAGAGACGCCTGACCATCCGCCTGAATCCAGAAGGTGTAATTGTTGGTCTGAGGAGCCACAAAAAATCCACGAAGCCTGGAGCTAAGTGAAAGCAGAACACCCATAAACAAAAGCAGAATAACCATAATATGCAAAAAAAATACTGAAAAAAAAAAACACAAACAAAAACAAAAACCAGCCCCACACCCCACCTTCACATGTACACTGATTAACAAGGAAAGACTGTGAAACCAAGATATAAAAAACAAATTCAGTGATTTTCAAGCTGGAAGAAGCTCATAATGAACTGTTTTTGTATTAAATGTTGTTTATGATTTACAGAAATTTTCAAACAAAAAAAAAAAAAATCCATGAAGATACGTATGGTTTTGTTGTTGATGATGTTTTTGTGCATTTCTTCTCAAGCAAGGTCTTAACCCTGAGCGAGCAGAAGACTCAGAATCATGCACAAGATCAACTGAGGAAAACAGAGAAGTAATGGAAAAATTAAAACATTCGTGCACATTGCACAGCTTTATAAGGGTGTATCTGAAGAGACTATGAGCACCAACACAATTGGGATATATTCGCATCTTGGGGCAAATCAGTTTATTTCATTAACTCCAGCTGCCAACATCAGCTGAGGATCTGGCCCTCCACATCTGTCCAAAGCTCCCAAGACAGCTTCTAACTGGAGCTCCTTCCACCTCCGCAGCAATTCCTTTTGTGATATTTCACCACATCTACGCCAGGGAGAGCAGAAATACTGATTTAAAGAAAAAGGGGGGGAAATAAAACCCTTCCCTGCATATTTGGAGCTTCAAAAGGACCTTGGAACAGAGGGTCTGCTTTGATTTATAGAAGCTATGAAGTAAGGCTCTGCTATAAAGAGCTGTCAGGTGGTATTGCTACACTTTACACCGCTACAGGTGATTGCCGTGGCTTCATCTCTTTTCAAGATGACTGAATACCTGAAGGACTTCTTTGCCCCAGACAGAAATCTTACTGGGGAACTGGCGTTAGGTACAAACTGCCATCTATATCCAGGACCTGCTTCTGTCAGATCAGAGGCATCATCCCAGACTTCAAAGAGAAGCCCTCTGTTTCCTAGAAAGTTAAAATAAAAGTGTTCTCAGTAGCAGCCAACAGAAATCCCAGAGCACATGCTAGAATCAGTGGTGTAAGGAAACAGGCCAGAAAAGAAAATTTCAATAATAAATTGGCTCTGTTTGTGGATCTTTTTCGCAGTCCAAGGCAGCACAGAGATCTCACTTTAGGGAATTTGTTCTACCTTGAAATCTTCCACCAGAAAGAACAAAATTCTGCAGAGAGCAGGGCAGCCAACCAAGTTCATACATCTGCTCCTGCAGGAAAAGGTACTGGGATGACCCACAGTGAAAATGAGCTGAGCCTCATTTTATGCACAATAATTTCCTACTGCAGTGCTCCACTCAAGCAATGTCCCAAGGAGCCTCTGCAGTAGCTCTAGTTCAGCTATCCTTCCTTTAAATATTATCCATATTTTCTTCCCCTCATTTTGCACTGCACTATGCACCAGGTTGACCTTTGTCCCACCATCACCCATTTGCAAGCTGTGAGCTGAGCTCTCCACTGTGCCTTTCCTTGCTATAGGATCATAGGATAGTTTGGGTTGGAAGGGGCCTTCAAATCTCATCCAGTGCCACCCCTGCCATGAGCAGGGACATCTTCACCAGCTCAGGTTGCTCAGAGCCCCGTCCAGCCTGGCCTGGGATGTCTCCAGGGATGGTTCATCCACCACCTCCCTGGACAACCTGGGACAGGCTCTCACCACCCTCAGTGGAAACAATTTCTTCCTCATGTCTGGCCTGAATCTCCCTCCTTTAGTTTAAAACCATCACCCTTTGTCCTATTGCAACAGTTCCTGCTAAAAAGTCTGTTCCCATCTTTCTTATCAGCCCCTTTTAAGTACTGAAATGCAACAATAAGGTCTCTCCAGAACCTTCTCTTCTCCAGCTGAACACCCCAACTCTCTCATCCTGTCCTCCCAGCAGAGCTGTTCCAGCCTCGGATCATTTCTGTGGCTCCTCTTCCCTATCAAGTCTGGGAGAAAATGGCGTGATGTGGAAGCAGACACCATTTTGGAAAGCCCCGTTTCTTGATTGCGTTAGTCACCAAATTATTTCTGTCCTCCATTTTATTTTCAATTATGGCACCGTTTTTCTTACCAATAGTACACTATTAAAAACTATTTGCTTGTTTGGACTTTCAGATATTTGAATACTGTACCTGGTTGGGGGACATCAAGCCTCCTGCCCTTGCCAACAGGCTCAATGGTGCATCTGATTTGCCGGGGAGAGACGTGCTTGACTTTACAAGGGACACCTGGCAGCAAGAAAAGCAGACAAATGAGACTTGGAAACACAGCTGAGCTGTAGCGTGAACCCATTTTGTTTCCAAAAGGTATCAACACTTTGCTAAAAGCCTGGGCTTGGACTGTTCAGGCAAGCAATATGGGTCATGCCCACAGTCAGAATAACTGGACCTTCCTGATGGTGAGTTCTACAGCCTCCACACTGGTATCCATCAACATCAGTTGGGTTCTGTGGTCAGGGCCATGACCACTGCATTGAAAAAAATAAAAAAGAAAAAAAAAAAAGAAATTGAATACATTTCTCCTCTTACCTGCAACAGTGACCTGCACCGGCTCCTCAAAGAAATCCCCTGTGACAGTGAGATCGGTGCCTCCTCCAAGACTCCCACTGTCTGGGAACACAGAGGTTATCTCTACAGAGGAAGGAAAAGGGGAATCACAGAATCATTCTGGTTGGAAGAGTCCAACTATTAACCTCACAGTGGCACTAAACCATGTCCCTAAGAACCTCATCTACATGTGTTTTAAACCCCTCCAGAGATGGTGACTCAACCACTGCCCTGAGCAGCCTGTTCCAATGCCCAACAGCCCTTTGGGGAAGAATTTTTTTCCTAATATTGAATCTAAACCTCCCCTGGCACAACTTGAGGCCATTTCCTCTCATCCTATCACATACTACTGAAAATAAGCATTGGAAAGGTTAATCCCAGCCCTATTTCTGTCCAACTCAGCAGTGCATTTACACTGTTTCCAGCCCAAGCGGGCTCTTGTGAATGAAACAGGCATCACACTGACACTTCATGGGGTTTTTGGCAGCCACTGAGATCACACCAGGAATGAACAACATGGATAACCTTGTCTGACTCACTTCTTAATGTAGCCTGTAGGGCTAGATGTTACTACACTTTCCAATCATCCCTTAGGCTTCAGGGTCAACTGGAGAGCACTGTACATCTGATGTCCAAGTGTCTGCATCATGACTACGAGAATCTTTTGGGATTTTATCTCTTTACAGTCATGCCCTTCCACACTGGATACCCATTTTTCTCTTTGATGACAGTAACTCAGATGTCCTAGTTTAAACACCCAATTGTACCTGTATAGTTCTGAAAAAAAAAAAAAAAGACTAATAAAAAGATGTGGGATGTTTGTCCAGATCTGCGTATTTTTCTTAATTTATCTGATGTTTAGACTTCACTTCACAATACTGACTACTATCAAGTGAAATACAATCTACTGGATAGATCTGGCAGATCTTGTGTCTGCTGGTGCTCTGCTAATAATCATCTCCATTCAGGGTTATTTCATTTTACTATGCCTCAATTTGTAAATAAAATTTGACATAAAATTGACCTTCTCTACAAAGTGGTTTGAATGTATAGATGAGAGAAGCTCTATGCTATAAAAAATATGCAAAATGCAGTCACGTATTGTCTATGTTCCATAAGGAACTAGAGCTTTCCTTACATTAATTTCAGTCAACTTAATGGGAAATGCTTGATGGGACCTTGCTGGGGACTTGTGCAGGTGAACTAAGTGGCCTTTCAGCTTTATACAACCTTTGACTAAGGTTGAAGTCTGCTTGCCCATGACCATAACCTTGAGTGGATGCTCAAGATTTCATTGTCTGCTATCTACAGTGTAGCTGTAAATGTCACATAAAGTTTATTATTGTTAATGTACGTTAATATTATTTATATTTTTAACTAATGATGTGGTAACCTGTCATCCACTATTCATCCAAAACTCAGTTCTTGGAGTGGTTGTACATAATTTCCTCCTTGTAGCTGATGTGGGATCTGTCTCATCCTAAGGTCTGCATTTCTAAAATCTCAACCTTACCAAACACAGTGTGATTTAAGGGGGAAAGGTTCATCTACGTGCGACATGTCCAGTCTACAACTGATCTGACCAGAAAAGGAAAAAAAATAAAACAACGTCACCCCAAACCCTGCCACACTACTGTCCTCTGACTGCCTCAAGTTAGGCTGTCCAAAACAGAGTTCAAACATCTCCCTGTCTAAGAGGAGCACTAACTCACTGGGGCTGTAGGATATATCCCCTGGCAGCACAACCAGTCTTAGCATTCAAATCTAATTTTCCTGAAATTTTTGATCTGCAGATTTTTGTGTAGTCAAGCCCATAGCAGGGAATGGCACACCCAAACTGAGGGTACAACAGGATTATGTCCTTGAGAAGACCAACAGTGGAAAGTCTCCTTAGACCATGCTGGGACTGCCAAGGGACAGTGCAGGAGTTGAGGTGGATCAGTGAAATACCTGAATGTGTTTGATACAAGAAAAGCTCCTGTTTGGCACTGATGAGCCAAGCATCTTTGTGTACTGCTGACCTGCAAGAGGTAGAAAACGTCTGAGATATCCTTGACCATTTAAGTAAGTAGAACTTCTTTTTCAGAGCTGGACACTCACTCTCCAGAGAAACAGTGAAACATTTGAACAAGGACCAACAAGACCCTTCACCAACACACTGAAGCACTGATTCAAAAGACTCCATCACACGGCTGAAATTCTTTGTTAGAAGTACTGTCCCATTGTAAAGTACAGCTTTGACACTGTCAACACCCATTTTCACCTCATTTTTTGGCTAATTTTTTTCCCCATTTGGATGAAGAGTTAAAAGTGAGGTGAAAGGATTTTATTCACCTAGGATTAACAGACGACTTATGATTTGAGCACTGAAGCTATGGTCTTAAAACCCCAAAACAGAGATGCTTTGGGGGAAGAACATTCCCTTGTTCATTCCCAATCTGATGATCAACTTCTCAAGATAGCAAAACTTCATTTCTAAGCAATGAAACACAAGATTCAGTAAAAACATCATACACTTATCCTGAAGCTGTGTCCCTGTGCAAAACCACAGAAAAAGGAGAGAAAAAATATTTGTTTACTCACTTTCCTTTGTTAAACACCGAGAAGCTAACATTGTGGGACCCTGGAGGAGAGAAAAGAAATATACTTTATGGCAGAAGTTTGGGGGGCTCCATGAAGAGTGCATCCTACCAAACCTTGTCCAAGTGTCCCATCTTGATTCTCCTCTTCCTTACAACAGTGTAACTGTGTTGATTGTGGGAGAGTGCTCATGCAGGAACTGAATCCAATATCACCTTAGGGAGCTTAGACCCTTAGATCATAGTCAGACACTGTACTATAGATAAGTGCAGTTATGTATCTGAACTTGCAAGCTGAATTTCAGAGGCAGGATTTGGTTACCTAAGTGCTCTGTGTTGTCTTATACTCCATGGATCCTATCTGACTTCACTTGCCATGCTAGGAAGGTGTAGACATCCTTCAAGACCTCCTACACCGCTCTGGAGACATCCCAGACACCCTAAAACATCTCTAAATTTCAAGCTATTGAATTGTGCCACCAATGACTACATGAGAACTAGACATTCAATTCTATTTCATATATTTAACTCAGGTCAACTTTCCAAGCAGGAAGCTTGCTGCTCAGACAAAGCCTCATAAAGAAATCAGAAGCTTCTTCAGAGTGCCGGCAAGCAAGCAAAAATGAAAGGGATCCAACCTGCTATCAGAGGAACCATAAACAGAAGTGGGCACCTAATTTATTCCTCACTGATAACAGAGCAGTAAATGGGAAGGTCCATCACATATAAGAAGAAATAGTTAAAATAACAAAAAAAAACCAAAAAAAAACAAAAAAAAAACACCTGAGCAAAAGCCCAAATGACATTGTTAGAGTCAGCAATGTTCACATCATCTCTGTCGTGGTTTCTCTTGAGCACCACACTTCATTTTCTCCAAGGATGTGCAGAGGATGTGAATCACTGCAGTGGTTGTGTTGAACTGTGGTAAACCCTGACATGAAGCAGGTGAAGTGGGTTCAACCCTCAGCCAAATTCCTGACTGGAGACGGAGTGGGAACTTGTGATGGACACCTTCTCTCTGTCCTCTAGACCTGCAGGAATAACAAATCCCCATGTTTTTTCCCCTCTTTTTTCACCAACCTATGTGATTCCCTTCCACCCGGCACTGCAGGGTCCCCCATCCATCCTCTGCCCAAATAGGGTAGCTGTGGAAAGACAAATGACTTTGCTAAGCCTTGTGAGCAAAAGGAGAAAAATACAGTGACAATCATCTAACTAAAGATGTGGACTTACACATCTGAGCTAGTCTTTAGAAGTAAAAGAGAGAAACAGGTGAGGTAGGAGAGGAACAACCCATCTTCCCACTGACCATCAGGAGCTTAAGAGGAAGCCTACCAGCAACACCCAGCACTCCAGGTCATTTCCTTTACCCTTGTTACCAGAGGTTTAGACTGTTGGTAACCTTAAGAACCCCCATTTGAAATAAGAGCTGAGGGAAGACAAGTCTGGGAACAGGGTGAGGGTGAAGAGGACAACGAAAGTGTTTCCCCTCATCTTACTCCTCTGCAAGTCCCTAATCTGAAAGAAGGAGCCAGTAGCAATTAAACCAGATATGCTGGAATCACATCAAACTTCTGGAGCCATGGAACAAAGCAAGTCCCATCATCAGCTCACATTTGCATAAAAGTACCCCTCCTGGGAGTTAGAAGGAATTTTACATTGCAATAAGAGGGTCTACTGAGGACCCCGGGAGTCTTAGCACTGACTTCTGTGGGAACAGGTTTTTCCCCTTATTCCTTGTAAAAGCAGCCTCCCTTTTCCAGGGCTCAGAGACACTGTGAGAAGTGCAGCATTCATAAAAGAAAAGCTGGTGTGGAATCCATGGGTTTTTTCTGTAATTCAACAGGGTGCAAGAGCCAGCATGCTAAAACATCTCCTGCAACTAATAGAAGACAAAGATATATTTATAACAGTAAATGAACAGTGTTGGAGCCCAGGCACCAGAGCCTGACTGCTTGTGTTGCTGGATTTTTAGAGTTCTATTTGCCCAGTTTGGGCTCAGGTCAGCTAATCCACCTTTCAACTTAGAGTCTATATATGACTATGCATTGACCATTGAGTCAACAGACAGCTTGGAAATGGCTACACTGTTTTGGAGTCTAAAGAGTTGAAGAGAACAGATGTGGCCAGGGCATAGTGTATCATCTACAGAGCAAAGAACAGCCCCTGGTCCTGCCTGGTTATATTTAAGGTTGCAGAGAGACAGTAACCCTCACCCACCCATCACAGACCATATTGTCAACTCCACATGGTCCCTCTCCACCTTAAGCCAAAGCAGAAAACTTCTTCAAAAGCCAAGTATTTCTTTAGTGCGCAAGCTGCACTGACCCCTTGCATCAACACAAACCAAAGATAAGTCAAGAACTGACATTCTTCCAGCTCGCCTGTCAGCAAAAGAGCAGAGACTGGTCCATCCATCTCCTTCTGCCACAAGGACAGCTGGCCTAGGCAAAAAGTAAACAGGGAAGATGAAATACAATACAGCAAATTTTCACTAATGAAATCCTATTCCTATTAAAATCAGCAGCCAATATTTTCAAATGGGACAGAAATTTCACCTCACTTGTGTCTAGCATTTATCAATGTCCTAGAAAACTAGACAAGCCCTTATCTCTTATCTTACCTTAAAGAAACAATATGGCAAGGGACAGCTTCCACTGAAGAGGAGAAATCAGGTGGGAACAATAAATTCACAGTAGTTAGCACAATAAGCAAAGGTCGGCAATGATTCTTTGAGAGTTAACAAACAATTAAGGAAAATATTCAATTAAAATATTCAATTAAAACATGTAGTGCAAATACTTTGTTATGATCCGTGCTTCAGACTGCAGTTTTATGACCTTTTATTAAGAATTTGCTTTTTTTTAATACAGTACTGAGATGCCTTTCCTTTTAAGGCTGAATAGAAAAAAATTCAGTGCTGCAAAATGTTTGGTTCATCATCACTGGACCTTGCATCCCACACAAAGCATGGAAAAGTGTCCAAAACACACTTCAAAATATAAAATGGTTCTCCTTTTTGCTCCAAATCCTGAATCAGTATGACTAACTGACAGACTGCTCTGGCCAAGTCCAAGTCATTGCCTAGTGCATATTTAATAGCACACCAAAAATGGGGAAATTATCCATGTGCAGCTACAATGTGAACCTGATTGGTATGTTAAAATTTTGAGGCCATTTCATTTTTGGCAATAGTGCCTTTAAGCTGTAAATAAGTAATCTGGCAAGGGAGCATGCAGGCATGTCCAACCTGCAGTCAGACAGAGCAGCCTTTCTTCCCACTGATCAAAGGTTTCACGGTTCCACTAGAAACAGGTAAAAGAATAATTAATATTGAACAAAAGATGCTAATGTGCAGTAGGGCTGATAAATGGGTGCAACTGGCATGGCAGGAATCTGCACTGGACTTTCATTCATGCTGGCGGAGAATTTAGTAAATTAGCAAGGGACGTTTCCATTGAGCCTGAGAAGTATTTAAAAAACATCTAGTGGTCAAATATCTGCCTCTGCAATTGAAATTTCTAACTACTGAGAATACACACCTTCCCTGGCTACACACCTTCCCTGGCTCCTGAAACGATCCTCAAAATGCCACACAGTAACTAGAGATTAATAGTTTATCTTTAAAATACTTATCTGGGCTTACTTCTTCACTGCCATTGACACAAGTGCAAGGAAATCACAATCCAGTAGTATCTGAGAATGCTTCCATACATATGGAAATACATATGGTAGACGGCAGGTCAGCATTCATGCTCATTTTGGATTCACTGTGTTTGAAGTACTGCTGGCCTGAAGTAAATTTTTAAAATCTACCTGTTTTGCTTTGTTACATGTAACCATAGGAGCAGCAGAAGATAAAAATCAAACCTTCCTTGAGAACAAGGGAGAACCAGAGAGGGATTAAAGCAGTGAGCAACAGAGCCCTTTGTATCAAAACGCTTCTGCTTTGTCTTTCAACTCACCAAAGCATCTGCTTCAAACTAATAGTTTTTCTAAAAATGCAAATGGAAGGGAAAATTTATTTAACTTTTAGATTCTGACATTATTTTAATTAGTTAAATTTTAATTTGCTAGCCAAAATAAGATCTACTGCAACCAGATGCAATTACAGTACAATTCACACTGAGCTGTGATTGACTGTGCTGCCAGTAAACAAACCAACTAGCTTAATGGACCAGTTGCAATTAGATTAACAAAGGTTGCTGGAGCCCAACTCATGAGCTGCAATAAACCACAAAGGAAGTAAATGGCAATTCTGGGCCAACTGGTTGCAATTTATTGCTGTCAAGAAGGCTGATAGAAGAAACACCAGTTTACAGGGACAGGGTCAGATAGCAGCCAATATATAATTACCCATCAATATAATCCACGTTGAAGTCCAGGGTCTCATATCTTTCAGCAATTGTCTTCCCATGGATCTCTATTAAATTTCCTGTTTAAAAGGAAACAGGAATTCAAGAGAGTCTTTTAGAAGCTGAGAATCTGTATTTGCAAATTTTATCAGCTGAAAGAATAAGCTCTTGGTCTTTGCAAATTTTGCAGAGAGGTGCCCAACTGACTGCACTGATGGTCTCAGCTTCTACCATCGTTCAAGGTGACCTTGCACTTAATACTCTTTTCCCAAAACTACACTTGGAGATCAAACATTCAGCATAGAAACTTCCATACAGACACCCTAAAGCAAAGTATGAGAATCTGGAGCTGAACTGCACCTGAAAATAATTGGAAATGAGGGATGGACTTAGATTTAGGAGCATCTATGTGATCTAATCATCCAGGTACCTCTCTGCACTCTTGCAAGACCAAAATGTTTTTATCCATCTTGGCTTTGGAAATCAACATCTCAATTTTCTCTAAAGAAGCCTGCAAATACAAATAATAGAAATAGGGCGAAAAAAGTATTCCAGATGGCAATCAGCTGTTCAGACCTAAAACAGCAACTCTCTTCTCATGTAACTTTGATCCAAACCCATTAACCAAAAGACCTGTATGGCATTACAATATCATCACCTAATAGCTAATTCTTCTTAAGGCTATTACTAAATAAATAAGGTCAGATAACTCAAAAGTTGAGCCTATTTAGACCTCCCATTTCTCCACCCAGGCAAAGTTGGGCTGCAGAAGCCAAGTACCAAATAGCCTGGCCACTGTGCATCACTCTTGTACCCAAAGCTGCAGACTCCCTCCCCTGTGGAAACCCATTTTCCTGTTCAGCATGAGCTTGGACATTAAGTTCAGAAAGTGCCTATTTCAATCCCCAGCAAGACAGATCCCTCATAAGGAGAAAGACAGTATGGAACATCAAATAATAATTAAAGTGGGCTCCTGCTTAAAGAAAGGTCCCGTACCTGGGATGCCAGATGGTGGACTAATTTGGTAAACCACAGGTGTCTGTGCATCAGAAAACTGCAAAGAGGAATTTGTAGTTAAATGGCAGTCATTTTCGCAGCAGTCCAACGAGATCTGATTACGCATTGCTCACAACACAGTTGGCAAGCACATTTCAGAGACTCACACTTCAGATATGATCTTTGAAGCAGAGAGTCCTGCTCTAAGAAGGGAGTAAGCACAAATATCCCCTTCTTGCCCCCTCTGCATTCAGAGTATGGCTTACTGCTATTTTTACATCTTCCATGCCCATGTTGCCCACCTTGGCTTGAGTCGGTTCCAGAAGACATAGTTTAATACATTATAAATTTTCTAAGCCACGCTTTATCCAAAGTTGAGACCTCCATTTTATTTTCCATTATGGCACTGTTTTTCTTACCAATAGTACACTATTAAAAACTATTGCTACATCACAGATAGCCTTTAGCAAGCTTGTTGGGTACCCTACAGCAGTGCAGCAAAGAAAATGCTTGTATTGGCCCATATTAATGCAGTATGTTAGAGGTGTCTTTGGGAACGCGCTACCTTGGCCTCTGAGGTAACAGCAAGGAAATACTGGAAATCTGTTGTTGGGTACTACTTTTGAATTAAACAGAGGCCAAAAAAAAAAGCAGAAAGATTGTCCTTTGAAACAAGGGTCTCGGAAGACAGAGTACAAACAGGGATCTTTTCCAGGTGGAGACAGGTCATCAGCCTCCCAAAGTAGATGAGACAACACGCTCAGACACAAGGTGTGAATTTTGGGGTTATCCTGTGCAGGGACAGGAGTTGGACTCGATGATCCTTGTGGTTCCCTTCTAACTCAGGACATTCTATGATTCTATGACACAAGGATACCTGACCTGGCACATACTTTTGCTGTATTTTCCACAAGTAGAACAGGCCTTTTGCCCTTTTTCTCCAGTTAACTCTAAAATCTGTGAGACTTATTTTTTTTTAACCAAAATTGCTCTAGAATTTTTTTGCCTAGGCTGACACCAGTCCTATTCAAATGCCATTGTGTGTGGGAGCACTACTCATCTGTCAGGTGGCCAGATGCACACATGGTCCTCCACACACTGTTAACTCACACAGAACCAGTATTTTCTGTAAATATCCCTGCCCCTCCCTGGAAGATGCCAAACCAAACAGGATAAATGGATGGCTTCAGCAGCTAAAAAGTGCTTTATGTTCAAATTTAGCATCTGGATCCCAGGACTAAAGGAAATAAAAAGGCAGTGGAAACCCTTTGGAATTATTAAAAGAATTCCTGCTGTAGATGAGGAGCTGTCTCCAATGCACTAAGTATTATCCAGTGCTGGGTAAGATGCACATCATCTTGTAACAAGCTGTTGTAGCTGAGACCATGTGGTCCAGTGTCATCTGGAATGTACCTGGACAGTCAATTAAAAATAGCTGGAAAATAGCTGGGAAAATCTTGAGGGTGGTAAAACACTGGCCAGGTTGGCCAAGAGAGGTGGTGGATGAACCATCCCTGGAGACATATCAGGCCAGGCTGGATGGGGCTCTGAGCAATCTGAGCTGGTAAAGATGTCCCTGCTCATGGCAGGGGTTGGATTAGATGAGCTTTGGAGGTCCCTTCCAACCAAAACCATTCTATGATTCTATGAAAGCCACAAGAAGTTATAGAAAGGGAATGTGGGCTCTTGGACTATGGCTATATGAGTAAATGAAATAACTTGGAACCTGCCTTTGGAATCGCAGAATCATTTAGGTAGGAAATGACCTTTAAGATCATCGAGCCCAACCATATTTGGCCCAGGGAACAGTGTGGCTTATAGCCATTTAGGGAAATTCTTTCTCTACACCAAAAAGAAGGTGGCCTGATCCACACTGTACAATGGGAGCAGACTTGCCATCACCCCAAACAGAAAAATCTGCACCAAGAAGCAGCAGGTAGGTGATCCCAGACAATGCTGGAGATCACACTCTGACCCTGCCTTGCCAACTAATATAGGCACAGCCTTACATTTCACAGGGAGACCTTGGAAAAACCACATCAGTTCTTTATTCCTCAGATACTTGCTCTAGAAAATAAGAGAAATGATATCATCTTCCCCCATTGCAGAATTTGGCACTGTGGAAATGAAAATCATTATGTAAAAAGCAAGGGTCATGTCAATAAAAGCATGGGCTTAAGGTGATATATAAAAGTACCTGGCTTGTTCAGATTTCGTAAAATCTATGTCTCTCTGCTTCCTTAGGAGCTACAAATACCTCCATAAATCTGACCTGCCGTACTGCTAGCTGGCTAAATCCTGTTTCCATCTAAGCCATTAGCTGCTTGATTCCATTCACCCTACAGAAAATGTACTTTTTCCATGTGTTTCCATTGCCCAAATCACCCATTTCTCAGAGCATTCTGCACACATCACCTTCACCACCTTCTTCTCGACCCTTCGGCTGTCCTCACTTGCACTTGCAGATGCTTCTGTCAGCCCAATAAATAGCATAAGAAATTGGTTTCCTGAATCAAATCAAAGACAACGTTGCACATGTTGGGGTGTTTTTTCTGAGTTTTCCTTGAACCCCATTCCCTTACAAAGCTCAGTCTTTGCTTCTCTTCTCCTCATGGTCACGTTAAAAATAAACGAGTAGCCACAAACTCTCCAGTGATGGCTACTTCTGAGAAGAAAAGGAACATCATGCCAGACCCTGGGCTGAAACTGATGCAGAGAAAGAAGCCAAAAATGAAATAAAAGTTAAGGCCGCTAGCTGACACAAGTCTTCTGAGCTGTTCAGACTTGTTGCTGCCTGCAGCAGGCTTTTTCAATCTAACGTGGAGGCAAAATTAATTTTTAATATGTGTAGCTCCCAGGTCCTAGTCCCAAAACAAAGAGGCACATTGTGTTTTATTTAGCTTGGAATGTGCCTCATTAACGGCATCCCCTGGTGATTTTTCATCAACTCTCTAAGCTAGCTGAACCACCCAACGACTCTTTGGCTTTAATGTGCAATTTACTGAAAACGCTTGGCTTTCTTGCTCGATATTCAAAGATAGAACTGAGGTGGGATGTGACTTCTGAACACACCAGGCCTCATCCTGAAGTACACAGCCACAGTTAAGGATTCTTCTCTGAAAGAGGTTCTGACGCCATGGTCATTATCTGGTCTAATACCACTGTACTCCAAAACTTCCTGAGACAACATGTTTTGACATTGAGTAACAAAGGGAAAACTCTGGTCGAGGGGAGTAGTGAGCCTTTAAAATAATTGAGAAACAGACATGAAATTACAAGTGAGGTCTGAGTTTTCCAGGTCTTGCTCGTCTTAGGTGTGGAGAGCTGTCCTAGACCTGAAGAGATGTCCTTTCCCAGAACCAGCTTTGCCCATGGCAGGTGTCCTTGCTCATGGTTACCTCTCAGTGCCACCCTGCAGCTTGGACAGTAACACCAGAAGAAACCAGCATAGGATCTTATGACACAACAGGATCTTCTGACAGTGTGGCTTAAGTGCAGAGACAGATTAACTCGCACCTACATTTTTTATTTGGAAAGATTTTTTTAGTCATCTAGTCTACCCAGTGCCAGAACGATGAGTACCTCAGTGCACCTGGTTTTAAGAGGCAGAAGGAACGTCCTAAATTCTTGTCCTGACATGCAGTATGAGAGATAATATTTCAACATATTATCTGTGATATTAAGTCTGAGTGTGACTCCCTTCAATACTTTGAAATTTTTATCACTGCTGCTATACTTGCTTGGTGGTTACCTTGAAAGTATAATTTTCTTTCTCCACGTCAGTCAGGTTGTTAAATACATGTCCTCTAAAGATCACTTCCACATAGTACAAACCCTCCTGGGGTGAAGACCTAGGTGGAAGAAAATGTGTTGTATTATTTTTATACAGATTTGGTTTATGTTTTAGGAAACATCAGGTCCTTCACATGGCCTCCATTCTTAGCAGGTCCACTGAGGCTTCAATGGGGCAAAGCAAATTTACACTGCGAACCCAAACTTTAGACATATGAACCCAAACTCTAAAACTGCAATTTAAAAGAATAATAGCAATAAATTACAGTTGAGTGCAGAAAGTGATAGGACTACATCAGAACTCTATCCAATTTGTACATTAATGCAAAACACAGGCATGCTAATTAGTGTTCATTAATACTAATGAATAATTACTATTCATTAGTATTAAAATAACCTAGGGCTGCCTGGATTTACAGGGTATCTTGGTCCTGGTTTGTAAATTAATGCTGCATCCTTAATGCGCGCAGTTTCTCAGCACCTTATTCAGCAGAATCAACTCCCAGCTGAATCGTAGCAGCAAGAAGTGGAAAAGCCCCATTCGTGTCACTCTTACAGCCTCTTGTGACATCTCTATTATTCCAATTAAATAATCTTCTTTAAAGTTATGACAGGATGGTAAACAGGGAGCTTATATTGTCCAGCTGGTGCTTGAAACTGTATTTGTTTCCCATTCTATCCATAACCTCCCTCCATTATCTTTTACAGGTCAAAGACACCAGAAGCTGATAAAATCCCTCCCCAAGATTTTCTTGGGAGCTTTGCATCTAAGAATTAGACGCCTGCAAACCTTTGAGTATCTGAGTCTAGCCTCTCCAAGAAGTCTCACTCTGACTCTCATACTAACTAGCCTAGTGCTTCATTAACTTGAAACAAAGATAAATGCAACACGACTTAGGAGGTGCTCAGGTGCAGACACAATAGCAGTCATACAAATGCCTTGAACTCCCAAAACTGCCTGCAACAACCCTGAAAGAAAATGAGGATCCTATCAGACAAATTACAAGGTCTCACCCACACTGTAGTCATGGATCATACCTGGTTCTGCATCTTATAGTGGATAAGTCAAAATACACAGGAGAGACATCACATGGCAACCTGGGCAGATCTGGATTCACCAGGGACACCTCCAGCTGGGAGCGATGGGCCAAAGAGACATGTTCTCGCTGGTGAGATGTTGAACCTACGTAGTCAAAGCCAACCAGAATTGCTCTGTGAGGACAGGATCACCCACACTCAGTCACACCTGATATCACCATTTTTGGCTGTACAACCCAGATTCTCTTTAGGAGCAACACTTAGAACCTCTGATCAGGCTTTTAAAAATCATGTTTGTGTAGTTTCGTGTTAAAACCAAGTTCATCACACCATGCAGCTGCATGGCTTTTTTGCCTCTAATACAATATTTGGTCTCTTCCACATGTATTCTAGGCAGAGATTGACAGTTGTTGGGAGTTTTAATCACCTCAGGCATCTACATTAGAAAAAAAAATCATGCTTATAGATACTTAAAACAACTGCAAAATTAGAATCATTTCACACAGTTTTTGCAGTTGCTGATGTCTTGCGTATTTTTGTTGACAAAGCCTCAAGTTGGCCGGTGCTGCAAGGTGGACCTGCTTAACCTATTTCTTCAGAGAAACCTGTCCAGAGGATCAAAGACTTTTAATCTTCAGAAAGTCAAGTGTTATTTGAACATAAATTCGCATGCTTAATTTTTCTAGTGTAATGAAACAAAACTGCAAACAAAGAAGGCTTGCAGACAACTCTCTTTTCACTCACAATCTTGACAGGTGGTTCCCAGCCCACACATTCACTTTAAATGACATCAGTTTCTCAGCTGTGCCTTTGTGGCCAGGAAGGCCAATGGTACCTGGGGTGGATTAGGAGGGTGGTCGTCAGTAGGTCAGAGAGGTTCTCCTGCCCCTCTACTCTGCCCTGGTGAGACCACACCTGGAATATTTTGTCCAGTTGTGGCCCCTCAGTTCCAGCAGGACAGGGAACTGCTGGAGAGAGTCCAGCGCAGCCACCAAGATGCTGAAAGGAGTGGAGCGTCTCCCATATGAGGAAAGGCTGAGGGAGCTGGGGCTCTGGAGCGTGGAGAAGAGGAGATTGAGGGGTGACATTATTAATTTTTACAGATATATAAAGGGTGAATGTCAGGAGGATGGAGCCAGGCTCTTTTCAGTGACAACCAGTGATAGGACAAGGAGTAATGGGTTCAAACTGGAACACGAGGTTCCATTTAAATTGGAGAAGAAACTTGTTCCCGGTGAGGGTGCCAGAGCCTGGACCAGGCTGCCCAGGGAGGTTGTGGAGTCTCCTTCTCTGCAGACATTCAAACCCACCCGGATACCTTCCTGTGTAACCTCATCTGGGTGTTCCTGCTCCAGCGGGGTGATTGCACTGGATGAGCTTTCCAGGTCCCTTCCAACCGCTAACATTTATGTGATTCTGTGAATTTGCAGCAAGCTGCACATTTTCTCCTGGTCCAAGGAAGGTTTTTGCCCTTCTCCCAAGGCCTGGCTGTCTGCTTCCCCTCACCAAAAACAAAGATACTGATTGAACTCTTGAGTTCCCAGCTGTGATTGTCTCTGCCTGCCACACAGTGATATTGGAGAAACATCTCCCTTGAAGACTTGAGCTTCCTTTCTCCTCTCCATTTCAACATCTCTATGGGAATGCACAATATAGAGACAAGTAAGACTTACACCATTCATCATAGTTATAAATGACTGAGTGTCGGAAGTTGAGCAGCTAAACTGAACCTACAGCTGGCTCAGAAACCAACTCTTCCTGGTGAATCAATATTCAGCATGACAGAAAATCAGGTCCAGCTTTGTACAGTTAGGTTTGGGTCTAATTGAGAATGGCATATCAATTTCTGTGATTTTTACTCAGATCGCATGTTTATCGTTGGTGTTTCTAAAGTTTCGGCATCACAAGACCTATGAACAAATGAGACTTTCAGCTTTTTTCAAAAAAAAACACAAAAAAAACCAGCAACAACAAAACAAAATAACAACAACAACAAAAACAAAAACCAACGACAATAACAACAACAAAAAAACAGTGGCAGGGAAGAAATTTCTAGCCCCACATCTACAAAAATGAGGCAGAAATCTGACTTTTCTCACTTAGAAAGAACTTAAATCCAAGCAATCTTTAGTAATATCTTATGAAGTAATAATTTCAAGCCAATTTCACCAATTATGGGTGCCACAGCCCCTGTACCTGTTGCTTAGGGTTTGTCACTCAACCATGAATCTCAGAATGATTCTCTGTTATTTTGACATGTGCTTCAAAAGAGCTTAAAACTCACCATCCAGGGTAATGGTAATCCACGTTCCTCCAGCGACACTGCCCTCTCGGGGCTTAATGAGCAATCCTGTGGCTGTTACTGCAAAAACAACCCAGCAACATCAGGTTGAAGTGTAATGCAAACATCTAGAATATTTCATTCAGGATAAGACATAGTGGTCTGACCACTGTCTCTCCATTGATCCCACCCTTCATCTCATTTCTGATTTTTAGGCTTCCAAATTAGTCATATTGATCATCCTTTTTTTCCCTACAACAGTCTCCCCCATTTATTAATTCTGTTTCCCTCAAGATGGTTTTAATGCCTTCAAGGCTTGGTGAACAAGCTACAGTCTGAGTCCTTTGTCTTCCCCAAGAATCAAAATTAACACAATAAACCTCATGTTTATTCCTCCAGCTCTCCAAGAAATGTGCTTTCTCACTTTTACACACTGTCCACAAAATATATCTGCTTCTGGCTCTGAGACAGCCTGTCCAGCTGCTTCTTGTTGAAGTTCTTATGAAAGAAACACAGGACTGGAAAGGAACTTCTCTTCCATGAAATTAAGTCACCTGTAACTCACCATACATCGTCTTTCAGAAAAGTATCAAATTCTTAAGGTGATTTAGGATTTACTTTGGTTATCCTGATCCTCTGAAGCTAAAAAGGATGAACCAATGTCTGGTTTTTTTGTTTGGTTGGTTTGGGTTTTTTTGTGTTTTTTGTTGTTGTGGTGTTTGATTGGGTTTTTTTGGTAGACAAATATCAGAATTTTCAATAAGTCCTTTTACAGTGATATCCAGTTTCCTGTTTAGCATTTCAGGAGATTTCCAACTTCTTAGCTGCACAGGAATACAATCTCACTGAACATCAGTATTGATCACCGAAGCCAAATATTGGACACACTTGCATCACAAGCCCTTAATATCAACACACAAACAGCAACATGACTATCATCTTGTGAATTAAAACCAACAGGTGTGAGATAAACACAGGTAGAACAGGAACAACTTACAACAAATCCAGAAATCTCCACTGGCTATGGAAATAATGCCATTAAGGGTAGACAATGTCCAGTATGCTGCAGTCAATATACCATAATTTTCAACACCTTTTAGAGATGCTTCTCCATATCTCTCTCACAGTCTGTACCCAGCCCAGCAGCACCGGATTTTGCTGGTGTTGTATGACCAGTGTGGTTGGAGACAACACCTCTCTGTCACTCACCTGCAAAGAATATCAGCTCAGCACTCAGAACAGTTGATCTCCAAGGGAACATCTTGAACTTTGGATGCGGATTTCACAAGAAACTGGCTCCAAGATATAGCTGCAGGCCGTAGCACCTTCCCTGTAACTTTAAAACAAACCCTATTTGTATTATTTCTTCACATTGCGGAGCTCTGGGGGCAGACAAGATGGACTGCAATGTGGAATCACAGAGAAAACACTGATTCACCTCTCACATGATATAACGGATCGATATATTGCAAACCATACTCTTTTTCCTGCCACCTAACAGACCTATATAGCACATATGCTCCTCCAAGCAAACTACTTTCCAGCCAAGCTCAGGATTATCTTTCCCTTACTTGGGTCATGTTTCAGGAGATTGACTCTGATTAAGCATTAGGCACAGGCAAATTGGTGAAACCAATGGCAGGATTTACAGCTGTGTTAAAATCTCCTAGTTCTGTCCTGCTTCATGTGAAATTGTTGTATTTATTACATTAAATCATGGTATGGTCATCTCCAGCTCTGAAAGCCAATGACTTGAGAACCTTTCTGATGAGCAGAGACTGCAAGAGCTGGGGCTGTTCAGCCTGGAGAAGAGAAGCTGAGATGGGATCTCATCAATGTTTATAAATATCTCAAGGGTGGGTGTCAAGAGGATGGACCAGACTCTTTTCACTGGTGCCCAATGACAGGATGAGGGGCAATGGGCACTATTGACTATTATGCTCTCTAGCCTTCCACAGCTAGCTCCACACTAGGAATGGCCCGTGCTGGCTCCTCAGGTGTGCTTAGGTATTGCTTGGAAGAGCACTGGTAGACTTGATCACAACAGTGCTAGGAATTGCACTAATAATTTAAGAATATAAACATTTTAGTCCTTGTAACCTGTGAAGTTCCTTGGTCTTAACTTGCTGTCATAGTCAGTCATACTTTTAAAAGGCTATGCCAGAAACCATTCTAACTTTTAAAAATATAAATCATTAAATTCTACTGCCTTCAGCCTGGGTTCTGTACTAGTATGGAAATAACCTAGCCACGTTTTAAATGACCAAGAACCTCAAATTCTCACCAATGAATACAGAGAATTGGACACTTGCCCAGAAAATCCCTTGGTGGTTAACACTCAGCTCAGATCACAAAAACCCCAGGCATAAAGATAAAATGAAATAGCAAAAAAATAATTTTGGATTGTTTTTATAGTAGGATCTAAAGGGCAAAATTCACAATTACTGTGTGAGACACTGTATAATCAATAAATCTAGAAGGAAGAGAAGAGCATGTAGAAGAGCAAAACGATGCAAAGTCAGACAGCCTTTCACATCCCTGCTCCACCAATGAGTTATGGAAAAAAAGGACAAGAGCAGATCTCAACTCTTTAAAGGCCCCATTCCTCCACAGGACAATGGTACCAAGAGCTCATATGTTTTTCCATGTAGTAGTCTTGCCTCGATGAACATACACTCCACACTGATTCAAGCCCTCTTGTACATTGGTGAGTGCCTGTCAGGTCACCTGAGAAAGTCTAACTGTCTATGGCACTGTTTTGTTGCCTTCTGTAAATGTCCATAAGACCCATCAAAATGAAGCCAATTGAGTTGATTAACAGCTATATTAATTAAAAGAACACTATTCAAATAAAATAAGGGGGGGAGGGACAGACTGGTTCTTTGTTGCTGCTACAGTAGTTCAGAATACCTATTGCTTTAAGTAATTTTTAAAAGGATTGACACTTGCAGAGAAATAACCTGCAGTCTATAGGCACAAGGTGCTCTTGAACACTGATTAGAAAATATGGTCAGCTTGTGTCCAAAGGTGCTGGATACTGTTGAGACATTGCGCATTCCTTACTTGAGAGGAAAGTGGAGGGAAAGGAGCTTGCTTCTCTGTTCCTGCTTCTGTTTGGCCTTTGCGAGATAACATAGTAAGGAGTTTCAAGGCAACAGGTTGGAGAAGAAGCCTTCTCCAAGTACTAAGGGACAACCAATACTGATCTGGTAGCTGGGTTATTTTTGATAGCGATATATTGACTCATGGGAAAGGGAGGGAATGAATGGACAACAGAAATAAATGCTCAGGACTGTACAGCAAAGCATTTGGTGATAATGGTTGAAGAGGATAGAATCCAAATAAAGACACATCCACATTTGTTGCACAACCCAATACAAGCAGATCTTTAGAGCAAATCAAATGGTGATGAAGACCCAACATCCACACTACAACCATTTAGGGGTGTCACACACAGCAATAATTCTAGTCTAGTTCCAAGACTGAGCATCTGTTAGTGGCTGGAGTGTTGCTTCTAACGTATTTTTGGTTTGATTTATCCAGAAGGATTGGCATCTGTTCACAGAGACTTAGGTTTGTGGAACAAGTCACCTTAACTGGAGAAGACTTGCTTCAAGAATGCATTCCTGGTCTAAAAAGGACACTAAAGGAGATCCTGTGCAGCCTCTAAAGCACGTCTTCCTCCCTTAGGAGTGGGGACTGTTTTGTAAGATTAGACTGTAATGTAATGCATCCATAGTGGGTGTTCAAGAACCAAGTCTGCTGGTTGGTCCTCTCGGAAAAGCAAACCCTATAGCAAAGCTGATGTTGTTTTTCATATCCTTCCTCCCCTACTGGTATTACCATAAACATTGTCCAAATGCCATACAACACAGTCATGAAATCTCAAACAAAAAGGCTCCTCAGAGCTGCTGGGTCAGAGCAGGGATGCACAGGGCTGTCCAGCAGAATAAGTGTGAGTCAGCACTCTAGAAAAGACACAACAGGAGAGCAACACTCTTAGAGGTGAGAATTGGGCAGAATCTTCAGTTGCCATGTAACTACAGCAGACACTAGCCCCATAAAGCCAACTTCTAAGCTTCTATTGCTCATTGTGTCACAAAACCTGCTATAACAACTCAACCTACATTTCTTGCACATTTCAACTCAACTGCAATTAGTAGAGGTTAGAATCAAGAACCCTAATGCATGTAAACTTTGCATTTCAAAACAGGTGCATAAAAGATTCTTTAGGTTTACATTTATTATTCTTATAAGGACTTTTTCCTGGTGTTACTTACCTTATTAAATTTATTCTTGTTCTGTTCATCCAAGGAGCAAAGTGCAGACACTCTGGTACCAGCATAACTGCTCCATCCCTTTGCCTATCTACTGCAATGTTCAGTCCGAGGTTGTGTAAGGCACCAGTTCAGTCCCTGCGTGGGTAACTGAGTCACCATGTGCTGAAACCACCAGACTAGTTTCTCAAAAGGCTCAATACCTCTCACAGACAGCTCAGTGCTGTCCATTGGGCATGCTTAATTATTAACCTAAGCTACTTGCTGCTATTAACTGTTTTGTTGCAAGTCTTTAATGACAATAATGGAAGTAGCCTCTCATTATTCTTCCACTGGTATATGACTAGATCCTCCAACAGGAGGAGAATTAATTAATTTTATCATCTTTTTTTCCCCCACAACATAAACAGAAAAACTGATGGAATGCTTTGCTGATATCCAATCCAGGACTGACTTTCTTGATATCCAATCCAGGACTGACTTTCACATCAAGTGGACTTCAAGTTTTCCTTGTATACTCTTAATTCATTTTTTTTCATGTCATTCCCAACGGTGTCTGCATTTGGTAGGAATTCTGCCCAAAGGGTGTTCAGACCCCCTACTAGATTTCAAGTAACTACAGCTCTGCAGGTCCTTATACAATAAGCGGAGGAAAAGCATGCAGTGGACTTACACAGTGTTATCCTTCCTCCTGTGGAGAACCATGTTCCCCTGCCGAGATCAGGGAAGACCCAACCCAGCCCACATCAAGTCCTGAATAGCTATGTGAACATTAACCCTACTTTGCACTCATCTGCTTGAAGCCCAGATGTTTTTTTGGTGGAGTCATCAGAAATACAATGGGCTGTTGAGTCCCTGCACTGCTGTGGATGCCTTCATGGAAGTTTCCACTGAAATTCAGAGGAAGCTCTAACCCAGCATAGCTACAGTTTAATGAGTGACCATGCACCAGTCAAACAACAGAAGTATGTATGCACACTCTTACCTCATCCTCAAAGGGAGGTGAAACAGGCTTGCTTGATTTTCCTCAGCCTCAATTCATAGGCACAACAGCACAAAGTCACAGGCAATCAACCTTTGGAGAAGTTCCAGAGTTCTGTCCAGCAGTGGAACCAGTTGTATTTGGTTTTATTCTTAGACCAAGCCCCAGTGTCTCAACTGCATATAGCCAATGATTATAGGAACTCAATGAAAGTTAACCCTATCCTGCTCAGTAGTCTGCACTCAGTTTACTTATTAGCTGGAATTACATTGGAAAGACAGTCAAAAGAAAGAGTAAACTTGAGGGAATTCTCCAACCAAAAAAGTGTTGCCAAAGAAGGAACAGTTCAAAGATGATAATTTGGACACAATAGACAGATCCAGATGCTGGTAACAGGGTTCATTGTCATCCCCAAATGAGGAGATGGACCAGGTCTAGAAGCCAGGACTAGAAACGGGACTGAAGACCAGTATTCCTACAGCATAGCTCAGGAGGGTAGTGCTGACTCAAAACTGAGGTTAAGTAGGGCTCCTGAACCCATGGGCAGGGTGTGAATGGGGTCCCAGGTGAGGCTGATCAGGGACATTAGGGCTTAGTGCTGCCCTCAGGCCCTGATATTTCTGCTCCCAACATACTCAGTCACTCAAATTCTCTAGATGAATTGTCACCTCTGACATTCTACATTGCACATTGTGATCCAATCTTAATGAAATATTTTATATATAAATATAAAGTATTTTATATATATATATATATTTATACATGAGGTTTGCAGCTCCAAAGGATTTGACTGCAATAAGTTTATTCTTTGCAAAAAGTCTCAGATTAGGTAAGAGACTCCATAGGGAACCATCCACCTGAAGGAACTGAAACACAAAAAGTAAGGAAAGCTGGTGGAGAATATCATCCTTAATAATCAGAAACACAGGCCTGTAATTCAGATCAGGAGAGGAATAGTTGAGTCACATAGGGGTCTTGTTATACAAAGTGTAAATACTCTCCCACTACAAGCTGATGAACAGATTTAGGTATGATTACACACCAAGGAGGAAAGCAATACAGTTTGACGAATAAGTGCATATTTGTATATATGTGCAAGCAATTTTTTTCCTGCCAAAGGAAAGTTCTGCTGAAAAAACATCACCTCAGGCTACGTGGTTTTGTTTGTTTGCAGTTGTTCATTTGGAGGTTGCAGATTTTAGGCATATGAGTAGAAATATCCCTGTGGACAGGCTCAGCATCGGGAATCTGAGAAATATCCCCAAGTTGCAATCAGAAAGGACATAGAGAAAAGCAGGAGGTGTGAGCAGCAGCTCTTCGTCACTAGGTGGAAGTATGGAGCCGTTGAAGACCTCTTCACCACTTGAAACACAACTGAAGGATATCCAAGCTGTTGCTGCTTTGTTTGACACAGGTCCAGGACCCGTTGCTGTTAACCCCCTGTGTTTGAGAGAAAGTCCCCAAGCCAGCAGAAAGAGCACAAGAAAAGGAGATATGAGCCCTGTTCCCATCTCTTTCACTCACTAATGCATGATGTGGACCAAACAGCTTCATCTTCAAGTCATCTGCATGTGCAATGGGGACTGCAGTGTGCTGCCTATGGGCCCTTTTTGCACAGCAGGTGCTTTTCAAGGGTAGCAGTATGTGAGACACTAAGTTTCCCCATGACATGAGGAAGAATTTTTTTTACAATGAAACACAGGCCAAGGTTGGCCAGAGAGGTGGTGGATGAACCATCCCTGGAGACATCCCAGGCCAGGCTGGACGGAGCTCTGAGCAACCTGAGCTGGTGAAGATGTCCCTGCCCATGGCAGGGATGGCACTGGATGAGCTTTGAATGTCCCTTCCAATCCAAACTATTCTGTGATTCTGTGACTTGCAGCATTTCTGGGATGGAAGAGCTTTGCGGGAGCCAAGTGAGGGCTCCCCTCACGCTCCTCCCAGACATCTCATGGCAGCCACCTCGTGAGAGGAATGTGGCAGGTGTTGAACACCACATGGCATCTCTCAGCTGAACAGCTGAGTGGGGGATAATGTGAGATAACCTGAGGTTTAGCAATTTTGTCTGCAACCACTTGGGAGGTCCTCTCCTCCCTCACAGACCTGCTGGTACACGCACCACCTCATGCAGGGGGCACCAGCCTTTCCTAACAGCTCCTCACTAAAGTCAGACCTCATCACGAGGGAATGATGTGGGAATGATGTTTGCACTCACGATTTCTGCACCCACACCTGTAAATAAAGCACAAAACACCCCAGAGGAAAGTCAGCCTAGTGGGACTCATGCTTGGACCAGCAGCATCGTGTTTCTCTTGGACATGGCTGATGAAAAGCAGCTTCCCCTCCAATGTAAGCTAGGCCATGCTGGACACACAGCAGGAAAAAAACAACTTTGAAATTATTTGAACTAGACATGGGGCTTGGAGAAAGGTCTGTGCTTTCTGGCTTGGCATCATCTGCAGTTAGTGTCCTCTTCTAGCCCCTGCCTATCACATTTGTCATGTCCCCAAGCCACATGCAAACCATGTGTGCCCACAAGGAGATGGGTTATCCACTCACACCCTCAGCCTCCTGCCAAAATCAAATTGGGACTTCTGCAAATACTGAGGATCTGGAGCAGAGCTTCCAGGCCTGGAAAGTCTTGGAAGAAGATTTCAACATTGCCCACCAGCCAACCTGTGCCTCAAACTTTGTGGATACATCTGTGAGTGAAATAAAAGGATCAAGGGCCTGGGCATTGCATCTTCATGGATCACAAATTACAAACATGATCCTCTGCGAGGTTTTGACCCAGACCAGCCCATGTTAGCCCAAACAATTCCCAGGCATGGTTCGGGAGTCAATATGGCTGGTGCCTGCTCCCAATGAGCAGTGTGGCTGCAGTAACTGAGTTTTTGAGGCCGTTTCTGAGTTTAATGCATAGTCATGGCTGCAAAAGCAGGAAAGGGACCCTGCAAGGTTGGTTTGCTAGTAGATGTGTAGCCTGGAAGACTGTACAGGCTAGTGTGTCCTGCAAGGGCAGCCCCTGCACTGGCCATGCTGCTCCATGCAGAGCTCTTACAGCTGCTCTTTCTTTCTATTAATACTTCACTTTTTGTGTATTGGCACAAACTTCCTAGCAACCAAGGTCACAAGAGAAGGTGTTAAAAACCTGGATTGATTAATAATAAATCCTGGGGTTTGATAGCATTTTTTTATTGAGAGGCTTGTTAGACACCAGTGGGCAGTGTGTTGAGCTGGGATTTCCAAGGGAACCTAGTGATTTTGGAAACCCCCCTCTGGTTGAATTCTCCTCTCTGAATCCCTGCCTTCCTCCTTCTGGCCCTCAGCTTCCCTCTGAGTGAATCTACCCATGGGAAGGTGAATTGATACAGCACAGTAATGCTAAGCAGGGATCAAGCATCTATCAGGGGTTGTGTTTCTTTAGTTGTAATCAATATTCAATGGTCTCCACAGACCAGGTAAATACCTCCCACCACTATCGGGTCCCACCATAGAAAGTGGACTTCACCTCCTGTCTCCACACTTTCTACAGCCCTGAGCATCCTGTATTTGGGACCAGCATCACAGTCTGAAATGTCTGCACTCACCAAGCGCCTGTGTTTGCTCCTGGTGGTGCTGGAATGGGCTGAACTGCTCCCTGTGGTGAGAGCTGTGCCCTTTCCATCACACTCTTAGCCACAGAAGCAGGGCTGAACTAAGCTGGCTTGAGATTTTAGGAGCATCTTGTATTGTAAAATAACACAAAGAAAAGTCCTATCTTTCCTTCTGAGTTTCAATGTACCGAAGTCACAAATCACTCATGTCGGGATGCTCACAGGTAGGGCAAGAACAGTCACCTGGGCCATGCAGAGAGATTTCAGCAGCAGTGTCTGCTTCTGCAACATTCATTCCCCCATTAAACACTTAGCACAGAAATCTGACTATGAGAAAGCCAATATAGCTACTTCATGAACTTTTCCCAAGTCAGGTGAAGAAAGAAGCCCCTGGTAGATCAGGAATAGTACGCAGGTCTCCTTAACTCTGGTATTTAAGGCACCAGGCTATAATCTGCCCAGCTGAGCTGCTCCCTTGCCATGATTTACACAAGGTGGGGTGGTGAAGGCAGATAACATTAACATGAATACTATATGAGCTGATCTAGGGAAGATAATGAGAATTTTACAAAAGACGATTGAAAGCCAACTAAAAAGATGAAAAGAAAAAGTATCCTTTGTATTTATTGGGCACATCTAATGCTTTCAACTTTGCCTTTATTCCTGCTCCTTTTCACCAAACAAATTAAAATAAAGAAATCCTGAAAATCTTACCTGGCTTTTTTTTTACCTTTTTCAAATTTTGAAACATTTTATTATGACTAATTCTATTTACATTTAGAGTCTGTAACTGAGCTGCCTGTCTTGCCTGGTTCATTTTTCTAGCCAGTATGAAACAGGCTTAATTCCTTCCTTTGAGAGCAAAAGTGTTGGTGATTCCAGGATCCTTTCTTTACAGGGTCACTTTTCATCATGATAAAAGTCTGTTGAAGTTGTTCCCATAGCTACTCTCGCTGCATTTTAAACAGGCGATGAACTGCTTTAAATACTGAATTTATTGACAGTGCAGCTGCTTTAATGACAGGTTTGAGGCTTCTTTGGTTTCAAGGCTAAGTGTGCATCGGCTCATGTCCCCTGTGGTCGTGTGGGTCACGGAGGGGATGCGAGTCACTCAGCGCCTGCCCATGGCAGATTCTGGAGCCTGGGGATGCACAAGGCAAATGGGTGAGGAGAAACCAGGACCTTGCAGGGGATTTGCCTTCTGCAGCTTTGGTCTTCTTGTCGACACATAGAGGACACTCCCCGGCTCCTGTGGGATCTGCAAAGCACATGGGATGGCCAGAGAAAACAAAAGTCAAAACTGGCTCCTAGACCCGTCATGGCATACAAATCCTCCTAAATAAAACACATAACCATAAGGCACAAGCAACTTCGAATAAAGCATTAGCTGCATCTGTACTGTGAAAAAGCAACCTGGTATTGATATCTGCCCAGAGATCCTTCCCAGGGAAGTTGCCAGCATTGGACACTTTAAAGATTCAGCTGGACCGGGTGCTGGACCATCTTGTCTAGACTGTGACTTTGCCAAGAAAGTTTGGTCCAGATGATCCTTGTGGTCCTTTCCAACCTGGTATTCTACAATTCTAAGATTTTTCTCTTCTGGGCTGCTCATAGACACCATCTCATTCACGTTTGCCAACAAGCAGGGCTCTGTTTCAGTGTGATGGACCATCACTCGTTCAGTCTCTGTATTACATCTCTTTTTATCAAGCTAACAACAGTATCTAAGAAAAGCTACAGCTCTATTGTGTTGGATGTTTTGTAACCACATGATACGAGATAGTCTCTAGCCTAAAAGAGGATTTTATTTAAATAGGGGCAGAGAAACACAATCCCACATGGCTGTGGGAAAAAAACACCTGCTACAGACTCTGCAAACTTTGTGATAACATGCTCACAAGAATCATAGAATGTCCTGAGTTGGAAGGGACCCACAAGGATCATCAAGTTTGACTCCTATACCTGCACAGGACAACACCAAAATTCACACCATGTGTCTGAGGATGTTGTTGAGTCTCTTCTTGAACACTGTCAGGCTTGGGGCCGTGACACCTCCCTGCGGAGCCTGTTCCAGTGTCCAGCACCCTCTGGGTGAAGAACCTTTTCCTCATGTCCCACTGACCCTCCCCTGGCACCTCTTCCTGCCATTCCCTCGAGTTCTGTCATTGGTCACTAAAGAGAAGAGATCAGTACCTGTCCTTCCTCCTCCCCTTGTGAGGAAGATGTAGACCATGACAAAGTCTTGCATCTTCTCCAGGCTGAACAAACCAAGTTATTTCAGCCTCTCCTCATACTCCTCCTCCCCTCTAAACCCTTCACCAGCTTCACAGAACTGCACAGGTTGGACTGCAGACCTCAGAGGCAGCATTTGCTGTTAAATCTAGAGGGGTTGCTTCAATAGAAGAAATCTCACAGGGAAGTCCAGGCAGGCACTACTGCAGACTGAAGCCACAGCATTTGCTTACACAAACAGCTGGTAGCAGATTGGGTTTCCAAATCAAACTGCAACCCAGCACCTTCTGAGCTCCATCCATCATTAATCTTTTCATTAGGAAACTTGTTCCTGGCCTGGTCTCCAGTTCTCAGAAGAATGATTTAGGCAAATACCAACCCCGCTGCTGTGTCCAGAAGCCTCTTTTCTTCTGCCCTTGTGGCAAGGCGAACTCCCACTTGTTTCTCATTTTAATACAGAATTCCTTCTGTTCGATGAGTTCTCATTTTAAAGGCTGCCACCGCCCCATCTCCTCCATCCCTGCTCCCTGTGTCTGAGCAGGGGGAACAGGTGGGACAGCTGACCCTGGTGAATGAAAGGAGAGCACAGTTTCTTTCCCTTCACCCCTTTCTCACAGCCTGCCCCTGCTGTCAGTGATCCCCCAGCCCCCAGGGAACGGGGATTTGTGTGTATTAGTCACATGAAAGGAAAAAGCCTGCAGCAGCCTGCTCTCGGGCTTTGCTTCACCTCCAGACTTGCCACTGTATTCCTCAAGGCTGGAATCCAGTGACACGCTTTTTTTTCATTTTCACAAATTGATGTCTATGTAAAAGGTGCCAAGGCCTTGATAAAAAAGGGAAAGAGAAAGGCAAAGGCAAAGGCAAAGGAAAAGGAAAAGGAAAAGAATTAAAAGAAGAAGAAAAGGAAGAAGAAAAAGAAGAAAAAAATTTAAAAAAATAAAATGAAGAAGAAAAAGAAAGAAGAAGAAGAAAAGAAAAAAGAAAAAGGAAAAGAAAGAAAAAAAAGAAAAAGAAAACAAAAAAAGAAAAAGAAAAAGAAAAAGAAAAAGAAAAAGAAAAAGAAAAAGAAAAAGAAAAAGAAAAAGAAAAAGAAAAAGAAAAAGAAAAAGAAAAAGAAAAAGAAAAGAAAAAAGAGAAAAAGAAGGAAAAAACATCACCAACAAGACAAAACAAAAAGCACACACAAAAACAACAACCAAACAAACAAAAACCACAACCAACCACCACCTTACAATGATTCAGTTATGCAGAGGAACGTGTAGACACACACACTTAATGGAAAACGAGATCTTCTTCTGTCGTCACATCTTTAGGGTGGGATTTGGTCTCATTCATTCACCTCATGTGAAGCTCCACAGCCTGTCATCACACACTGGGTTCAAGAAGAGCATTAATGATCCCTCTCAGTCCTTAATCTATTAATTCAATGTCACACACAAAAAACTCTCAGACAGACCCCCCACCAAGGCAGGCTCACGTTTCCGTACTGGTCAGTGACCCATGTCTCAGGGATGTCATCCTTCTCTTGGGTGTAAAAAACACAAACTCATGGAAGTCACACTGATAAACACCAAATCTGTTACACCACTAGAAAGCAATTTAGGTACTTACATAACCCTAAGTATGCTCTGTATTGCCAAGGTCAAAGAATAGGTTTAACCACAGACTTAACTAACCTTGTTTTTTATGGATACACTAATTTCTTGTGCTCATACCAGCAGGTAGGAACAGCATTTCCACCACTCTCAGCTATCTCTGGTTGCTGGAAGCCACAGACCCCCACATTAGCTCAACAACAGCAGTTACACTGTGAGCAGTTTTACACTCTACCCAGCAAAATCAAAGCCTTTTTCTCACATATTTCAGGTGTTCACACACACAAGGTCTGCTTATGCATCAGCTTGACCATTCCCATAATCATCTTCAGGTAGATATACAGGTCCCTGGAAGCAGAGGGAACAATTTATTCCCACCAAGGTTGGGACAATATCATGTCTGGTTGGATGAGACACTAAAGAAAAAAATGCCTTGACTATTGGCACAAGTGTCTTGACCACTGGTACAACCACAGGACAGATGTGGGGACTGGACACTGCTGTTCTCTTAAATGAAGTTGTCAGTGATGTTTCAGGGTTCAATTCAAGCCCCTGCTATTATTAGTGCTATGATTCTTGATTTGTTTTCACAGTCAAAACAACTCCTTTCACATTTCCTTCTGCTGTTCTCCTTATGTTCATAGGGTCTTCATAAACTGCCACAATGCAGCAAGAAACCATTTCCTACCCAGTCTTGAAAAAAATACTTCAGTTAAACCACAGCAAGATTTTGTTTTTCCCCCAGATTTTCAATACTGCCAAAGACCTGAATAACTGGTTACTCACACAGCACTAATCAAGATATCCTTGTGCCTGCTGCTGCACAGACCCATTGCCCCAGTGGAGAAGCAAAAAGTAGAAAAAAAGAATACAAAAGCACACAGGTGGGGTGAGGAAGAAAGCCTTGTTGACAGGCTGTTCGCTTAAATGCATGCCTTAATGCTTTAATTTATAAGCTTTGTGTGGGTTAAAACACAAACTGAATGAATATTCATTCCCCAAAAGCAACACAATCCTCTTGTTTTTAGGGAGGGGTGCTGGTTCACTCCAGTCAAATGCTTTTCAGACAGTCGTGTTTTCCAGTGCCACATGTGCGTGTGTATGGGGGAGGGTCATTAAAAAGAAAAGTGCCAGTGTTCCCGCTGTCAGCCCTTTACCCACCTGTTCCTCTTTTAGCCCAAATGTGTCCACCTCTGACCCCTTCGAGGGTCCAAGTCACTTGCAAGGCTGTGTCCCTCACCCCTTGTACTCCCTCCCCCGTGGCAGCTGTGTCAACCTCAAGGGCAACAGCTGGGCACCGGGGACGATGCCTCCAGCTCCTGGGTGGAGATACAGAAAATGGCATCTGCAAGGGCTCCAAATCACTGTCATGAAAGTGGGGACTCTAAGTCACATGAAGTTTGGTGCTACCTGAGGCTGCATCTCAAATCCTGTGGTCAGTTTTGTGTGGCTCACTGCAAGAAGGACCTTGAGGTGCTGGAGCGGGTTGAGAGAAGGGAACGGAGCTGGGCAAGGGTCTGGAGCACAAGTGTGATGGGAGCGGCTGAGGGACCTGGGGAGTTCAGCTGGAGAACAGGAGCTGAGGGGAGACCTTCTGATCTCTGAACTGCCTGAAAGGAGCTTGGAGCCAGGGGGGTCAGGCTCTGCTCCTCAGGAACAAGCGCCAGGAGCAGAGGAAACAGCCTCAAGTTGCACCAGGGGAGGTTGAGGTTGGATCTTGGGAACAATTTCTTCCCCAAAGGCTGTTGGGCATTGGAACAGGATGCCCAGGGCAGTGCTGGATTCACCATCCCTGGAGGGGTTGAACAGACACTTAGGTGAGGTTCTTAGGGACATGGGGTAGTGCCAGAGTGAGGTTAATGGTGGGACTTGGTGATCTTGAAGGTCTCCTCAACCAAAATGATTCCATGGTTCTATGATTCCATTTAAATCCCAGGCCCATAAATGCAGCTTAATTAGCTCTCAAGATATGCTCTTGCCATAAGGTGTTAATTTGGTGTTAATTGCCTGCCTCAAGGAACTCTGGATTGGGTTTTTGGGCTTCAGAATGTGCTCAGCTGTGCTGTGATCACAATAAGCTACCAAAGAACCCTGGCTACTTGCTCTTCATGGATGCAAAGATGGGGAGAGGAGGAAAGGATGAGATCAGTTCTTCTCTTGAATGCTGTGTAAAGTCCTGAAGTTACCTGGAACTTACAGGAAGGATTTTTCCATCTTCTGGCAGTCAGGGACAGTAAATCTCACACCCTGACTTCAGAAAGAGACAGATGCACAGGCTGATGCAACCCATGTATGTCCCTCTCTGTCTGCAGGCTATTCTCCAAAAGCTTGACACAGAATTGGGCCTTTATGAGATCCTCCTTAATCTGCTTAATTGTAAAAAACTCCAGTAGGATGAGATTCAAACATTACCCTAAGGCATCACTTTTTTTATCCTGTCTAAATACATGTCAGAACTCAAGAGGAGCAAAGAAATGAAGCCTGTTGCCTTCCCAGCGGTCTTACCTGACCCACCTTTACTAATGGATGGCCTCAGAAATCTTTTTTTCTCTCTTCCTTTCAGAAAGCATCTGGAAATCTGAAGTGGCAACTGCATAACTGAGACTGGATATACTAAAAGGTGGATATACCTGGAGCTCAGGTTTACTTACCAGCTCTGTCCTAGAGTTACTAGGGACTCTATATAATTCATTTAACATCTTCAGGCTTAATGACATCTTGGATCCTCAGACGGTGAGCCTGGGAAGGTAATAAATGTCTCATTACCTGTTTTCTTCTCATTAGTCCAAGACCAAAAGCAGCTAACATCTTAGTTATGCTCTATGTTATTATCAATTTTACCATGTACCTTTACCACATCTGTGCCGACAGCTGGACAGCACTATGCTGGTTGCATAACTCACTGTAATCTTCATATGTCCAAACCTTGATTTCACAAGAGCTAAGTAAGCCAAAAGGCATCACAATGGAACATCAACCTGGTGAAGCAGGAAATACATCTCTCTAACTGGGGTACCCCTAATATAGGAAACAAGGAGCACTTGCCACGTGAGTTACTAGCATTGTTGGGAGGAGCTGGGGGCCTCTGTAGGATTTGCTCTGTTCAAACCGACTCAGTGGAGCCCTACTCAGATGCTTTCAAACCAAACGTGTTGTCAAACCAAACTCAACAACAGCCAGTTGAGGAAATGACAAGGTTCAGGAGGCTTTGTTAGGAGATCCGTTGAATATTGCGTGGGGTGCAAATCAGGCTACTTCTTGGCCTTTTTCTGGAGATTATAATATCCTCCCATGCTTGCTGTCCCTTAGTAATGGTGCAAGGGACTGTTGGAGTTGAACCTCTGATTGCTGTAATTGGACCGATGATACCTGTTGGCAGTTGCTTTATCAGACCAAGTCTGAAGAGGTTAGCAACCTGATCTTCCAATCAACTAACCCAGAAAGCACACACAAAATCTTATAGTCATAGAATCATAGGATTATAGAATGGTTTGTGTTGGAAGGGACCTTAAAGATCATTTAGTTCCAACCCTCCCCACCATGGGCAGGGGCACCTTCCGCTAGACCAGGTTGCTCAATACCAACCCCTCCTTGAACACTTCCAGGGATGGGACATCCACAACTTCTCTGGGCAGGCTGTTTCTGCGCCTCACCACCTTCAGCCTGGCAGAGACTTTAAGACTAGGTGTCCCCCAAGGGGAGAGGGACTTAATTTCTGTATCCAGGCCATAAGCATTCCAGGTTCAGCCTTTTTCATTCTGGAGTCTGTGTTAACATTCTACATCTTTTCCCCATCACCTACTCTCCCAGGCAACGTGCAGGCACGTTCCACCACCCAAACCCTCTCCAGCTCAATCAGCTGTCACAGTCCCCGCATTCCTTCAGGACTCCCAGAATTGGCAGCTCTGGACATCTGCTCTTTTCCACCCCCGCAAATATGCAAGCAGGTGTGAGGCACCACAACTTTCCTTGTTCCGAGCCACTGTCACCCAGGCAGTGCGAACCAAGGCATGGTCAGAAGGGCGAATGATCTGTTCCTCTGTGCATCTCTCTGAGGATCACATAGAAACAAAAACCAATCTCTCCATGACCACTGGAGCAAACCCAGAAAGGACCAATCTTACATTTTCTGTGGCTGAATATAATTCCTCTCTACGTCACTCTAACAGGGACTTCACACAAATGATGAAAAGGAGGAAAGTCCATGGCTCTTGGTGCACTGCAGCACGTAGTTACAAAGGGGTATCTGGAGCATGTGCTGCTTAGTTCAGCAAAGCCACAGAATACTGTGCAAAACAAATGGCATCTGGATTACTCTCACACTAAAAGGACCCACAATGAAGAGATTCTGAAGAATAACAGTTGCTGTTGAAGATAAAGATGCAAAAAAAAAAAAACCAGCAACAAGTTTTTCGCTACTCATTAAAAAAAAAAAACACTGCTGGTTGCTTTCCTCCAACCAGCTAAGCTGAAAGGTGATGGTAGGCATTACATGGTTACATTGGCGAAGAAAATAAAGTAGCAAAGCAAAATTACGCTATTCACATCAGCCAGGAATAGCAGCACTACCATCCAAAATTGCCAGAAGCTGATATCCGTCATCATCTTAGGGGGGATGAGGCAGGGATGCTGTCCCCTCAGGGGTGTCTCCTGAGGAGAAAGGCCCTTATGACTCTGCTCAATTCATCAGATCAGACACGGCCACATCGCAGAACATTTTCACTCTGGATCTAAGCATCTGCTCATTTACCTGCTGCAGCAGCAGTTGACATCACTGTGACTGTTCATCTCATGGAGTCTGTACTTGCCTTCCCACCCCAATTCCTCCACCTGTGAAAAGCTCCAGTATTTAATAAACGCTTTCTCTGATCAGGTTTGTACCACCAACCATCTGTTACTGAGTAGATGTTCTGCACTAGAAGGAGATGAGAGACAAGTACCCACTGAGAACTCTAGACATGAGGCACCTAAAAAAACAACTAGGTGCAATCTTCATAGAGAATATTTTGGTATCTCCTCTGCATTAATTACACAAAACACCTTTCTATGGTGATTGTTATGCTTTTCTCATTGCAACTGAGGCCAGTCACCTTACACAGAAATTAGTCTTTTCTTGGTTAACGTTACAGTGCTTCAAATGCTACAAGAGAAACAGATACCTGGCAAGTTTCTAGTTGTTTATCACATTGATTATTTTATGAATGGTAATCAACATAGAACACTGCAAATCTTTAAGTGTTGAATGAAAATAAAGTAAAAATGAAGTTAATGTAGTTTGGGCAGTTTATGCCCTACAGGTTATTACTTAGGACTCATTTGGAAAAAAGAAAAAAAAAATAATTAATGGTTTAATGTATTCAACTTATTTCAAAGTAATTGGATTTTAGGGGAAAAAAAATTAAGGCAAAAAGGAAGAGCATCCATTTTGCTCTTAAAGTTTCCGTTGGCGAGTGTGTGCAATGTACCAAGGTGGTGCATTTAGAGGAAAAAACACTTTTCTTTCCATAACAAAAGGGCTGATACCTTATAAAAACTTCAGAGCAGCGAGGGTTAATCTCATGACTGCATGGGACCATGTGAGGTCCCTGAGCTGAACTGCTGCTCTCAGTATCACTACAAGGTGTATCAGCCACTCGAAATAGAAAACATCCACACTTTACAGCATCCACATGGCCACAGGAGAAGTCACAAGCCCAGCTTGTGCCCAGCTGCCGTCCCCGCATCCTGGTGAAAGTGACACTGCCTGCAGGCACCGGCACACTCCAGTGACACCAAATCCCCCTCTGGGTTGCCATGTCCAAAATATGCCAGGTATCTACTCAGGCTGTTATAGGAGAGTGTCAGCCCCCAGCCACCCAAATGTGATCTTGCCATGCAAAGATAAATGCAGAACATGGAAAAATGACAAAGTCAACCATATCGTTCTCCCTCTTCTGAAGGTGGGTAATCTGACGCATGAGGGCATCCTCTCGCTGTCGTGTCCTCCTCCCTGCAAGCTCATGTTGCTGGCATGCACAAGATGTGTTCTTGTCCCTTTTCCTTCCTTTCCATGGTGACCTTGCACCTGTGCTACCATCAGCCTGATTCAGCTATACCTTTCGGGGACGGCTGAGAGGTTCTGTTTCCAGCATCTCGGTAAGACCATCATGCTTTTCCAGTTGTGTTTCCCAGGAGCCAGTTGTCTATGTCATAGCACTAATGCCATTATAGCTAAGTTTCAAATGGCTGAGTGGAAAAATCGTAGAAACATAGAATCACAGAATACTTTGGGTTGGAAGGAACCTTCAAAGCTCATTCAGTCCAACCCCTGCCATGAGCAGGGACATCTTCACCAGCTCAGATTGCTCAGAGCCCCGTCCAGCCTGGCCTGGGATGTCTCCAGAGATGGGACATCCACCACCTCTCTGGCCAACCTGGACAGTGTTTCACTAAACTCAATGCAAAAAAAAAATAGTCTTTATATCTAGTCTGAGTTGCCCCTCCTTTAGTTTAAAACCATCACCCCTTGTCCTATCACAACAGGCCCTGCTCAAAAGTCCATCCCCATCTTTTTTATCGGCCCTTTTAAGTACAGAAAGGCCATACTCAGGTCTCCCCGGCGCTTCTCTTCTCCAGCTGAACACCCCAACTCTCTCAGCCTGTCCTCCCAGCAGAGCTGTTCCAGCCTTGGATCATTTCTGGGGCTCCTCTGGCCCCTCTCCAGCAGGTCCATTTGTTCTCCCATTTCTTTCCATCCCACTTCCGACCCTTTTGACCACCGATGACTTTTGCAGAGGCTCCAATGCAGAGGGTGACACCCACATGTGCAGCACCCTCATCCCCCCAGGTCACATCACAGGGGCACCCCCCCCATTCTGCACAGCACCCCAGCTCTGGAGGCTGTTCTGGGGGGCTGTACAGCCCCCAGTCTGTGTGCTGTACCCTCCCAGGCTTGGATGCTGCTTCAGAGGAGCAAATGCCCATAGGGAAGCACCTTGATCATCATCCATGTAGCATCACAGACAAGTAATACGAGGAAAACTTTACATTGAACAGTGGGAGCTTTTGGGTTTTAGGTAATTTATTCATATTGCTTAGTTAGACGAAATGGTCCTTCCGAATCTATTCTCTTTCACAAGCTGATCAAATAAGCATTGCTTCCCTACTATCCAAAAAATTCTGAGCACCAGAAAAATGTTTAAAGAAAAAATAATTTTTTAAAATTTGGATAGTTACATGCAATTGTGAATTCAGGGGAAAAAACATCCTTTTTTTCAATTAATCCTATTGTTGTTTACCATGGAGCAAGGGGCCAGGGGGGTTGTCCCAAATTTGACAGGACCAGTACAATGATTCTTCCTAAGTGATTTATCATCATTTCACTTTTTTTTTTCCCCTTTTTTCTTTTTTTTTTTTTAATTTTTCTTTTCTTATGTCAACATTTGGAAACATTCTCAGCTTCCTGAGGGTGAAAGAAGCAAATTGAAAAGTAAGCCTGTCACTCTGCTCCTTACCTTATGAGACCTAAACCAAAATACCCGTTAAAAGTGCATAACATTTTTCCCATTTTCTGTCAAAACATTGATACCCAGTGACCTTTTTCTTCTTTGGGGGAAAAATACTTTTGAAAAGCTTTTTTAGCAGGAAAACTTTTTAATGTTAAGAGTGACCACATAACCCTGCAGTCACTTCCAGAGGTTTGAACACCCACCTGGAATAAAAGCAGTAGTAGGACAGAGACAAAAGAGAAAGAGCAGGCTCTGTGGTGAAAGACAGCCTGAAATAAGACTGTTTGAGACAGAAATGCCCTAAAATAAATATAAAAGGACCAGACAATGCTGCTGGGTGCAGGAACTTGATCATCCTCCCTTCAGGAACATCCTCAGCATGGTTTTAGCTGAGACAACTATTCTCTCGCAGCATTTTCCAGGCATGGTTCAGGAGTTTTCGTGGGCTAAGACACATCCCAACAGGCAGCTGGATGCAGCAACCCCGTTTTGGTGCTTAAGAGGCTCTAATAGTACCAATGTGGGCCATTTGGCATTGGGGCCGGAGAACTGTGCCAGGCATATTTAATTTATTAGTTTAGCCGTGGAGCAAAGGGTGTGATTTTTTAAGTACTTGCTGTGCCATAAACTCTTTCCAAGAACTTGAGCGTGTCATCCTGTGCCTCAGTTTCTCAGCCATAAACAACATTTTGATAGTTCTTCTCTCTCCCAGGGTGGGACAAGGACCCAAGGGTCACTTTGAAGTTGTCAAACACCCATAAATATCATCTGCCAGACAAGACATTGGTTAAAACCTCTCTCCAAACATCCACCAATACAAACATGTTCATTTCCACTCTCCCAGAGGTGCTATTTTTTAAACAGCTCTGACGGAGAAGAAAAAGCAATTATAGTTAATGGCATTTTCTAAAGACACCAGAGCGGGCAGAACCCAGGGCATTGTTTTTAGTCCTGGCTGTACCGGTGTGACCTGTGGAACTGGTTGAGCTCAGCTTGCAAAAACTCAGCTCCTTCTGTCGTGCCCAACAACCCCTGCTAAGCCAAGAGTCCCATCAGGATTTCAGACCAGCTCCAGCTCCCTCCTCCTCCTCCTGCATCCATCTGGCCCTTAAAATATTAAACTGATGTACCTGCAATAAATACCTCTGTTCTTAGAAATCTTTGAGGTTGTTTTTTTGGGGTATTTTTTGTTGTTTAAAATGTTGGGGGTTTTTTTGTGGTTGTTTTTGGGGGGTTTGGTGGGTGTTTTGTTTTATGTGTATGTGTTTTGGTGGTTTTTTGTGTTTGATTGGGGTGTTTTCTTCTGTTGTTGTTTGGTTGGCTTTGATTTTGGTTTTTGCTTGTTTTTTGGGTTTTGGTTTTTTGGGTGTTTTCTTTCGTTGTTGTTGTTGGTTCTTTGCTTTTTGTTTTTGGGGGTTATTTTGGTTTTGGGGGGTTTTGGGGGTTTTGGGGCTTTCTTGTTGGTTGGTTTTTTTAATGGGACCAAGCAGCAGCGTTGGAAAAAAGGGATAAAAGGAAGACGTGCCCTCCCAGCACGGGACAGCTGAAGCCATGTCACTCAACGTGCTGCTGTCAGTGGGGTGATTGAGGTGGACAGGAGGGACGGGAATGGCCACGGGCTGTAAACGACACGAGCAGGTGGGAGGACAGGGCAATGGGGTGGGCTGGCGGGGGGGGTAGGTGATACAAAAGGGACAGTGACAGCCTGGCAAGGACCACATGGGGACGGTGGGGGAGCATCTCAGGGGTAGAGCAAGGCAGAGAGGGGAGGCAGAGGACAATCCAGGGTTGCAGAAGGCTGGTCTGTCCTGAGTAGGATGAGATAAATAGCGGTAGAAAACTCTTTAGCAATAGACCTATCAAGGGAGTTTAAAGGATGCTAATGGAAGGAAGGTGGGGGAAATGAGGCCAGATGGTAGAAAAGTGAGTGCGGGGAAGGGAATTTAATAAGATGTCAGAGTGGTTCCAAAGAATGTTTATCGATATGATGATAGGCACTTGATATATAAAAATATAAATATATATATAGATATATGGAGAATAAATATAAATATAAATATATATATACTAGGGAGAAGGAAAAAATTGAGGCAGTGGTATAGAGGAGAATGGGAGAGGGGGAAATAGCCACTTGCCCACACACACTCACACAAGCAGGGGGGTCAGTAGTATAAGCTGCTTCAAGGGATTTTTTTTTAGCTAAAGGACTCTTGGGCACCCCCAGGCATAGGCTGCTTGCTGGACAGCATTTCTGACCACAGCATCTCCTGCTTCCTTGGGGAAACCCTGAAGAGGAGGAAAACACCCCGTGTTGAAGATGCCAGCCCAAATAACACCCCTGGGGTGCTATGAAGCAACAAAGGACCCAGGAGAGGAGGATGAAGAAACCGACCGCTTTTTTGCTGGAGGTAATGTCTGATTTGCTTTTTTTTTTAGTTCAATATCTCCTGTGATGTGAGAATTGCTGATATTTGTGGCCAAGCCCAGGGAGAACAGGCAGGAGACAGCGTTGTGCATCCAGGGTTGCGCGAAGCATCATAAGGGAACGTAAGGAAGTCTGGGCAGGGCAAGAGATGTGAGGATGGAAAAGGGAAGAGCGATGCCCTTGTTGTCCAAATAGGATCCCACACTCAACACCAAGATCCCACACTGCCTGGATGTAGCCCATGGTTGTGGCTTTGGAGCATCCCTCCACAGTGCATGTGTTGTAGAGTCATAGCTGTGGATAGGCAAAACCAGGGGGTGTGTTTGATTTTCAGGAACATCTTAAAAAAAAAAAAAAACAACAAACAGGGTTTGGTTCACAAGAGCAGGAGAGTTGGTGTTTGGTGCTTTCTTGGCCAGATCTCGCATCTCACAAGGCAAACCTTCAGTGACCCTGGGGATACAGGGACCACTGAGGAGGGACTGTAGGATCTCAGCCAGTCTGCAGAGGCTGGAGGGCCAGTGTCATCTCCTGGGAAGTGCTGCAATCTCAGATTGCTCCCAAGGAGCTTCCTTTGACTGTAAAGGGTGTTCAGATGTGACCTTCTAGTTTTGTTTTTCATCTTGAAATAGATGGTCACCAGCACGTTTCCTCTAGTCCCTCCCTGTCCGCCAAAGCCAGCTGTTAGACTATGGCACCTCCACACAGTTTTTGATATATTTATCACCCCAGAATCCTTAGTAGGAAACAAAGTGCTTTCCCCATTTCACAGATGGAAAGCAGAATATGGACATGCAGAGATGCAAATTCATCCCTTTTACCTCTAGACCCTTAAATCAGGAGTCTAAATGAAGAGAACAATCAACCCCGGCTCCTTCTGGAGTCAACGGAGAGAGATGGGTCCCTCTCAACACACTCCTGGGCCCTCTTTGTGGGTTCCTGCCCTCCATGGGTTCCTTGTATTCCACTCATGTTAGCAATACTGGTTATTTTAACTGGGAATGCAGGACAGAAGCCGTCAAGAGCCCAGTGTGGGTTTATCCTCCTCCTGTCTCAGCACATCCCCCCAGCTCCCTGTGGTTGGACCATGCTGGAAGGAACTAACCAAAAAAGACACTAGAGAAAAAGGGCACTGTCCTCCTCCCCAAAGCTGTACCCAGATCATACCATTGTGCCTCTTGGCTTCCAGGAGAAACTTCAGGCTGGGGAGGGGTTCATGATACCAGGTGATCCAAAAATCCCCAGTTAAACAGTCTTAGATGCAGAAAGAAGACAAGGGAGATTCTCCACCTTTTCAAGCCAGCGGCAAAAATCCTACCAGCTTCCTGAAGGGCAGTTATCCTAAATTGCACTATTCTCTAACTTCACTTGCATTCAAGATATGGAAAAAAAAGGGAAAGCTAAGGGGCAAAGGAGACCAAGCTGAACCTGTATGGGCATTGCTACAGGCTCTCCATTTTGTCCCAGGCAAACAATTTCACCTCTGTGCCTCAGTTTCCCCACCCATAAGTGGGAAATATTGTTGAGCAGGTTTTGCTCAAGGGCAGTTATTCTGCTCTGGTGCAAAGGATCAGACTGGCTAAAGAAAGTATGATGGGGCTAAAATGTCAGTTTAAAAGCACCATTTATTAGACCAGATCAAGCAAAGAATACAATTTAAAGAGCCATAAAGTGAATACCTTTTTATGTTGAGTTAAAAGTGGTAGAAAATCAGACTAGCAGGATGGACAGGCATATTGCCAGGACTTCTGGTGATTCTGACACAGCCTTTCTAAGTAACCCTGGGCAACTCACTTATTTTCTCCAGCTTTGTACTATGCTTAGCACCTCTCTTTTTCAAGACACTTAATGTCAGCATGCTAGGAGGTGCTTATTGAGGCCTCATTCCCACTTACTTCAGGCAGAGAATTCATGACCATAGTATATGGAGCAAACCAAATAAGCTCTGAGACACCCTCATGAAACCCCACCAGATTTTGAAAAACACAGGCCTACAAAACACCTTCAAAACCCAAGTTCCTAAATATAGTCTCTGGTGAGACCCAGGCAATATTTTGCAGACAGATGCAAACTTGCTTTGCTGAGTTTTAAACTTCCTGGAAGCTGTGGTCAGGATAGCATTTTGACGAAACTAATTAGCCCTGCTGCACAAATATACCCTCAGACGACTAATTTAGGTCCCAGGGCTAAAATGTTAACCAAAGTGATTTGCCCACAGTCCCACAGAAAATTTGCAAAAGAAGCAAGAAAAGGCTCTACGTGAGCTTTTGCCTCATGCAAGGTGCCTCTTGATGTAGGTAGGGGAACAATGAGGTGGTAAATTCCCACTTTGCAAAGGTTTGGGCTCAAATCCTTTCTGCGGAGAGGAGCAGAGCACTCAGAAGAGTTAGGGAGAGGGACTGTTACACCTATTAGCTCTCACGCTGGGGTTTTTTATTGCTTTTAAGTCAATGGAATGACTCTTATTTACCCATTCCCTTCTTTGCACTGCCGCCACATCAATGCACTTCATTGTACATGTGAGTGTAGACAGGCTAAGCAGCCTCCATCCTCCCAGTGACAACTGCTCGTAGGAAAACATCCACCTTGCAATCCAGAGTGGAAAAAGAAATTTGACAAAGAGCCCAGACGAGTGAGTGCACGAATACCAGGCATGCTATAGAGCCCTTTTGGGGAGTATCACCTCCCATCTCGTCCTCGGTGGAAAACCATCCCGATCCCAGTGACCCCAGGGGGACAGCTGTCCCATTCTTTCCTCCTTCTCTTCCTCATGCCAGGCAGGGACAGATGTGGCTCTGGATATGCCTCAGATGATTGGGTTACTGTCAGAGGCTCAAAAAGGCACGATCTGTTGGCTCTTAGTTTGCATTTCTGTTGTTTGCAGTGAACATAGTATTCTTGGGTAGTCAAAATGCCAGATACTAGCTCTGAATTTATGCATTTATGCCCTATTGGGTTCCTTCTTCGCAGGTTTTTATTGTCATTCTTGTGAAACTTTACATTTATGTATGTGTCCCATTTCATTCCTTAATTTCTAGTAATTTAGCTATAATTTCCAAATCCATGTTTCCTCACTCTACACATTTTTTGTTGTTTTTTTCTTGAACCTCATAACAGTGTTTTCTGGCAAGTCAACCCAGTAAGCGACTGCAACTGTCTCATTCCCTTCAAGTCATTGAATTTAATACAAATCTTGCTCAAGTTAGGTTTCAGTAACTTTGGTACAATCCCAGTTTCACCTGCCTAAAATCCCAACCCACAAAATGTACCAGATAATGTGTATAAATAAGGAATATTCACCTACCTACATGCTTGGAAACAAGGAACTTTTAAATTACTAGGTCTGTTTCATTGTTAATTACTCAGAACTGACTATATGGTCCCAGAATTCGTATGATGGCTTGAGAATTTAGTAAGCAGCTATAAACATACCTTATAATTAATTGAAGGACAATATATTCTCCATATATATATTAAATTAGTCTGGAAAATTCATCTGTGCAAAACTTCTGTGCTCTAAAACTCTTCAGCTTATTTCAGAACAAAAAGCAACAAAGAAATCCCTCAGAAAGGAGTAATCTTGGATAAGAGCTGTTGGCTTTTCTGTAAGAACACAAGAGTTTAGACAGCTTAGCAAAAGTCAGGAATCAAAACAAAAGCTTTGCTAAAGATGACTGCTATTCATGTCTGCATAAGATTTTTCCTCCCTTTTCTTTAATCCTTTTCTTTAAATTTTATATATATATATATATATATTTTAGTCCCTTCATCTTTAGGCCGAACTTTTTATTAAAATCATGAATTTTATTGAAGGTGTTATTTCCTTCTCTATTTTCTAGATAGCAAATTTCCATTTCTCCCATTTCAGGAATGGAAATCCCCTCCTCCTGCCCTCGGTCTCCTCTAGGTTAAGCTTCCAGGCTCCCAATGCCAATCTGTGATGGTACCTGTGTGTCTTGTCAATGCTGCTAACAGCCCAGATGCTACTGTGATTGGACATACAACTTCTCTGTGTCCAACACCCAACAAATTAGGTGATTCTCACCTCCTTGCTCTCCGTCATGCCTAATAGCCATTGTGTACAAAGGTACAGTCATGTACTTGACAGCAAATGGGATGAGGATTCTGGAAACCTGGTACTGATCCCATTTTCCACTTCCCTCTGCTGTGCCTCAGTTTCCCTGCCTGGCACGTACAAGTTTGCAATCAAAAACTTTTGTTCAATGGCAATGAGAAGCAGGAAATCTGGGGTCAGAGCTTTGGGGGGCACTTTGCAAGCTTAAATTGAATTTCATTGGGAAAAGTACCTTTTTTCCTTACTGGAAAAAATCTCTTAAAATACACAGCTGTTTCTATAGCCCCTATTCCAGTCTTGCTTGCAACACCAAACGCAGCACAGAGATGAAACAGGGTTTGTTTTATCTACCTGATTAAGTGCTTATAATAATGAGTAATAAAAATCACACAGATCCACATGAGGGCTAACTGGGCTAGGAAGTAACATATATTCATATATTATTATTGATAACTCGTGTAAACAGATTTCTGCACCCAAAAGAGTGGGAACCCACAGACTGAGTCACAGCACTATTGAAATCTCTGGGAGTTTTACCCTGATGTCAGCAAGACTTAGCTTTTGAGTTCTTAATCTTAACTCAAAATGTAATAAATGCTCCTATAATATTGGTCTGTCTTACGTTTTAAGAAAATAAAGAACAGGAATGTTTGGCTGGGGGCCTTTTTAGGACCTGTGTTGCATCTGGTTTAAAAATCTCTATATAATGCAAATGAGACACCACTCCTGATCCTGTGGACTTTTAAGCAATATCAGTCAGTGCATGACTCGTATTTCTCTGAAATTCTTATTCACTTGCTGTATCAGTTACTGACATCAATGAAGTAATGACTGAGTTCATGAATTTCCCCATCATTAATTGTTCTAGAAATCACAGAATTGCTTTATCTTGCTTTAAAACAAACAAGTAGCTCCTCCCAAAAGCCACCAATCTGTTCACTGCACTCAGTAAGTCTTTTTACATGAGGAAAATTACTTACAACAGCATTTATAATAACAGAATCATTAAATTTGAAAGTGAAAATAAATCTGAACCATTCCTAGACTCAGCAGCCTCTAAATCCATGGAAAAGAAACACTACTAATGTTGTATGAACTACGAATTTGTGTTTGTAAATAGCGCAAGTTTTCCAAGTTCTGCTGGATTGCTGCTCTTTAAAGGGATGCAGCTATTACCTGGCCCAGGAAGTTCCCTGTCAAATGTTGTGATAACTGAAGCTTGAAATACTGCTTCAGCAATTTTTGTTACAAATATCTGTAATTGCCTCTCCACTGTTGACAGATAGAGAAGCAGGGTCCAAGATGAGGCTCAGGAGAGAAATATGACTCTTTTGCTGTGAGCTTCCCATACACCATGGACCAGCCATGTACCTCTCAGCATCACTTTTCCTCCCAAGGAAGGTTCAGACTGGATATTAGGAAAAAATTATTCATGGAAAGGGCTGTCAGGCTTTGAAATAGGCTGCCCAGGGCAGTGGTGGAGTCATCATCCTTGGAGTTGTTTAAAAGACACATAGATAAGGTTCTTAGGACCATGGTTTAGTGCCAGAATGAGGTTAATGGTTGGACTCGATGATCTTGAGGGTCTTATCCAACCAAAACGACTCTATGATTCTGTCATCCTATGACTCTATACAAATCCCCCTTCCAGGCCTTGTCATATCCACAAGCTATTTAGTCCTTGAAGTCTGGCTGTAAGTAAAAACGTAGATTACTGACCAGATCAGCCCCAACTGAGCATTATGATGAGCAATGCCATGGGATGGACTTCCATCCTAAACTCTTTAATAGATATACATCATGTAAGGATAGAGATTTATTGAGTAACTGACAGAAAGAAAAAGCAAGGGTAGAAAAACTGAGGTGCTTACGTGTGAGATGTGAAAAATCAGCCATGTCAGGGGAAGTTCCAAAAGAGACTTTTTCTGAATTAGCATCATGCAGGGGAACACCTCTGCCACAGGGAAGGATGGAGAGCCCTGTAGGCATGGAGACAAACCCTGACCCAAGCTCTTGAACACAATAAAACACCTTGAGAGTGACAGAGGCGGGAGAGAGGCCTCCATGCTCCAAAGAGACCTACAGCCTTGGAGGAGAAGATGTGCTGCTCTGCTCTCTGGAGTCTGTGCCTGGCCAGCATCCTCTCACCAGCATCTGCCTTCAAAAAGCCTTTGTGTTTCCTTCAAATCTTGGGGTACTTCCCACCTAGATTTTAGTGCTGAGACTGTTCCTCATTTGTTTGACTCTTTTGGAAGAGAAGACATGGGAAAAAGCTTATTTTCTTTTTCTACCCTATATATTTGTGTGTACTAGCTGTGTATCACTAGCCTAGTATCATTGTTACTTCTGTCCCTTTTCCCATCCTCAGAGAGGCTTCAACTTAGAAAGAAATCATCTTTATGAGTCTTCCCCACTGAGAACAAGAGTGTGCAATAGCCCCAAATCAAAGACTTCATATAGAAATGAACACCAGGATACACTGTGATTCACTTTTGCAGGTCATTTCTGTCATCAAATACAGAAGTCCATACATATGTCCTGACCTCTGTGTCATGACAAACTCTTCTCAAAGGTGTACCAGGACATGACATGAGTTGGAACACAGGAAATTCCAATTAGATATCAGTAGACAGATTTTTCACCATGAAGGCAGTCAAACCCTGGGGCAGAGACCCAAAGAGGCTGAGGCATCTCCATCCTTGGAGAGATTCAAACTCAGCTAGACATGATGCTGAGTTCCAGTATAGGTTGGGGAATGACCTATTAGAGAGCAGTGTAGAGGAAAGGGACGTGGGGGTCCTGGGGACAGCAGGGTGACCATGAGCCAGCACTGGGCCCTTGTGGCCAGGAAGACCAATGGTACCTGGGGTGGATTAGAACGGGGGTGGGTGGTCAGTAGGTCAGAGAGGTTCTCCTTCCCCTCTACTCTGCCCTGGGGAGAACACACCTGGAATATTGTGTCCAGTTCTGGGCCCCTCAGTTCCAGAAGGACGGGGAACTGCTGGAGAGAGTCCAGCGCAGGGCAACAGAGATGCTGAAGGGAGTGGAGCATCTCCCGTGTGAGAAAATGTTGAGGGAGCTGGGGCTCTTGAGCTTGGAGAAGAGGAGACTGAGGGGTGACTCATTCATGGGGATCAATATGGAAAGGGTGAGTGTCAGGAGGATGGAGCCAGGCTCTTCTCGGTGACAACCAACAGTAGGACAAGGGGTAGTGGGTACAAACGAGAACACAAGAGATTCCACTTAAATATGAGAAGAAACTTGTTCCCGGTGAGGGTGGCAGAGCCTGGACCAGGCTGCCCAGGGAGGTTGTGGAGTCTCCTTCTCTGCAGACATTCCAACCCGCCTGGACACCTTCCTGTGTAACCTCATCTGGGTGTTCCTGCTCTGGCAGGGGGATTGCACTGGATGAGCTTTCCAGGTCCCTTCCAGTCTCTAACATTCTGGGATTCTGGGATTCTGTGATTCTGAGCAAACTGACCTAAGCTGGTCCTACTTTGTGGCAGGAGATGCACAAGAGGCCTCCAGACATCCCTTCTGACCTAAACAACTCTGTGATTCTATAACTTAAAAGCTTGTTTCTGAACAGCCTGGCCAGGCTTCAGTGAGCTGTTGTCTGCTCTTGAAAGTGTTGCCTACTTGGCCAGAAAGCTCTCCAGGTTAGGGACTATTTCCCCGTGCATGTATGAGTGGCTGCTTTTCTCAGCCACATCCTCAAGGCCTTGCCTCAATAATAATAATAAAATGAAAGGGAAGAACACTCTATTTATCACTTCTCATCTTGTCAGGCATTGGAACAGGCTGCCCAGGGAAGTGGCTGAATCATAGTCCCTAGAGGTGTTTAAAAGATGTGTAGATGAGGTTCTTAGGGACATGGTTTAGTGCCAGTGTTGAGTTAATGGTTGAACTCGATGATCTTGAAGGTCTTTTCCAACCAAAATGATTCTGTGATTCTATATGACCCTTTTTTTTTTTTTTTTTTTACAGCAGACTCTAGTGTTTCAAGATTTCAGGGTGATCAAAACAAGTCCAATATATGCCAAACATGCACCTCCATGCATGCACATGAGATTCCAGCCTCCATCACTCTGCAATGGCACACATGGCAGTGCTTGCAAACGAGGGGCAGTGCAAAATCTGAACCATATGAAAATATATCTTCAAACCACCCCAAACTGACTGAGCGCAGCAGCAAAATTACAGGTTTTTATGCTGCCACGTATTTTTCAAAGAGGAAACCCAGCTCAGACCCAAGAGGAACCCAGGTTCAGACCCCCAGCTCTGCAACACTTCTTAAGAGCAACATTGCCTCTTGAGGAGTGGAGGACGGACAGCTGTCCTGCTGTCCTGGTCACCATCCAGACTTCTCTTATGAGATTACATGCTTCTTTATATCCCCATAGGGATTAGGCTGCTATGGAATGTAAGGAAGTGTGTGGTTTCAGGGAGACATCGCCAGTGTCCTCTGCTTCCAGCTACTGCAAGACAAATGCTTTTCTGTAATTGCATTTTACTTGAATTTGACTTTGTCAAATGTAGTCAGGCAGGTTATATTCAGTCTACAGTGGCCTCGGTGCCCACGGAAACCACATAAGGATCTGCAAATCTAAAAAGGATGCAAACTCCTGAATCCATGCAAATTTGATAACAAAGACGTGCTCCGCATATATTTCTCCAGAAAAATCACCCATCTGATTATAAGCTCCACCTAAACAAAAGATTATTTACACTGTCCTGAAAATGGTTTTCAAGGGCATTCTGAAAATCACTACATCACAGATAGCCTCAATTATTGTCATCCCTTCTGCCTTGGTGGAAAATGCTTCGGATTTAGTGACATGGAGAAAGAATTAAACAGCACTGGGCAGGAACAGCTTGCAAAGAGCAAGACCGAATGTGATCTAGATCTCATATCAGTTGCAAAACTCTCCTCTTTACTCACAGTAAGTCAAAACAAGATCTTTTTTACTAAGTTCAAAATGAATGCTACAGATACAGGAATTGCTGTAGGGGATTGATCATGATTAATTCAATACACTGTCTCAACACCGTAATAGACAGAACAGGCTGCAGAAAGTTGCCTCTTATTTAATGTGACACTATGGAGCAAAGCAGGCATGCAGCCCTTTCAAAAATTACAGGCTTGTTTTCCTAAATCTGTTATAATTCGGGATAGTCTTGCCATGTACACAAACGTCCCTTTGTCTTCTGAGCACTGCTTAATTCTTTGCTCTAATAAGACCGTGTAGCAATGAGTTCAGTATATTCTTTTGCAAACTGCAAGACAAGTGGACTAGTTGCCTTTCACCCACCTAGGACAGCCTGGAGAAAGCTCCAGAAGATCCTGAATATCCTGTTCCTAGGAGCCAAAGACCTCAAGCCATTTCTAACAGATTACCTTATTACCCTTTAGGCCAAATATTCAAAATTTTGGCAGTTTTCAATCAGTCTAATTTGTTTAAGAGAGCATTTAGGAAATATTTTGAAGCTCTGCAGTGATGGGGACAGTTGCTGGCATTATGGTCAAGATTTTGAAAAGTTTTCATACCCTCATTTCCCTTGGAAAATTGTAGGAATTCCACCCCAAAATACCCTCAGCAAACTTGATGTATTTAGACTTTCAAAGACATGTCTATGCTGCAGAAATTCATGATTACATCTTAATTTTAACCCTGCTATGAGTGGTACTGTTAGCAGGTACGTGCAGTCATTCAGCAAATTCATACCCATGTATGACTTGGAACAGGCTGCCCAGGGCAGCGGTAGAGTCACCATCCCTGCAGGGGTTTAAAACACACATAGATGAGGTTCTTAGGGACATGGTGTAGTTCCAGTGTTGGGTTAACAGTTGGCCTCGATGATCTTGAGGGTCTCTTCCAACCACAGTGATTCTGTGATTCTACTCATCCAACCTCTGGGCCGGTTCTGTAGTTCAGGTTGGACACACGCTGCTGTAGGCAACACTGGAGCCAACTAGCTTATATCCCAGCAGCTTGTATGAGGCCATTCCTAGGCCTCATACTCCAAAGAGGCTTTGGCATCTAAGAGTCTAATTTTCACTGTCTACACCACTATTAGTTCTCTAAGTGGTGCCAGAACCTGTGTTCTTGTTATCAAACCAACGGGCAAAAAAACAACTGTTCAGCTCTCTCACTTTCTTAAACAGATGGTCATCTTCAAACTCCCTACTGGGAATGGTTCTTGATATGTTCTAATTCCCAACCTGAGCTTGGGAACTGTTGGGATCAGTGCTAGTCAACACAGGCCAAAACTGTGCCAACAACTGTGCTAAACACAGCAGAAACCACTGAGTTCCTGTGCTTGTATCTCAGCATCATTTAATATACCAATATAGACCTTGAAACCAATGACATTTATCTTCCTCAGTCACCAAGATGGTTTGCAAAATTTCAGTCTGAATCAAAACCAAGGCTTCTGCATCTGACCCAAACCCTGTGGTCTCGTAGATGTAGCTCAAGAAGGTGCTTGTCAAACAGTGTTTCATCCTGTCCTTCTTCTACGGATTTCACTCTTAGGTTATGTAGACTAAGTCTGAAGAGAAACAGAGTAGAGGAAAATTATTTTTTTTTGTTTAATCATAACAACTGTGCAAAATAAATTGGAAAGATGGGAAAAAAAAATGGGCACACAATGGAAACAGCAGGCAGGGGTGTGAATCTCTGTTCTCTCCTCGGCTTTGTTGATCAACCCACTGCCCATGTCTCAAACACAACACTTGTTTTCTTCCTCCAGTGAACTCTTTACCTCTAAAACTTTGATGATGTTGTAGTCTGTGGAGATCTGGATTTCATTTAGCTGCCTAAAAATATGTTCCTAGTAACTTTGGAGACGTCTTAAGGATTGTTGAGTGGCTTCTCTCTCTTCTTCAGGTATGTCTTATGCCATACCTGCATGACACACGTGGTTGTCTCAGACTCTCTTTACAGTAAGAGTGATAAAATACTGGCCCAGGTTGCCCAGAGAGGAGGTGGATGCCCATCCCTGGAGACATCCCAGGCCAGGCTGGACGGGGCTCTGAGCAACCTGAGCTGGTGAAGATGTCCCTGCTCATGGCAGGGGTTGGACTAGATGAGTTTTGAAGGTCTCTTCCAACCCAAACTATTCTACGATTCTGTGGCTCCTCGGATGGTGCCAGATGCTTATGTGCTGGCAAATGAAGCCAACGCTTCTGGCTAGTCAGCTGAACTTGTCCCTTGACTGACTGTATGAATTTGGGGTTTAAATCTGGAGTGGAATCCCATCCCTCATTTACTTTCTGCAGCTGTCTCCAGCCTGCAAATGCCTGTTCCACTGGAACATTAACTCATCAGCATTAACTCTTGCTGCACAGCATGGGCCAGAATTAAGTTACAGGCACACACTTGCAAGGACACATGAGAAGAAATAATGCAGACTAGTCATGCAGACACAGGACTGACGTTTAGGAAAAATTATAGCCTGGCTGGATGTCAAGGCCGCTGTTTTAACTCTGTTCCTCCCTCCATCATCTGGTTGGGCCATTCATGCTCGGACTGAAGGTAAAATTATCAAATAGCTTAAGGACAGGTTTAAGTGTTCATCACTTCCATCAAGGCTGCAACAGTCTAGTCCTATGGGAAACTGAATGAAATTAATATCATAGAATCATAGAATAATTTTAGTTGGAAAGGACCTTCAAAGCTCATCCAGTGCCACCCCTGCCATGAGCAGGGACATCTTCACCAGCTCAGGTTGCTCAGAGCCCCATCCAGCCTGGCCTGGGATGTCTCCAGGGATGGTTCATCCACCACTTCTCTGCCCAACCTGGGACAGGCTCTCAACACCCTCATTGCAAAAATTTCCTCCTCATGGCTGGCCTGAATCTCCCCCTTTTTATTTTAAAACCATCACCCCTTGTCCTATCGCAACAGGCCAACTAATTGTGGCTGAATGCTTATACGAGCTGTTCTTTTGGCAGCAACGTGGATACCTACGTAGGGAATAAGGAATTTATATTGCTGAGGTTGCCTTGCTAGTGAATAGCCCTGATAAAAAAAAAGGAAATTAGAATAAAGCAGAGGAGTCGAGGTTACTCAGGCTAATATTCCTCCCAAGACTGAGTACTGTTAGGGGCAAAAAAAACAACCACCACAAATACCCCCATAAAAACTCCTAAATAAAATGTATCTCAGAAAAAAATGTATCAGGTCCCTGTAAAACCACATGCACATGAAAAGGGGCTTATGCACAGGGTTGAAAAAATGCTGCTTTTGTCCTGTTTGGAAGCTGCCCCGTTCCCTGCTGCTCGTGGTCGCCGGCAGCTGTCTCCTCTATGAGAGTCCCAGGTACAGCTGGAGGGCTCGGGACGGCACTCTGAAAAGTGATGCCTGACTGACAACTGGCAGGTGACTTCAATAGACAAAGGAGGTATCTTTCCTCCTTTCCTCCCTCCTGCTTTTCCTTTTATTTTTTATTACTTAAATTTAAATAATAATAATAATAATAATAATAGTAATAATAAAGAGGAAAAAGAGAGAGAAAGCAGCAGGAAGAAAGCAGCTGTATGAAGAGAAATCTTCAGACACATGCAGCTGTGGCTCAAGACGAGCAGATGCCAATCTCCCAAGCTTCAGAGGACTTTCCTCATTACCCACTCCCAGGCTTGTGAGCTGAGACCAGATACCACAATAAACCCAGACTCCATGAAATATCTAGACAGAGATCCAGAATTCGGCTCCCCAGCCTGAAATACTGTCAACTTGTGTATTTGTGAGAAATTCACCCTGCTCCAGACGCTCACCCAGGAACCGGGACATCACATGGACCGTGTGTAGGGACCAGTTCCTGGTGAAAATAGATGTATCAGAAGTCATCTAAGATGGAAAGTGGTGAGGTTTCCCAAGCTGATGTCCTAAGCTCTGCACCATCCCTCTTTCCCTTTAGCAGTGATAAGCACCAGTGCTTCTATCTAATCAATCTAACATATCTAATTCCACTTGCAGGTAAAGTGCAATGAAGCCAAGCAACTTACATAGTCAGGAGCTATGCTCTGCTCTGGCTGGTCAAACGGAACCAAGCCCATCTTCCTCGGAGGTTTGGTCCCCTTCAACCAGCTATAGCAGTGTTGAAAACATCAAGCCAGGAAGATGTGCCTCCCTCCACCTCAGCTCTACCCCATCCATTCCTCGGAGGGATCTGCTGCCCCTCTGAACATCTCCAGAGGATCATCTGAGGACGAACCACCTGAAAAGGTTTGAAATATGTTTTTGGTTTTAATAAGCATCCCTGTAAGGGTGCTTGCCCTTGCAAGGACACATACGTGTGCCTACTCCAGCATTACGACAGGCCCAAAATGGAGCATACAAGGCTTGCTGGCTCTGTAGTATTCAGCAGGTTTCTAAGTCAATGTGGATCTGCAGGGCCTTGACATACAATCTTTTTTGTTTCCCTTCCCTACCAAATGTCTATCCACACACCCCCTTTGCTGAGCACTGCCAGTCCCAGTAATTGGTATTTAAATTTTTTAAAAAGTGATCAAGAACAAGAATAAAATTTCATTGAAAGCACACTGTGTCAAAGTGTCTTTTTAATTATTTTTTAGTGCAAAAAGGTGCTACAAATAACCGTGTTCTACAGGGTGAATGTTAGCCCATAGCCACTTAGCCCACAACACACACACATCACCTCATACATCTTTGTGCAAGGTATCTTCTGAATCTTCCCATCCACACCACACTGCAGCAAATGAAGGAAACCAGCCAAATAACTTGAAAATGGCTTTGCTGACAGGCCCTGACCTGTTTCCTGAGCCAGTCAATGAATTTAGATGTCTAACTTTAGACATACAACTCAGCAAGTTGTTCCCTGTCCCCGCCTCAGCAAAAATAAGTGCAAAGCTATCAATAAATAAATGAACAAACATATATCAACGTAAGTTCATTATGTTCACTATCTGGGATGCCCTGATACTTTGCTGGATGGATGGGGAGGAGGATGCTCTACAGAACATCAGGGGAATGGATGCTGTACAGAACAAGGACCAGCATCAGTGTATCCCAATCAATGTGTCTTCTACAGGACAGTGATGCTCCATGGAGTGTCACATGCTCCCCATCCCTGCATTTTCACTAGGGAGATGCACTGGAGCACAACTTCATTTCTGCCAGGTCTCCATCGACAATGTTCTTTGGAAGATGCAGACACACAGGGTGACAGCACACAAAGTGCCAGTCTGGCCAGGATCTGTGTGACAGACAGAACAAAGGACACCAGCTATTAGGTCCCCATCACATGTCATTGGGGTTTTCTGAGAGACAAGTAACATGGGTTTGCTGGCACTACTGAATCTAAAAGGTGTAGTAAATTCAGGTCAAAAAACAAATTGTTCCAATATACTCAAGTTTTCCTCTCATGCCAAATACACAACTCGTAATGAACAAGGACTGTGTCATCACTGACAGCTCATGGATCTTAACCACTGCATGAGCAGAGATGCCACATGTCAGAGTCCTAAATCCCCAGAGGTGTCTTAGTACTTAAGGCAAAATGCTCCCAGTTTGAAACAGCTCCTGGAGATGAGTCAAAAGGGGATTTCTTTTTAACATCTCATATCTTCACTGCATTTCCACTCTACACAGCTTGGGTTTCCTCAGCCTCAGCACTGCCCTGCAGCAACACGACATCTATGCAAGGTCCACTTGCATGGTACAGCACTGGGGTTTGCAGCCAGAGCATCCTAACACAGTGGGCAAAGAGAACATTAAGATACACAATCTTCAGCTTTTCTGGCTCCCTTTTTCATGGCAGGAAATGTTGTCTGGAAATATGGTCCAAACAAAAATAAAAACCAGCCCGAACTGAAGATCCAACAGTTCCAGCATGGTACTTAGAAGCTGTATCTCTGTTAGAGAAATCACAGAATCCCAGAATGTCATGGGTTGGAAGGGACCTGGAAAGCTCATCCAGTGCAATCCCCCCATGGAGCAGGAACACCCAGATGAGGTTACACAGGAAGGTGTCCAGGCGGGTTGGAATGTCTGCAGAGAAGGAGACTCCACAACCCCCCTGGGCAGCCTGGGCCAGGCTCTGACACCCTCACTGGGAAGAAGTTTCTTCTCATATTTAAGTGGAAACTCTTGTGTTCCAGTTTGTACCCATTACCCTTTGTCCTATCATTTGTTGTTACCGAGAAGAGCCTGGCTCCATCCTCCTGACACTCACCTTTTATATATTTATAACCATGAATGAGTCCCCCCTCAGTCTCCTCTTCTCCAGCTCCAGAGCCCCAGCTCCCTCAGCCTTTCCTCCCACGGGAGATGCTCCACTCCTTTCAGCATCTTCGTGGCTGCGCTGGACTCTCTCCAGCAGTTCCCTGTCCTGCTGGAACTGAGGGGCCACAACTGGACACAAGATTCTAGATGTGGTCTCACCAGGACAGAGTAGAGGGGCAGGAGAACCTCTCTGACCTACTGACCACCCCTCTTCTAATCCACCCCAGGATGCCATTTGCCTTCCTGGCCACAAGGGCCCAGTGCTGGCTCATGGTCATCCTGCTGTTACCAGGACCCCCAGGTCCCTTTCCCCTACGCTGCTCTCTAACAGGCCATTCCTGAACTTATACTGGAACCTGGGGTTGTTCCTACCCAGATGCAAGACTCTACACTTGCTCTTGTTATATTTCATTAAATTTTTCCCTGCCCAACTTTCCAGCCTGTCCAGGTCTCTGGATGGCAGCACAGCTTCCAGTGTCAGCCACTCCTCCCAGCTTGGTGTCATCAGCAAACTGGCTGATAGTACACTCTATTCCCTCATCCAAATCATTGATGAATACATTGAATAATACAGGCCCCAGTATTGACCCCTGAGGCACTCCAGTGGATACAGGCCTCCAACTGGACTCTGCCCCATTGACCACGACTCTCTGGCTTCCTCCCTTCAGCCAGTTCCCAGTCCACCTCACTACCCGATCGTCCAGACTGCACTCCCTCAGTTTAGCTGTGAGGTTGCTGTCCTACAGCATCCTACAGTCCTACAGCACCCTACAGTCCTACAGCACTGGCAGCGACTGCAAAGTAGGGACATGACAAAGACACGGCAGCTTATGCTCAGCCAGCACCCACGGCTTCCCAAAATCCTCTTGCCATGCAAGGACCTGGCTCTTGGGGTTATCCATAGCATCCTGGCTATGGGGTTATCCATTTTTACAGAATATCCTCTCAACCTGTTTTTGTGTTGATTTTGCTGACAAGCCAAAGCCAACACCTTTGTCTAGAGCAATGATGTCCAGCAGAAAGCAGGGCTGGAAAAATCATCCCAGCAGTTCTTACTTGTCTCCAGACGGAGTGCGACACATGCTTAAATTCAAACCTGCTTTACAAAGAGATTTGTGCTCTAGTCCCATTTAAACAGATGCCTGTAATATATGCTTGCAGGCTTCCCAAGGAACCAAAACTTGAGATAGTGACAATCGGTGACTCCTGTCTTACACAGTTCACCCAACACAGTGTTTCCAGTTTTCCCTCCTCTGAAATGCACAACAACAGCAATGTTGACTATTGGCAACCAATGCTGCCCTTCCCATCAAGTACTGTACCTCTTTTTTTGGTGTGTGTATGTGGATGCTCTTTCAGTTTCCAGTTTACCCGCTCCTGTTCTCCAGCTGAACCCCCCAAGTCCCTCAGCCGCTCCCATCACTCTTGTGCTCCAGCCCCTTCCCCAGCTCCGTTCCCTTCTCTCAACTCGCTCCAGCACCTCAAGGCCTTTCTTGGTGTGAGGAGCTCAAAACTGACCCCAGGATTCAAGGTTTGGCCTCCCCAGTGCCCAGCACAGGTGGACAGTCACTGCCCTGGTTCTGCTGGCCACACTAATGCTGATATAAGCCAGGATGCTTTTGTAAATAAAACAGATGAGCAATCACCATCTGATAAAAATTTGACTTCGCCTAATGCAACTTTATATGGTAAAACCCTGCTTGAATCCTTTGCAAAGAAACTTCAGACCGGGATGATGAGACATTTGGGTACTTTGCCTGCTTGTCTCCTTCCGCTCGTCTCGTTTAAGTTGTTTATCAGTGATCAGTTCTTGTGTACCACAGAAGTCTTGTGATATGTGGCATGACCTGAGCTGCTGCTCTTAGACCTAAATCCCATGTCCTGAGCCAGGAACCCCCTGAGCATCAAGGGAGGTGAAGGCTTAACTGATTATTTCAGGGAAACCAGAGTTTCTTTACAGTCGTACATGCAACTCCTGTATGTTGATACAACCTTCTAATTGCTCTGTGCGGTGTGGTTTACACAGGTAATGTGAAGAGCAATCATGAAATCCACCTTTAATCATCCCTAACTTTTCTCTCCTCCAAAACCTCATTGCTCCTACCCCACTCATCTTGTTCCACCTAATGCAATAGATTCCTCTGTTCCTGAGTGTCTGCATCTTATTTCAAGGTTTAGTGTATCTACAGAGACTTAATTTCAAGCATTGGTAATTTCAAATAGTGAAGGTTAGATGTAAAGACGATAATTTCTGGACTGTCACCATGATGACCATGTGGTCATAATTATGTGAATAACCTGTATAATCCACAAATGATTATTTTGTAATTATTTTGTAATTATTTTGTAATTTTCTCTACTTATGGGGTAGATAGAGATGGATAAAATTGCTATTTTAATTCTGTGCAGAGGAACTATATCCGAATAAATACACAATCAGCCCGCACAACGAAATCTGCTATTACAGCATACAAACAGAAAGTAAAAATAATATACAGATTCATCTTATGATGTTTATGAAACTTAAAAGTGTGTTTAAATTCTAGCTTGTTATTTCTCATTCAAACTTTTCATATCACAGAATCCCAGAATGTCAGGGGTTGAAAGGCACCTGGAAAGCTCATCCAGTGCAATCCCCCCGCCGGAGCAAGAACACCCAGATGAGGTTACACAGGAAGGTGTCCAGGCGGGTTGGAATGTCTGCAGAGAAGGAGACTCCACAACCCCCCTGGGCAGCCTGGGCCAGGCTCTGCCACCTTCACTGAGAAGAAGTTTCTTCTCAAATTTAAGTGGAACCTCTCGTGTTCCAGTTTGTACCCATTGCCCCTTGTCCTACTGTTGGTTGTCACTGAGAAGAGCCTGGCTCCATCCTCCTGACACTCACCCTTTATATATTTGTAAACATTATTAAGGTCACCCCTCAGTCTCAGGACATTTAACAAGGAGAATTCAGTCCATATAAAAAAGGACAGCAGTCCAAAACTGGAAATGGTGCAAGTAATCTTCTTGATAATCAGTTTCAAACCAGAATGCTTCAATTGCTTTTGAGATGGAGAACTGGCTCCTATATGAATGCCTCACATCTGGCCACGTGAGGGAAAAAGTGTTTGGAAACACGTGAGCCAAAAATGGAAAGAAATGCCTTTATATGTCAGCTACTGGTATCCCTTGTCTGGAATCACAAGGAAGCATCATCGGTTCAGGGTGTCTCAGGAGAGGTCCTCATGCATTGTCCTTTCCAAACGTTTCCACCATTGCCTATAATCCATTACCATTTCCCAAAGATTCTCTGGTGGAGAAACCAGACATTTCTTATCTCCCTGAGGAACAACAGGGAAGCAAAGACCAAAATACGGTTATTGCAATCCCTTTGTGGTCCATGTGGGACCTCTGTCTGTGAGCTGCTTCATAACCTCTTCTACCAAATCAGACTGGCCCGTTAGCAACAAGGAGGGTTTATAAACAACATATTTGTGAGAACTGTGGCTACACAGCTCCTTGGCTGGGAGGCTTATGGTCTGTGGCTAAAAATAAAACTCTTGGCGGAGCTGTTTGAATTATCTTTTGCAAATAAATTATCTGATGAAACAACTACATTATCTGATCAAGTCTTTTGCAAGGAAATAATTTACATCCTAGTTTGCTCTTTGTGACTACCTGTCATGGAACTGGTTTGGATGAACTACTGTCAGCTAAGATTTTGTCCATATCTTCTCCTGTTGATATAGTATAGATAGTTTGCTTAATTCCCACTGCTCTTTGACTAGATGTGCAAGAGTTTGACCACAGAACTATTAAAAGGACCCAAGGGTACTTAAAGAGCTGGCTGATGCCATAGCAAGACCTCTCTCCATGATTTTTCAATGTTTCTGGGAATCTGGGGCAGTCCCAGTTGGCTGGGAGCTGGAAAACCTTGTCCCAGTCTTCAAGAAGGGCAACAGGAATGACCCTGGTAACTACAGGCCTGTCAGCCTCACTTCTGTGTCTGGCAAAGTCACAGAAAAGAGTGTTCTGCAAGTTATTGAAAAACATCTGAACAACAATGCAGTCATTGGTCCCAGCCAGCACGGATTTGTAAGGGGAAGGTATTGTTTGACTATGACAAGGCTGCACACCTAGTTGACCAAGGGAAGGCAGCTGATGTGATCTTTTTGGATTTCAGAAAAGCCTTTGACACTGTCTCTCACAGTCTCCTCCTGGACCAGATGTCCAGCACACAGCTGGGTAAACACACAATGCAGTGGGTGAGCAATTGGCCGATGGGCCGGGCTCGAAGGGTTCTAGTAAATGGGGTCATGTTGGGCTGGCAACCAGTCACTAGTGGGTTCTACAGGGATCCATCTTAGGGCCAGTGCTCTTCAATGTCTTCATAAATGACTTAGATTCAGGATCTGAGGGACTGCTTAGCAAGTTTACCAATGACACAAAATTGGGAGGAGCTGTCAACACTCTTGAGTGCAGAGAGGCCCTGCAGAGGGATCTGGACAAATTGGAGAACTGGGCAATCACCAACCCCATGAAGTTCAACAAGGGCAAGAAGGATCTGGGGGTTCTCGTCAACGGCAAGTTGAACATGAGCCAACAGTGTCCCTGGCAGCCAAGAGGGACCTGTGTCCTGGTGCATCCAGCGCAGCATCACCAGCCAGGCAGGGAGGGGATTGTCCCGCTCTGCTCTGCACTGGTGCAGCCTCACCTGGACCACTGTGTGCAGGTCTGGGGACACAGGATAAAAAAGATATTAAGCTACTGGAGAGTGTCCAGAAGAGGCTATGAAATTGGTGAAGGGTTTAGAGGGGAAGCAACAGGAGGAACAGCTGAAGTCACTTGGTTTATTCAGCCTAGAGTAGAGGAGACTGAGGGGAGACTTCATTACAGTCTACAGCTTCCTCACAAAGGGAAGAGGAGGGGAAGGCATTGAACTCTTCTCTCTGGTGACCAACAACAGAACCCAAGGGAACGGCAAGAAGATGTGCCAGGGGAGGTTTAGGTTGGACATGAGGAAAAGGTTCTTCACCCAGAGGGTGCTGGACACTGAACAGGCTCCCCAGGGAGGTGTCATGGCCCCAAGCCTGACAGTGTTCAAGAACAGACTGGACAACGTCCTCAGACACATGGTGTGAACTGTGGGGTTGTCCTGTGCAAGAACAGGAGCTGGATTCAATGATCCTTGTGGGTCCCTTCCAGCTCAGGACATTCTGTGATTCTATGAAGTGTCGAAGACCCGACTCTTTCATGTGATCTGGGCTATGGTCACTATGAGATCCTGTGACACATTCATGTCTTGCAGCGGGTGGGAGCGTGAGACACAGATGCTCAGTGGATTTGGGGCTGTGGGTGGTGACCTTTAAAGGACTGGACTTTACAAACAAGGTTTATCACATAATCTCATTCTCACGAAATCAGAGTGTAAACTGCAGTGCTCCTGTCTTCTTGAACATCCTCACTCTCACCCAAGATGCAGTGACCTGGCCAGGTCACTTCATTCCCACAGACCTTTGTTGCTCTCTCCTAATCTGGGATGATGTTCTTGTGGTCCCGTCTACCTTGGGCTCCAGGGGGACTAAAGAAAGAAAAGCCCCTAAACCTTATGGTTTGCTGAGCTTTGATACTGGTCCTTCTTATCCCTCTACTGGTTTTTGGCCTGCCTTGTTGGCTGTCATTCCTTGCCTACTCTTCGCGGTGGAAAATTAAGAAAGTAAGACATACAAACAAGCATTGGAGAACAGATTATGGCCTCCAGCACTGATGGAGAAGCTGTTATACAAGGAATAAATGATCGGGCAGGATTGCACATTGTTCGAAATACAGACAGGACCACAATTCATTTTTCTAGCCCTCATTGGGTTCAGCACAGTGAGTTCACACAGAACAAAGAGCTGTTAAAAGCAAAAGTGTTGGTCCATTAAAACAGAGAAATTACTCAAGAGCTCTGTTTGGACCTATTTGTTTGGCCCCTGTAGCCATGTCATCAACACAGAAAGGACCAGGTCTGGTTAAGAGGCATCATTCAGGCAAAAATAGGACATGAGGCTTCTGTCACCTACCCATTGTCCCTACCACACTGCTCCATGACCGTACGTCTCGGAGGAGGAGACCTTCAGCAGTGGTTATTCTCTGAAATCTCTGCCTGGGATAGTTCTGGAAACCACATTTCACTGCGGTCAGAATTTGCATACGTCTGGAAAAATGATGAATTTCCTTTTCTTCTTAAAAAATAAAATGTCAACTCAAACCCCAACTAGGTGAAAGGGCTCAAAAATTAGAATTTTCATTGCAGATTTGCAACTCTCATCAAAACCACTCTGAGTCACTTATTCTCTAATACTTTCAAATTATGACACTTTCTTGCAACACGAAATGTTGTGGCCAGAAGTCATTTACCTGTGAGAAAAAAAAAAAAAAAAAATAGGTCTTGACTTCTTAAAATGAGATGATGAATGACCACTATTTTCAGTTTTTACCCAGCAGCAGGCAAATGGCCACAGTGTAAATGACTTTATTACTCAGTCTGCCTTATCAAACCCACCTGTCAGCCCTAACTATAAGCCCTGGGATATAGGTATATTGACTACATCGATGATAAAACTTGTTTTCTGAACTAATCTGGTCTGAAAGCAGTGGGCGGCAGAGCGCAACCCGGTGGCCAAGCAGCTACTGGTGAAGGGCTGGTGTCTCGGCACGTAGCACCGACCTCTCAATGCTCCACGCGACTCCTTTTCCAACAGCGTCGCCTTGCACCACTAACAAAACCACAAGGTGGTTTCATGGGTGTTGTGTTGTGCCCTGCACGGAGAAGGTTCCTTCCTCTTCCCCAAGCAGCTCATGAAGGCAGATCATAGAATCATAGAATAGTTTGGGTTGAAGGGACCTTCAAATCTCCCCCAGTGCCACCCCTGGCATGAGCAGGGACATCTTCACCAGCTCATGTTGCTCAGAGCCCCATCCAGTCTGGCCTGGGATGTCTCCAGGGATCCTGAACCTCAGAGGCATCGTTGCAGATGATGAGAACTGAGACTGCAAGGAGGTTGCACCTATTTAGCGATGCTGCCTCATCTTCCCTCCCCCTTGGTCCTCATCCTGATATAGTTCAAAATTTCAGCCTCAGATTCTCATTTTTACTGTGCTTTCTGTAAGTTTTCCCAAAAAAAAAAGTTAGCCTCATCATACTGGGAATGAAGCTACAGAGCTAAATTTCATCCTTATGAGGCATTTGAGAGCATGAAATCAGGAATTCCAGCATCACATATTCTGATATGTCTCCTGTCTTGCATCAGCCAGAAGAGTATACACAACTGTACAGATAACCTCATGCACTGCTGCATTCCTTGTTTCATTGTCCGATTGAAGTCAGGGGTGATACACTAATGTAAAATCACAAGCTGTGCCCATGTAGCAGCTCGTATTTGCAATTTTTAACAGCTGAAACTGATAAAACTACACAAGAATTTATTGTCTTTTTTTTTCCCCCAATGGATGATGCAAAAAAATAACTCTCAAATGTTCTCCAGAGAGTCTGTGAGATGTTTTTCTCCCTATTTTCAGTTTTGGAAACTCTGAGCAATCTTGTGCAGCTACTCCTCATTTACTGCAGAAAAAGTCAGAAAAGTATATGTAGCTGGAGGTGAAAGAGGCTGATAAACCTGCAACTGGCAACTCGTTTTGAGATAAGGATGAATACACCGAGGACTTCCTGGCAACCTTCAGAATTTACTTCATTTCAGATAAATTTTAATTATGGTGGTCCCAAAAAGGAAGAATAAAGATTTTCCACAGGCTGGAAATCTGACATTGATTTTGTGCAAAGAGAGTTTCTGATTTCTCTTGAACTTGGAGCATCACTCTGCAAGGGATGGATGGGTCAAGCAGAGATCCTCCCAAGAAAAGCGAGGAAAATATAAAATGTGCAAAAGTCTTGAAAGCATGACCCAAGAGGGAAAGGAGACCTGAACAACTTGCCCCTGTACTCACTGGGGATGGGAAATAAATGTCTCAACCTGCAGTAGTGAAATTGGAAAGGGAGGAGATGCTGAGGGACCCCAAGTCCTTCTCCCCCTGCTTCCTGCCATTGGCTGGGGCCAAGGTGTGGGCGAGAGACAGGATGCGAGCAGATAGCACAGTAAACAGAGAATTTCAAAATGAGTTAATCGCTTGTATAAACCATTCTACCAGCTTGAGTGTGAGCCAATTTTATGCATAAAGGGTTTCTTCTTGTGTAGTTTGTAACTGGTTGTGAAATGTATTGCCACAGGATGTCTTCGAAGCCATGAACATAAAGCATTGACAGAGAGATCTTTAATAGATAACAAAACTGTTTGGTCATTAACATCATTGATAACAAAAAAAAAAATAAATGAGGAGACACATTAAATCATCGGTGCACAAGGGAGATCCTTACCACCTCTGGTGGTCTCGTTTCAGCCTACCATCAGCCAGTCATTGCGTGTCTCAAACTTTCCATTACACATAGACAAGTACCTTGTGATGGCCAGAAGATATCTTCCCTTCCATCAGGTGTCAGGTGCTAATTCAGCCCAGCTTCACAAGGAACCCTTGGGCACTACTATAACACAAGTAGGGATGTCTCCAGGGATGGTTCATCCACCACTGCTCTGGCCAACCTGGGACAGGCTCTCACCACCCTCAGGGGCAACAATTTCTTCCTCATGTCCAGCCTGAATCTCCCTCCTTTAGTTTAAAACCATCACCCCTTGTCCTGTCGCAATAGCCCCTGCTCAAAAGTTTACCCATATCTAATCAGAGCAGTCATATCCCACACCCACCTCCTGGCAGCATAAAGCCCCTCTCCACTTACCCAGGCTACATTACAGTTACATATTAATCATCTAATAATTACCACAGAGCAGACGGAAATTTCCTGCCTCTTGTTCAGTCTAACTCATGTATCTGGAAGCCCTTTTTTTTCTCCCTGTCCCTCCAAACAGCAAACAAAAAAAAAAAAAAAAATGAATTGACTGGTCTAATTCCTTTATGTTGACTCCCTGGTTACTGAGCATCTATTAGATATTAGTCATGCAACAGACGTGTCAACCACTGGCAGTAACCACAGCTGTCAAATAACTGTGATATTGATTTAGCTGTGTTCGGAAAACTTAGGCATGCAGGAGGGCACGATAATTTCTACTGCAGCTGCTGGGGAAGAAAAGTAGAAATATTCAATAGAGGAGAAAGGTTATTCTATCTTTTCTGCTATGTCTCCTGTACAAAGATCAGGGGTGGGAGACAATGGGGTGATTTAACCAGTTTGGAAGGGACCTCTGTATCTCTCATTCACCCATCCACTCAGAGCAGGATTACATTAAATTAAAATTAAACCCCAGTGTTTAATCAAGGTTCTCAGAGCTTTGCCATGTCAAGCTCTGAGTTTCCCTCAGATAACCATTGCCTACAGGTTCAGTCTAATCATCGATATCCTAGAAATTACCTCCACAATGCACAGCAGGTCATGCAATGCTTGTGTGTAAGAAGAGTGTTCCCTTACTTTATAGGCATGTATAAGACTATGTACTCAAGAGGAAGAAAATGCATTCTCTCGAACAAGAAAAAAAGAAAATATGTGTCTTCCTGCATGTGAATAGAAAGACTCCTTATTTTTCAAAAGCAGCATAAACTTAACTGATAGTGATTGAAAAAAATGGTTTAAGTATTTTGAGATATTTGCCATTTCTCTTTTAATTTGCAGCAAGCTCAGTCAGGACAGCAGAGCTCTGGCACTAATTCACACTGTGACTTGAAAGGGCGAAAGTGTCATCAAGACCAATATGCTCAGATTTAAGTGCCTGAAGGCTCTCAGCTGGGTAAACTACTTAAGTAGCAACTTAATCTCAAAAAAGATTTCACCAGAGCTAAGAGGAGGGCTAGGCTTCATTTCAAAGGCTTTAAATAATCTTCAGTCTTTTTGTTTCAGTAAGATTTTGTTAGTGTCGCAGTTTTCAGATCTCTAGTTAAGAGAGAATGAAGTGTCAGAACAAAAGAAATGCCATGAGGTAAAATCTAATTTCATAGAAAAAAATCTTGTTCTATTTTTTATTTCACTTCAGATTGGGAAAAATCAAAAAATAATCATTTGGATCTGGAAATATCTTGGAACAAGAAGTGTGATAGTTTTATTTGTATAATTCAGACCCTGTGGAAGCATCTCAAGAGGTGTATTTTCTCCTGACATCCTCTCCTCTTGCCTATGACAATTGCAAGTGAAGGCGTTCACCACTCAGAATAAGCTGTGGAAAGTCTTTTGGGTTTTTTTTCACCATTGCAATGTCACATTACATTAGCTGTGTTTGAATGGTTAACTAGTCACCTTTCAAGTACTGAGGTAACCCAAACCACAGACACATATAGGGTAGACAAGCCTGGATTTAGGGTCAGGCTGCTTGAACCTGACCTTCTGTTGCCTTGCATGCTTTTGAAATCTTTTTGCTTCTAAAATTGGAAATTTAACTAACCCACTTTGAATGGATATTTCTATAAACAGCAATAGAGAAAACCCCTTCTGAGGGAACAATTTCCTTTAACCTGTACGTCTCTAACTCTAAGAGGGAAACTGAATTACACCTTTAACTTTTCAAGCATCAGCATCTTTTAAACAAGCTGCTATAGGTCATGGCTATCCCAGAAACTGCAAACTAAATTCTACCCTTATTTACATCCTCCTTTGCATGGCACAAGGTGAGTAAAACTTGGACTTACACATAAATATTAAGCAAATGTAAAAAACACTCCTTATTTGCATCATTTTCACCAAAATTAGACCTGAGAAAAGAACGTGCATCAGCAGATCAACACTGACTGTTACTTCATGGTGCCTGTCCAAGCTACTTGTAACCCACTGTCAAAGCAAAGTGATGAGAGTCATTTAGAAATGAAAAAGAAAGAAAATTTAGAGAAGGATAGATTCAAGGTTCAACCCCTTCTTTCTAAAATGTAAGCCCCTTTCTCAATACTCTGTCTGGAATTCAGTCTACAAGCAGCATCAACGTACTTGTGTCTGTCCATCACCCACCTACTCCCCAGGATCCTCATCAGAGAAGAAGGTTTATTATATCTTGCAGTTCATTACGATCAGCATCATTAGCTGGGAAGCTGCAGCCTGAGAGATTTGAGCCTACCCCTCTTCCTATGTACCAGGTTTTGTAGCACTATGGGTGAAGAGTCTTTCCTTGGGAGATGTTTTGTTGTCCTAGTTAGCTATGCCATGAACTATTTGCCAGGGACAAGAAGACACTGTAGGTAAGTGACTTGGATATTTGCCTGGGAGAGGCATCAGTTTTCTAGTTCCTGGTCCATTATCTGCTTTATCCAAAATTTCCACATCCCTGCTTTGCTGCTGATTGGCCGAACTGTAGAGCTCTGACCTATCGATGGATATGGAATGACGGCACATAAGCCACCTGTCCCAGAACACCCCATACATTCCAGTGACCAAAATACTAGAGGGCCGTTAAGTTCCTAAAAGCAGATGAGAGGAACAAATACAGACATCCCTCCTTGCAGGCAAGGTCTTTTTCAGGGTCAAGCCCATATGGCTTTTAATATATATTTGTGTTTCATTAAGACATCTGCCTAAGAAACAAAAAATAAGGCAGTAGCTGTCAACCAGAGCAACAAGGATGATTCAAAGTCAAAAGGGGTTACAGCCCTGAAGCAGCCTAGCCTCTCCAGATCTGCAACCCCCTCACAATATCCTACTGAAAATCTAGAAAAATATCGCTGGATTGGAGAAAGGGGTTCTGACTGTCACCATGTCAAATGAAGCCCATCCACTCGAACACATGGGTTTAAATATGGCACATTTAAATACTAATATGGCACGTTACAGCTGCAGTATGTTGGTCTTACAAGGATGGAGAGACAGCAAGGTGGGATTAGTAGCTACACAGAATCATTGTTCACTGTCACCCAGGACACAGGGCTGGGACACATGGACTCATGATGCCTTGGGGCTACACAATGCACAGTATTTTAGCTCCCTATATTTTCAAGTGTGCTCTATTAATACCTATATATCACAGACAAGGTGCCTGCAGTTCCTTCCAGTTTTCCTGCCTACAAGAGGAGTCACCCTGCATCTCTCAGCTTTCACAAGGTTTCTCTCAATCCCTCTGTCCACTCCCTAAATCACACATACAAGCTTTAATCACACCTATCACACTTCCCAGACCCCTTTCCTTAGGATCACAAGCCCTGTCTCATAGCACAAAAGCCTGAAGTGAAATGTAAAAATGGCAAGCTCAATATCAATAATCACTTTTTATTTTTTTCCCCTAGATGGAGAATGATTGAATTTGGGAACTCTCTATCAAGAAGCATTGTGGCCAAAACTGGCATATCACACTTGAGGTGTAGATGTGGATAAAAACAGCCTGATCCAGACTAGGATGTTTGAGAAAGAAATAGGAGTTTGAGAAGGAATCTGGGTCCCCAGGCACCAAAGCAAGTGGCAACACATGGCAAGTGTGGAGAGCAATTGGATGGGGACCAGCTGTGTAATATCTGTCCAAATCAGTATGGAAAGACATTAGATTGACCTAGGAGCAAATGGATCCAATGTGGCAGTGCCAGGGACATAAGTGTTTTTGATACCTACAGCATCCCAAGCCAAGAGCATGCAAAGCATCAACTTGTGTTTGTCTAGATGATGACTCTAGTCCCAGTTTAAAATTACTTACTTTATACTTGCTTACTGCGGTGTGCACCAATTTTCTTGGTGGTTTTCTTATATCACCATTGAGTTTTGTTACTACTTGTGCGATATGGCTGAAGTAATGACATCATCTACAGATCTAAGAAAGGGTGAGCCCATATCCTGTCTTCCACCTGTGTCGATGGAATATATACACTTACACTTCTTTAATTTAAGTTATGGTCAGAAACCACAGCTACGGCTGGGAAAAAAAAACACCTACTCCACATAAAGTAGGACAGCACAGAAGCTCTTATAAAAAGTCCACCAGCAAATGTGCCCAGATACCTTCAGTTCGACACAGACCAGCACAGCATCAGCCGTGGTAAAAGAAGGAAGATGTCTCCGATCCTTTGTGCTTCTCTGGTAAGAACTTGCTTTCTGTTTTTTTATCTCCAATTTGATAGAGCCATATTTAAATTCTAATAGATGAATGCAGGAACGGGGATCTACCCCCACCTTTAAAATGCTTGTTCAAACCATTAATAATTGAAAATAATTAAAACGGGACACTGCTGAATAGTACCAGCGTGGGGCAGCAATGAGACTGTTGGGTGTATTAGTGAATGGGGCTTCTGCCATGTTCTCTAAAATCAAGAAATACATTGAAAACTCAACCTTGCAGTGTCTTTTTGTTGCTATATCCTTTCTACCATCTCCTGTGTTATATTATTTTGTATAATTGGGGTTTTTTTATCATTAAATTACAACTGAATGTATACCATACATGTCAGCACTGTAGTAACTAGTTAATGAAAGCAAGCATGGAGGTTATACATATTTCCATAATTACTCCAGCCTGCAGCATAGACTTTAAGCACCAGCTGGACTGCCTGTGGATGAGTTTCCCAGCCCCACAGAGGAGTCATAAGATGTGCCGCGCTACGGCGACTGTACCTGGGTTGTGTCCTAAATGTGCCCTAAATTGTCTTCAGTTCAGATTGCTGCTCTTAACACTTCTGGCCGTGCTGTCAGCCAGTGGTTCTGCCCACGGGAAGGTGATACACCCCAGAGCCAAGTCAGAGAGCCTCTTCAAGCAAGCGTATGCTGGATGCCTGAGCCAAAACCACTCAAAATTCCCTCAAACTGTGAGAGTCAACATAAGCATCAGCACCGTGAACCAGGACACTAGAACGACTCCTAATGTCAACAGCCGCTCCCTGACTCCGTGGGATTACAGGTATGGTCTCTGTCCCTAACGGTCTAGAAATATGCTGGCTGTCCTCGTCAAGAATAATGCCAAGGTTCTGTCCATGTCTTTGTTATTGGTGCTTCACTGCTGGGAGATTTTGGAAATACAAGGGTATCCAGAGTGCATATAATACTTTTTCGAAAGATAACCAACATAGAAAGGAGCACAGAGCAAAAACATGCTCTATGCTGACATACAGAAGGCAAAGCAAGTTACTTTTGTAATTTGATTTATTTGTATACTGGGCCAAGCTTTCTCTTCAAAAGCATTCTTTACCTAAGAATTCATCAAAAATACCTCAAATAGCTAACATTGCACCAAATTTAGTAGTGATTTGACAACATCAGCATCAATCCCTAAGAACTTTTCAAGTTTTGGAGGGGAGCTGTAGGTCTTTGGGTCCATTAGTCAGTCTGACATATTGGGAAGCTCGAATAATTTCTAACTAGCCTTTCAAAGTCAGTGCCTATTTGAAGCAAGTTCTTTGCAAAGGCAGTTTCATGCAGTGCGTGCATGGTTTTCTTACACTTAAAAACATGCAGTATTTATTTGTTTACACTTTACTCAAACTTAAAAACCAAGAGAAGGGTCTACTGCCCCTTCATAGGTAATATCTCAGGAGATACAAGTTAAAGAGCTGGGAGCCCATAACAATCCAGACTGTCATGATTCTAGAGACGCACCAGCATTTCCATTTCAAATATTTCTCTGTTCTTTCATGTCAACCTACAGGATCGATGAGGACCACGACCGCTTCCCCCGGGTGATTGCCAACACCGAGTGCCGCCACTCCTGGTGTCTGAATTTGGACGGGCAGCTGGACCACAGCCTCAACTCCGTGCCCATCCACCAGGAGATCCTCGTCCTGCGGAGGGAGCAGAAGGGCTGCCACCAGTCATACCGGCTGGAGAAGAAAACAATCGCTGTGGGCTGCACTTGTGTCGCCCCCTTGATCCGACACCAGGCTTGAAGGGAACCGGTAGCGTAAGAGCAGGGAGCCATGGAGAAAAACTTCCTTGCCTAACAGCAATGAAATGAAGGGGCCTGATTCAGTATCTACAAAACTAAATCAAGCCATAATGATTAACTAGAATATATCAGAATATATTAAAAATGAAGAAGTCTCAGTTTAAAAAAAAATAATATATATCTATATATATATATATGTATATGTATATATATTTCCCAAAAAAAATCTTGAACTCTGTGAATTCTGAATCCAGACACCTTCATGTGCCAGGCTGAAAAAGTAATGGTGACTCTTTACACACCTTTAGATTACACTTTGAAATGTTTATTTATGTAATTCTATTTATACTGGTGGAAAATTGAGTAATAATGTATCTGTTTATTTATCTTTGTGTAATTAAAAAAAAAAAAAAATAGCAAATAACTCTGTGGTATTCTCCTTTCTTTCTGAAGAAGCCTTTTTGATAAGGCAAGAAACCACTCAATTCAATTATGACCATATAAGAGATCTGTATAATACTAAAACCTAAAATTTTCTTGATAACATCTAGCTCTTTTGCAGAATAGAAAACTCACAGTAAAGTTTGGGCTTGTATCATTAATACCATTCTACCAACAGAGAAATTGAGATACCAAGAGTAAAACTATTTACCAAGTGACACCCAATAAATTCACAATAAAGACAGACTAGCAAAAAAAGCAGTGTATAACTAGCCGGTTATCCACTTAATTATCCGATTGGAAAAGAATTTATAAAGACAGGTTCAATGCAACATACTGAATGCTTCTTTGGGGGGAAAAGAAACTCCCTCCCCTAAAATGGTGAATGTGTTTCCATTGCTGAGTTTTAACTTTGGTCTGATGTAATTTATGAATTTCAATCCAACCCATTTCCACACATTTTCTGTGGAGCAGAGTCACTAGCTGGGTACTACAGAGAAAAGCTCATGAATGAGACAAGTGGATAATTGAAGCAATTAACCACACATTGCTAACTGCAATCGTAATTTTCTCCGTGATCGTGTCCTCCCAACACGTTGGCTGCCAGCGCTTCGAATGTAGATCACACTGACACAGCACTTCTACCATGGTTGCGATGGGACTTGCGTAGGTGGGTGTCTAACACCGCAGATGGATTTATTTAGAGCATATTTGGGTTAAAAGTGCTCAGATGAAAATGTTCTGTGTTTTAAAAGGCATGCTGGTTTGCAAAGACGTGGATGTTTTATTTTTTTGCTGCCATCTCGAGGAGGTGTGACCCTTCTCCTGCACTGGCAAAGTGTCATTGGTAAATGCTACAGCAAAAGCAGAATTTCTAGAGATCCAGAGTTCAGGGATGCAAGTCCTTAATGAGAGAAAAGGTCCTCTTGGGTGAAAGCATCTTGTCCAGATCCACCTGTGCTAACTGGAGATGTGATCATCCCAACTTTTGCTGCTGGGGGTTATTCCCTCCAGCTCTGCCAGGGAGTCTAAACCCTCCCTAATCCACTCTAAGCAAAATTAGGTGGGTCAGTCTCTAACCTAAACTCACAGCACAGCCATAAGTTTTGTACCATCCCTTGACCTAGCAGATTTAAACTGGTCCAAGAAAACATTAATTAACCCTGAGTGATCTCAGTATCTGCAATCACAGCAGTGAACTCCTGTCTGTGCCTTTAGTTACCTTCAAACACTGATTTAACTTTGCTCATACGTAGGTATCTAGCAGCATACGTGATCCTAACTTAACTTGTTTTCATACCTTGCCTCCTTAAGGTCTCCTGCAGGTCCTGAATTTCACTCAGCTGGCTGTCCCAAGAATATTAAGCATGGGAACAGACTGTTAAAAATACATATTAAGCATGGGAACAGAGTGTTAAAAATACATCGAGGAACACTCGCTCTTTGAGGTTTTCAATGAGCTAAATAAATACCAGTCCAGGAAGGCTGAAATAGAGTTGACTGCCTTGTCTGTTAGATAATCTCTCAACATCCTACCACCTGCTACAGAAGGAGCTTCGTCAAGCTGCCTGCAGCAGCCCAAGTAACTTCTAACAGTTAAAATTATCTAAGTCCCACCCTTTATTACCTGGTAGTAATGTGCAGTTAGCTGGCGTTGGCGCGTGAGTAATGGAGACTAGTTAGCAATGCTGAGAGAGAACTACAGTGTGGAAAAAGTCAGAACCAGGTCAGCAACAAACAGATGATGCAGCTGGAACACTAAAATCACCAACAGCTTTCTGCTGATGGGCTGGAGAAAAACTCTGGTCTCCCTTCCAGCAGCATCAATCTCCCTTGGACCACTTAACAACTCAATTAAATCTGTGCCTTAGTACACAACTCTTATTTACATGAACTCAAGTCAACTTCGTGCTCACCCCTGCAAGATGCTTGGGTGCTGTACATGCTCCTGCAGAAGCGTTTAACAGTCTGATCAATGGGATTCATTTGGCCTGAGGACTATATTCAGGTTCTCTTGTAACTCCTGGCATCATGAGCTAAGAGTTCTTCCATCACACTGCTGTGTTCAGTTGTGAAGGTGCAGAATAATTTCAAATCAGTGCACCCTGCCTTGAGCTCACTTAGTCAGTGCCTTTGTTTCTCTGGGCAAACTTTCATTACTACAGTCAACAATGATCATGTTCAGAGACCAAAGAGAGCAAGACCCTTCTTTCAACCTTGCACAGCTCTTATCAGTTTGAGGTTCAACACGTAAAGCTTGCTCTGTCTTGTTTTGGGGAATTTCAGTGCAAATTCCTGCTTATTTGATGTCCTTTAATTATATCATCTTGTCAGTGTGGGGGAAAATTGCTTCAAAACCCTCTTCAACACAAAAGTTTCCCATCCAGCACCGCTCCCTGTCTCAGTTTCATGCCAGTTTGCAAAACCTGAGCAGCAGCAGCAGCAGCTTAGCAGCCAGATTGCTTGGCAACCTATGAGTAAAACCCACCAGAAAGGGAAGTTTGAGATTGGAGTTGTGTAGCAAATTATATCAGATAACCGTGCTCATCATTGCCAGTTATCAAAGCAAGCTGGACAGATAAGAGATGCTTGTAAAAAGTTATATAAATTCAACCGTCTGGCAATTCTTACGATGTGAAAGTAGCCAGGAGTACAGGTTTCACAAATATGAAATAAAAAGCTAACCCAAAAAATTATAGAGGAAAGTTAGAGAGAAGATAAACTATCTCTATTCATTTACTGGAACAGGGAACCTTGATTGTGATACAAACATGTTGTGCTTACTAAGACTGAGGATAAACCAGAAACACAACACTTTGTACTAGTGAAACCACCAAAACTCACTCATAGAAAGCTGTGCCCAGAAAACTGAGCTTTGATCGGAGCCTACACAGTCTGTGACACCTCAAAGAGCATCAAACATGTTTTTAATCTTTTGTTGAAGTTACAGGAAAAGGTAGGAAAACTGAGCTAGTTTTCTGAAGGGAAAAAAAAAATAAATAAACAAATGGAAGATTTACAGAGAATGGATTTATGTAAAGAGATGAGGACTTGAAGCTGCTACCACTATCCAGCCCTGGAGAATAATTAGCAAAACCAGAAAACATTTGTGAGAGTAGCAAAGACAGAAAGTATGGTTTGGTTTTGGTGTTGAGTCCATCTGGTATCTTCTCAGCTCCCAAAATCCAGCACTGGCGTGCAGTCCCATCCCCACCAACAGCTCTGAGCCTGTCAAGGAGCATCAGGCAATCACAGACATTATAAGCAGGTTGTTGGGTTTTTTTTGTCACCACCTTGCAACAATGCTGTAGAAGATACAGACTTGGCCCACACACTTAACCCATCTTAAGCAAAAGGTTAAAAATAACATCAGAGAACAAAGAAGAGCAAGAAGGGGAAGAAGACCAGGGGAAGGAGATCAAGGCAAGTCTCACGTTTTACCCCACGATGGTGACACTGGAGCAGGTTTCTGGTCTGATATGTCAGGCCACCTCCCAGGACAGCCAGAACTCACAACCAACATGGAAACTGCCCCCATCCTGTTGGCACCAAACCACAGACCCCACAGAACTGACCAGTAAATGTCTCATCCCCTTAAAATTTTGTCTTTTAGGTCTAACTCTCTACAAGTCATGTTGACTTCTAGATTTTCAAGCCATTGCTCCTCTGGTTTACCAAACACAAATTGTTCTTGGGTTGTTTCAATGTTTTAGGTTGCAACCTTCGCATTCTTAATATATTTCATCTCTGCACATCTTTAAAAGCAATGATTTGGTGGAACAGGCTGACTTGATCTGCAATGCTTTTAAACATCCCCAGGACCATGTTGTCAAGTGTCCAGAGAAGCCTGACTCACATCTGCATGGCAACACATCCACAGGTCAAAGCAGAAGAAGGCATCTCCCAGGTTCACACCACCACTGTGCCTCCCATGCATGAGCGTGGGCTCCCTCCAACATCCCATGAGATCTGCTACACAACGGGATCCCTGGTTGAGCTGCCACAACTGGCACAGCCAAGGGGAGAAGCAAGCAAGGGGACAGGGAAAGGTTACTGAGGGACAAGGAGAAGAGAGGAGGACTAAAAAGGCCACGAGGATTAGGTACTAACCTGTGACCGTAGGTTGCTGAACCCAGCAGGTTACAAGGAGACACTGTGGGACTGCTGCTACACCTACAGCTGTGTCTTCTCCTCCTGGTAAAACACCAAGTTCCTGAAGGTTGCTCTGAGCCATAATTTAGAGACACCCAGCCAGGTGTCCAGGGGCTGTGTCTATTGCTGCAAGGGGGGAAAAAATAATAAAAAAAGAAAAAGCAAATCTTTTCACAAAGGCTGGTCCTCAGCCGTGAATTATGCTTGCTCTTGGTGGTGATATGACTGTGCTGTTTACAAGAAACATAAACTCATCGTTCTTAGATTGCTGGAAATGAAAGCCAACCATCTACCTCATCAAAAAAGCATCACCTAAAAAACAAACAGACTCATATTTACAACCAGCTGCACTCTAAGAATGGTGCCATTAGAAGGAAATAACTCTTGTTGCTCATTTGATTTAGAAACAATCCCCATATACAAGCACATGCCTTGCTGAGGGGTCTGTGGTTTGCAGTTGATAACACTGGCTGAAAAACCTCATGGCCCATGTGTGAGACTTCCTTAATTAGCTACCTTTGCATTTTCTTAATTAGCTACTTCGTAATTCACCCAATTAGAACAGCCTTTCAGGTAAGCTGATGGCTGTTGAAGAGAGCACAGGAGCTCACACCCGTTTAGCTGTGATGAACCCAATGCCCAAGTCATTACATCTGCAGGGAAAAATGTAGGCTGGTTTTCTCCCCGCAAAACAACTGAGGACAACCCCACGGGTTAGGTTTATCAAGAAAGAGAGAAGTAGGTCAGGAATAAGAACCAGGGTGAGCAGTGTGTGAGTTCCTGGTCAGCGGTTACTGTAAGAGCAGAGCTGGCGTTACGCAAGAGCGCGCAGAAGACGCCTCCAGGGGTTTGCACTCTACCACATGAAGAGCTTGGTGGTCATAATGAAACAGCTGCTGCCACAGATGAGTACAAATGCTTGTAACTGAATGAGATGGTTTCCCCACCTGGTTACCCATGGCTTGTTAAACTGGCTCCCAGTGAGCCACGAGGCAGGGAATATACACAATTTGACAAACAACCACCAAAGGAGTCATCTGCACACAATGATTGTCTGACCTACCTGGGGAGGACACCTGCACCAGGTGTATCTAATTTAAAGTAGCTTCTGGGCAACCAAAGTGGAATAAGAGAAAGCCTGCACATATGTTCACCTTGGTCTAACTGCAGGTGAACAAATACAGGCTTCAAACCTCCACCAGCAGAAACCAGAGGTCTGAAAATCTGGCTTAGATCTGGGTGAAAGATGAGTAATGTGTCAAAAAAAAAGGAAAAAAAGGCAATGCAGTAGAAATCTGATAAAATAATGAACAGTGAGTCTTGCTAGGTTGTGCTCCTTGTGTAGCTACGGGGAATAAAAGGGCAATTCCTCCCTTCCTAAGGAGGAAATCCCACCCTGGAGGTGTTTATTCCTTGTTCCCTTGATGTGAAGGGATCTTCATCCCACTTCAAGCCCAACACCTAACATTTGGCTGGATAAAGGTCAAGTCAAATGAAGAGATTAAGCCATATTTGCACATTTCCCTACATTCCGGCTCAGCCAACCATCCAGGTGCTGGAGGACAAGGTTGTTTATAGGGATGACATCTTGTCTGGAAGAGGACAGGACAGGCCTTTCCCAGCTCACATGAACCAGGCTGGATCCCCAGCCCAAATTTCAGCTGCAGCCCTGCAATGTGTTATCTCCCACCTCTTTTTCCACCATCCCCAGAGACCATCTGGAGAACCTGGCTCCATTGCCAACTCCCCCTGTATAACCTCACCACTTTCAGCCCCTTTTTTTGCATCTTTTCATATATTTAGGCCGCAAGTTGTTTTGCGCTCCCTCTTACTCATATCGCTGCACCGGAAAAAACCTGATCTTTGCTGAAATCTCTCAGTGCTACTGCAGCACAAACCCATTCTCCATGACTGCTTTCATTTTGAGCTGCCATAATACGACGTTCTTTTAAATAAAATACAATTTTTATTCAGTGTATAAGTTATTGAATAAATACAGATAGACATTTACCAGGTTTTTTGATACTCTGGACACATACCAAATTATAAATACAGTTATAAATAGAAGATGTAATTAGAAATATAAACACTAATATTAATTCTTCACCATTTTAACACTAAATGCAAGTGGACTCAATCATCTCCCAAAATGTCCTGGAGTAATTCAGCCACTGCTCCCCATGGAGCAGCAGTGACACAAGCCTGGACTCTAATTAGAATCAGGCCTAGTGACACTTAGGTCAGATTTACACTAGAAATACGTGAGTGAGCAGGGAAAGGAAAGGGGCTCTGGGATGAGGAAGGGAGGGAGAAGGTGCAGGAGGAGGAATCTTTTGTGGCAGTGCTGTTTGGCATGTATACATTAGGGCAATTTGCTGCCAAGAACAACTTTTGAAACTTTAATTCATTTGAGTTATCAAATTGATTTAAGCCACAATTAAGGGAAAAAGAAAAAATAAAAAGCACTGCTTTACTCCCTCCCTACTCATAGACACAAATAAAACTTTTCCTCCGTTCCCTTCTCTCCCTTCCATCACCAGCAACTGGTGATTCCCACTCTAAAATCCATGAATTAACAGCAAGAATCAGTACTTTTAATCTGCTCAGATTTGGAAAGAAGTGTCGTATTGAAATCCCAGGATGCAAGGTGGGCGACTTCAGGATTTCTCCAAAGAGATGTTCATAGGAGACATTTCTTCTTCCCAAAGTTTTTTTTCTCCTGCTAATCCCTCCTAGGACTGGTGGTGGATGATGGGAGCGGCACACGTGCAGCCCACGGTGATGAGTTTCTTCTCCAGGCGGTAGGTGGGCAGGCAGCCCTGCAGCTCTCGCCGCAGCACAAGGATCTCCTGTTGGATGGGGACAGAGTTGAGGCTGTGGTCCTCCTGCCCCAGCGGGTTCACACAGCCGGACAGACGGCACTTGGCGTCGCGGATCACCTGGGGGAAGCGGTTGGGGTCTTCATCGAGCCTGGAGATGGGAACAGAAAAGGGCTTTGTGCGCTTGCACAACATGGTTTGGTAGGATGTTCTGGTTTATCTCCATGAAAGGACCACGTTCTTTATCCGTGTATCCTCATTATGAGACAAGGACAAATAATTTCCCCATTCTCAACAATTTTGGAATTAATTCCGAGAAACTGAATCAATTTTGGAAGGGTAATACTGCCATGTGTTTTTTTAGTAGTGGATGAATGGAGTGGATCTGGGTGAAATACAGAACTGATCACAAGTGGGTCATTCATTTTTGTTTGATTTTCTTTCAGCTTCAGCATTCAAAAACTTCTTTCAGCTGTGGAAATGTGAAATTACAATGTACTGACATTTTTCATTTCCTAGAGGAATAATTCTTTGACAAAGATCGACAAGAAACCATTCCAATGATTTCCCCTTGCACTGCAAACAGTTTCTCTTGGAGAAATCTCACCCAACATCAAAATGAAAGTGTCTGTCAAAAAGTGTTTGCAATATTCACAGGAGTCCAGGCTTTTGCTGAGAACCAGCCACTGTTCACCATAAAAAAATACCTGTGTAGCATGGTCAGTGCAATTTAGATAACAACTAAACAGTTACCTGTAATCCCAAGGAGCAAGAGACCGGTTCCTGACATCATGGACCATCCTAAAGGCATGATCTGAATTGCTGATACGAACGTCAACTTTCACCGTCGTGGGGAATTTGAGTTCCTTTTGGTTCAGGCAATCTTCACTAAATCTCACAGTGCCACCGTTCTTGTTGGGTTGAGGAGGAACCACCCTCCTATGGGGTGAGCTCCTTACGACGAGTGCTAGAACCAGCACCAAAACCAGTGATCTGAACTGGGAGAGAGAAAGTTGTCGTTGGCTCAGTTCAGTCAAGAGAAAGAGAGTACAAAGAGCTAAATCTTGACTAGACTGGGCCATCAATGGACCATATAACTAGCAAGAGGAGAAAAATGCAGATCATAAGTCCCATCCTGAATTCCTTCACTGGGCAGTGGCTGATCTTCATACTTATACTTGAGCAGGAGGGACCAGCAGGAGCAAGTGGCGCAATGATGCTAATAATAATAATACTCCATTACAACACATGCTGAACTCTGATTCAAAATCTGACTTATAGTTGGCTCTGCACCAAGAAGAGCATCTCTCCAACAAGCTATGAAAGGTCCTCTTCCACAGTCAAACAGCAATGTCTTGTGATCTACAAGGTGGGTAAGGACTCAGCTGAGCCCATGCCTAAGCTTAGAAACCCGGATAAGCCATACACTTTATCAGGACAAGAAAGGCTGGCCACCTAGCATCTGTCTGCGGGAAATTACCCTCTCTTGATGATATCTGAGATCCTTGTGCCATTTCCAGGAGCTCAGGTTTTAGGAAAAGAAGACAGATAAATGCAAAGCTTTTCATAAAATCACAGGATTTGACAGTACTACAAATACTAGCCAGGTTGACATTTTAATGCGCATTCACTTTACAATGACATTTGAGTAATTTTGATAGCATGTTGCCTGAGAAAAGCACTGTCTCTCCCAATCCCACATCAGCATTGCTGCCCTTACAGATAAATAATGGGTAGTCAGTTGCCTTCTTGTCACTGAATCATCAAAATCATTTGCAAAAGCTCAAGAGAGAAAGCATCTGTATCAGACAGACATTCCGTTCAGTTCCCACTAAGACCAATAAGAGTTCCTCCTAGATAACAGCATCATGAGATCTTCATTCTGCTTTTTCTCTTGCAGTAAATATATCTTAACGCTTATGCCAAATGTAAGTACTTACCATGGCAGCATAGCTGGCAAAAGCCATGGCGATGTCTCTGGTGCTTTGGATGGATGCACACAGCGACAAAGCGCAAGAGTTCTACTTCTCCGAGACCTCTTCCACTCCGCGTGTGTCTCAAAGCCAGTTGTAGTCTCCTTTTTATAGCGAAGCCCAACCACTACCATCCTTTCCACTGCAGCATACAGCTGGCCTACCTGACCTGAGGTTAGGAGCTGATATTTCATATTCTAGCCCACTTCCTTCCGTCTACCTCCAGAAAGAAGAGGGCAGATACTATGTCATCAGAATCCCGAATCAGCCAATACAGTTGATGCAGGCAGATAAAGAGATAAGGAAAGAAAAGGAGATTAAAAAAAATTTCAGACAGGTTTTTTTTTTCCCTTCCCACCCCTTCTTTCTAATATTAGTGTTATCTCACCACAGACCCATCTGTGGATGCACTTCCACGTGCCTCACACAAACCAAACGGCAGACATCAGCAAGCTGCCAAGTCAAGCACCCAACAAGGGTTTCAAAATGAGGACAGGATATGGAACTGCACAGCTGAACCTCCCTTTGCTTCAACTGCACGATCCACCTCCACCTCATCCCGGGGATGCCTATGTCCTGCTGTGACCATACGAGATTAGATGCCCAGGGGAAGTCCTCCTGGTGGACCTCAGGACACCAGGACCTGGGACAACTTCCCTACTCATTGCTGAGATCCCATGTTGACACGCTCTGGAGAGCTCTTTGAAAAACTCATGCACGTCCTGTATGGGCCCTGAGGGCACCAGTCGGCCTTACTGACCTCGACCAGCATCACCAGCAGCCCCATTTCAGTCCAGCGTTATGGCACCAGTCTCTGCCTGAGCTGTGCTGTAAGAGTCCTGCTTTTCTCCCCCTTCTCTGATCTTGTCTACTGGATGGACTTTGGAGTAATGTTTCTCCTGGATGGACTCTTGGACACGCATGGTAGACCATCACCATGGCCATACTGTACTGCATTTCACCTAGGTCTCCTCTGAGTTTCACATGAGCTGGATAAAATATATTTTCAAACCGTTTGTCTCTCATTTTAAAGTGTCTGAAAGGGCTGTATTCCCACCACCATGGCACGGGCTGTAGATGGTGATAGCACAGCAACATGTTAAGGTGTGGGGTGAAGTGTGGGGCCAGCCGGGACTGTAGGACCCCCTTTGGGAGCAAACTCACATGGACTCAGTTTCCTGGCAAGCAATTGGGAGTCTCTTGATTATCCCATGAAAAATCCCACCAAACTTCATTAAATCACAAATGTTTATAAGGCTTCAGCATGTACAATGTGTGGGCTTGGCAGAATTTAGCAGCTGAAGTCTGGATGGGACTGCTTGCTCCTTAAGGATTGTCCCAATGTGCTCTGCTGGGTCAGTGTATCACACCTGTTCAGTAAAATATACATTTAAGCCCTGAGAGCAAGAAGAAGGTGATGCTGTCCTTGTTCAGAATTGCCAAATCCAGTAGCCCCAAATTCAAACCCAATAGAGACGAGGCTGCTACAACTCCATCCTCCACGTCCCTCCAGCAGTGAAGCTGAGCACGGATTCTCAATAGTTAAGTACATACACACACAAATGCAACACATGTATAATATATATACATACGCAGATGTCCAGCCACATGGATCAACATGGGCAAAAAACATCACTCAAGTGAACTCAAACAGGACCGATGGCCTCATCTTGTTCCCCCTCTCTAGCTGATCAGGATGAAAGCCTGTTAGCGGAAAATAGGTACAGATAGATATATATAGATATAGATAGATAGATAGATAGATAGATAGATAGATAGATAGACAGACAGACAGACAGATAGATAAAAATGTATCTCTCCAGTTATTTGCCTTAGACCATCTCTCCAGTAGCTGCCCCTGGATTCCCTGGTCCCCCCATTGCTTCATGCACAAACACACACCAGTGGGTCTTCCCAGCAGCTACTCCAGACATGACCTTATCGATAGCCAACCCCCAGATCCTCAGCAGCTGCTCTAGACCTCCCAGTATCCCCAGCAGCAAATTTACAAACCCTCTGCTCTCTAGTATCCTACATGGACTTATGGGGACTTATATGGGACTTCTGCACCAACACCTGGGGCTAGTCCAGCTTGATGTCTTTAGCACTTCCATGCTGACATACATACCCACACAATGCACACACACACCAGACCTGTAGTTGCTGGGCTTTATGCAGCACTTTCATTTAGGTTAGAGAGTGAAATTACACTTAAGAAAAAAAAAAAAAAGGCACACTGACCACCATTAATGTGCGATCAGCCCCAATTATCCCTCTTCTCATTGTCCTGTTTGTTCCTCACTGATCCACTCTGATGCTTTCCTTTCCCCAGCTTTGCCGCTAGCCTTAAACATCCCATAATAAGACTTGCACCATCCCCAAATTCTTTTCTCAGCACACCATAACGAGCAAAGCGATGTGGAGAAAGCCTCCAACACTGCCTTGTCTGGTGGGTCCCACAGCTGGACGTGGGTTGACCGTCTTCCTTGGACAACCCTGAAAGAGCTGGGTCATGGGCCCCATTGGCACTACATTATTTGGGTTCCTCCACCTGGCACTGCTCCTTTGTCTTTGTCGAAAATAATGATAGAGCCTAACAATACCCATTTTATAATTAGGGATAAAAATAACAAGGGAAGCAGGAGCAAGGGCTCTACTGTGTGTGATCCAACAAGGACCAGACACGAACTGGAGCAGAACGACCAATGCACATGCTGTTTCCCCAGAAGAACCAGCAGCTCTCTCTGGGAGTAAAAGTTATTTTTAGTGTAGGAAAAGATCACATAACCAGTTTGATCAGTTTCTGTGTGGAGAAAACCCCAAGAGAAGCTTCTCCCAAAGCCATGTAGTCAAGCTCAAAGACTGAAGCACAGGACTCTTCACAGAAATTCAGCTTCAGTCCTCCAGAAAAATCAGCAGATACATGGCATTTTCAGTCCTTCAGAAAATTAGGAGCCTCCTACAGATTCATGGAATTTTCAAACGAGAAAGGACTAATCGGGTACCCGCTCTATTACCTCCCTTGAAGAATATCAGCAGAAATCTCCATTGACTGATGGTTTTTGTCACTGCAGGATGTCGTCATGATTTTGTGGTCTGATTCAACTGATAGTTCAGAGACCAGCAACTCGTCTCACGTAAATTTTTCATATTCAGGTTACCAAGTTCACCTGAGGTAACACCAGTTTTGTGACACATGTTCCTATTCTGACTGTTGACATCTGTACGTCCACAAATGCATCTACGGAGACTCAGAGTGCGGGAGACCAAAAGAGGGTAGAATTACCAGAATTCTACCAGCCCAGAAACTGACCCCCTTTTTTTCCCCTGACCACTTGCAGTGAAAGGAAAAGGGCACTGCCATGAAAATGGGTTGGATTTTGCAGGTACAGGGTTAAGCGGAAACTGTTACATGCAATGAAGCAACGACATTATCGCGTCAAACGCTGGGTTGTTCACCCTGACCGTCACTTTCCACTCGCATCTGCAGTCTTCGGCGGCTTATCATTTCAGCGAGGATTCCCTCCTCTTTGACCTGTAATTTCCTACAACTGAATTTGTCTTGAGTTAAAATTCAATGAAAATGTGATCTAAAAGAGGTCACTTAATATGAATCATTGGGGGGGAGGGGAGGAATACTCATTATCTCAAGAAACAGTTCGCTTTCATGTTGTAAGGGCTTGGAGCAGGGTTGGGGACTTGGAAATCAAAAGGAAGTTTAAATATCACCAAGAACTCTTCTACATTTTAGTTATTATTAAAAAAAAACCCTAAAGTTGATACCGCAGGATTCATTATATGCTAGGTTAAGGTTTTTCATAACACTGCGGGGGCTTCAGGCATAAGACAGACCTGATTTCAAGTTGGGCTTGGATGTCACATCCTTTTAAGCTCCTCTGAACATTTCAGCTTTCACACCTCACAGGAGGCACCTGTGTCACCTCCGAGGAAACACGGAATTAATACTCCAGAGTAGGAAAAAAGAAAACTACTCAAATGCCTTTGAACCTGGTGGAACAAACACCAAGCACTGAACTGTGACCTGCATTTCACCAACGCTGGGCAAAGAGCGAGCTGCTTCTCAGCTTCATCTCTGGAAATATTCGTAGCTGGTAGACATGCTTTGATAATACGATAATTTTCTGCTTTGAAAGCAGGTGCCCTGCCATGGAGGACCGCCTAAGGAGACTAAATATGACTGGAAACTTAATAAATTAACAGGACTTATCTGGAAGTAATGTTTCTCAAGCACACTGTCCCATGGGTTGGATTTATGGTGTCTGTATCTGCATCCCACCATAATTTTTGGAGCGGGTGTCTCATCCCACTCATCTGAAGCACCTCAGAGGACCTTCCATAACCTGCAGCAGAAAAGGAAATAACGGGGCTGAAATCACAGCCGCTGAAACCTCCAGATGTCAGGGCCAAATAAATATTTCAGAGCTGAGCTCAGCATCTCAGCTGAAACACAAGCAGAGTAGTTTACTCCTGCCTCGCTGGCCACCCCAGGTTTTTCCCTTCATGATGTGTGACACCATAAAATCAGACAAAATCACCAACTTTCCGATGTAGAGAGCTGACTGCACACGTTGTGCTTACCCCTGGCAGGGTTTGCTGACAACACTTTGCCACGCTGACAAGACTCATGACCACGTTGCAGACCACGGCTGAGAGATGTCAAGTGGAAAGATCAAATTTTGAGGGGAAATGTGGCTGGATGAACACGCCACAGATACTAGCAGCAGAAACCTCTGCACAGCAAACGCTGCTTCAGCACGACAACTCTGTGTCACCGCTGGTGGCCCTCGCAGGGGACAAATGGCACCTCCGGGCTCCCTCTATGGGCCGTGGTCAAACCTCATTTTTGGCTACCAGACCTGATTTGGCTTCACACTTTGGCCAGAGCTGTGGGTTGAGTGGGAGGCAGGGATTAGTTGATGCTGCTGGAGCTGGTGTGGGGATTTCAGCCTCAGTCCCTGCAACCTGGGTGCTCACCCATCCCCCAGCAGGTAGAATCATAGGATCATTTCAGTTGGAAGAGACCCTCAAGATCATAGAGTCCAACCATTGGACTGGCACTAAACCACGTCCCTAAGAACCTCAACTGCATGGCTTTTAAACCCCTCCATGGTGACTCCACCACTGCCCTGGGCAACCTGTTCCAGTGCCCGACAACCCTTCTAGATTTATACACATCTTGATTGAACTGAATACTATTTGTTTCGTATTCTTTCCTCAATTCTAACCTTTTTTTTAATGCTTCTGATCCTCTCAAATGGCCATCACCTGTCAATATTAGTAGGAAGTTATTCTGTTCCCTTGCTAATCAAGGTGGTGACCAAGGACAAACCCCTGTGGGAATCTGCTCTGTTCATCCTCCTCATATGACAACTACTCCTTAAGTAGGTCTTTTCCAAGCAAATCTTCACCCACCACCTCCTCATTTAATTTTCTGACTATTTTTTTAGCATGCTTATGAGAGTTATGTGTAACTATAGCAAAAGGCTAGACATCACATCGAGATGAAACACACCTACTGTTCATCTCCTAACCACAAATCCCATTACCTCCGCTTGGTATGACTTACCTTGTAGCTTTGCTATTGCTTTATTGTGATAGAATTTTTGCTTGATTATCTGTCCCTGCATCTTTCCTTTTCTTTCCTTTTTTTCCTTTTCTTTCTCCTTTTTTTTTTTTTTCAGTATCTTTCCAGTTTTCTTTATCCATCCTACAAAATTTCCCACAAGGGATCCAATATACTGGCTCAGTTCAACTGACCTCAGTCATCTAAAACCAAGACACCTGGAGCTGAGCTTGGCAATTTAGGCTTGATTTACACTCATCAGAAAGCAACAGGCACATTTAGACCTCAGTTAATATTTTTTTAATCTTAATCTAAATTAATCCTAACTCCTGCAAATCTGTACTGGATGAATCATGACCTAAAGGAATGCAAAATTTGTTTCACCCAGTTTGCATTTATTATTATTTTTATTTCTTCAAGGCACACTCTGTTTCCCCAGAAGTAAGACCTACCCCAAAAGTAAGCCCTAGTGTGACTTTTCAGGATTTTTGAGGATGCTCAAAACATAAGCCCTACTCCAAAAATAAGCCCTAATTACAGTTTATTAAAGAGTCCATTGAAATAGTGTCCAGGCAGTTATACATGTAAAATAGTGAACATCTTTTGGAGCAAAAGTTGTGTAAGACCCTGTCTTATTTTCAGGGAAACAGGGTAGAAATCCTTTTCCAGGCTGTCTTCCCATGGGATCTTCCCTATCACGCCCCTAACATTATTCAAACGAGGTTTGTTAAGAGTTGCAATCTTTATTCTACTGTCTCCTTCCCTTTTATTTTTTTTTTTTAATAAGTATCATAAACTCTGTCATCATTTTCAATCTTTGAAGGTCTCTTCCAACCCAAAATATTCTAGTCTATGACCCTAGGCTACAGGACAGTAAAATGAACCAGAGATTTACCTACCCTGGAGCTCCTCCTGGTGTCTTGTGATGGGAAATACAATATTAGCAGTTCCCCAGCTGTAAGGACAGGGAAAACACAAAGGCCTCAGCAAGAAGAGGACATGGCTCCAAAAAGCCACTCTGGCCAAATGCCCTCACTGCTCCCTGATGTGCACTGAGAAGAGGAACAGCCTCCAAAAGTCAGAGAGAAGCAGAGAGGGAGGAGAAGACAACGTCCCCAACTCCTACAACAGAGCAATGTCAACGCAGCAGATATTATCGGGGAACATTTATAAACGCCCAGGCACCTTTCCAGAAGAAAAAGTTCAGTTATTTTGGCCACAAATGAGCTGTTAAGAAAACACCTACACACTGCATTGGTACATTGGCCTGTTGGTCCTGCCCGGGGTCTGTGCAGGAGCGGGCTCAGCTCCCTCCTGGCCCCACAAACATCTGAACCTGCTCTGTGTAACTAAACCAGGGACAGAACAAGTGTGACCGTCTCTATAGTTTTAGAATCATAGACTCATTTTGGTTGGAAGAGACCCTCAAGATCATCGAGTCCAATCATTAACCCAACACTGGCACTAAACCATGTCCCTGAGAACCTCATCTCTGCGTCTGTCCAACCCTCCAGGGATGGTGACTCCAGCACTGCCCTGGGCAGCCTGTTCCAATGCCCCACAGCCCTTTGGGGAAGAAATTGTTCCCCACATCCAACCTCAGCCTCCCCTGGCGCAACTTGAGGCTGTTTCCTCTGCTCCTGCCGCTTGTTCCTGGGCAGCAGAGCCCGACCCCCCCTGGCTCCAAGCTCCTTTCAGGCAGGTCAGAGATCAGAAGGTCTCCCCTCAGCTCCTGTTCTCCAGCTGAACCCACCCAGGTCCCTCAGCTGCTCCCATCACACTCGTGCTCCAGCCCCTCACCAGCTCTGTTCCCTTCTCTCAACTCACTCCAGCACCTCAAGGCCTTTCTTGAGCCCTCAGGTGATTTTGCTGCCCCTGACGCCGCCATTTTGTGTGAGGTGATCCCGCCACCCCTGGGGCCGCCATTTTGAGCCCTGAGGTGGTTCTGGTGCCGCTGGTGCCACCATTTTATGCACTGAGCTGAGGGGCCCAAAAGTGCCTCCAGGATTTGCGGTTTGGCCTCCCCAGTGCCCAGCACAGGGACGGTCACTGCCCTGCGCCTGCTGGCCACACTGTTCCTCATACAAGCCAGGACACTGGTGGCCTCTTGGCCACCTGGGCACACGCTGGCTCATGTTCAGCCACTGTCACCAACACCACCAGGTCCTTTTCCACCAGACACTTTCCAGCCACTCTTCCCCAAGCCTGTAGCATTCATGGGGTTGTTGTGACCCAAGTGCTGGACTCAGCACCTGGTCTTGATCCTTTAGGAGCCAGACACTGGCCGTAAGTCTGAGGTCAGCCTGCAGAAGTGCACTACATCCAACCAGAGACGTTTAGGAAGCTGCGAACATGCAAAATCCCCTTCCAGCCTGCAAATCTGCTGTCACAGACGTGTTGGATGAGGAGAGCTCAGAAATGAGGCTTTTATAATTCCACAGGCCTGTTTGTGGAAGAAAAATGTGGGTTTCCCCCCATCCCTGTGCCATGAGATGTTACTGGGATGTGGCTCCAGGTGGGCAGAGGCTGCACAGCAACAACAGGCGAGCAGGAGCTGCCCACATTTGTTACCCACCCACCCCAAGGGGAGATGGGCTATGCAGGGGCCAATAGATGGGCAAGGACAGCAAACGGCCTGTGCTGATCAGGGTCTTCTCCAAAGCTTCACCTCAAACTTGCCAAAACCAAATTAAAAGAACAAAAGAAGCAAAACAAACTCGCAGACCTTCAGCAGCTCTAGCATCACGAGCAGCCATGACTGGTCTGACTGCACGTTCAGCTTTTCTTGAAAAGCATGCCAAACCACAGGAGCTTGCTGGTTTCTACAACAGCCTTTCTCCAAGAAGTGGTCACCTGTGTGTTCTCAAAGCAAGATGGTTCCATCAGTCCCCCCAAGAGCAAGGGAAGGCTTTCACAGTCTCAGGAGCTTGTGTTTACCTCCCAGAGGATGCAGGAAGATTTGCTGGCAAGACGTGCAGGGCTGCAGGATCCCAGGTCCCCATAGCTCTGACCTTCCTTTGCTATAGAAGGTCTCCTCCCTTTTGTTCTGTTATATTCATATGGGTACAATCACAGATCTGAGGGCAGGAGCAGCTGGAGACCAAACCCATGTCTCCAGTTCCTTCCCACCTGCCTGGGGCCAAAAATCCCAGCAGGGCTGCGAAATGTAGAAATCAAGGTGAGCCATGGGTGGTGGAGCAGGTCAGCCGACACTTGCCCCTCCATCGCCAGAGGTCATCCTCCATAAAATGCATTAGAAGAGTAGGGGAAGAGGTCACAGCCAACAGGACACACATCAGGTATCTTGTGAGACAAGCAGATCCAGGCTATGGGATTGGAGAAGGAGAGAAAGAAAGGAAGGAAAGAAGCAGGGGGAAGGAAAGAAGCAGGGGGAAGGAAAGAAGCAGGGGGAAGGAAAGAAGCAGGGGGAAGGAAAGAAGCAGGGGGAAGGAAAGAAGCAGGGGGAAGGAAAGAAGCAGGGGGAAGGAAAGAAGCAGGGGGAAGGAAAGAAGCAGGGGGAAGGAAAGAAGCAGGGGGAAGGAAAGAAGCAGGGGGAAGGAAAGAAGCAGGGGGAAGGAAAGAAGCAGGGGGAAGGAAAGAAGCAGGGGGAAGGAAAGAAGCAGGGGGAAGGAAAGAAGCAGGGGGAAGGAAAGAAAGAAAAATGAAAGCTTCACTACTAATAGTGGAGCTCTCATACTGCTTCTTACCACCACTACTGAATGTTGGATACGAAAATCCAGATGTATTTTTTTTATTCAAAGGCTAGAACTATTGCTACCAAAGTTAAAAACAATACATTAAGGACATTGATAATTTGCACCTAAGTTTTTCCTTTTGGCTCCTTGCAGAAACAAAGCTCTTCCCGAATACTCCCATTTGAAGACAGCAACACTGAAAGAGCTTCCAGAGCTCCTGGCTTGTTTTGGTGCCAGCAATGCACTGCGAGCAAGGACTGTAAAGTGCACAAACTTGAGCTCCCCAAAGTTCAGCTCAGCCAGATGAAGCATTCAGGAAAGAGTGAAGGCAAACACAGAGAGTCCCCAGACTAAGAACACATGAGAACTTGGGCTCTTCCACCCAGGGGCTCAGATTAGGAAGATAATGTCATCGGACACCATGATCTGGTTGTCATCTTGCATGTGGGCTAACGCCACCTTCACTTCAGCCAGCGAGAAGGGCTCCGGGTTGTCGCGGTTGATGGATTCCATCATACTCTTCAGACCCACGGACTGGGCATGGGAAGATTTGAAGACCTCCAGGAGAGCAGCCTTGAATGCTTTCAACCTGGCCAGGGAAAGTGAGAGGTAATCACCCTTGGAGACCACACACATGAGTCCTTCTCCTTCCTCCTCAGCCCTTCCCCATTGCAGAAGCGGCACCCAGCAGGAAAGCCAAACCCAGACCTGGAAGCACCCACCACAGCTGCATCTCCAGCACTGGCCAACAGCTTGGACCCAGCAGGGTGCGGCAGGACACAGGGGACAGACATCTCCACCAGCTCCTACTCACCTCGGTTCAGCCAACTCCGTCTTCTTTGCTTCGCCAGTGGTCGAGGCTTCAGGCGTCTTTGGAGTGTGTGCCTGGACTGGAGCAGAAGGGAAAGAGCTTCTTTATTTGAGGTGCCAGAGCCTGGACCAGGGTGTGGAGCGGGCATGGAGTCTCCTTGTCTGGAGACATTCAAACCCGCCTGGACCGACCTCCGTGATTTGCTCTGGTGACCCTGTGTTAGCAGGTGGGTTGGAGTGGATGATCTCCAGAGGTCCCTTCCAACCCCAGCCAGGCTGGGATTCTGTGAAAAGTTACCTTCAACCTGCCTGGTGTCCAAGCACCCCGAGAGCAAAAGCACTTGGCCCTAGGATGGGATGGGAGATAGAACCATAGAACAGCTTGGGTTGTAAGGGACTCATCCAGTGCCATCCCTGCCACGAGCAGGGACATCTTCACCAGCTCAGGTTGCTCAGAGCCCCGTCCAGCCTGGCCTGGGATGTCTCCAGGGATGGTTCATCCACCACCTCTCTGGGTAGATGCCAAACTCTTTCCCAATGTTATTACTTCTCCAGCAGTTTGCAAGTGGACAGAAAAAGAAGAATAACGTGCTACACTAACTCTCCTGTCCCACACGGCCACTGAGTTTCAAATTAAATTCACGTTGATTTGTGGGCTGCAGGGTGCCACACCACACCAGGGACCCCGAGTGATCCTGAGGCATTGCTGCTCCCCAGACCCACCAGAGCAGAAGGCAGCAGAACCTTCTGGAGCCAGATGCCACCAAAACCCCAGGGACTCACCCTCCGGCATCTCCTCCTCAGCGTCACTGAAGTCGTACGGGTCGTAGGAGTCCCCCTGGCCTCCTGTGCGTGCCTTCTTCCTCCTGGGTGGGGGAAGGAGAGGTCACCCCTGCTCCAGCCAAACTGCAGAGCTCAGGACCCCCTGAAGCCCCAGGCTCCTGGAGACATCTGGCCAGGACCATGCAGGGTACCTGCAGCTTGCAGGTAAGCCACTCTCCAGCCACAAACCCCTCCTGATGGCACGGGACACAAGCCAGCACCAGCCCTGAGGGTTGCAACTGTGACAGGATCACAGATGGGTTTGGGCTGGATCATCTAGTCCAACACCCCTGCCACAGGCAGGGTCATTTTTTGCTAGATCACTTTGCTCATCCAACCTGACTTTGAATGCTTCCAACAATGGGACATCCACCACTCCTCTGGGCAGCCTGTTCCAGCATCTCATTAGCCTTACCATAAACATCTTTTTCCCTTATGTCTAATCTAAATCTGCTCTCCAGGTGGGGTCTCACCAGAGCACAGCAGAGGGGCAGAATCACCTCCCTCCACCTGCTGGACATGCTGCTTTTGATGCAGCCCAAGATACGATTGGCCTTTTGGTCTGCAAGCGCACATTGCCAGCTCATGTCCAGTCTTTCACCCCCCAGCACCCCAAGTCCTTCTCCTGGGGGCTTCTCTCCATCCCTAGCCTGAGCTGACACCAGGGATTGTGCCAATCCAAATGCAGGACCTCGCACTTGGCCTTGTGGAACTTGGATAAGGTTTGCACAGGCACTAAATAACATTGGTCCCCACAAAGACCCCTGAAGGACACCACTCACTACTGATCTCCATTTGGACATCAAGTCGTTGACAGCAACTTTTTGGACATGGCCACGCAGTCAGTTCCTTATGCACGAAATAATTCTGTCCTTCTATTACAAATTGCGGGGGGACAATCCACTAAGTTGAGCAAAACATGGAGTACTCCCCCAAGGCCAGCACTGCCTACTGCAACCTCAGAAGATGCTGGAGCCCCTCATACGACATCCCCCTCCCTCGCTCCGGCACCAACCTCCTCATCCTGTGCTCCTCCTTGGGCTGCGACTCCTCGTCCTCCTCCTTCTCAGTGTCTGAGTCGTCCTGCGCCCGCTTTCTGCGCTTCTTCTCCTTCTCCAGCACCTGTGTGGCAAACACAGGACGGACTCAGGACACTCTTCCACCCTAAGTGACCCAAGATCCCACCGTGGTGGCGTCGTCCCACACCATCACCTGGAAAAGACTCCACCAGCAGCCCGGAGTGCTCAGCCTGCACCAAACCCACCCCTTTCAATGACAATTTTATCATGGAATCATAGAATAGTTTGGGTTGAAGGGACCTTAAAGCTCCCCCAGTGGCACCCCTGCCATGAGCAGGGACAACTTCACCAGCTCAGGTTGCTCAGAGCCCCATCCAGCCTGGCCTGGGATGGCTCCAGGGATGGGGTATTGTAGGACCCCCAAGCACCAAGGGACACCTTTCCCGCACCTTTTGGAAGTAGGCAAACTGCACCAGCTCCAAAGCTGCCTCAGCATCCTGCAGATCCACAGTCTTGTTCATCCTGGCCTTGGCATGGGCCGTGGAGAGGCGGATCAGCGTCTCCAGGGTACGGGCCGTGACTGGGGAGGTCTGGGGGGCGAAACAGAGAGAGACATCTCTGTGAGACTCACCCCAGTCACAGCATCCCACCTCACCAAGAGGTGACACATCCAGGGTGGGAAACACCCGTATGGAGAGAGAGGAGCCTGTGCCTCAGTTTCCCTCCTCCTGGCCTGTGTGGGGCTCACCCTGGCAACGTCTGAGTTCATCAGGCTCTGGCTGCGCAGGCGGGAATACTCCTCCGCTATGTAGTTTGCCGCCTCCTCAGTCAAGACAGGCTTAATCATCTTGGCAACGTGGATGTACTTTCTCATGAACTCCATGCTGACGATCTTCTCCCTGTGGGGAACGCATGCACAGCCGTGTCCTCCAAGGTGGGGACAGGCAAAGGGTGTTTGCAGAAGCAGGTTTCAAACTTTTTACCCTTTGTGGACATCCAGGCACGTGGGGAATTCAGTGCCAGATGTTCCCCACCTGCCTGGCATGAGATCGAGCCCAAAGCAGAGCTCCATTGGCATCCTGTGCATGTGGAATCGTAGTCTGGGTTGGAAGGGACCTTCAAAGCTCATCTAGTCCAACCCCTCTGCCATAATCAGGGACATCTTCAAACAGATCAGGTTGTTCAGAGCCCCGTCCAGCCTGGCCTGGGATGCCTCCAGGGGCATGAACCCATGGACCCTCCCCATGGACCACCTGGAGCATCGCTGGCACAGGAATCAGCCACTGCCTGGATTCTCAAGCCAAACCCTTTAACTCACAGCTGCTGGAAACCCCCCGAGAGCTCCAGAGGACGTGGGATGCAGGACTCACCTGCGGCGGTTGGGCCCGTGCAGGAGATCATCATGTTTCTCATACACTTGGAGCTCCTGTTCCTCCTCCTGCACAAAGTCAGGGTCATCCGTAGCCAGGATCTCCACGGCGCTTCCCAGGGGCATGGCTGAGGAGGGAATGGTCACAAAGAACACGCTTTCAGCCTCTGGAGAAACTTCCAAAACCACCAAAAGCAGCTCTCCACAAAACCACAGATGGTGACAACCCACTGAGGACAGACAGGACTGAGCAGCAAGGAGGTTGCAGTTACAAGCAACTCACCATCCCCATCCTGCTCGTTGGGGTTGCGGTAGCGATGCATCCGCAGGACGTGGTCTGAGATCTCCCTGTCCTGCTCAGGGTCCATCTGGTCCAGCACGATGAAGAGCAGGTCAAAGCGGGAGAGCAAGGAGTCCTGCAGGCCGATGTTCTCCATGGGCGTCTTGTACTGGTCATACTGCAATAAGGATGACATAAGGGGTTACAGGAGACCCTCATGGGCCAGACTTGGGTGCCAGAGATGCCAGGAGGACCTCCTCAAGCCAGGAGGGATGTCCAGCCAGCTGGACACCACATGAAACACAGCCTGGTCCAGCGGTAAGGCCTCTTTTCCCCACCCTGGAAGGTGGGACTAGCTCTCATTTGCAAAGAAAACACACATTTATTTGTGATCTCAGATTAGACACCAAGACCAAGGCTTGTCACCAGGACAAGGGTCCACTGGGCTGCACCAAGAAGCCAGATAGAACCGAGCCAGGGTCAGAAACCCCACAAGCCCCTCTCTCCTCCAGTAGACCCATGAGCAGCAATGAGACCAAACCAACCAGCTCATCACTGCCTCATGCATCCCAGCCCCAGCGAGAACAAAGTCCTTGCTTTGGGGGATGTTTTGGTGTTTTACCAGCTGCCTCCTCCACCAAGACAGCTCCCAGCATCCTTGCCCACGGAGGGGAGCACCAAAAGCCAGCACTCACCCGGCCATAGACGGGGTTGGCCGCCGCCAGGACGCTGCAGCGGGAGTTGAGGCGGGCGTGAATGCCGGCCTTGGCGATGGTGACGCGGCCCTGCTCCATCACCTCGTGGATGGCCGTGCGGTCAATGTCAGACATCTTGTCGAACTCGTCGATGCAAACCACTCCCCGGTCGGCCAGCACCATGGCCCCGGCTTCCAGGCGCCGTTCGCCTGAGGTGGGGTGGGAGAAAAGACAGTCAAGCATCATTCAGCAGCCCCATACACAGAATCATAGAAGGACTTTGCTTGGAAAAGACCCTGAAAATCATCGAGTCCAACAATTAACCTCACGCATGAGACTGTTTAAACCAGTTTAAAACATCATTTTCTCTCCCTTGAGGGAACAAAGATTGCCTGCACACATGCAGAAAGCCTCTACTAATGCCACCTTCGCTAACTAGAAAGAAAGAATCATAGGATCACAGAATCATTTTGGTTGGAAGAGACCCTCAAGATCATCAAGTCCAACCATTAACCGAACACTGGAACTAACCTGTGTTCCTAAGAACCTCATCTCTGCGTCTGTCCAACCCCTCCAGGGATGGTGACTCCACCACTGCCCCGGGCAGCCTGTTCCAATGCCCCACAGCCCTTTGGGGAAGAAATTGTTCCCCACATCCAACCTCAACCTCCCCTGGTGCAACTTGAAGCCGTTTCCTCCGGTCCTGGCGCTTGTTCCTGGGGAGCAGAGCCCGCCCCCCCCGGCTCCAAGCTCCTTTCAGGCAGTTCAGAGCTCAGAAGGTCTCCCCTCAGCTCCTGTTCTCCAGCTGAACCCCCCAGGTCCCTCAGCCGCTCCCATTACACTTGTGCTCCAGCCCCTTCCCCAGCTCCGTTCCCTTCTCTCAACTCGCTCCATCTCCTGTCCTGCCCTCCACCACACCACCACCCGTCACCAGGGGTGTCACTGTCACTAGGCTAAGCCTCAAAGAGCAGCAGCATCCTTCAGGGCTGCCCGTCTCCTCCCCAGCTCAACGGCAGAAGGACACTTTGGATGAGGAGCAAGCCCACGAGGAAGACAACAGGATCCAGGCTGTTGCTAGCCCTCACATGGGGTACACCAAGTCCAAGAGGAGCAGGAAAGCCCACCACCTGTAGCTAGTGGAGGAAATACCCCTAAACACAACCTTCATTGCCATAAAGCTTCTGAATGGAGCAACTCCTCCAAGTGTTACTGCAGAATGGACAGCAGCCCCAGATTTGGCCTCAAGTTGCACCAGGGGAGGTTGAGGATGGATCTGGGGAACAATTTCTTCCCCAAAGGACTGTTGGGCATTGGAAAAGGCTGCCCAGGGCAGTGGTGGAGTGGCCATCCCTGGAGGGGTTGAACAGATGTGGAGATGAGGTTCTCAGGGACACAGGGCAGTGCCAGTGTGAAGTTAACAGCTGGACTCGATGATCTTGAGGGTCTCTTCCAACCAAAATGACACTGTGATTTTGCAGTGTCCCTCCCAGGTGTTAACAACCATCCCATCCCTCTGTTACCTCCCCCAGGAACCCGCTCCTCACCGGTTTCCTGGTCCGTGGTGACAGCAGCAGTCAGACCAACGCCGGAGGAGCCTCTGCCAGTGGTGGGGACAGCACGGGGCGCGGTGCTGAGCACGTACCGCAGCAGCTGGGACTTGGCAACAGAAGGGTCTCCTGAAATGGAGAACACCACGTTTACTAACCACACATCACCCGAATACCGCGGCCAGTTTGGGGCTCTGCAGTGCAGGGGCTGGTGTGGGGGAAAAGGGGACAAAAGTAGCGTTGTTTGGCCTTCAGAAAACAAGGTGATCAGACAATCTTCTCACCTTCCTCCATGACTCGATGGGAGGAAATAGAAAAAACATAAATTTTTTATGAGAGTGGTGAGAGCCTGGCCCGGGTTGGCCAGAGAGGTGGTGGATGAACCATCCCTGGAGACATCCCAGGCCAGGCTGGACGGGGCTCTGAGCAACCTGAGCTGGTGAAGATGTCCCTGCTCATGGCAGGGGTGGCACTGGGGGAGCTTTGAAAGGTCCCTTCAACCCAAACCATTCTGTGATTCTAAGATGGCACTAGAGTTTCAAGAGGTGCATGGTGATCGGACATGGGGCAACGAGGACAACTTGGAACACAGAAAATTCCAGCTGGATGCTGAAGAAAAATATATCTCCTTCAAACACTGGGACAGTGGCACACAGAGAGATTGTGGAATCCCATCCCTGGAGATGTTCAAATCAACTGTACAAGTCCCAAAGCTATCGTCCCATCTAACCTCAACTACTCTATAAAACTAAGCCCAGAGAAATGCTCCTTCATCTCATCCCCAACACCAACTGAGGGTGGCTCTGACAAGCCTTTCCTGACCTATCAGTAGGATGTTGATGTCTCCTCGGATCCGACTCCCGTTCTCCAGGACCTTTTCCACCCCTCCGAGCAGCATGCAGAGAATGGCCTTCTTAATGTACTCGTGTCCATGGATGCTGGGAGCCAGGGACCTCGCCAGCTGGTCAAAGATGTCCTAAGGCAGAAGAGGCAAAGCGTGGCCCATCAGCTGGACTGCAGCATATAAGGAGGAATATTCCCTAAGTCTGTTTCAGCACATAAAAGGAGCTTTTTCCTATCACAGAACCACATGGATGTAAATTATTTAGAAAGAAGAAGACCATTTGCCAGAGTTTTCTTTCAATGGGGCTATTGAAGTCCTAAACCATCCTGTCATGGTCACTTGAGCAAGCACTGGAAGCAGCAGCCCCTGTGAGAAAAAGGTTTTATCTTCTCCACACTATGAAGCAAATGTCTGAGCGTAAGACCGGGCTGAGGCAGATCTCTATGTCTCATTCTAGTTTGTGGTTTGAAGAAGAAAGAGGGAGATGAGGTTCTTAGGCACATATTTAGTGCCAGAGTTAGGTTATGGTTGGACTCAATGATCTTGAAGGTCTCTTCCAACCAAAATGATTCTATGATTCTCCTGCAGAGGAAATTCTCTGGTCACCAGTGGTCAGGGTCAGGACACACATAAGGTGGACAGATCTTTGTCTCGACAATGATGCACAGCAGGCAGGGTGTTCTGCCAGCAGGACAGAAGCAGCAACAAAAAAACCCAACCAAACAGGACCTGATCAAAGACTAAGCAGAAAATGCAAAACACAAGTGAGTGGAAAATCCAACAATGTCACTAAGAGGGTTGAAGAGTTACTTGCAATCCAACGAGACACGTCCTTAACCACATGGCAAGCCTGAAAGCTGCTCTAGCTGAAACCTCATGCTCCTTCGAGATGTAAGACTGAAATACCTTGGAACGACTCTTGCTGAATCTCTTGATCTTGGCCACATCAGCAGCAGAGTAGAGAGGTCGGACATCTTTGCTCATCTGCTTCACATGGCAGGCGATGAGGATAGTCCTGGAGAAGGGACACAGCCACCATCAGGTCTGCAAACCCCACAGAGCCTACAGGTCACAGCAACAACCCAGCAGAAACTTCCACAGGGTCACCGTTTGCTCTGCAAAGTCCTGGAGGGGTGTGGAAAGCTCCAGGAGCTCCAGCCCCTCTATCTGACTGCATTGGGCCATCAGTGGAGCATCTCAAAGAGCATCCAACCCCCTCTGCACACAGCTGGAGCTCACAGCTACACACCGATGCTTAGGAGCAAGGTACAAATGACTCCCAAGTGACTTAAGATGATGCTTGACCACCTGCCTGTCCTAGATCTCATCTTCTGGAGACATGACCTGTCCAAAAAGGGCTGGAGTCAAGCAAAAATAAGACTCACCTAAAAGTCCCTGAGGTGTAACCCCCTTTCTTTCCTGGCAGGCAGCGGTATGTCCCCACCACCTGGATGCGGTCTCCAGGCTTCACCCTGTCCACCAGGTCGTCATCCAGAATGACATCCACCGAGCGCGGCAGCTGCCCGGCCGGTGCCTTCTCGGGCATCTCCTGGATGGTGATGGACTGATGGTCCTTGTAAACCGAGAGGCCAAACTCAGTCTCCAGGGGATTATTCTCTTCATCCTGGAGGAGGAACCCAAATAACAAGAGTAGCATCGTTTTCCAGGAGCACAAGGAGAAGAATCATAGAATAGTTTAGGTGGGAAGGGACCTTCAAAGCTCATCCAGTGCCACCCCTGCCATGAGCAGGGACATCTTCACCAGCTCAGGTTGCTCAGAGCCCCATCCAGCCTGGCCCAAGATGTCTCCAGGGTGCACACACGCCCCAGCACAGCACAGGTTGTCATAGGTCCCAGAACAATAAGACTAGCTGACAACCCATCAAAACACCATGCTACAGCAGGAGCAAGATCATAACTAACATCTGAACTAGCAGGTCTTGTGTCCAACAGAGACTTTCTTCACATGTTCCTAGTAGCTCTCTGGGACTTTCACACACGTGCTGTGTCTTCTTTCTGCTCTAAGTTGGCTGAGGGAGAAGGGATGGGCTTGTACCTGCTGATGCTTGCCACCTCACCTTCGTAGGGTAGATGGAGCTGGATGGGAAAGCATTCAGGGAGGTCATGTCTGTGTATCGGCGCTCAATAGTCTTCTTGGTAGCTGGGCAATAATGGACACTCCGGACGACCTTTGGACGAACCAGAGAGCCTGAGGTTGGAAGAAAGAGGAGTTAGGGCCAGGGATGTCCCACTGCTCTGTCAGCAGTTCCCAACAGGGTCTCCAACGCTAAACTGCACTTGGGACACAACCCGCTGTCAACCACGGCCAGGATTTGCTGAGCTCAAAGCCCATCCTAACACTCAAGACCTCCTGCCAAACCCTCTGGTGGTCCCTTTGCCCAGGTTGCCAGGATGTACCATGGCTCCTGGTGGTCTCCAGCCCTTCCAGAGCAAATACCTGCAGCCCCCAACCCTGAAGCCCCTGTTCCTTCCCCCAGCCTCACATTTGGTCACGATGCCCTCCACACAGACGATGCAGCTGAGAAAACAGGCTGTCAGCGTCCGCGGCGACACGTGCTTGGAGCCGAAACTGCCCTCCAGCCCGATGTAGAAGTCCTCGTACTGCTTGGCGTAGGTGGCATCAACGGAGGCGACAAAATCCTTCAGGGCACGCTGGAAGGCAATCAGCTCCTCAAAGGCATTGTTCAAGAGCCTGCAACACAGGGAGGTGACGATGCAAATCGATCAGCAGCCACTTTTGCCTTTCTCCTCAACACAGAGAGCAGCTCTGCAGAGAGGGCTTGGGGTGCTGGGGGGTGAAAGACTGGACACGAGCCGGCAATGTGCGCTGGCAGCCAAGAAGGTCAATCATATCCTAGGCTGCATCACAAGGAGTGTGAGCAGCAGGTGAAGGGAGGTGATTCTGCTCCTTTGCTCCACTCTGGTGAGACTCCCCTGCAGTGCTGGTCCAGCTGTGGGTCCTCAGCACAGGACACACATGGACCTGCTGGAGAGGGGCCAGAGGAGCCCCAGATATGATCTGAGGCTGGAACAGCTCTGCTGGGAGGACAGGCTGAGAGAGTTGGGGTGTTCAGCTGGAGAAGAAAAGCTCTGGAAAGACCTTATTGAGGCCTTTCTGTACTTAAAGGGGGTTGAGAAGAAAGATGGGGACAGACTTTTTAGCAGGACCTGTTGTGATAGGATAAGGTGTGATGGTTTTAAACTAAAAGAGGGAAGGTTCAGGCCAGACATGAGGAAGAAATTGTTTACAGTGAGGGTGGTGAGAGCCTGTCCCAGGCTGGCCAGAGAGGTGGTGGATGAACCATCCCTGGAGACATCCCAGGCCAGGCTGGACAGGGCTCTGAGCAACCTGAGCTGGTGAAGATGTCCCTGTTCATGGCAGGGGTTGGACTAGAAGACCCCTTCCAACCCAAAGTATTCCATGATTCTATGATCTCCACATTCTCTGTGAATTTATAGAAGCAAGAGGCAAAAAAAAAAGCAAGCCCATCACAGCTGTCAGGTCCACTGCCACCCACAGCTGAACAAACCCAAGCATATCTGAAAAGCCACATGTATCTCTGAACAGACTGGCAAGCCCGGTCCAGAATATCCCCAAGCATCTTTAAACAGGAGACTATTTACTTCGCGCAATTAACCCCAGCTTGCTGCAAAAGGCTTTTGCCAAATCAAGGGTCTGCAAGCTTGGAAGGGATGGGTGTCATGGGGGGAGAGCGCAGGTCCACCTTTTACATGGGACCTGCTGCACAGGGCAAGGTTTGGCTCTTCCTTGCCACAAAGGACCAACAAAACCAGGGCTGGACCTCCGAAATTCCACCTTGGGCACGGCGCCTAAGCCTATCCCCACCGCCCCACACCAACCGGTTGGCCCTTTTCTCATTCTTGCGCCGCAGGTCGTTGATGCTGACGAGGAGGCGACACTGGTTGTCGCTGATCATGTCCCGGACTTTGCTGTGGTAAATCCCTTGATCTTCCTACAAGAGGAAACACCCAAAAAACAACTCAACTTTGCACGACCGGCTGTCCAAGACATGTCCCCCCTCCCTCCGGGAGCTGGTTCCAGCAAAGCTCAACTTCCTTTAGTCCCAGCTACCAAGCAGATTAGAGGGTACAGGGTGCTCCCCAGCAGCCGGGGGCATGGGGGGATACAGCATCCCCTTCCCGAAGCGCAGCCTCACCTCATCGTCCAGAAAATCGAGGTAGTCGCGCTGCGCTTCCCGCAGTTCCGCGTCCTCCAGCCCGCCCGCCGGCGCCGCCATGCTGCCGGCCGCTCGGGGTAGCTGGGGAGGGACACACGGAGATCCCGCTGCCGCTGCTGCTGCAACGAAGAAGGCGGTAAGAGCCGAAGGGAGCCGGTGCGGCCCCGCAGCGGCCCCGGCAGCGCCCGCGATCCGACCCGCTACGCTCCAACCCACCCGCAGCAGCCGCCGCGCTACCGCTTGGCGCCAAAACCGAGAGCCTTTCCCGCCACGCAGCAAAAGTTCTGCCTCCGTCCCGCCTCCCTCCCGCCCCGCGGCGCTTCTCATTGGTCGGCACAGCCCCCCGCGAGCCAATGAGACAGAGAAAGAGCTCGCAGGGGTGACGCGCATGAGTTTCAGCCAATCAGCGCGCGGGGAGGATGGGAGGAAGGCGGAGGGGGGAATCCGCGCTCCGCTGCGGCGGCCGGGCCGGGGCCGGAGGTCCCGGGATCCGGGGTTCGATCCCGGAGTCACCGACCCACATAAAATACCGTTTTATTAAAAAAATAAATACGAACCAAAATAACTCCCCAACCCACTCTTAATTTTTCTATCTGCGCTCTGGGGAGCTCCGTTTCTGCGTGGTTTTGCCCCAAAGCGCTCAGGCTGGGCGTGGATTTTACGTAACTTGGTGCGAGTCCACGGGTTGGGGGCTGAAGATGCACAAAAGCAGCAGGTCCCGCCGCGGCGTTTGCGGCAAAAAGGAGGATTTTGGCTGCATCTCTTGGCAGATGTCACAGGAAAGCGGAAACGGGGAAACCTTAAAAAGAAACATGGGATCCCACTTATAAAATATTTTCGGTATCATTTAAAATTTTAATCAAAACTCTCTTTAAAATTAGAGAAAAAAAAAAAAAGCTAGACAAAACTATTTTAATCAGCAAGGCACAGCGGACATCCAGGTTGCTTGTGTCCCCTGGATGATATTACAGCTAAAAGCAGTTTTTCCGGGATTGGTGGTAAATATTCACCCTGGGGTCTACTCGGTTGTGCAAGAAACACCCGCTTCCCTGTTTCCCTTTTTCCGCTTTTGTGTCTGGGCCAGATCCTTCTAAGATCATTGGAAATGACACCGGGAACCGCTATGGCCGGTTTAGGTGATACATGCAGCCCAGGTTCTGGGTATTTGTCCTGTTTCTGTGGGATTTTCTCACATCGTTGTGCATCAAAGTGAAAGTTCACATTTTCTTCCTCAGGCGTTGGGGCCTCCTGTGGAATGATGCAGTATTACACCCGGCAAGTTGCAGGAATGGAGGATCTTGGGCACTGCTGCTGTTTTATTTCCATTTTTTTCTTTTTCTTTCCCTTTTCTTTCATAGAATCATAGAATCATAGAATCATTTCAGTTGGACGAGATCCTCAGGATCATCGAGTTCAACCATAACCTAACCTAATCTAACTCCAGCACTAAACCATGTCCCTTTTCCTTTTCCTTTTCCTTATTTTTCTTTTTCTTTTTTATTTTTCTTTTTCTTTCTTTTTTATTTTTCCTTTCTTTTTCTTTTCATTTTCTTTTTCCTTTTCTTTCCCTTTTTCCTTCCCTTTTTCTTCTTCTTTCCCTTTCCCTCTTCCTTTCCCTTTTCCTTTCAGTTTTTTCTTTCCCTTTTTCTTTCCATTTTTCTTTCCCCTTTTCTTTCCCTTTTTCTTCTTTTTTCCGTTTTCCTTTCCCTTTTTCTTCTTTCACTTTTTCTTTCCCTTTTTTCTCTTTTTCGCCCTTTTCTTTATCCTTTTCTTCTCACTCTTCCTCTTTCCCTTTTTCCTTTTATTCACCTTCCCTCCGCAGCCAGAACAGTGTCCCTGCCCCTGCATCCTCAGCAGCACCTGTGGCCCTTCTGATGCTCCTCCAATCCACCCTTTCCCCTGGTTCTCTGGCGATTTCTCATTGTCATGTCAGCAGGGGCAGCAGGAGGAATGAGCAGAGGAAGCCTGTGGTGTGTCCTGGCACACTCGCGGGGTCACATCGAGATATTCAAGTGTGCACGTCAGTTCTGAGCTTATAAACTTCCTGGAGGAATCAGTCTGTGTATCTATTGCAAATAGAATATGGATGGGAAAAAAAGAAATATGGATGCAAAGCAACCTGCGAGTATAGATGGCAGGGCACAGAGTGGGATTCAGACACATATATCTATATCACACATAGATCTCACCTACACGTAGGTGGTCAAAGTGAATCCCAGCCCATAAAGATGATGTGAATCGCTGCGTTGCTCCTGCTGCTGCAGACAATGAGCTGTGTGTGGAGTGAGCTGGCACCGACCCCTTGCTCCTGAGCACAAGGGAACAAGAACTAGGAATAAAAATAGCTGCCTGTTGTTATTCATGACGGTGACCTATAGCAACTGCTGCTGTGCTGCGGCTCTGGTGTGAATAATTAATCGGAGCGGGTCAGGACAGGGAGGACAAAGGGATGGGGAGAGATGGAGAATGTCCAGACCTCGAATCCTGGGGGCAGGTTTGGGGCCTCTCAGGCCAAGAAAGGCCTTGAGGTGCTGGAGCGAGTTGAGAGAAGGGAACGGAGCTGGTGAGGGGCTGGAGCACAAGTGTGACGGGAGCGGCTGAGGGACCTGGGGGGTTCAGCTGGAGAACAGGAGCTGAGGGGAGACCTTCTGATCTCTGAACTGCCTGAAAGGAGCTTGGAGCCAGGGGGTTTGTGCTCTGCTCCCCAGGAACAAGTGGCAGGAGCAGAGGAAACGGCCTCAAGTTGCACCAGGGGAGGTTAAGGTTGGATCTGGGGAACAATTTCTTCCCCAAAGGGCTGTGGGGCATTGGAACAGGCTGCCCAGGGCAGTGCTGGAGTCACCATCCCTGGAGGGTTGAACAGACGGAGATGAGGTTCTTAGGAACATGGGTTAGTGCCAGTGTTGGGTTAATGGTTGGACTTGATGATCTCAAGGGTCTTTTCCAACCAAAACGATTCTACAATTCTATGTTTATTCACAAGCATGAATTAGCCAGCAAGAGTCTATGTCCTTTACAAAATAAAGGGATTAATATCCCTACCACCTCCCAGAGGTCACAGGGTGGAGAGGGCAGCACAGGCTCTCAGAGACATTCAGCACCTCCTATCTACTGGAGGAAAAAAAATAACAAAAAATAAAAATTAAGCACCTAAATACACAGAGGGCTGAGGCTGCAGAGCTCACAGAGAAATAAATAGAAGCACCACAGGTGGAGTCACCATCCCTGGAGGGGTTTAAAAGGCATTTAGTTGAGGTTCTTAGGGATATGGTTTAGTGCTAGAGTTTGGTTATGGTTGGACTCGATGATCCTGAGAGTCTCTTCCAACTGAAATGATTCTGTGATTCTGTTACCTCTGTACATCAGCATCCCCACGAGCACCAGGTTTCTGAGATTGTGCTTTTTAGCCATAATAAATAATTGTGGTCATTTTTAATTAAGAAGAATAAAAGATCCTTTTCTAGGTAGCCTGTGATCCTTCCCAGACTCTGTTGTTGGTTTGTTGTTGCTTTTTTTTTTTCCCTAAGTTCAACTAAAAGTTAATTTTCCAGCCACAACTCAAATTCTCAAGTTGCCATCTATGAGCTTTCCTGTCTGCTGAGCAACTTGTCTCACCCATGGAGGGCAGAGGAGAGGCTTGTGGCTCCAAAAAAAGTACCCCAAATTCAACAGGGTGTCACCTCATCATTGAGAAAGACATTGCACATGAGGCTTCAAATATATTTATAAAAAAATGGAGGGGTAATAACACAGAATGGAATGTTTTGAACGAAAAATAAAATCTCTTTTTTATGATTTAAATGATGTGGAGAAGGGAGATTGCCTACAAGATGTTATTTTTTGTCTGAATTTTATGTTTTCCAAGGGCTAGAAGGGGTTTGTCCTCGCTGGCGTCTCCTGCAGCTGCACATGCAGGAGTCGAACACAAAGCAGGGAGTTTGCTCTCCCAGAGGAGAATCGTCCTGAACACATATGGCAGACATATAATTTAATGCTGAAGGAAGCCTTTTTAATCCCCTAATCTGACCTTTTCCCTAAAATAGGCTGGAGAATTTCACCCCATCGCATCTGCATCCAGCTCAGGCACGTTGGACGTCATTTTCTTGAAGTATTTGCTATTCCCACGCACTCTGGTAAATCTTTAAACTGATCTAGCTCTACTTTTTTGCTAGTCCCGGGGAAGAAAACCATGGAAAACAACCATCCGTGAATATTAATGGAATCTCACTAGGAGAACATAGTAAAGTGGGCAAGAAGAATCTGACCTTCAGCATGCCAGGGTGGATTGGAGCCACCTTCTTGCTTCCCGGAGTGGGAGCTTGGTACACGTGGAGCTGCTTTCTCACCCAGATGCCACGAGCATGGTGATGGGAGAATTAAATAAGTCTGTTTGTGGTCCCGCTTCTGATGCGCAGCTGCCGCAGATCCCATGGGGGGTTCATTGTCTTCTACTGAGCAGCAGCAAAATACAGTGATTTGTAGAAAAAGGGAAGGGAAGGGAAGGGAAGGGAAGGGAAGGGAAGGGAAGGGAAGGGAAGGGAAGGGAAGGGAAGGGAAGGGAAGGGAAGGGAAGGGAAGGGAAGGGAAGGGAAGGGAAGGGAAGGGAAGGGAAGGGAAGGGAAGGGAAGGGAAGGGAAGGGAAGGGAAGGGAAGGGGAGGGGAGGGGAGGGGAGGGGAGGGGAGGGGAGGGGAGGGGAGGGGAGGGGAGGGGAGGGGAGGGGAGGGGAGGGGAGGGGAGGGGAGGGGAGGGGAGGGGAGGGGAGGGGAGGGGAGGGGAGGGGAGGGGAGGGGAGGGGAGGGGAGGGGAAGGGAGGGGAGGGGAGGGGAGGGGAGGAGATAAATTTTAAAATAAATTTAAAAAATAAATTAAAAAATAATTAAGAAAAAAAAAAAAAACACAGGCCATATCTCAAGGCATAAAGAAAAATGAATTCCAGCAGCAAAACTAAACCAGAGGAGCGGCTGAATCAGCAGAGCTCTGGCCAGCGTCTCTGCGCAATGTGGCAACCGACCACGTTTCCAGGGAGGCCCGGAGGGCGCAGATAGAGCTGGCCTGAGCTCTGCTGTTGCTATTTCAGCCGGCTCAGCTGCTCTCGTGAGTTCTGGCCGTTACTAAAGACAGTGGCAGCTGGTTCCTTTTTTTTTGGCCTCTTATATTCTCCACCCCCAAGCTTGGAAATCACCCATCTGCATGCAAAGCATCATCATCTCTGCATCAACACCTCCAGGATCCGCTTTGAGCCACAGGGTGGGAGGCACCGGTCACTTCAGCAACTGATGTCCGGCTCTGGGAGACGGGAAGATGCAGCAATCTGTGGAAGCTCCATTAGCAATCATCATCTGATCGTCATGATGGGCTCTCTGCTCTGTGCAAACCACCAAAAGGCAGGAAAGTCCTGACCCCAAATTGCCACACAACCCTTGTGCAACTTGAGGGGAGCAGCTGAAGGTGGTAAAATTAACTGGATCAAGTGCTTCTCTCTGATTGTAGGGGCCGGAATTGGTAAATCAGGGTTCTTAGGGCTGGTTTTGTTGTTTTTTTGTGGTTTTTTTTCTTAATTAATAGCATATAACAGGATTCAAAACAATTGCAAAGGCTTCATGTCACCCAGCACCCTGAAACTCGCCCATTTGTGTTATTATAGAAGATAAAAGAAACCCCTGCATAAAAGTTGTAGATCATAAAGAAATTTCCCTCCTGAGCCTCATTAGCTGGAGATTTTGTTTTGAAGGTTTATATCCTCTCCAAAACTGTCTTGTTTTTGCAATCCTTAGTATTACGCGTCTCCACAATCTTGTCTAAAACTTGCCAAACTATCATCATCAACTCTTGTTCAGTGGAAAGGAGTCCAGTAGACAGCAAAGTTCTCTTTTACCTGGTCAGAATAACAACAGGTCAATGTTATTTATTACAAGCAAATACAGGGAAAAGGTACTGCTCATGGCAGGAGGGGTGGCACTGGACGAGCTTTGAATGTCCTTTCCCACCCAAATTATTGTATGATTCTACAGTCTTCACTCTATGATGTGTATTGGGGTGGGGAGGTAAGGTGTGCAGGATATGTTTGAGGATGCAAAGCCTGCTTGGATCCTATCAGATGACTGTGAAGGGTTGGGAGAGCCCAACCTGGTACAACCTGGTATTAACTGCCTGCTGGTAACAATCTCCTGGGCAAACACAACCACACCTGGGTTTTGCCTGGAAAGAACGGGGTGATTAATTTCAGGGTGTAAAAAGTCAAAGATAGGGAGTAGCAGGGACTGCAGTGCAGCAGGATGAATCTCAGATGAATTACAGAGCGTGGCTTGGCAGGTATCGCTCAACTGAGAGCAGGTCATGGAGCCAGCGAACAAAAGGGTCTCACTCTGCAGCATCCACCCAGCTTGATGTGCAAAACAAGATCCTCGTATCCACGACGAGAGAAGTCATCACACACGGAGCCCCCCGTTGCTGTTCTCAAAGATAAATGGGGAAAAAGCCTTTTATCAGAGCAGAAAAGAAGGGCAGGCCACAGGGCCATCCCACTCCATCATCCCCTTCTGCTTAGGTCGTATTTTTCTTCTCACCTCATGGGAATTAAAATGGGAAGAAAAGAAGTCTTGCTGTGGTCATCACCAGCGTTCAGCTGAGTTATTTCCATTTCTCCCACATGAGCAATGATGGAAAGCCAGGTGGAAGAGGAAAAGCCATGCCGTGGCCTCCATCTCCCAGGCACCCAGCATCCCTGCAGATTTAAGGAGCGCAGGAGGGTGAGGAAGCAGCACTGCGGGTCTTACAGAGGGAGATGTCTTAGAGGGGCGGAAAATGAGTGCAGGGTGTCACTGAGGGGTCAAGAGCTGCTGATCATACTCCATCCTCATCCCCGAGCCAGATCACAGGACACACATGGAGCTGCTGGAGAGGGGCCAGAGGAGCCCCAGATATGATCTGAGGCTGGAACAGCTCTGCTGGGAGGACAGGCTGAGAGAGTTGGGGTGTTCAGCTGGAGAAGAGAAGCTCTGGGAAGACCTTATTGAGGCCTTTCTGTACTTAAAGGGGGTTGAGAAGAAAGATGGGGACAGACTTTTTAGCAGGACCTGTTGTGATAGGACAAGGGGTGATGGTTTTAAACCAAAGGAGGGAGATTCAGGCCAGACATGAGGAAGAAATTGTTTACAGTGAGGGTGGTGAGAGCCTGTCCCAGGTTGGCCAGAGAGGTGGTGGATGCCCCATCCCTGGAGACATCCCAGGCCAGGCTGGACGGGGCTCTGAGCAACCTGAGCTGGTGAAGATGTCCCTGCTCATGGCAGGGGTGGCACTGGGGGAGCTTTAACGGTCAATTCCAACACAAACTAGTCTGTGATTCTATGACAGGGAAAAATGGAGGTCTCCTGCCCACCTTATTCACCACAGATGTTTCCCCTCCTCAATTTAGGATCATGCTGGTGGATGGTGCTGGAATGTGCCAAAGCTTCATTCAGGCTGGAATGACCTTATCAGAGCTGGAAAGTCCCATTCCCAAGCTGCCTCTCCCTGCAGAACAAGCGCTCCTTCTGTTTCCCTCATAAACCCATCACAAAGTAACAGTCCTGACAGGCTAGGGAAGCAAAACCCACATAAAGAAGCTGACACAGAGATGGGAGAGGGCAAAATGGTTCTCTGCACTCTGCCCCTAAACCGTGTTCCTATGAACAACATCTACGTGTCTTTTAAGCACCTCCAGTGACGGTGACTCGACAGCTTCCCTGGGCAGCCTGTTCCAGTGCTTCATAACCCTTTCTGTAAAAAAATTGTTCTTAATATCCAATCTAAACCTCCCTTGGCACAACTTGAGGCAGTTTCCTCTTGTCCTATCAAGATCAGCTGGTTCAACCCCCCCTGCTCAAGCAGGATCACCCAGAACCAGTTGCCCAGGACCACATCCAGATGGCTGCTGAAGACCACCAAGAGAGTCCACAGCCTCCCCAAGCAACCTGTGCCAGTGCTCGGTCAGCCTCACAGTAAAAATAAAAGTGTTTCCTGATGTTCAGAGGAACCTCCGGTGTTTCAGTGTGTGCTCATGGCCTCTGGTCCTGTCTTTTCTACTTTGAAGGTAGAACCTCCATCCTTGGGAGAGATCTCCATCCATGGAGTCATAGAATCAGTTTGGTTGGAAGAGACTCTCAAGATTGTTGAGCCCAGCCATAACTCAACACTGGCACTAAACCATGTCCCTAAGAGCTTCATCTACATGTGTTTTAAACCCCTCCATGGATGGTGACTCCACCACTGCCCTGGGCAGCCTGTTCCAATGCCCGACAGCCCTTTGGAGAAGAAATTGTTCCCAGTGTCCAATCTGAACCTTCCCTGGTGCAACTTGAGGCCATTTATACTTGTCCTATCACTTGCTACCTGGGAGAAGAGACCAACCCCCTTCATGCTCCAACCTTCGAATCTCCATTCATGTGACCTCCATCCTTGGAGATGTTCAAAGCCCATGGTCCTTGGCAACCACCTCTGGAGGTCCCATCCCACCCCAACCACTCTTTGGTGACTTTCTGTCCCTGTCCCGGTGTCTCCCCTTGGGTTTCCCCCTCCAGCTCTGCTGCTCCCGGCCGCGGGGTTTCCAACTAGTTTGAACCCTGCTTTTTCCAGCTCGATGTTACAAAAATTACAAAGATGCTGAAGGGAGTGGAGCATCTCCCGTGTGAGGAAAGGCTGAGGGAGCTGGGGCTCTGGAGCTGGAGAAGAGGAGACTGAGGGGTGACCTCATTAATGTTTACAGATATATAAAGGGTGAGTGTCAGGAGCATGGAGCCAGGCTCTTCTTGGTGACAACCAATGATAGGACAAGGTGTAATGGGTTCAAACTGGAACACAAGAGGTTCCACTTAAATTTGAGAAGAAACTTCTTCCCGGTGAGGGTGGCAGAGCCTGGCCCAGGCTGCCCAGGGAGGTTGTGGAGTCTCCTTCTCTGCAGACATTCCAACCCGCCTGGACACCTTCCTGTGTAACCTCATCTGGGTGTTCCTGCTCCATGGGGGGATTGCACTGGATGAGCTTTCCAGGTCCCTTCCAACCCCTGACATTCTGTGATCCTGTGAATGTGTCTGGGCCGGGTTCGGCTCAGCTCGGCTCAGCTCGGCCGGGCTCGGCCCGCGGGGCCACCCCGGGGCGGGCCGCGCATGCGCGGGACAGTGGCCGCGGCGCTGCCGGAGGCGGCCGCGGGAGGCAGCGGCGTCGGCGGGGACGGCGCGGGGTGAGTGCGGGGACAGCGCGGGCGGTGAGTGCGGGGACGGCGCGGACGGTGAGTGCGGGCGCAGCCGCGGTCCCCTCCCCGCGGGCAGAGCCTCATCCCGGGACACCCGCCGCGGGGCCCGGCTGCGAGCCGGGTACCCACCGTTCCATCCCCTGCTGAGCTCCGCTGGCCCCGCGTGGGTACCGCGGCTCCCCAGCCACGCCCGTCCATCCCTCCATCCATCCCTCCATCCCTCCATCCCTGCGGGTTGGGTCACGCCGGGCCGGTGCACACCCCAGCACCTGCGCACTGGGGCGGGTCCCCCGAGTGGGTAAAACACGCGTGGACCTCGATGCGCGATCATTTCGGCCCCCCCACCTCCAAGGTCCATCAATCCGGTGTCGGTCTTGCAGCCGGGGGAAAAGCGCAAGGAAGGCAGGAGTGCACGGGGATAAATGAACTTTGGCCATAAATTCCCCCCCGCAAGCCTCCGTGACCTGTATCTCCAGGGCTTTCTGAAGGAGAGAGGTGGGCATCGTTTGTCCTCCGTGTTTGTTAATAGCTGCGGGTGGATTTTCCTTGCATGACTTTGACCCGGGGACGTTCTGGATGCCATGGCGAGGAGGTGCATAGTTTAGCCGTGAGCCGCGTGAAGAACCAGCTCCTGGTGTTTGTTTTGGAGCTGCCACCTGCCCGTTTCACTTGACGCACCCCAGCTCATGCCTTGAATGGTCTGATGAAGGGTTGTTCCCTCCTTGTCATCTCCAGGACGCTTTGTTGGTAATTATACCCCAATTTCACAGCTGGATTTTTCCTGATAACTTCACGAGCATCTCACTTTTTTGAAGGGGGGGAAAAATTACATTTAACAGGCATTTGCTTGGTGTCAAACTGACGTGTCTGGTGCACGAGCAGGGCTGGGTACAGAGCCTCCTGATTGCTGTGCTGGGGGGTGAAATGCCGCAGATTAACTGGTGCTGGGTGCGCAGGCACTGGTACCAGTACCAGACTGGTCCTGCGCATTATTCGTGTTCGGTTCTGCACAGCTCCGGAGCTTCATCCCCAGGCTGCTATGGCCAGGGATGGCATTTTGCTGTGCCGTGGGATGGAGACGTTGGGGTATTTTTGCGGATCGTCGCTGCAGAGCTGGGAAATGGGTTATTTTGGGGGTGCCATCCACAGGGGGCTGAAGGGGTTGGGATGAGGATGTGTGTGATGCCAGCCTGGCAGCAGTCGCTGAAAAAGAGTGAAATCACAAAAGGGATGATGTGCATATGCAGCGCTCCGCAGGACTGGCATCCAGCGCTCTGAAGTCTGTTTTCTGTCTCTGCCGGGCGGGGGGGGGACAGCCAGCCATGAGTTCCACGTGTGGACGGTGCTGCTTGTGACGGGGTGCAGCGGGGGTGATACGTGTTGCACATAGTTCCTAGAAACCCGCGGGCTCGGGGGGCCAAACCGCAAGCCGTCACACATTTCCTGCCGCCCGGCTGCTGGAGGTGTGGGTTAACAGCCCTGTGCACGGCGGGATTTTCTGGTCGCTGGGCACCGTGCTTTTATTTATTCGCACAGACGCTGCAGCTGGAGCCTCTGGGTGAGGGTTTTGCTGTGGGGAGAGGTGGCTGGTGCAAGTGACATGCTGAGAATGGCAGAGCTGCCACCGTTGGGTCACGTTTGTGTGCTTGCAGCTCCTTGCATGTCCCGAGTCACGCACCAGCTGCCAGTACACATGGTAACCCCGTTCCTGGGGTCAGGCCAGCGGCCCTTTAATTGCAGTATCCATTTATGCTGAAGAAATTCCTCCCCAGGAATAAATTCCCAGGAAAGCTCGGAGAGGCTGCACGTTTGGTGTGCGGCCATATGCAGTCATACCTTATGCCCTCCATCCTTCAGGCAAGTAGAACTTGCTCACGGTTGCTTTTTATTCCCCGATGGATCAAGAAGGGACTTAACATGGATGCAGCACAACCCGTGTCCCTTGTTTGGTGGGGATTGTGATGAGGAAGAGTTTCTTGTGTTTCACCAGGAGGTTCAGCACAGTGTAGATTTCATCCCCACGCAGAATATACCGTTTCAGTCCATTTGTACATCACTCCTTTCACATGTACATCTCCAATTGCATCCTTGTAAAGATGCAGCTGGTCAAACTCAATGCCATGAGTTATGAAGGAATCAATGACTGGAGAGAGCAGGGTCATTTCAGGAAGGGAAAAAATGTCCATAAAGTGCTGAAGTGAAGGACTCTTGCCATAGAAGTCACTCACCTGGTACAGGGGGACGTGCTGTGTACCACCGTAGAGCTCAGTTACCTCTCCATCAGGCGCTGCTTTGAACCCCCATATACTGTCCCCAGTTGGACATAATGGAAAGCATCGATCTTCGTCAGATGTACATCATAGTGGAGTCTGTGTATGGCAAAGCCTGGGATGCACTCATACTTCCCAAGCCCTTCTGGATGCTTAAATAGTTCTATCAGGATGCCTGTGGCAGTGTTGGAAATCATGGAGTGTAGTAAATTAGAATAGTGTGCTAATGTGTGATTGCAGTCAAAGCCATCCGGTCCTCAGGGCTTGGCAAGGTCCTGGAAGGGTGACACTGGTGTCACTCACTGCAGAGCTCGCAGGGTTAAACAGTTAAATATGAGGAGGTCCCAGCTGGGACAAAGGGTTTGAGTGCGGGAAGAGCAGAGCTGCAGCTCCGGGGGCTGGCACAGATCCGCACTCTGCCCGCAGCAGCCACAGTGCTCTGCATGATTTATATACATTTTTTTCTAATGACCGAAGCTCTAAAATCCACAACCGTAAAAAAAAAAAATAATGTTTTTGTGCAAGAGGCTTTTGTGGACAACAGCAAATTAAGCAGCCTTGGCCCGTAGGCTCCATGGGACCTTTTGGCACCGGTGTGGAGCCTTTCGGCACGGGTGCGGAGCCCCGAGCAGCGCACAGGCGGTTTGGTTTGTTTGCTCTGCCTGCAGGCAGATGGTTCCTGGCTTGTCCCATCAGCACATAAATCTGAGCAGGGAGGAACTTGTGGGCTCGCTGAGGTCTCCTTGCGTTAGCGGGAGTTCCTGTCTCCAGCAAATCTCACAGAATGACAGAGTCACAGAATGTCAGGGGTTGGAAGGGACCTGGGAAGCTCATCCAGTGCAATCCCCCCATGGAGCAGGAACACCCAGATGAGGTTACACAGGAAGGTGTCCAGGCGGGTTGGAATGTCTGCAGAGAAGGAGACTCCACAACCTCCCTGGGCAGCCTGGCCCAGGCTCTGCCACCCTCACCAGGAACAAGTTTCTTCTCAAATTTAAGTGGAACCTCTTGTGTTCCAGTTTGAACCCATAATCTGTACTGAAAGAGTTGTGCCATGGGCTGGTGGCTTTAGGAAAGGCTTATGGCCTTGTGTAGGTGGCTATTGAGGGATGGAGGGGAAGGGTAGTGTGTCCTATGGGCCTTGCAGGGGGAAATGCAGGAGCTAAAAGTGAGATGCAGCTGAAACAAATTCAAGCCCCTTTTTCAGCCAATGGGGAAAAACAAAGCAACCCCCCGCCAACAAACATGAACAAAAACCCCAAACAAAACCAAACCCAAGCACTTTCCTGGCAGCTGATCCCACTGCATCGGTGGTCCCCGCAGGACTGAATGTAGCAGGGTGGCTGGAGCAAAACCGTGTCTGGGGATGTGCTGACACCTCAGCAAGCTGATGGCTGCAGGTCGTTGATCAGGAACCCGGTCTGGTTTGATTGCTGGTGAACTCCAGGCTTGTAAGTGTGGGTATTGCACCCCAGGGATCTCACACCACCCGAAACTGAGCCACAGGCTGTTGGGGGTTGTGTCTGTGTGTGGGAAAAGAAAGTGGTGAGCAGACCGGATAGTGTGAAGAGCAACCGTTTGGTGAGATCAGGAAGAAAAGCTGCGGAATGTTGCCTCAATCTTGAGCCATTTTTGATAGGAGGGGGATGGACTTGCCAGAGGACATCATTCTCAGACAGGGTCTATGGGTAGAAATAATGAATATTAACATTTTTGCCTCTGCATAGTGCTAAAGAGCAAAGACAACCAGAATATGCACTAGCTTAGTTTTGGGGTGGTGGAGAGAATGAGGAGTTGTCCTGAGCCCCCTGCTCCTGACCACCATGGCAGAGTCATGTTGGCTGCCAAGAGACTCCCCCAGCGCAGACCTGCAAATACTTTGTGCAATTTCCCTCTCTGGGGAGATAAACTGAGGCAGGAAAGACAATAAAATATGATAATGTATTGGGATGGAAGGTATATTCATGTACCCACTCAGGAAATACGGTGGTAAAACACTGGTATATGTTGGGCAGAAAGGTGGTGGATAAACCATCCCTGGAGACATCCCAGGCCAGGCTGAATGGGGCTTTGAGCAACCTGAGCTGGTGAAGATGTCCCTGCTCATGGCAGGGGTGGCACTGGGGGAGCTTTGAAGCTCTCTCCAACCCAAACTATGATTCTATGAAAATCAGGCTCCTGCTCAAGGTTTGGATGCCGAAGCCGCTGCAAGAGGCACCTGCTGCTTGGCATGGCCAAGCTGGACACCAGCCTCATCTGCTTCCAGGCCACAAGAACCATGGGGAGCTGATGGTGCCATCTGTGAGGGATCCTGCCATGTCCTGCCGGCTCTAATGCCTCATCTCCCAGTATCACAAAATGTTCATTTTCTAGTCATAACATGCGCTTGGACAAACCCTGCATCAGCTGCATGCTGCATGTGTGTGCATGTGTATATGGAAATGTAGAATTTGAGCCATTTTATTTTATTTGAATTTTTATAGAAGGTTATTTTGACCCTCTTTCTTAACAGATAAAGGAGTTGCACCAGGGAAGGTTCAGACTGGATATTAGGAAACATTTCTTCCCCAAAGGGCTGTGGGGCATTGGAACAGGCTGCCCAGGGCAGTGGTGGAATCACCATCCCTGGAGCTATTTAAAAGACACATAGATGAGGTTCTTAAGGACATAGTTTAGTGCCAGTGTTGGGTTAATGGTTGAATGCAATGATCTTGAGGATCTCTTCCAACCAAAATGATTCTGTTAATTTTGAACCCCAGGCTTCAAAATGACCTGCTGTCCTTCCAGGGGATTTTGCTCCACTCCCAGAAGAGAGGAATTCAGGAATTAAGCACCTGCGGCTCGTAAAACGGGCCGTTGCCCACTGCTCCATAATCACTGCTGTTATGCTATCCACATTTTTTATTTTGTGATAAATACAATGTGTTTATTAAAGACTTCCCCACAGCTGAGCTCCCCGGTCCTCTCTGCTTTGTTTAGCAGGATTTGCTGCCTTTCTAGAAGCCTGTGTTAACCTCTGGTGCCTGAATAGTGTCCTGCGAACAAATATATGGCATTGGCACAGCCTGAGTCCCAGTCAACACCGAGGCTGGACCGGTGGGAAAATCAGCCGTGCTCTGTAGGAAATTTTCTCATTCAAACCCCTCCATCCGACTGTGCCCAAAAAGCTGGGAAGAAGCTCGGCTTTCCATTATCCTCTTCAAAAGGGAGAGGAAAAATTGGAACACGGGGATCGTTCTCCTCCTTGTGCCGCGGGTCTATTGTGCTGCGATGATCCAGCCTGGCCAGCGTCCATTCCCTTCTCGCCTTGCAGCTCCCTCCCCGAATCAAATGCTGCTTCTTGGTCGCTGTTAATTGGGAGCAGCCAAAATAACTGAATCCCCCGGAGATGGGGGGAGTGAGGACAGAATCTCAACGAGATGCCCGGCCTATGAATGTGGCTTTCAGCCGCTGCGACGCCCCCGTGCAGGGAAAAGAATAGGGGCTCTGTGAAAAGTGAAACAGCCAGTGCTGACCTTGGCTTTCTGGGTTGTTTTTTTTTGTTGTTTTTTTAAAAAAAATTTTTTTTTTTTTGCCCTTTCTCTCTCATTTCTAAGGTTAATTGCTCGTTGCTTTGTCCATCACATGATCGCTGGGATTTGCCAACTCGTTCTCACTCGTTAATGTCACAAGTGCCGTTTAAAATAAGCAGCCTACCAGGTTCCTGGTTCAGCACTGTTTATCGCAGTATCAGATGTGTTTTCCTGTGATTTCGGACTATTATTTTGAAAATCTCTGCCCCTCCCTTGGCCTGTTAAAAATGGGCATTTTCCAGCTTTGAAGCCTGGCTGGAAGGACGTGTGCAGCGTGGGAGCTCTCCCCAGCTCTGTGCACAGGCGATACGCACTGTAGACACCGAGCCCTCAGTGCCGGTGCCAGCCTGTGCCAGGGACAGACGCTGCCCGTCTCTCTCGGACCCTTTCAGCATGCAAAGCGGGCAGGACACGGGTGCTGGAAGAGGCGACGTGCCCCTCGCATCGACAAACTCCCTATGGGCAGGGTTGGCTGTCGCCTGCCCGTGTGTCTTCTGGTTGTCTTTGCTCTTTATCATAGAATCATTAAATGGTTTGGGTGGGAAGGGACCTCCAAAGCTCCCCCAGTGCAACCCATGCCATAAGCAGGGACATCTTCACCAGCTCAGGTTGCTCAGAGCCCCGTCCAGCCTGGCCTGGGATGTCTCCAGGGATGGTTCATCCACCACCTCTCTGGCCAACCTGGGACAGGCTCTCACCACCCTCAGTGCAAACAATTTCTTCCACTGGATGTGAAGAAAAGGTTCTTCACCCAGAGGGTGCTGGAGCACTGGAACAGGCTCCCCAGGGAGGTGTCACAGCCCCAAGCCTGACAGTGTTCAAGAGGAGACTGGACAACGTCCTCAGACACACGGTGTGAACTGTGGGGTTGTCCTGTGCAGGGACAGGAGTTGTACTCCATGATCCTTGTGGGTGCCTTCCAACTCAGGATATTCTGTGATTCAAGGATATTTAGTCTTACGCATCTGTGAAACCAAAATACCATTTGCAGCGACCACCTTCCCTTCCACCTTTTGTAGTTAAGGCAGCTCCATGAAACTGAGCAGCCAGATTCCTCTGTGAAAGGTGCTGAGGCAGAAAGCCTGGTAAGCACAGGGAGAGAACTGACTGGAAAATGCAAGTCCTAGTTACGACAACTGCCATCTGCTAGAACAAGGAAGCAACATGAAAATATTTTGTCTGTTATCAGAAGCTTTGGGTTGCGAGAGGAAGTGGGACTTGCAACCTGGTGCAGCGTCTGCTCTGACTTTGCTCTTTGTGCTGTGTCGCCCCGAGGCCGTTCGACAGGTCCCATCTCTCTCCGTGTTTCACACCATTTCACATCTTGCAGCCCAGCACGGGTCTCCCATCATGCACCCACACAAACTATACCCCTTGTCCCACCTCTGACAGAAGAAAAACAGATCATTTCCCACACTCAGCCAAAATGCTGATTTGCATTGAATTATTGTTGGCCATCTCCCTGCGCTTGCAGCTCTGGTTGGGTGTGTATGAGCTTAGGAGGCAGGCTCCACTCCTGCAAAAATATATGTGTTGGCTGCACAGGGGTTACCAGAGCCCTGCAGAGTCTGGTGGGGCTCTGTCAACATCAAATTCAGTTCAAGCATGGACATCACTATGATGAGTTCTCTCTTTTTTTTGTGTGTGTGGCATAAACACCAGCAGGGAAGAGAAATATCCAGGCTGGAAGGGAAATAGAGGGTACTGGAAGTTAATTCAGTGCTGTGAGGTTGTCTGCAGACATTAGGATCCTGCTGTGCCCTGAATCTGAAGCTTTCCAGCCAGAGCTTAGCAACTCTGGAGGTTGCCAAGGAACAGAGCAGGCAGAGCAGCGCCCAGCACTGGCGTTCGGCTGCTCTGAGCGTCCAGGCACATCTCGGAGAATCAGAGAATCACAGGATGGTTTGTGTTGAAGGGACCTTAAAGCTCCCGCAGTGCCACCCCTGTCATGAGCAGGGACATCTTCACCAGCTCAGGTTGCTCCGTCCAGCCTGGCCTGGGATGTCTCCAGGGATGGTTCATCCACCATCTCTCTGGCCAACCTGGGACAGGCTCTCACCACCCTCAGCACAGACAGTTTCCTCCTCATGTCTGGCCTGAATATCACCTCTTGTAGTTGAAAACTCTGATGCGGAGCCTCTCGTTTCTCCTTCACCTTCCAGCCCTGTTGCTTTTTGCAGGTGGAAGGAGGAGGGCTGCAGATTTGGGACTGTGCACTTCTGCCCATCTCCCTCTGCCCCGTCCCTGCAGCAGCCCCAGGCACGACACCCCTGTGCAAGCTGTGTGCTAGGGAAGCCAGGTGTATTGCAACCTCCACGATTTGGTTGGGACCCTCTTCACTTGGGTGCAGAAAGGCAAGTTATCCCTTAAATAAGTAATTTGACCTTAATTTTGCCCCTGAGCAGTTTGTTCTATGGGAAAGGGTTGTTCAGCATGGAGAAGAGAAGCTCCGAGGGGACCTTATTGCAACCTTTCTGGACTTAAAAGGGCCGATAAGAAAGATGGGGACAGACTTTTGAGCAGGGCCTGTTGCAACAGGACAAGGGGTGATGGTTTTAAACTAAAGGAGGGAGATTCAGGCCAGACATGAGGAAGAAAGTGTTTATAATGCAGGTGGTAAAACACTGTCCCAGGTTGGCCAGAGAGGTGGTGGATGCCCCATCCCTGGAGACATCCCAGGCCAGGCTGGACGGGGCTCTGAGCAACCTGAGCTGGTGAAGATGTCCCTGCTCATGGCAGGGCTGCCACTGGGGGAGCTTTGGAGGTCACACTCCACCGAAACCATTCTGTTTTTCTATGAAAAATTCCCTCTGAAAATATTCAGGTGCTTTCTTGACATCTAACTGCTTCTTGCCTTCCCTTATTGGCAGCTCCTGGCTACTCCCAAACATGCTCCAAGCTGAGTGACATTGCTGTGCCCATCTGACACCAGCTGAACTGCAGGGACAGGACTGTGTCGTCCTTCTCCATGCTGAATTTAGGTCTGCTGAGTCAAAAAAAGCCCCTTTCCCCTAAGAGCAGGGCCAGCACCTTGAAAACATCATGCCTCATCCCACCCAGAATGGCAGCATGCTCTTCTCCCCAACGCATTGTTATTAAATTGGATATTAGGAACAATTTCTTCATGGAAAGGGCTGTTGGGCATTGGAACAGGCTGCCCAGGGCAGTGCTGGAGTCACCATCCCTGGAAGGGCTTAAAAGACACGTAGATGAGTTTCTTAGGGACATGGTTTAGTGCCAGAGTTTAGTTAATGGTTGGATGCGATGATCTTGAGGGTCCCTCCCAACCAGAATGATTCTATGATTAATGTTTCCTCTGTCTCCCCTCCCCGCAGGGCACAAAGACGACACACACGGCGAAGATGACGGCCATCCTGGCGCGGCTCAGCACGCTGTCCCTCAGCGGGCAGCATCTCAGCCGCCTCCCCAGGCTGCTGGAGGACGGTCTGCCCCAGATGCCCTGCACGGTCAAGGAGTGCGAGGTGCCGCAGCTTTTCCGCGAGCCATACATCCATGGTGGGTACCGGCCCACCGGCCAGGACTGGCGCTACTACTTCCTCAGCCTCTTCCAGAAGCACAACGAAGTGGTCAACGTGTGGACTCACCTCCTGGCAGCGCTGGCGGTGCTGCTGAGGTTCAAGACCTTTGTGGAGGCCGAGCAGGTACCTGTGGACGCGTGGTCCTTGCCTTTGCTCGTCTTTGTCCTCTCCTCCGTCACCTACCTGACCTGCAGCCTCTTGGCCCACCTCCTGCAGTCCAAATCGGAGCTGTACCACTACACCTTCTACTTCGTGGACTACGTTGGAGTCAGCATCTACCAGTATGGTAGTGCCTTGGCCCATTTCTACTACAGTTCCGACCAAGCCTGGTATGACAAATTCTGGCTTTTCTTCCTGCCGGCAGCTGCTTTCTGTGGCTGGTTGTCCTGTGCCGGCTGCTGCTACGCGAAATATCGGTACCGCCGGCCTTACCCCGTCATGAGGAAGATGTGCCAGGTGATCCCAGCAGGGCTGGCGTTCATCTTGGATATCAGTCCCGTCGCCCATCGGGTGGTTCTGTGTCACCTGGGAGGCTGTGAGGAAGATGCCGCTTGGTACCACACATACCAGATACTGTTTTTCCTCATCAGCGCTTATTTCTTCTCCTGCCCCGTCCCTGAGAAGTACTTCCCTGGCTCCTGTGATATCATTGGCCATGGCCACCAGATCTTCCACGCCTTCCTGGCCATCTGCACCCTGTCACAGCTGGAAGCCATTCTATTGGATTACAAGAACAGGCAGGAGATTTTCCTGAAAAGACACGGGCCTTTCTCCATTTATCTCTCTTGCGTCTCTTTTTTTGGCCTGGTGGCTTGTAGTGCCATCACAGCTTACATCCTGCGGTGCAGGATCAAGGCCAGCCTGGCTAAAAAAGACTCCTGAGAGTCACAAATGTGACATCACCAGGGTGGTGAAAAATCAAGAAAAGGGGCATAACATATTAGAGACATAACTGGCTTCTTTGCCTAACCCGCTGTGACTAACATGGACCCGGGACTTGGGTGGAGGGCTGGAGATTTCATGCTGGATGCATTTTCACAGCAGGAACTTGCCTTTTGCCATCCAGGGGAAATGGGGTGTTTTAAGCCAGAACTAATCATTGAACTAAGGATGCCGGAATAGGCAGAGGTTTCTTGTTCATTCTGGTAAAGCTGTGGGGGGTATCTTGCTGAATGTCAGGGGAGGCAACCTGAAGGTTGTGAGGATGTAGAAGGGGCTCACAAGGCAGTGGAGAATGCACCTTGAGGACCACAGGTGCATGTGATGACCTCTTTGGGTTTTGCCATCTCTGCTGTCTGTGGGAGATCTGTTTTATGAAAGGCAGTGGCAAGGTTTCAGGAGGAGTCTACATTTCTAGGGTTCCGGTGCAAGGGTGTGTGGGGCACAGTGGTTGGTAGGATCCTTTTCCAGTTGGGTTAAGCCAGGTTCTCTCTAGGGTCCCTTTGTCTAGTATCTCAACGCCAGGTTGCTGAGGTGGCTTTGGCAAAGAATGTTTGGAGACTTAGGCCTGGCCTGGGGTCCTGTAGGACAAGCTGGATCTGAATGTGAGCCCTGTGTCTGCTGGTGGAGATGTTAGCTCAGCTCCATCTTCTCTTTCTGTCTGACCGCATCAGCTGCAGTGGAGCTGCTCACCAAAACGATGCAGCCGGGCTGTCCCAAGGGTTACCAACAGGACATGGGTCTTTCTCAGCAGTTGGAATTTCACCTAAGGTTGTGGTAGCGTTGACAGCCGTTTGGTAGCCTACACGACAGGTCTTCAAGGCTCCTCACTTCCATTTGAAGCGCTTGGTTGCCTTTGAGGAGCTGGGCCTGGGTCAGGCTGGAGATGGCTTTGAGTCTTCCCCAGTGGCAGAGGTTGAGCACCCCTGAGGCCACCCGTGTTCAGGATGCTGGTCCCAGGAGGGGTGATGCTTTCAATGCATCATTTTGGCTGCTTGTGTGATGGGTTCATGCATTCCTGCATTGACTGCATCATCTAAGGACTCAGACTGAGCTCCAGCACTGTCCATGCAGTGTAGAGTAACCTGGCTGTGACCTGTCTGGTATGTGAAAGGCTCTGGGCCTCCAACAACCCTACTGCAGTCATGGGCAAAAGGATATGCAAGTGAAGTAGTCTTTATTCCCCTCTTAATGGTGCTTTTCAGAACACCCATAGGAAGGCTGACCTCGAAGCTGCAGACTTGCTTTTCTCTGACCAGCGGGTCTGTGAATCTGGCACGTTTTTATCAGCACTAGACGAAGGTTTAACAGCAAAAGGCAGGAGCAGAGTGACAGCATCAGGGCCCTGTGCCGAGTGGCAAAGATAGTGGTCAGGGACGCTCCATGTCCATGGGTCAGTCCTGTCCATGGTGTAGAAAGGACTGATTTACTGTTTCCCTCACCAGACGAGTCTCTTCTGTGCCTGCTTGGGAGGAACCTCAGTTGCACTGAAGTTGGTAGCACTTGCAGGACAGGATGCTCAGAGCCAGTGCAGAAATACGGTCCTATTCAGCTAACGCACCTTCTGTTTGACCCACTGCTTAGTAAAGCCTGGCACAGCTCCTCCCAGCTCTACATTGTGCAAGACCTGCAGCCTCAAACACTTCCACATCGGGCAAATTCCTATAAGGTATAAATCTTTGCTGAAAGCAAAGCAGCCATGGGATCTCTGCCAGCCACAGATTGGTCTCGTTGAACCCAAGGGCAGGCAAATGAATTGTGATTGCTGGTTCTGAGCAGGCAGAGTTGAGGGTTGGGGTATGATTTGTCATGACAAGCACTGATTTCTGCACTTGATCTGTTTTTTTTTAACTATTGATATGTGTGTGTTTGTGTACGTGTGTGTGCACATGATTTATTATCCAGAAAGGCTTTGCCTTTGGCTTTTATATGTGCAGAGCATCCTAGTTGGGTCAAGATTAGCCTGAAGGAAACAGTGCTATGGTACTGGGGGAGCAAGGTGGGCCAGACAACAAGTATCTCTGAAACGGATCTGTTAGTAGGTGCTTTGCTGTGTTTTGTGTACTAATGTGAAACTCATGGCCCTATCAACAAATTAAATACAGAGGGAGAGGGAAGGAAGTTTTGAGTACAAGAGAAGAAATCATAGGGGAGCCTTCAGGTCGTATAGTCCACGCTTTCTCATGACTCTTGGCCTCCTGGTTTACATCCAGGCTAGCTGAGAAGTTAATTACTTCATTTCCTACGGTGTAATTTGATGGTACAGCCATGCTCACCTAACAGTAAATGTGCCTCCGGGGAGCGGCAAGTGGAGATGGTCCCGCTTACACCTCGTCATTCCCCTTCCCTTGCACAGAAGCTCATCTGACCGCAGAGCGAGCCGGTGCCAGGAGATGGACCGGCAGAAAACCAATCCTACTGAAAAAACGTCATTTTTGCTGGTTTTAACTTGGAGAATTCTGCTGCCTCCAGGCAGCTTGCACAGCAGCTGGTTGCTCAATTAGCTCCGCTGCACCGATGGGCTGCTCCCTCCGTGGTCTCTGTGGCTTTGCTGGTGCGTTTCCTCCCAGTTTGAGGAAAGAGTTCCAGTGGCAGCAGTGATTTTTTCTCATAGCCTGATTTGCCTTTTGTGGTAGATAAAGCAGAATAAGCCACTGAGTGAATCTCGCTGGATGGCATCAGTGGGGTCCTGTGCCAGGAGTAAACTGGGCTGGTCCAGAGCTCCTTTCTGGGTGAAAACTGGGAAGGAACGGGCATCATTGCTGACAGCAAACCCTGCTCTGCTGCCACCTGGAGTCATACTGGTACCAAAGGAAGGGGTCACCCAGGCGTTTCCCTGTCTAAGGATTTGAAAATAGATGATGTGTCCTGCCCTTGTCGAAGGAGGATGGGTACAGTAACACCATCTGGTTCAGGGACAGGGAGAGGAGGTGCCCCCATGGCTCTTCTGAGGTATTTCTGGTCATATGTCTTCTCCTCCTTGGTCCAGCAGAAGTGAAACTTCTCCTTCTGAAGCCATCATGTGACAGTGGTGGTGTTTTCCATATTTTCGTGTGACCCCTTGGGTGAAGCTGCTCACGTCTCTGTGTGGCCCTGCTCTCAGGCCTGGAGCTGACCTCCTGTTACCATGATGGGCTGATGGAGCAGGGGATCACCACACACATCGCTGCTGCTGTGAGGATGCACCCTTGTGTCACAAGGCACTCCGCAACACTGGAGCTTCCTTCATCCTGGTCTCCATCCTCCTCCTCTTCCTCCAACCGGCTTCTTTCTTTCCCTCATCCCCAGATTTCGTGCTTGTGCCTTATGCACCTGGCTGCCTACATGGGAAGACCCCACATGCCGTGGAGTCTGCTGCACCTCAACCAGGCACTCCTCAAAGTCCTGCCGTTCACACAGGGGAGACCAGGGCTGGGTCCAGAGAGAGTAAAAGTGCCGCTGTGATAAATGCTGAGCTCACCCTGAGAGGCTCTCATGGCCTCCTCCTTGGGCTCACTGCTTGGAGAACACCTCCTGCTGTCATGATGTTCCTCTAAAGGCATGGCTGGGAGGGGGTGCCCATGCTTTGAAGAGCTGACCACCAAAGGTTGAGGAAATCTGAGATCCTGAAAGGCCTGAGGTCCTAACCCTCTCCCCCAGGAATCTCTGCTCCTGAGACAGTATTTTTTGCACATCTTGCAACCCGTATCTGTACAGGACAGCTCCTGAAAATTCATCCCAATGTGCCTTCTGCTTTTCCTTTTCGGAATCCATCCTGAAGGCACCTGAAGCTCTGAGCAGCCTCTGTGCTGATGGTCCGTGGTTGAGCTTAACAGCCAGTGGTGCACAGAGCAGAAGAGGAGGATGGAGAGAGGTGCCTTAAACTTGTATTTATGCCTAATGATTTGTGTAACAAGGCAAGGACGGGTTCCTCGTGTGCCTTGCAATTTATATCTTTTACTGACAAGATTATTTTTAAGCACTGTTTATTACTAAGCAGAAGTACAAAAGAGTTTGTATTTTTTTCCCTGGGAAGGGTATGACTGTTCCATATTAACCATCCCCTTCCCAGCTCTCATCTGCTGACTTTGTATTGTTGCAAACATTGATAATATTTTAAGCTTTCTACTGTACTGATCATTATTTAAAAACCTTAGTGAAAAAAAAAAATCTGTAAAAGCAAAATGATTGTTGTGGTGTGAAATTCTCAAATGCACAACTAGAGGTTATGAGTCTTCAGGAAGAAAAGTGGATAATAATTACAGAGTGGATATATTGGAGTGGATATTAATTATAACAATAATGAACAATAGGGTGTGGTTTTATCTGTGCATCTCAAAGCACTTTGCAGGTTTCACTGTAACAACTTGATTTCATTCCCTTTTCACGAGAGAGGTGCCCTGACACTGATTAGAGCGATTGAAGTTCATCATCCACAAAAGTACCTGGGTGTCCCATTTCCCTTAATTGGCATCAGAGGTGAGTATCTAGTGATTTGGTGGCCTGGCACCCAAGCACTGCAGCTTTGGTGGCCAAGCTGTGAATGGAAGTGACTGTTCAAGCAAAACATTTCAGTGTGTGCATAAAATTAAGCTCCACCTCCTCATCTTCTCGACCTGTCCTTCCTGAAGAGCCTGCGTCCCTCCATGGCAACATTCGAGTCATGGGAACTGTCCCACCGTGTCTTCCTGCTCCCAGCACGATCGCAGCCCTGCAGCTGCACCCTGATCTCAAACTCGTCATGCGTAGTCCGCATCCTGCCTGCATTACACGCACTGCAGGGAAACACCCCAGCGCAGTCACTTCCCAATAAATGTTTTGGGGGATTTTGCCATAACTGTGCCTTGTAGGCACTTCCTAGCTGGCATGCGAAGGCTGGAGGTGACCCTGCTTAAGCCCTGGTGTGTTCACTTTGTGATCCCTTTCTGTCACATAACTCCATGCCCGCTCCTCATCAGTCTTCTCCATCACTGCGTGACAGGGCTGATGGTAGCTTCTCTATCCTCCCTCCCCCTGTATTCAGCACTGCTGAGGCTGCAACTTGAATCCTGGGGTCAGTTTTGGGCCCCTCAGGCCAAGAAAGGCCTTGAGGTGCTGGAGCGAGTTGAGAGAAGGGAACGGAGCTGGTGATGGGCTGGAGCACAAGTGTGATGGGAGCGGCTGAGGGACCTGGGGGGTTCAGCTGCAGAACAGGAGCTGAGGGGAGACCTTCTGATCTCTGAACTGCCTGAAAGGAGCTTGGAGCCAGGGGGGTCGGGCTCTGCTCCCCAGGAACAAGTGCCAGGAGCAGAGGAAACGGCCTCAAGTTGTGCCAGGGGAGGCTGAGGTTGGATCTGGGGAACAATTTCTTCCCCAAAGGGCTGTTGGGCATTGGAACAGGCTGTCCAGGGCAGTGGTGGGGTCAACATCCCTGGAGAGGCTTAAAAGACATGTAGGTAAGGTCCTTAGGGACCTGATTTAGTGCCAGTGTGAGGTTAATGGTCAGACGTGATGATCTTGATGATCATCCCTCGTTTAAACTCTCTTTAGCAGCAGGATCATGTGCATTCGTGTACATACCCCATTCCCCAGGATATACACTTGGTATGAATTTCAATCCTCAAAAAAATCTGCTCTTTTCCCCTCTTCTACCACTACACTACTAATTTTAATTCTTATTTCTTCATACACAGAGCAAGGCTTCTGTACTGTTGTGCTTTTACCCACCAGAGGGCGAGATGCCGTCATCTGTGGCTGCAAGAGAGGCCTCCAGTGCCACGAAAGCATAGCCTTCAGCCTTAGCGTTCCAGACAGGCTTAGGAAAAAACGCTGCCATCCAAGCAGGCGAGCAGCCAACTCTGCAAAGAGACGCATTTCCGAGGGAGAGGTGTGCTTTGCGAACGTCTCGCCCTCTGCCTAAGTGACAGGGATTTCACCAGACCTGTTAGGCCGAAGTTTTAAGTTTCCATGAAGTAAAACCTGGAAAAGAATGGGAGAAATTAGCAAAACAGAGAAACAGGAGTGTTAACTTTTTTTAACATGAAACAAAACCAGAGACTTGTGGTATGCTGAGAAGAAACTGCTTGGTGATAGCGTTTTAGAGAATGTATTTAGTACATAGCCATCATTATCCGATATCACACACACACCCTTGACGCGTGAAAAGTCAGAGATGGTTATTTGCAAAAGCAGGAACTGGTTTATCCAAAGCACATGAAGCCAAATGCAAAAAGTAAAAGAGCTTCCAAGTCAGAGGAACAAGGCATTTTGGTCATTTCATGTGTCACCAGCCACACAGGAGAGAATGTGAAAGAAGGGAACGATTTTTACCTCAAGCACCAGATATTGCAGCAGCCAAGTTGCCTCACAAGAGGTCCTTTTACCCAGTAACTCTTTATCTGGTCTTCTTGGAGCTCACAGGTAACAAAGGCAGAGATGCAAAGCATTACCAACAAGCTCTAAGTGAAATGTTTCCTTCTTTGTTCTGCTAAGCGGCTGTTGAAGATGGTCTGAGGGCCTAGGTCAGGGGAAGAATATTTCCCCATATTGCCTGCTGCTCCTGTGGACTTCGGAGAGAGAGGCCTTAGCAGCCCTGGAAAAAAAGAACTGAACATGCCCAAAATTTAAGGTATTAAGCTACCTGCTGTGTCTTAAATTCTGCAGCTGTTCCCAGTGATGGCTCATCCTTTATCCTGCAGTTCTTTGGGGTTTTTTGCTGGCTGAAGGTAAGACCTGTTCTCAATCCAAAACAGTTTCTCTAGCTATGAAGTGATGAGCACTAAACTCATTCCTTGGCAATATCCTTTCTAACACACCTTAATGAAATATTTGGCCCTTCAGGGCCAATAGATGAGGTGGAAGAAATTAAAAAACCAACCAAGCTTGTATTGCTTCATCTGGAAGTCTGTTGGTCAGTCGGATAAATGCTGAAGCAGTGTAGAGGGTGGTGTGGGAGAACAGTCTGGTCTCTGAACCCCTCAATATTTAACCAGATATATGGATATCTCAGCGACTGCCAACAAGCCCGGGCTTCTGAGAGTTTTTTTCAAAGACCCATTAGCAGTTATCCTTGGATCCCTCTGGCCACAGATGGGGTATATCGCAATAGCATCCACTCTTCTTGCATGAGGATTCACAGGCTGGGCTTTTTTATTGACGTGTATTACAGTGGCGTATATAAACACAATAGCCCAGTCTTTCCTCTAAAATACATAAGCTTTAAACAGATAAGAAATCTTGATAACTACTTCCTTTTCCCTTTCATGAGAGTAGGGATGTAGGAGGCTCATCTTAACCTTGGCAAGTTGGACTTGCCTGTACAGAGGTTGATGTCAAAAATGCAGCTGAATCCAGATGTTCTGACTTATGCTTCAATTCCTTAGTCCTCATTTCTCTTCTCTCCTACTTTATGGTCACTATTCCTAAGAAAGTACCAGCTCCTGCTACAGCTTTCCTAAATCTTCCTTTCTTCATTCCCATCTCCCTTAAAACACGCAGGAGGAATGTGCTGGGACCACGGTCTCCCAGTTCTGTCCCTGCTCATGTTCAAGCGCAACATCTCGCTTTGTGACCATGGATAAATCCCCTGGCCTTAGTTCCCCCTTCACACAAAATGCAGGATAACAGTGCTCCTGCCCCATTGCAAGCCATGTACAGGGGCACTCTGCCTTGTTAAAAAGTTGCTGTCCCTCTCCTAGATGATGGCCCACAGCGCCAAGTTTCCTTCTCTGAGCAAAGCCCCGTCCCTCACTAAGTTCAGGAAACCCTGCTTAGATATCACAGCAGGAGAAATCAGAGAGCAAACTTCACTCCCAGCACCTGCATCTGAGTCAGCACTCACATTAGCTGCCATTCAGATCCAGCTCTTTCAGCCCTGCTTGGCCTTCAATCTGTTATTTTCCTTTCTAAGCTCGGCAGGCTCATTCTTTATCTCCCACCGTCTGGCGTTCTTCTCTCTCCCACACCACACTTAGACAGTCTGGCTGCATTTCTCTCTGCTTACAAAGCTCAGATCCTGCTGCTTGCCCTTGAAACACAGCCTGGTCTGTCTTGTGCACTGCTGATAAACCGAGCAAGGCAACAACATAGAAAAAACACTTTCCTCTCTGGTGATTCTCTTAGTTCTCTTTTATCTCTTGCATATGGGAGTGACTTTTGCACAACCAACTTTTCCTTGATGCCTCCCCACTGCTTTTTGCTGCTTCCTTCAGAAAGAGATTAAAATCGTGTTTAAAAGAGAGGAACCATCAGTGCTACATGTTAAAAAATGCACTATTTCACAGCAAATATACATACTATATACATAATAAACCAGCACAATCACTTCTGCTGTTACAGTTGAGCGCTCCAGGTTTGGATTTGTGTCTCCACATCTGCTCCACTCTCTGGTCACAAGCACAGAGACAACTCCCAAAGGCGCCACCACCCGTTTTGGAGGCCAAGAGATTTTAATAGCACGGACCTCGTCCAGCTGTGCCGAGGGGGTGCTGCCCTGGCAGAGGGGATACCGAGTTCATACTGCGGGACGCTGACAGGGCCCGGCTGGGCGTGGGGGGGAGGAGGAACATGGCGGCGGGCTGTGCTGCAGCAGGCCGAAGCGCGCTCAAATCCGTAAGAAAACATCATGAACACTTTCCACAGCTGACTGTTTCCACACTGCGGGGATGAGGGCACACCGGGCCCCCTTCCCGGCGTCTCGGGGGCGGTTCGGCCGCTCCTGCCGCCGTCCGGCCAGGCCCCACGGGCCGCGCTCCCGCCCTCCCGTTGCCACGGCAACCGCTCCCTGGCGCTCAGCACGCAGGCGCGGGGCTCGCCCGGTTCACTGCGCATGCGCAGCGTCTCCCTGCGCGCCTGCGCACTGGGCCGGCCGGCGGTTGCCGTGGAGACGGCGTCAGCGGAGCCGGGGAGGGAGCGGTCGCGGTTCCGCCGCCATGAGCTCGGAGCCGGGGCCGGGTCTGCCCTTCCTCCCGGGCTACGCCTTCCGGGACCCCATGGTGAGCGCAGCCGTCCCCTCCCGGGACACCCCAGTTCCCCCGGGGCACCCTCGATCCCGACCTGGTTTAGCACGTCCCCGTGCTGGAAACCCAGTCCCCTGAGAACCCCCCACCTGCTTCATGGACCTGCAACCTGTCCGGCTCCCCGGGGATCTGGTATCCCCTGAATACACCCCCATGGAGCCTGGGGCTTCCACAAACCCTTCCTTAACTCCCCAAGAGACCTGCCTCTCTCCCTCCTCCCCCTGCTCCCCACACCCCCAATGGAACAAATGACCCCCCCGAGCCCACCCCCAGGGAACGTGGTATTTCCTCAGACCACACTGATTCCCTCAAGGGGCCTGGTTACCTCCCAAATTCATCTTATATCTCTGAGGGGACTTGGTGTCCTGGGAACCCGGTACCCCTCAAACTCACCCAACACACTTCAGGGGACTCAGTACCCTTTGAAGTGAACCCCAAGGAACGAGGTGCCCTGTAAACTCACTTTGTGCTCCCCAGCAAACCTGATACCCACTGACCTCTCCCGCAGATGATTTGATGCTTCCTAAAGCAAACAAATAACTGTTGAGCTCACTTCTGGGGGATCTGAACTCTCTGAATGCACCTGGTATCCCCTGACCCCACTCACAGCAGACCTGGCGCTCGCTAAGTTCTCCATGGCTGTTCCCAGGGGACCAGGCATCTCTAAACCCACTCTCCAGGGCACCTGGTACTCTTAATCTCATCCCCAGGGAACCCATTGCATCTTGAACCCATCTGATACGCCCTGAAATTGTCCTGATGGCTGTGGAGACCTGGGTTCCCTCAGCCTCATTTGAGATGCCAAAAGCTTTCCCTATAACTGCAGAACTACTATCTACAAGCTCACCCCACAGCGACCCAGTACATCTGAATCCATCCATCAGTTTCCCTGTGAGTCCATGTGGTACCCCAAGGGAAGGAGTATCCCCATATTCACTTACAGACTTGACACCTGATTCTCCCAGGGAAACTCCTGTTGCTCTGCATCCTCTCAGTTTTCACAAAGGGATGTGTTCTGAACCTGCTGCTCATTCTAATACTGCCCTGAACCAGGACCCTTAAATGCACCTGATATCGCCTCAACTGTCTTGATACACCCAGGAGAACCAACCTGTCCAAACCTCAAGCAGTCCTCCAGTAGGAATCAGTCTTCAAAGCCAAAGGGAAACAGGAATGTCCTAGACCCAATTACAACCCTTATTGGGACAGATAGACCCTGAAATCACCAGTCTCCTGGACGACATATACCCTCCTGATACCCTTTCCTCCAAAGCTCAGGTACTTCCACAAAGTACCTGAGCACAAGTGTGATGGGAGCGGCTGAGGGACTTGGGGGGTTCAGCTGCAGAACAGGAGCTGAGGGGAGACCTTCTGATCTCTGAACTGCCTGAAAGGAGCTTGGAGCCAGGGGGGTCGGGTTCTGCTCCCCAGGAACAAGTGCCAGGAGCAGAGGAAACGGCCTCAAGTTGCACCAGGGGAGGTTGAGGTTGGATGTGGGGAACAATTTCTTCCTCAAAGGGCTGTTGGGCATTGGAACAGGCTGCCCAGGGCAGTGCTGGAGTCACCATCCCTGGAGGGGTTTATAAGGCATTTAGAAGAGGTTCTTAGGGACATGCGTTAGTGCTAGAGTTAGCTTAGGTTATGGTTGGGCTTGATGATCCTGAGGGTGTCTTCCAGCTGAAGTGATTCTATGATTCTATGAAATGCTCTCCCGGTATTGTCTGAAGAACCGAATCCTTGATAGCCCATAGGGAACTGAAGTTCTAGAACCTGATAACCTGATACTCTTCAGAGAACTGGTGTCCCAGCACAGAACTGATACCACCACAGCCCCCAGGATCCTCTTGAGGAAGTGAGAGCCCCTCAGCCCTTCCCAGGTTCCCTGGAAGAAGCACTTATTCTCAACCTCTGCACTTGAATTGATACCTAAACAAGGAAGCAACCTCTCTTTTCCTCATTCCCAATGGCCCACGCACTGAGGATCTTCCCAATATTCTCTTGACAAAGCGGCACCGTAGACAGGAATTGATACTCCCTGAGTTCCTCTCAGGACTGTTTCAGAGCACCTGGCAGCTCTGCCCTGCCTTCTCCCTGGGAAACCAATATCTTGAGTCTTGACCTGATTTCTCAACTTCAGTTCAATGTTAACTAATGTCCGTTTGAGAAACCAATATCCTTGGTCTTTTCTGGCTGCTTCAGAAGCAATGCTTGCAGATTTTGTAGGAAGCAGATAGACCAGGGCATGCCTGGCATTTCCCTGGAGTTTAATATCCTCAGGAACAGGCTTTTCCATTTCCACAGGGCTCAGTACTCCAGGTGAGGCCCCTCCTTCTGCCTCTTCCCTCCCAATACATCCAAATTACCTAGTCATCAGGAGAACACGGCCCCAGTATCCTCTGGTACTGCAAGATACAGAACCTCAAGTACTTGCATGGGAACATTTGTCATGGGATGTGGTGTACTGAAAAAAAAACTAAAGAGAAATACCTTGGGACAATACTCCTTGTGCTTGATATTCCCATTGAAAGCTGACACCTCCACAACAAGCACTTCCATGTCTTCTTGATATGTCGCTCAGATTGTGCTCTACAGATGAGAGAACTTCTTACCAATCCACTCTACCCCTTGGTAAATCTGTTGCAGAGCGTAGAAACATAGAATGATTTAGGCTGGAAGGGACCATTAAAGCTGATCCAGTGGCACCTCTGCCATGAGCAGGGACATCTTCACCAGCTCAGGTTGCTCAGAGCCCTGTCCAGCCTGGCCTGGGATGTCTCCAGGGATGGTTCATCCACCACCTCTCTGGCCAAGCTGGGACAGGCTCTCACCACCCTCAGGGTACAAAATTTCTTCCTCATGTCCAGCCTGAATCTCCCTCCTTTAGTTTAAAACCATCACACCTTGTCCTATCACAACAGGTCCTGCTCAAAAGCCTGTCCCCATCTTTCTTCTTGGTCCCTTTTAAGTACAAAAAGGCCACAATAAGGTCTCCCCGGCGCTTCTCTTCTCCAGCTGAACACCCCAACTCTCTCAGCCTGTCCTCCCAGCAGAGCTGTTCCAGCCTCAGATCATTTCTGGGGCTCCTCTGGCCCCTCTCCAGCAGGTCCATGTGTGTCCTGTGCGGAGGACCCAGAGCTGGACCAGCACTGCAGGGGGATCAGCCCACTCTGCTCTTCCTGTGTCACTTACAGAACCTCTTTACGTCCTGGGAGAGAGACCTCGTGCTTGTTTGATCTTCCCATGGAAATGCTGATTCTCCCAAAGGAGGAAATCTTCCACCTCCTGTCGCCACAATGCTCGTCATATTTCTAGAGGACACTTCAGTATTTCCTACGTAACCTGTGACAGGAATTTTTATAACTCCTGATTGCTCCTCAGATGGAATGGGGGGGAACTTCTAAAGGATCTTAACAACACTGAAGGGATCTAGTGCTCCCTTAGGAACATACTGTCCTACCTGTGGTCGCATTGTCACTAACACCTGTTTGACAGATATCCTCTTGACAAGGTCTGTGATGGCCTTTGGGAAACCAGTTCAGTTCATTCTAGATGCTTTTATGGGAACCCAGTTCTCTCCATTTTCCTAAATAGGACTCTCTTTTCCTTATTCTGCTTGTGTGTGGATTAGGGTTACCCAAGGATAAATTATCACTGTACCAATCTTAATGGTGCCTTCCAGCATGAACAGCCAAACTGTTTTCTAAGTCAGTGACGAGTGAGTTCTGCAACAGTAAGTGGAGTCATTTACTCATAACGAATACTCTTAATCCTGAAGTAATAAAGGTTATCTCAGAATTATTATCCACTTCATAATATTATTTCCTCAACGTCATTTATAACGTCTTGGAAATCTGCAATGCAAATTTCTGCCCCTAGCAAAACGTTATTTCCTCTATCAGTAAAATCCTGCCTGCTTTAGTCAGGAAAACACTTCTACCAACTTCAGCAGCACTGTCTGTAAGTAGGAAACACCCATGGGACGTAGCAAAGCAAATCATTATTTTAGAGTAGCCTGAAATATTGAACTATCGGTTATGTTTTGAGGAGATCTGGACTCCAGAAAGGGTTTTGCAGTGTTCCTCGGGCTGGGCTACCAAGTGGCTTTGCCTCCAATTTCCAGTCTATAACATGGGCATGGCAATACTTGTTTTCCAGGTGGATGCTGAGAAGTGCTGAAGAAGACCTCTGTCTTCAAGTAAAATAGTATTGTTATTGCTTAGCATTCATGTGGCAGAAACAGCGAAACTGCGAGGGGGATCGGTGAAGCGTTATAGACTTGACGAAAAGAAGGACTTAATTCAGTGGCATTTCTTCTGGTGTGGACTGGCAGCAACAGAGATTAGTAGTTTAGATTCCAGGTTTTCCCTTTTAAGTTTACGTTAGTCACCTGATAACATGAGATGGCATCTGTGCTCACTTTGGAGATCCTATGGGCCCTGGGAGTCCCATGAATTGATGAGCTCTGTTCTTCAGGCAACTGCGGGCCCATAAAAGCCTGTGCGCTCCTGATATTGACCTGTTTAAAGACAAACTTCCTGATTTTCCTTGAATATTTTCCCCACCATTTTCCATTGGTATTTATTTAACAGAAGGAAAGGGCAGTTCTGCGGCAGGGCTACTGTTTATAAGACATTCCATTAACACATCTTCAGTGAACTCTCTTGTTTTCACCCAAACGTATTTTCCTAACTGCTCTGTCCCCCGCGTTGCAAGATCTGCAGTGCCAGTTTAAAGAGAAAACAGACAATTATGTGAAATTCAAGCAGGGCCTTGAGGGTATAAATAAGATTAGAGGCTTAACCATGAGGGGTGAGGGTGAAGAAGTGGTTCACATGCTGAACTCATTGCGAGTCTGGGTCTGGAAAAGGAGCTGAAGCTTGTTCCTTCAGAAATGTGTACAACTGTTTTACTTGGTAAAAGTCATAGAATCATAGACTAGTTTGGGTTGAAGGGACCTTCAAACCTCATCTAATCTAACCCCTGCCATGAGCAGGGACATCTTCACCAGCTCAGGTTGCTCAGAGCCCTGTCCAGCCTGGCCTGGGATGTCTCCAGGGATGGTTCATCCACCACCTCTCTGGCCAACCTGGGACAGTGTTTTACCATATTTATACAGTATTTAACTATGGTATTTAAGTCAAAGTAAATCCAGGGATTTTATTACCATGGACTCACAATTTCTCCTGCTTTCTCTGGAGCATTAAGCGTTGAAAGCCCAGTGGGACCAACCAGGCAGGTGTTATTTAAATGCTCTCAGGTGAGGTGCCAGGCGTGGTGGACTCCATAGCAAGAGGAGAAGCTTGTTGTCACCCAAGTCCGATCCGAATCTTCAGTAGTGAAGAACTAGGCTGACAGAGCTCAGATCCTACTCACAGCTCTGACATTTTCATGTTGCTTGTCCTTAAGCAAAGTGGGGACCTTCCCATGGCAGCTGGATCATTATTTAGCTTGAAGAATGGCTCAGGGCGTGGGGCAGGTAGCAAAGATCAGTGAAATGCTTCAAAAAGCTCAAAACTAAGATTAAACCCACGAAGCAAAAACCAACAGGTAAATCCTATAGCCACTATTATACAGTATTAATCTGCTATAGGGTCTTGGAGGGTTGTGGTTATTTAATATGATCCTTGCACGGGTTGTGGTTGCTGTGATTTGAGGTCACTCTGATGCTTTATTCCTTACTGTTCTTTCAGCCTTCTCAATCTAAGTGTAAAATCTGATTGCAAATAACTGCTGCAGTAGGTTATAATAAAACGCTGGGGGTGTGTGGGGGGATGCATTCTGGATATTCCACTCTTACTGTTTTCCTGTGGTTTCAGCTTTTCAGAGTGCATGTGGTGTTCTAACAGCTGGATTTCCTTCCACAGAAAACATCTTTCCATCGGTCGCAGACTCTGGGCTACAGAAATGGATTCGCCTTTTCTCGGCTGCCGACAGTGGGGGCCGGCGGGGAGCGGCTCCACGTCAATCAGCTTTCTCAAGCTGAATTAGATGATTTATCCAATGCGAGACCTGTGCTGACCTATGGGCCGGCCAAGACGGCTCCACCTTTGGGCTTCGTTCCAGCACACGTGGCTTTTGACAAAAAGGTAGAAAGCAGCTTATTCCAGGAATACCGCCGGCCAAGTTTGGAGATATAAACAGCTCCAGGGTTCATGGGACAGCGTACAGCAGTTTTCAGATGCCACAGCCCTTAGTCAGAGACAGCTGAACCCCAGACTGAAAGAGGCTTTCTTTGCTCGGGAGGAGGATTATAACACATAAACCATGCAAGACATTCCCCACAAGTTACGCTCGAGCGTTTCCAGCAGGCGCTGGAAAAGAAGTTTGATTAACTCTAAAAAGCTTCCGTTTATAACCCTGTAAACCGCAGCCTGGACTTTGGTGTTTCCAAAACTCTATTGAGTTTGTAACTGAACAAGACAGTCTGCAACGGGGGCTGTTTTGCTGCGGTTTATCTATTTACGCCGGTGTTTGTCACCGCAGCGTGTTACAGCCTGTGCTGCTCAGTGATTTTATGGGGCTGGGAGGTGTGTGTGCTGGAGTGTGTGGAGGAGTGTGTCTGCTGGAGCAGCCCAGAGCTGACCCTTGATTTTAAATGCTCTGGTCACACTGATTGCGAGCCAGCGAGCGCAGTCACAGCCGCTGACAGCCAAGACGGTGCAGGGTTTGCACGCTACCAGCCAGCTTGGCACAGCAGTTTGCAGCCAATATTCAGCCCATCTGTGAGACAGGCTGGGAAACATGTGCTGTGTTAATCACTTAACCTGTTCCTTCAGAATAATGTCTATTTTGCCGTTTCATCTGTCAGATACTTCTCTTCATTTGAGCCAGAGTTACAGGAGCCCCAGGGCTGCTGGGGGAACTCATGGTCCCTTTTGAAGCACCTTTGCTGGCTTTATTATCACTTAATTACCTATGCCTGATGTAGGCTGGGTATGCGAGGCTTGATTGGCCACCTTTTGGAGGCAATTAATGATCTTAGGAGGAATAGTCCCCATATCTGCCAAGCACGGGGACTGTGATTGACTGGACCAATTTGTCTCTCTGTTTGTCCAGCACAGATTAGGTTTTGCTGCCAGTGAGGAATAGATGTGGCTTCAAATGACCCGTGCAGATTTTAAAATATACAGGTGTGGTTGCAATTTCTACTGAAATCTCCCTAAGTCAGGGTATGCAAGGCTGACAATAGTGAGAATAAGTCACATATGTTAGCAAACTATCTTACTGGCAGTAACCAAACACCTGGCAGTAAGTGAAATAGCAGGTGATCAAGAAGTAGGGAAAAAGCTGTGCTTTTTACACTTGTCTCATGTACCACATTTGCAAAAGGCAAATCTTAATAAAAGCCCTCACAGTGCCTCCGCCATCACTCTCAGATTAGGCTACAGCTGGCTTTGATGATTTTATAGATTACAATCTGGTGATTTTGCCCTGCCAAAGCACATTACAAAAAAATTATTTGTTTTAATAGACTGTGGTCTTCAAATTGTTTCTCTCTCTCTCTTTGGGATATTTCCCCTTTGGCAGATTTTGAAGTTTGATGCCTATTTCCAGGAAGACGTTCCTCTCTCTCAACAAGAGCATTACCGGATCCGCCAAGTGGGTATCTATTACTATTTGGAAGATGACAGCATGACCATCATCGAGCCTTTCGTGGACAACGCGGGTTTTCAGCAAGGCACGCTTCTCCGACGCCACCGCGTGCCCAAGAACGACCAGGGGGAGCATTACCACTGGAAAGATCTGAATCGGGGCATGAACATCACCATGTACGGCAGGACGTACCGTATCGTTGACTGCGACCGATTCACACAGGTGTGGTTCTTGTGCTGAGAACATTGACATGGAGAATCGCAGGAACTGGGTGGCCAGGCCTGCTATGGTCTAGTGCTCTGCATCTGTAGCTTTCAGAATAAGGTTGCTTACAATATTTCATTTTGCTTTTTATGAAGATCTCTTTCTTCACATCAATGGGGAGGTCAAGGTATGATATTTGCTGAGGGCATATCAATTGCTTGATATTTTTGCCCTAGGGAGTCCATCCTTTGTCCTCAGGACTTCTCCTTAGGATATAAATTCTAAAGTTCATGTCTGCGTATACAGCAGTTTAACTGTTAGGGCCCAGATGAAACAATGTGCATAAATGACAGAGAAATTACTGATCCTAACTCTTTTTTTTTGACTCAAAGCTCTTAAGTTAGGAATAGGGGAAGGGAATGCAGTCCCTAACTCTGTACCTATCTACAGCCAAGCCAGAAGAGCAGTCATGATCCGTGGGTTGAGAATGATGGTATGAACTGACCTTTCTAAGAAAGCTTATTCATTGCCTGCTCTTCTATTTCTGTACCAGTAAGTGAAATAATAATGATCCAGGAACAAATAATAACAAATAATGGTATCCTGTTAGATTGTCCCCAGTATAATCTCAGCCCTGGACAACTATTATTCTTCCAAGCAATTCCCAGGAGTTAGAATGCTCCGGGTACCATTCCTAATAGGCGAGTTATGTACAGCCAACCTGTCCTGGAGGGTGAGGGAGTTTAGCTGCACATTGTTCCTTTTCAGTTGGCCTCGGTGCCCAGGAACTTTCCTAAGTATGTGCAATATGTAGGTGTATATGTGGCTGTTGAGAACATGTGGAGCCAGCTCTGCTGGAGCTGGATGACTGTTCAAGCCAGTTCATGTCAGATGAAGAGCTGGTTCTCACGTAAATGTTGGTTGGTTGATGGAAAACATGACGTGAGCTACATGGGTCTACATCTCAAGGCCACTAGTCTATTTATCATTAACTGGCACCCTCCAGACCAGAAAATAGTGAGTTTGAAAGTGTGAACCTGCCTTGTGAGTCTTCAGGTTGATCTCTTGTGCCTGTTGGAGATGTTTGCATAGGTGCTTCCTGGGCTGAATGTTTTCATGGCCAAAAAGGTCCATTGACTTCCCAAGGCCAAAAAGGGAAAAGTCCATTGACTTCAGAGGTAGTTTGGGGTGACTGATGTGAGTACACAAGTAATACCTATGGCTTGTTGATGCATCCGAGTCAAGTAAAAAAAATACCTTCATGAACAAGCAGATTGGCCTCTTTTTGTGGGAAAAGTACTTCTGAAAGATGGACTGGAGCTGCCACATTTCCTTGTGGCCTGAAGGGCCTTGGTGGGTAGCACTGACTTCCACTGTCTGACACACTGGGGAGCCCCAAGTCTCTTGCAAATTCAGAACTGGCTACATCTGCGGTTTTGTGCTAATTTAATCTTTTTCATTTCCATAAAAGAGACCAACTGACAGTTATCCTCCATTTAAAGCCCTAAGGCAAAGGAAAACTGTGCTCAAGTGAAATCTGAGCTAGGATGTTGAGGATAGGACTGCCCTGAGTAATTAAAGAGCAAGCAAAGCTAAGAAGCAGCTTAAACAGAAACATCTTGGTCATCCCACTGTAGGAAAGCTGAGGTGCTGAAGCGAGTTGAGAGAAGGGAATGGAGCTGGGGAAGGGGCTGCAGCACAAGTGTGATGGGAGCAGCTGAGGGACCTGGGTGGGGATTAGATTGGATCTGGGGAACAATTTCTTCCCCAAAGGGCTGTTGGGCATTGGAACAGGCTGCCCAGGGCAGTGGTGGAGTCACCATCCCTGGAGGGGCTTAAAAGGTGTTTAGATGAGGTTCTTAGGCACATAGCTTAGTGCTAAGATTAGCTTATGGTTGGACTCCATGATCTCTTCCAAATGCAATGGTTCTATGATCTCCTATTGTATTTGCTGTTGCAGTAGAACTAAACTCCTGCAGCTTTTGTTCCGACATGACTCACCTCAGCCCATCTGTAATCTCTAGTTACCTTTTACCTTCAGAACTCACGGCAGCATTAATACCTCAGCTGACCTCCCTAGGTGTTCCTGGAGAGCCAAGGAATTGAGCTGAACCCTCCAGAGGAGATGGTTTTCGATCCCTATATAGAAATGCGTCGGACACCTATGCGCAAGTACATCACACCTTCAGATTTCGACCAATTCAAACAGTTTCTGACTTACGACAAGCAGGTGAGAGAGCTGGTAGTGATTACCCGCATTACAGACTATACGTGTTATTGAAACCCAAGTTTTGAGAGTGTCTACAGCCTTACTCATTCTAAAAAACCTCAGACCACTCAACAGGCTCCAGATTTTCTCCTTGGCTTTAGTGACAATCAAAATCTTTTATCTTTTCAGCCAAGCTTTGTGCCTTGTGAACTGCTTCTCTTTGGATTGCAGACTGACCTCTAGATCCACCATCTCTCTCTCTCTTTCTGTTGGGATGAGATAAGCCTCCTGCCTTGGGAAATGCACAGGGCCAGATGCAGTTTGAATACGAATGGGCGTGCTGCATCCACTCATCTATTCCCATAAAACATCAGTGCCGGGTGCCAGAGTTGAGGATTTCAGACAAACACAAATGCCACTTGCTCTGAGCGAATTCTCCCTGTGCACACGGCTGACTAACACCTCCCTGCTCCTCTGGATCTTCTTTTCATCTGGCAACAAGTTAAGAACCCCTATAGACAACATCTATAATAGAAAATGAAACAGAAGCAGGACATGACCTGAGTTCTGTGTATTTCCACCAGGCAGGAATAAGATGGGTCTGCAGTGAACGCAGCATCTTCAGGACTGTCGAGTGCGTTGCCCTCTGCCTTCCTCAGCGTGACAACAGTGAAGAATTGCCCATGAAATGAATGGTTTAAGAGTCACAGCAAGATTCTTGTGTTGCTACAGCAAGTTTCATTATAAAAATCACTTCCCTTAACACTACTTCCCTACTCATTGCTGGGCAATTATTCTCTGTTGCTTTTTAATCACTTCCCCCTCCCCTCCCGATGTTTCCTCATGAACTTGAACTGAATTCTTGTCTTGGCATAAACTGTTTTATCTCTCTTGCTGCTTTCGAGCTAAGCCAGGCCTGTCCATGTCTGCAGGCTCCTGCTACCCTTCCCACCGCTGCTTCAGCAGCCCATTCACCCCAGTGCCCCAGCGCAAGTTCTTCTGTACATGGTAGAGAAGGTTGCTGAGATGCCTCCAATAACCGCACCCTTCTCAACCCACTTCATTTGGACAGAGCATCACTAATTCTAATCCGCGGTTGTTTTCTCTGCCTCTTTCTCCTCCACCCTAGGTCCTTCGCTTCTACGCCATTTGGGACGACACCAACAACATGTTTGGTGAGAAACGGTCTTGTGTCATCCATTACTACTTGGCAGATGACACAGTGGAGGTGCGGGAAGTCTACAAGCAAAATGACGGCAAAGATCGATTCCCAGTACTGATAAGACGCCAACGCTTGCCCAAGACCTTAGTGGAAAAGACAAGTGAGTTTAGATTGGCCAGCCCGTCTGCCTTGGTGGGCAGACACTAAAGTGGTGGCTGTGTCAAAGGTACACGGAGTCTGGAGAATTTCTGCTGAGAACACTCCTAGTGTCATTGTTTTTTGGCCAAAGTTCTTTAAATGATAACTAAATTCTTTATCTTTTGGCAAACTGTGCCGGGACAGTCGTACCAACAGTTCCCTGGCGCTATTTATACAGCTTTGCTTTTGTATCCTTTTTCACCAGGAAACATTAACATCTACCTGATTGATTGATTGATTGATTGATTGATTGATTGATTTTTTTTCTCCTTTGGCTCCCTTGTCCTCAGAGAACTTCCCAAGCTGTGTGATGGAGATCTCCGATCACGAGGTACTGGAGTGGTACACAGCTAAAGATTTTGCGGTCGGCAGGTCTACTGCCCTCCTCGGACGCACCTTCTTCATCTATGATTGCGATGAGTTCACACGAAACTTCTACCGTGACAAATTTGGCATCACAGACTTCCAGCCGGTGGAAATGGAGAAGAAACCACCTGAGGAAGTTCCACAGGTAACGCAAACCATTTCTCAAAGGAAGGGAGAGAAGGAAGCAGTTGCTGTAAGCTCTTACAGTAAAACATACGTTCAGCTTAGTAAAAACCTATAGTAAACAAGCTCAGCTTAAAGAAAAGATGCTTGAAGAAGACAGGGCAAGAATGGTCATAATCGAATGAAAGCCCTCTGAAACTGTTGATTTTAATACCGTAAAGGACAATGCACTTGCTAATAGTGATAGAAAGAGCCCTGCTTAGGTCTATGCTAGAAAATTAACCAGTGTCAGGGTTTGGTTTTGGCTGGGAAGCCAGCTGGCACAGTCTAGCTGCACTCGTGCTACTAAACTCTCCCTCGCCCTCCAAAACAGGGTTGATAAGTCCAAACTGCCTACTGGGGATGGTCACTGTCCTTGTTACCTCCAAAACTGAGCCTAGAAATAGTTTGGAGTGCTGGCTGTCCTAGAGCATGACGGGGAACAGCCTAACAGTGTAACCATACAGAAGTTGGAGTTCCTGTGCACATGAAGGTTTGGTTATTAATATAACTGTAGCCTCTTTGTTCAGAGAAATTACCTGGCTTTCTTTCAGATTTTCTTAATTCTCTTAGATATTTCTGTAAGTAAGGGGTCCAACACATGGCCAGGCTAGTAGCGTCTCTAAGGATGTAACAGCTATTGCTACCTGGCAACAGAAAATTTCCTTCCACACAGCTGATTTCTGATAAGCTGTCTTGCAAACACTGCCTTGGTCTTAATTTCTGCTCGTTATCTCTTCTGGATGCAGGTAATTCCTCCCTATAATGGTTTTGGCATGCTCGAAGACTCTCTTCAGAACTGCTTTTCTCTGATTCCAAAGCCTCCCCGGAAAGACATTGCTAAAATGCTAGAGAATGACAAGAAGGTGCTGCGATACCAGGTGGCCCTGGTGAGTATTTTACTGCAGTGCCAGCTTATACTGTAGGGTCTGAAGGATGAGAGGAAGAGTTTGCTAGGCTGTTAGCAAATTCTCCTCTGTGCTGGTGGGAAAAGAGGGTTCCCCAAAGAAACACCGGTGCCGCTCAGGGGATGCCATTTGTGTACTTGCTGTGACAATTAGTAGCATACAAAGCTAGTAAAAAAACAAAACAAAACCAAGGGCAGAAAGTACCAAACAGCCAGCCTACAAAACTACAGCCATTTATGGAAAAACTCCCACTGACATCAGCAGGTGACAGATGAAATGGCATCGCAAGTGGGCACCGTGCCTCTGCCTGCCTTCAACCACGGCCATGAGTGGCAGCTTGCTGTCCCCCTGCTGCCGGCTCCCGGCTCCTTCCCCGGGCTCATCCTGGCTGTGGCACCCACCTGAGTGCCAGGGCAAGAGCTGGGGAGCCAGTGGGGACGGTGCAGAGAGCAGCGTGGGGGAAAGTGACCTGGGGGTCCTGGAGACAGCAGAATGACCATGAGCCAGCACCGGGCCCTTGTGGCCAGGAAGGCCAGTGGTACCTGGGGTGGATTAGAAGGGGGGTGGTCAGTAGGTCAGAGAGGTTCTCCTGCCCCTCTACTCTGCCCTGGGGAGACCACACCTGGAATACTGTATCCAGTTCGGGGCCCCTCAGTTCCAGAAGGACAGGGAACTGCTGGAGAGAGTCCAGCTCAGGGCAACAAAGATGCTGAAGGGAGTGGAGCATCTCCCGTGTGAGGAAAGGCTGAGAGAGCTGGGGCTCTGGAGCCTGGAGAAGAGGAGACTGAGGGGTGACTCATTCATGGGGGGTCAATATGGAAAGGGTGAGTGTCAGGAGGATGGAGCCAGGCTCTTCTTGGTGACAACCAGTGATAGGACAAGGGATAATGGGTTCAAACTGGAACACAAGAGGTTCCACCTAAATATGAGAAGAAACTTCTTCTCAGTGAGGGTGTCAGAGCCTGGCCCAGGCTGCCCAGGGAGGGTGTGGAGTCTCCTTCTCTGCAGACATTCCAACCCGCCTGGACACCTTCCTGTGTAACCTCATCTGGGTGTTCCTGCTCCAGCGGGGGGAATGCACTGGATGAGCTTTCCAGGTCCCTTCCAACCCCTGATATTCTGGGATTCTGTGATCCTGTGTTTTCCACCCACGGCATTTAGAGCCTGGCTTCTGTGTCGGCTCTACCGTTGGTTTATGCAAGGAGCCTCTGGCCCATCCAGCAATGGCATTTCCTGCACTGCCTGGTCACAGCCCTCTCCAAACGCCCAGGGTGAATAAGGGCTGATTTCTTTTCCCTATTGTGCTGGAGTTCCTAAAGGTCACAGCTAACAAGTCCAGATCCACTTAATTTTAAACTAAGCAAATAAACCCACTGTTGTGTCAGGGGAGTGTCTTGCTGTGACTAAGAGCAGTACCAACCTCTCTCAGGCACTCAGTATAATCAAAAATACAACGCTAATGCTAAATTTTAATGCTAAATTCCATGCAAGATATTTCTTTCTGTTGGATTACTCAGTCTGTGGAAACACTGAATATACTTGGTGACTGTAGCCCAGATTCTACTTCTGTTGGCCTGACCAGAGCAAGTCGCCTTTGAAATTCAGATACTCCACACTGTCTAGGGTTTGTTGTGCTATGTCAGCATATCTGTAGCATCTGGCCTACATCAAGTGTTTTGTTTAGTCAGCTATTAAAATAACTACGAACTCTCGGTGCTTCTGAGTGGGGTACGAGGTATTTCTAAACACTAGGTATTTCTAAACACAGGAAATAAAGACCTGCTTAAAACTTTGCTTACCTTTCCTCTAGGAATCACCAAACCCTGAGGACAGAAAGCGTCGTTTCATCCTCTCGTATTTCCTCTCTGATGACATGATCAGTATCTATGAACCCCCAGTCCGTAACTCTGGCATCATCGGAGGCAAATATTTAAGAAAGACCAGAGTCGCCAAGCCAGGCTCTACTACAGAGAATGCCACGTACTATGAGCCCTCTGACCTCATCATCGGTTCAACAATTGAAGGTAAAATCCAGCCTGGACTGATAATTATTCTCTGTGCATTGCTCTGATATGTCATTTATTGCACAGACAGTGCATACACCTTCCTTCACTTGAAACACTTCTTCCTTCTGGGTCTCATCACATTTGAGTTTCCAGATAACCAAATGCTGTACGTTGATATAACTCTGTTAGTGTCAATGTTTGGACCTTTGCCATAATTAGGAAAAGAGCTACATTCTCCATAGTATGTGTTCAGTTTACATTTTGGGACGTGCCAGGATTCACAGGGGTAAATCTACACCAGACAACTACCAGCAGCAAAAACCGTAAATCTGTCCTGCATGGAAAATAAATGTAACACTGAAATATTTAGAAACACACCAGTGCTAATGGGGGAGTCACTGCAGGCCCAAGCACGGAGCCTTTACTCTCAGCAGCTGCTTTTCTTGCAGCAAAACTCCCTTTGAGTTGGTGAAACCCTCCTCACTTTGTGGACTGAAACACAGAGCAGAGCTTGCTTAAACCTGGGCCCAGCCACAAGAGAGAAACCGTCTTCTCTCCTGGATGCTGAAGTGACTTGAAAGGCAAGTAACACTGCTTTCTTTAACGCCTCTTCCCTAGTGTTTGGCCACAGGTTTGTTATCACTGACGCCGATGAATACGTGCTTAATTACATGGAGAGCAACGCAGACCATTTCCCTGCGGCCACGCTGCAGTCCCTGAGGGATCATATTCGCCCACAGCAGGTGGGGAAGGAGGCTGCCAACAGGTAGGCTTCAAAGGATGGTGTTGTGGAGCTAAATAAGGCTCAGGTTGACAGCTAAGGGAGCTTTCAGCAGCCTCCGTGGGCTCCAGCCTGCTGTGCAGCGGCTGCTCCGCTGATCATTCAGCTCCAAGAGCCCGTGTTTGGACACAAGAGCCCGTGTTTGGACACATACGGAGGGAATCACATCTATACAACATGACATGGTGGCTGCTGCTGACCAAAAACCCTGCGGGACAGCTGTCGAGGTTTTGATTGCGGGGTGGCAATAAACCCGTGGCAGATGTATTGTTAACCCGCTCGCTCCCCTTCCCACTAAAGACAGGCGATCGTGAGGGAAAGAAAGACAGGGAGAAGAGAGTGGGAAAAATTAAAAATGTATTACTAATGCTACTGATAAAATACAGAAGATAATACAAAAGGTACAAAACCCATCTTGAAAGTCCCAGCAACTGCAGAGCTGGCACCCAAAGTCCTGGACTGGACTCTGCAGCCAATGGAACTGGATTCAGTCTGTCACTGGCCTCAGTTCACAGGGATGACTTGCAAGGTCCTCTCCTATTGTCGCCATAAGGAAAAGGGACGAGATCATCGTGATCTCCCACTTTTATATGAAATATTCACGCGAATGGGATGTTATAAACCATTGGTCAGTTTCTGGTCACCTGTTTCTCATTGCCCCTCTTGCAAGATGTGCATCCATCCTTATCAATGACCTCGCATTCCATTGCTGTGTTCACCAAAACATGTATCTGGTTTTCAGGAAAACGCAGCTAATCTGAAAGCTTTAGCTGACAGGCAAATTCACTAAAAGAGAAACTTCATTTTAAGAAAACAAGGGCAATGGCTCTGGCTCAGCAGCTGCAATCCATTCAGAGTCATCTTTTCCCCAAAGACAGCAGTTCAGTTGAGCAGCTGCTGTGACAGTACCTGCACGAGCTACCAGATGGTACCAGGCTCAGCGAAGAGTTGCTGGAGTCTTTTATTTTTTCATTTGCTCTGGCTGTGCTTATCAGCCTATGAGAACCTAGACCACATCCTCTTTTTTAGCTGTCTGGACCCCTTTCGGGTGACCCAGTAACAACCTTATTACCTCACAAGACACTTGGGAGTCAGTATCATGGTAGTTCAGGGGCTCTGGTTGAAATCAGAGTTTCAAACGGTTCTTGGGGCTGCATGAAGCACACAAGGCAGCGCTTCTTGTCCCAAAACACTTGCAGGAAAAAGTGAATGGGGGAAATGTCCTGAAAAAGGAAAATAGTTTACCTGGTGCTCCAAGGACAAGACTGAGCTTCATCTCTAAGTCCAAACTGAGATGAGCTTGATGTAAAAATGATCTTGCCATAAAGAGCAACCACCCAGAAGCCTGCAGTGTGTCCAGAAATAGAATCTGGGCAGCCTGCACAGAAATGTTGCAGTACGGCTTTTACATGAATTCCCGTTCTTCCTTTCTCCTACAGCGACATCCCCGCACTTGGGACCAGCAGGCAGGAACTGGATGACTTAATTGTGCAGGTTCGGGAAGAGCTGAAGCTCCATAAGCACTTGAACATCGACAATGTTCGCAAGGAGCTTCTTCAGTGCGACCAGGATGGCTCTGGCGTCGTGGACAAAGGGACGTTTTTAGCTGCCCTTGAGAGCACATGTGTGCCGACCAACGCCTTGCTGGTTAACAAGGTCAGAGGGAACAGTTGCTTCATATTAAAGGAAGAGATAATAATCGCTGTCCTTAAGTAAAGGGAAGAAATGTTACCCAGGTTGCCCCCAAACTGAGCAGCCTGGTGTTGGGCTGCACCATTTTGTGTTGGTTCGGGTCTCAGACATGAGCAGCAGAGGTTGTATATCGTGACAGGCTACTGCAGGGTCTGTCATGACTTAAACACACCTGGGCTTGAGTAGAGATGGCCCTGAGGTGCTTGGGAATGCTTGGACACATTTTGGATTTAACACCAACTGAAGATTTGAGAATCCCAGAATGTCAGGGGTTGGAAGGGACCTCAAAAGCTCATCCAGTGCAATCCCCCCATGGAGCAGGAACACCCAGATGAGGTTACACAGGAAGGTGTCCAGGCGGGTTGGAATGTCTGCAGAGAAGGAGACTCCACACCCTCCCTGGGCAGCCTGGGCCAGGCTCTGCCACCCTCACCGGGAACAAGTTTCTTCTCAAATTTAAGTGTTCCACTTTGTACCCATTGCCTCTTGTCCTACCATTGGTTGTCACCCAGAAGAGCCTGGCTCCATCCTCCTGACACTCCCCCTTTCCATATTGATCCCCATGAATGAGTCACCCCTCAGTCTCCTCTTCTCCAGCTCCAGAGCCCCAGCTCCCTCAGCCTTTCCTCACACGGGAGATGCTCCACTCCCTTCAGCATCTTTGTTGCCCTGAGCTGGACTCTCTCCAGCAGTTCCCTGTCCTGCTGGAACTGAGGGGCCACAACTGGACACAATATTCCAGGTGTGGTCTCCCCAGGGCAGAGTAGAGGGGCAGGAGAACCTCTCTGACCTACTGACCACCCCCTTCTAACCCACCCCAGGTACCATTGGCCTTCCTGGCCACAAGGGCCCAGTGCTGGCTCATGGTCATCCTGCTGTCCACCAGGACCCCCAGGTCCCTTTCCCCTACACTGCTCTCTAATAGGTCATTCCCCAACTTACACTGGAACCTGGGGTTGTTCCTGCCCAGATTCAAGACTCTACACTTTCCGTTCCATTTCATTAGATTTTTCTTGCCCAACTCTCCAGCCTGTCCAAGTCTCTGGATGGCAGCACAGCTTCCAGTGTCAGCCACTCCTCCCAGCTTGGTGTCATCAGCAGACTTGCTGATAGTACACTCTATTCCCTCATCCAAGTCATTGATGAATCTATTGAATAATACCGGCCCCGGTACTGACCCTTGAACACTCCACTAGATACAGGCCTCCAACTGGACTCTGCCCCATTGACCTTAAGTATTGTACCAAAAAAAACCAAAAATAAAGGAAGTTAGAGTCATAAGTGCTTGGTTAACACAGGCTTGTTGGGCACTCTATGGAGACCACAGCCTGCAGAGCAGAAAATGTGAGGGAAGTGAAGAGGGAAGTCGGTACAGCGGGGCTGGAGGATCCTTCAGGAATACGGCTGGCAAGGATGCTTGCTTAGCGTGACGTGATATGCAGTAGATTAGTGGCCAATAAAGGCAGATTTGGAGTTTAAAGAAATGTGGAAATCAGAGGAAGTAGCTCCCTTGATTAAAAAAATCTAAAAAATTCCAAACCAGCCAACTGTGAGCATCACAGCCCTGCTTAGAAACATACACAGGTGGGGGATTTAAGTCTCTTAACGGAGTTCAGCACAGACCCCTCTGCCCTGGGCAGTCACAACGTGGTGACACATCCTTGTCCCCAGAATGGCAGATAACCAAGGTGCCCAAGAGCACATGGGGAACCTGTGACAACTGAGGCTGAACCCCCACGTTTCAATCTCCATTTAGGACCTAAGCACGACAAAGTGTCCCTCTTCTCTCTTCAAATCCTACTGATAGCATGCTCAGAGCTCTCAGGAGTGCAGCTGTGCTATACATTAAACATATGGCAGGGAGTTAAGCACTGTCTGGGTTGGAGAGCAGTGCAGATATCAGTCACACCAGAGCAACCCTAGTTAAATTTGTCTGCCGGCAACAAGGGGAAGAAGAATCTTTACAAGGAACTCTGTGGCTTCACTTCATTGTTTTTGTGGATTTGTTGCCATTGTGGTGATACCTGGAAGCAACCAGGATTCAACTCAAACTCTTTAACTCTTCTCCTTGCGTAGGTGCCATCTATAAGCACTCATTACCTGTGATTCAGAACTAGGTGGTAGGCTCTTCCACACAGGGGAATAAGATCTTCTATGCACTTTCCCCTATAAAAAAGAAATTTGCAGCTTCCAGCTCTTCATGTTGTTTTTGTTCTTTTTTCCTCAGTTGATTGACCTATGTTCTTGTGGAGAAGACAAGATAAACTACCGTGACTTCCTTAGAGCTCTACCCTCCTGATCTTCCCCCAGAAGATGAAGAACAAGAGCAGCAATAAAATTCTTATGAGTTGAGTTTAAGCTGTCGTACTTCAAAAAGGATGCTTTGGTCGTCACCCTTGCTTCACTTACTCTCCCCCTTTCTGTCCCTACTAGAACCAACTAATTCCACCCTCACTTTGACGTTTGTTCCTTCCAAACCTCTCCCTGCCCTTTTAGCTGCCGCCAAACTCAACCTCGCAACTGGATATTGAAATGAAACCCACATGAGAAAGAAATTTGGAGAACCAAAGCCAGGTTCTCCTGCTGATTTCTCAACTGGTTAATACAGCACAAGGTTTGCTAGAGCTAAAGCTCTCTAAAGCCTGGAGTTGTAACCACTCTAGATTTCTCTTACAGAGTCTAAAGGTGCTTTTCATCTTCAAGCAGCAAAAACTGCCAGTTTCAATTGTTAGTTTCGTTGTTATTTCCATTGCAGGATGATCTAACTACGATAAACTCACTTTTGCGAGTCGGAATGTAAGCAAGTCATGCATGGCTGCTAAAAAATTAATAAATCTGCTTTAAATAAATTACCTCATGGCTGGAATAGCTAAGGATTGAAGTGAGGGGGAAAAGTGCTCTAAAAGTGTGATTATGGGAGTGGTGAGTTAAGCTACAAATCTGACAGCAGCTTTGCATTTGCTAACAAAAGCTTGGGAGAACGGGTTTAGGACTGCAATACAATATAAACCCATCTTAGGCCTCACCAGACAGGTCCAATGAAAAGAGGAAAAAACGAGCAGTTTGCATAGCAATAGAGTTATGAGACTTTGGAGTTGCATCGCTCATCTGTCCACGGAGCTAATCCTAATTGGATATTAGGAAAAAATTATTCATGGAAAGGGCTGTCGGGCATTGGAACAGGCTGCCCAGGGCAGTGGTGGAGTCACCATCCCTGGAGGGGTTTAAAAGGCATTTAGATGAGGTTCTTAGGGAGGTGGTTTAGTGCTGGATTTAGGTTATGGTTGGACTCGATGATCCTGGGGGTCTCTTCCAACCAAAATGATTCTAAAGGTCACGCGGATCAGCTTTTCCAGTCTGAGAACTCAGAGATTAAATGACGGTTGGATGTAGAAAAGTCCAAATCTGTTTTCTGCACATGCTACGCAACTGTAACCTAAAACTTGGCCCAATCGTGCAGCACGCCCAGCTGCAGAAAATCTGCATTTTAGCTCACCATAAAGTATTCACCTAAACCACACCAGATAAATCACATCCTCCAAACAGCCTCATCCTCCACTCCCAACGATAAGGCAAAGGCAGACACAGAAAACTCGCTCAGAAGCAGCTGAAATGTGAGAAGATGAAGCTCATCTGCGGGGAATATGACACGAGATGCTGAGGCAAAGAGAACGGGACAACCCACGGCGGCCGGCTTTGGAAATTCATTCAGCTTAGTGCAGCGATGAAGCATCGGGACGGCAGCGGTGGAAGAATCTACGCCTTTTATTGCTTTATTTCAGAAAAATACTTCTTGTCGAGTTTATCACAAAAACACACATAACAACAAACAACAACAAAATCCGTACAAAAACTGAAGTGACGGGAAGAATGAAACAAACGGGATAAAAATATCAGACTGTTACTTTCCCCCCCACCCCCCCCCAAAATTAGGAAATTTGCACTGAAGCATCAATATGGAAGAACAGAATTTTTCCTCAAATTCCTTTGAAGTTTGGTCTGGTGAGTTGAACACATTTGAAGGAAAACTACGTGCCTCTGGCTTTTCCAACTGCCAGCAAAACCCCACACAGCCCTGAGGTGAAATAACACAGTTTAAGTATAAAACCTACCAAATAAACCATCTATTACACGTTTGTGGAGTTCACCAGAAGGCTGGAAATCAAACCACATCATCTCCATCTCCTGTTGATGCAAATCAGGGTCCATCTACCCAGAGGGCAAGAGACAGAAGCTGCTGCAAACCCCACGCACTGGGGGAGCAAAGAGGCATCTTAGTGTGGTTATTCTTCCCTCCCACTGGGAAACCAACCAAAAATACATTATAAAATAGTGAGTGAAGGGTAAAGTGACCTACAAGGGGACTGGAACTTGTTTTCTTTACTACTAACCCAAACATGATGAGGAAGAAGAAAGAATTCTAAATAAACCAACGAAAAAACAACGCGACTGTAATGCCCCATAACGTAAGTCACTCAATATGTGAAATGCTACATCTGTTCTTCCTCCACCCCTTTCTCTTCCCAAGCCCATTCTAAGTATCTGAGACAAAAAGAGAGAACTACTGCTGGTATTTCACGGCTGTTCTAGGCCAGGGCAGGAGAATGCTACGCTCAACACCTCAAAATCACAGACTGCTCAATCCCTGACCTTCTCAGGTTGGATAATGGGTGCAGGCTACAAAAACAGCCTCAACCCCGCGGAAGAGCGCGAGCAATAGCATTATGCTGAAATTTCCATAGTCTGTAACACCTTCTGCACTGCGGTGGCCAAGAGCTGTTTGGGATGGATCTTTGGGGTTTTTCTATGCAGAAGACACAAGGCTTGAGAAGATGGGGCAAGAAGAGCATCCACTCAAAGAAAATGAGCATCTTTGTATGCAGATCGGTCAAGGCAAGACTTGACCGCCAAGGGTTTGCCATGAAAATGGTTCATCTGAGAAAAATAAAGCTCTTTGGGCTGAAGAGGAGGATTGTTCTGCTGAGAAATGACGCGGACGCAGCAGCGTTTATGGCAGGTTTGCAGATGAGGGACGGCGCTCGCATGACGAGACACAGACAAAGCGTGGAGTGGGGCTTTCAGACCTTCCAGCAAAGGATCAGCTCAAAAAACCAACGAAAATATAGACCCCCCAGGGATCCTGCCACACTTGGGCATGAAAGGAGGATGAGGATTTCTGAGGAGTAAAGACAGAGGGCAAAAAAAGCCCCATCATCTATAGGTTACAAACAAATAACACATGGAAATGCTCCCGAAACAAACTGTCCCTTTTACTGGTAGCTCTATCAAAAGGAAAACAGAAAAAACCCAACATGTAAATGTAGCATATGCTGTACATACGTTGTAAAGAGGGAGGGCGCTCAGCTACTCCTATAGGACACAGATCAAGCGTACAAAAGGCTATAACATAAGGCACTTGGGATATGAGGCGTAATTATAATTAGCTCCTTGATGAAGACGCGGGATTGTGCAAGTGGCAGAGCTGCCTGAAGCCCAGCGGGCAGGAGAAGGATAGTTCAGCAGCCACTTTTTGGGGCCGTGGATGGCTGGAAAGAGGCAGCAGAAAGGTAAAAACCTCTCACACTAAATCCTTTCCACATCCTTCCTAATGTAAAGCTCTTTACCCCACCCTCATCGTGTTGCTGCCTCCGAGCCAAAATCAGTATTATCTACCCAGCAAGGGCTATGAGGAGCAATCACAGAGACCACTGAAGGCTCTCCTCCAACGTTTTCTTCCTTGGTTCCCCTAAAAAAGGGGGAATCCATGTCCTGGCATCCTGTTGACGTCTCGTTTGGGACTCAGGGGTCACGGGGATGGAGGAACGAGTGGAATTTGACCAACCGTCCTCATGTCCCTGCGTGTTTTCTCTCTGCGGTGCCCAGCGTTAGCTGCGCCTCAACAAGGAGAGAGGGAGGAAGGGACAAAAGACGCCTACAGGAGGAAAAATACCCAACCGAACTCAAAGATGGGCAGAAAATCAACTGTCACTCGTGCCTCAAAATGCGAGTGATACGAAGGACTGCGCCGGCCTCACGGTGGAATTGCACTCGCAGGGAGCCCGAGCTGAGCTGCCCAAGGCTCCGCGAGGAGCGGAGCGAGGATTAGGGTGAGGAGCAGAGTGAGGATCAGGGTGAGTATCAGGGCGAGGAGCAAAGAGAGGAAGAAAGAGAGGACCACGCACTTCCCTGGTCCGTGGGGAAGGTGGATCTCGCGTACGGAAGAGCGACCGCAGCTCCTCGCACCTTGCGCCCCTCTTCTCGCCCGGCCCAGGGAGCAGCCGCCGCTTGGGCAGAGCGCAACTAACGCTCCAGCGGGTTTGCTGCATGAGAGGCACCAACAGCAAAACCAGCCACAGAAACCGCCCCCGAGGGAGTGGAGGTGTGAGAGGCACCTATCTGCCACACATTACCACTGGTGCACAGCACCCCAAAGAACGTCAGCGATCTGGTGCTGACCTCGTGGAGATGCTGCTCCCCAGCAAAGAGGCAAGAGGGGACCGAGCCGGTGGGATCTGGGGTTTCGCATGAACGTCCTGCCGGCTCATATGGGTGGCAGCGAGCAGGAGGCGAGGGGACAAGTGGTCTGCAGCAAGAGATGGCCTCTGAGGTAGATCTGAGACAACTCCACCTGCCAGTGGCTTTGCACCACAGCTCAGGCCGTTCCTAATGTGAGAGCTGCTCCTGCAGCCCCAGCTTCCTTCCCTGTCATCCCATTCACAGCTCGGAAAGGGATGAAGGGTTAAAGTTTTTTGTGAAGAAACCCTGCATTTGATAGCACCTTGGGTGGATACAAGCTCTGTATCCTTCGGAAATGAGGAGCGAAGCTGGCGGCTGCCGATGGCACAGCTGCACTGGTACGGTGGGGATGAGAGGAGCACAGTCCCATTGATGCAAAACCCTTTAGCAGCAGCCGGTCTGCTCATTCAGATGTGGCCAAGAGCCGCGAGAACACCGAGTCCATGGGCACACACAAGCCAGCAAAGGGCTGACGGAAGCCAGGCCAGGACTCGAGGGTTCAGACAGACCTGAGAACGCTGCTGCTCTCAAGCCCACCTCTTGGGCTGGGAGGTCTGGAAGAACTCACCTCCTGCAGCCAAAAGGGTTAAGAGGGACCCAGTTGTACCAGAAGAGCTTGGAGGTGGGTCCGAAGTGAAGAAGGAAATTCCCTCCCTCCTCTGCTGCCCGGCTCGCCAAAATTAATTCAAAACTGAGGGCTGGAGGGACTCCACTAAACCAGAAATCCAGCATGAGACAAGACATGGTTGTGGTTCCTCCCTCAGCCCCTGGTCTCTATCTGCAGCCCTTGCTGGCCAGACGTGCCCACGAGAGGCAACCTGCACCCCTGAGCACCCCAGAGCACCCCGAGCCTCAGGGTCACAGCCCCATCGCATCCCCCAGAGCCTGTTCCCAAAACAGCCTTAAAGCTGCTCTGGCCCTTTACACAGGGGCTCAGGGAAGCACCATGAAGGGAGGGGAGGAACATGCTGTATAAAAAAAAAAAAAAAAAAAGAAAAAATTATTTGGAACCGTCTACCATGCATTTGTAACAAAAGTCCAAAATAACCAAACACTAAAATAGGAAAGAAAAAAATTGCACGCTGATTTACAGTGAAATAGAGGAAAAGAAAAGCCAGGAGTGTTGGAAAAGGCTCCTATGAGGGGAAGGGTGAAGGGGAAAAAGGACCTTTTTGGTTTTATTGCAAATGGTTCAAGAGAGTAAGACAGAAAGGGAGGAGAGCGAGAGACACCTTGGGAAGACGACCGGTTTCCTCGCCGCTCAAGGTGCCGCTTGTGAGGGCCGGGAGGAGGGGCTGCTGCTTAGTCCCGGTATCTCACCCTCCTCCCCAGACCAGCCCTTGCTTCTATGGCGATTTCAACTTCTTGGTCCGCGGCGAGGTGCCGTTCTCTGCTTTCACCACTCCGTTTTCATGGTAACCTGGGGACAGAGAGAAAAACTTTGTGCCTTGCACAGACCAAAACTTTAACTCTCTTGGGACTGGCCTATAGAATCATATAATAGTTTGGGTTGGATGGGACCTTCAAAGCTCCCCCAGTGCCACCTCTGCCATGAGCAGGGACATCTTCACCAGCTCAGGTTGCTCAGAGCCCCGTCCAGCCTGGCCTGGGATGTCTCCAGGGATGGTTCATCCACCACCTCTCTGGCCAACCTGGGACAGGCTTTCACCACCCTCAGTGCAAACAATTTCTTCCTCATGTCTAACCTGAATCTCCCCTCTTTTAGTTTAAAACTATCACCCCTTGTCCTATCACAACAGGCCCTGCTAACAAGTCCATCCCCATCTTTCTTATCATCCCCTTTTAAGTCCGGAAAGGCCGCACTAAGGTCTCCCCGAGCTTCTCTTCTCCAGCTGAACACCCAGCTCTCCCAGCCCGTCCCACAGCAGAGCTGTGCAGACATGGATAAAACCATCGTCATAGGATGATCCCACTGGGGACCCGCACGCTCAGTGCGGAGGGACAGGAGGTTCCACCACAGTACCACCTGCATGGGGACGCTGACCCGCAGCAGTGGTGCAAGCGCAGCCACACTGGCCCAGCACTCACCCGAGTCCCTCTTGGGCGGCTTTGTGGGCTGCCTGGTGGCAGCGGCTCGCTTCCGACTGCTCTGCTCGTTCCAGTACTCCCGCCAGCGCCGCAGCTGCAAGTGGATGAAGCGCCACATCACCGAGGCCTGGAAGAGGCACACCAACAGCAGCACACTCATTCTGGTGGGGCGGAGAAGAGGCAGGCTGAGAACAGGGCAGCGCGGCCACCACCAGCACAGATCCCACCCGCACACAACGTCCCCTGGGCGGCTGCACTGGGAGCTGCAGCAGGTGCTGTCCCCACAGCCACCACAGAACCATCTTGCTTGGAAGAGACTCTCAAGATAATCGAGACAAATTATTAACCCACCCCTGGCACTGCCCCATGTCCCTGAAAACCTCATCTACATCTGTTCAACCCTCCAGGGATGGTGACTCCACCACTGCCCTGGGCAGCCTGTTCCAATGCCCGACAGCCCTTTGGGGAAGAAATTGTTCCCCACATCCAACTTCAACCTCCCCTGGCGCAACTTGAGGCCGTTTCCTCTGCTCCTGCCGCTTGTTCCTGGGGAGCAGAGCCCGACCCCCCCTGGCTCCAAGCTCCTTTCAGGCAGTTCAGAGATCAGAAGGTCTCCCCTCAGCTCCTGTTCTGCAGCTGAACCCCCCAGGTCCCTCAGCCACTCCCACCACACTTGAGGACACCTCTGCTTTCTGCCATATCCCAAGCTCAAGGCAGCCAATTCCCTTTCCCTCCCCACCATAAAGCTCTCGGGTGCTCAGGGCACTGCAGAGTCTTAACACTTTAGGGCAGGAATGGATGAATAGGATCATCTCAGCCACCAACGCCCAAACCACAGTCTCCACAGTCTAGATAAAATGTCTCCAGCTGCTCTGCAAGACTAAAACGTGGATGTGGTTGGAAGGGAACTGAGGAATTCCCCATCCCCCAAATCCTCAGGCCTGCCAGTCCACAGCTCCAAAAAGCTGGGGAGTGACCAGGTACCTATCTTAAGAACTTCTGAGCTGAACCTACAGCTGCTGTGGGTGCAAAAGGCTCCCCGTGTTGACAGACCAGACCGCAAGGCATGAGGAACCCATCCCATCCTCTGCCTTCCACGTCAACAGGCAGCAAAACACGTCCAAGCAGAAGGGAAAGCTCCTTTTCATTGACCACAGCCATGTAAGCACAGTCACAGGTGCAGAAGGGAAAGCCCGCGAGCCTTTCTCTAAGACAGGCTTGTGCTTTACAACTTCACTCAATTAACAAATTATTGGCTGCGTTTTGCCTCCTGTTGTGGCTCCACAGCATCCTCGCTCCCTCCACACTAAGTCCTTCATAGAATCATAGAATGGTTTGGGTTGAAGGGACCTTCAAAGCTCATCTGGTCCAACCCCTGCCATGAGCAGGGACATCTTCACCAGCTCAGGTTGCTCAGAGCCCCGTCCAGCCTGGCCTGGGATGTCTCCAGGCATGGTTCATCCACCACCTCTCTGCCCAACCTGGGCTCTCACCACTCAAGGAACCTGGATCAGATCCCCACTGACATTCCCGAACCCAGCCAAAACCACCTTGGGCTAACACAAACCAAGGAAGACACAGCAGGGAACATTCCTACCTGAAGAGGATGTTGTTGAAGAGAAAGCTGAAGAAGTTCCCCCTCTCGGGGTCAAGAGGCTGGCTCTCCACCCGCGGCAGCCCGAAGCCCATGACCAGGATGTACAAGGTGAGGGTGAAGAGCCTGGTGACCACGAACACAACAGCCCAGACATTAAACCTGCGGGAGGACAAGCAGAGGTGTCAGCAGGAGCAGCACGGACCTGGAAGGTGAGAACGAGCCACTCTTGTGCCGATGGCTTCTCCCGGGCACCGGAGTGGGGAACCATGGCCAGTGTGGCTACTTACAGCTTCTCGTTGTTCTCATCTGTGAAGTAGACCAGCCGGGCCATGTGGAAGAAGAATTCAGCTAAGTACTGTAACAGCAAAAGGATCAGCCCCAGGCGGGTTAGGCTAGGGGAGAAGAGAAAACAAGCATCACTGGGCTGGTCAACCTCAGTCCTCCAGATCACAGAGTCACAGAATGTCAGGTTTTGGAAGGGACCTAGAAAGCTCATCCAGTGCAATCGCCCCGCCGGATCAGGAACACCCAGATGAGGTTACACAGGAAGGTGTCCAGGCGGGTTGGAATGTCTGCAGAGAAGGAGACTCCACATCCTCCCTGGGCAGCCTGGGCCAGGCTCTGACACCCTCACCGGGAACAAGTTTCTTCTCAAATTTAAGTAGAACCTCCTGTTCTCCTGGATATTAGGAACAATTTCTTCATGGAAAGGGATGTTGGGCATTGGAACAGGCTGCCCAGGGCAGTGGTGGAGTCACCATCCCTGGAGGGTTGAACAGACGGAAATGAAGTTCTTAGGGACATGGGGTAGTGACAGTGTCAGGTTAATGATCTTGATGGTCTCTTCCAACCAAAATGATTCTGTGATTCTTTACTCCCTTCAAAAGCCCTGCTGAGGCTCCCCAGGTTTGCACCCATTACCCCTTGTCCTATCATTGGTTGTCACCCAGAAGAGCCTGGCTCCATCCTCCTGACACCCACCCTTTATATATTTGCAAACATTAATAAGGTCACCCCTCAGGCTCCTCCTCTCCAAGCTCCAGAGCTCCAGCTCCCTCAGCCTTTCCTCACACGGGAGATGCTCCACTCCCTTCAGCATCTTGGTGGCTGCGCTGGACTCTCTCCAGCAGTTCCCTGTCCTTCTGGAACTGAGGGGCCACAACTGGACACAATATTCCAGGTGTGGTCTCCCCAGGGCAGAGTAGAGGGGCAGGAGAACCTCTCTGACCTACTGAACACCCCCCTTCTAATCCACCCCAGGTACCATTGGCCTTCCTGGCCACAAGGGCCCAGTGCTGGCTCAAGGTAATCCTGCTGTCCCCAGGACCCCCAGGTCCCTTTCCCCTACACTGCTCTCTAACAGGTCATTCCCCAACTTATACTGGAAGATCCAGCATCTCTGCCATTCCAGCGCTGCAGCAAGTGCCAGCTCAAAGCCAGACATCCCGCAGCAGTGGGGCAGGATTGTGATGGGGCAATCCCCAGAACATCGGGCCAGACATGAGGAAGAAATTGTTTACAGTGAGGGTGGTGAGAGCCTGTCCCAGGTTGGCCAGAGAGGTGGTGGATGAACCATCCCTGGAGACATCCCAGGCCAGGCTGGACAGGGCTCTGAGCAACCTGAGCCGGTGAAGATGTCCCTGCTCATGGCAGGGGTGGCACTGGATGAGCTTGGAAGGTCCCTTCCCATAGAAACTATTGTATGACTCTGTGATCAAACAGCCCAAAGCAGCAGCAGAGCTGGGATGCGTGCGACACAAAGCCCTAACCTGGCCTTGCTGCTCCATGCACACAGTCAGAGGCAGGATAAGAGTTTTCCTGCCCACGTTGCACTGGGACAACACCCCAGCTTGCTTCCCACACCCAGGGGATTTGCACCATCAGCCTGTGTTTTGGGTCCCCGGTTAACATTTGCTTTGCAATGCCCTGTCAGCAGAGACTGCCTGCACATGCGCGTGACATCGCTGAACCCCCTCAAAATCAGCTTTGTGGGTCCGTGAGAACTGTTTGACTAAGGGCCTGCAGTTGGGAGGTCAACTTCAATACCATCTGCTTTTTAAATGCTTGTTCTATTGCTTGCTACTTGGGAAAAATTAAAAATAAAAACCAGTAGGATGAGAAGGAATGGCCTCAAGTTGAGCTAGGGAAGGTTTAGATTGGATATTAGGAACAATTTCTTCATGGAAAGGGATGTTGGGCATTGGAACAGGCTGCTCAGGGCAGTGGTGGAGTCACCATCCCTGGAGGGTTGAACAGATGGAGATGAAGTTCTTAGGGACATGGGGTAGTGACAGTGTCAGGTTAATGATCTTGATGGTCTCTTCCAACCAAAATGATTCTGTGATTCTTTACCCCCTTCAAAAGCCCTGCTGAGGCTCCCCAGGTGACTCGCACCACAGAGGGACGCGCTCAGTGCCGTCAGTGCCGCGGGACACACTGTCGAAGCAGCCAACTCACTTGAGGAGGTAGGCGCCGGCGATGTGCAGTAGGTAGAGTGCGATGCAGCGCAGCTGGCGCGGAATCTCCTCCTGGCAGGGGCAAAAAGACGCGTTAGCCCATCGCACCTCTCCGCCCGCCCTCTTGCGACGTGTGTGTTCCCCAAAGCCGGTGGGCCCACCACCTCAAGCATCCCCAGGGCGCATGGGAGCACCCACCTGGCTCTCACCTTGCGAACTTTTTGGAAGTAGAGCTCCGGCAGGGCATGCAGCCAGTACGCCAGCTGGCACAGGTAGAAGAACTTCACCTGGAACCTGAAATGCATGGATGAGCTGTTTGAGCTGGTCTGGGCCACGGTGTGACCCTGAGGACACAGGCACCAGGCAACCCCAGCACTGCTTCAAAGCCACGGGATTTGGTTTTAAACTAAAAGAGGAGAGATTCAGGCCAGACATGAGGAAGAAATTGTTTGCACTGAGGGTGGTGAGAGCCTGTCCCAGGTTGGGCAGAGAGGTGGTGGATGAACCATCCCTGGAGACATCCCAGGCCAGGCTGGACGGGGCTCTGAGCAACCTGAGCTGGTGAAGATGTCCCTGCTCATGGCAGGGGTGGCACTGGGGGGCTAGGAAGTTCCCTTCAACCCAAACTATTCTATGACTCTATAATTTAGGAGGCATCATTTCTGGGCTGAAATGACATGTTGAACCAAGCTATCCATACCCAGATGTTTGTGCTACGGTCTCCACACCCTCAACAAACCTCACTCTTGCAAAAACCCAAGAAGGGAGGATTATCCCCCACTTCGTTTGTCCAAAGAAAAATCAACAGCAATAGCGACTTGCCCAAAGTGATGCAGGCAGGATGAGTAACCAAGCCCACAGGACCTTCCTCGCAGCAGAATCCCCCTGTGAACACCCTCCCCAGGGCCACAGAATGAGGTATCCCCCACCTCCTGGGGTCCCGGTGCAGCATCCTTGCAGCAGGGTGCACGCAAAGGGCGCTGCGCTGTCAGCACCTGCTCCCCGCCACAGGGAAAAGCCAGAGAGAGGAAGCGGTCAGCCCAAGAACAAAATGCCCTTGTGAGTGCTTACGGAAGATAAACGTGCGGGTAGTTTTCCCACAGACTCCGGGGGTTTGATATGTATCCTTCCTGAAAAAGAGAAGAGACGTGAGCATTCAGCAAAACAAACAGGCAGCACGTGGTTATGATGGGGAGGGCTAATGCTACACAGAAATTAGGAACTGGGGGTGACACTCGGGTCCTTTCAGCCTCCATTAAAACCATGTCCCCTGCAAGAGCCAAGGCTGAGCTCCCCAAAGCTCCACCGCTGTCAGGGGTCTCTAGCACCCTGCTCAAGTTTCACAAGAGCCCCGCATTTGGGGGCTGAAGGCTTCTTGCCTGGTTGCACAGGAGGTCCTGAGTTCAGGAGAGGTTGTTTTGGAGTTTGGGCAACGCAGGAGGGATGTTCCCCTGGCATCAGTACGGGCTGAGGATGGAGAGCAGCCCCCAGGAGAAGGACTTGGGGTGCTGGGGGGTGAAAGATTGGACATGAGCTGGCAATGTGCACTTGCAGCCCAGAGGCCAATTGTATCCTGGGTTGCATCACAAGGAGCGTGAGCAGCAGGTTCAGGTTGGTGATTCTGCCCCTCTGCTCCACTCCCCCTGCAGTGCTGGTCCAGCTCTGGGTCCTCAGCACAGGACACACATGGACCTGCTGGAGAGGGGCCAGAGGAGCCCCAGAAATGATCTGAGGCTGGAACAGCTCTGCTGGAGGACAGGCTGAGAGAGTTGGGTGTTCAGCTGGAGAAGAGAAGCTCCAGGGAGACCTTAGTGTGGCCTTTCCATACGTAAAAGGGACCCATAAGATGGATGGGGACAGGCTTTTGAGCAGGGCCTGTTGTGATAGGACAAGGGGTGATGGTTTAAATCTAAAGGAGGGAGGTTCAAGCCAAACATGAGGAAGAAATTGTTTGTGCTGAGGGTGGTGAGAGCCTGTCCCAGGTTGGGCAGAGAGGTGGTGGATGAACCATCCCTGGAGACATCCTGGGCCAGGCTGGATGAGGTTCTGAGCAACCTGAGCTGGTGAAGATGTCCCTGCTCATGGCAGGGGTGGCACTGGGGGAGCTTTGAAGTTCCCTTCAATCAAACCATTCTATGACTCTATGGAGGTGTGGGGTGAGATGCCTGTAGCTCCAGGTAACTGTCTGCATGGACTGGGGAAGCTTACTCCTCACTGGCATTTTCAGCCCCAGTATCACACAAAAATAAGCACTTCTGAAGAGAAAGGGGAACAGAAAACACCTACAAAACTAATATACGCTGCATAGTTTAATTTTCCACCTGCCTGCATTTGTCTTCAGCCTCGTGTCTTACGCTTGCAGGGCACATTGCCGGACGGGGCTCCCTCCTTGTTCCGCACTTGCACAGCTCCTGCCACACAGGTGCCACCTTGGGCTTTGCAAAGAGATGCTGGCACAGGGAATTCATCCTGCCCAGCCCCTCCCTGCCACCATCATCCATGCCCTGCCTGCCCTGAGCCCTTCGTTTCTGCGGGGGGAGGCCAGGGGACACACAAATTCTGCCAAAGGTGACCTGCTCTGCACACGTGGGGCAGCTGGGCAGCACAGCAACGTGGGTTGGCACAGGAGGCCACAGCCCTACAACTGGTGACGGACGCGTCTGCACAGGGCGAGGGCAGCTCAAACACAGTGTCACTGACTGTTTTTCGAAGCTTCCCTCCCCACAGGGCAGGAGCAGCACCAGCAGATCCCAGAAATCGGATCTGCCACATGGCTGACACGCCAGAGGCTGTGCTGCCATCCAGAGACTTGGACAGGCTGGAGAGTCGGGTGGGGAAAAATTTAATGAAATATAACAAGGGCAAGTGTAGAGTCTTGAATCTGGGCAGGAACAACCCCAGGTTCCAGTATAAGCTGGGGAATGACCTGTTAGAGGGCAGTGTGGGGGAAAGGGACCTGGGGTCCTGGGAACAGCAGGATGACCATGAGCCAGCACTGGGCCCTTGTGGCCAGGAAGGCCAATGGTACCTGGGGTGGATTAGAAGGGGGTGGTCAGTAGGTCAGAGAGGTTCTCCTGCCCCTCTGCTCTGCCCTGGGGAGACCACACCTGGAATCTTGTGTCCAGTTGTGGCCCCTCAGTTCCAGAAGGACAGGGAACTGCTGGAGAGAGTCCAGTGCAGCCCCCAAGATGCTGCAGGGAGTGGAGCATCTCCCGTGTGAGGAAAGGCTGAGAGAGCTGGGGCTCTGGAGCTGGACAAGAGGAGACTGAGGGGTGACTCATTCACGGTGATCAATATGGAAAGGGTGAGTGTCAGGAGGATGGAGCCAGGCTCTTCTGGGTGACAACCAATGATAGGACAAGGGGTAATGGGTGCAAACTGGAACACAGGAGGTTCTACTTAAATTTGAGAAGAAACTTGTTCCTGGTGAGGGTGGCAGAGCCTGGCCCAGGCTGCCCAGGGAGGTTGTGGAGTCTCCTTCTCTGCAGACATTCAAACCCTCCTGGACACCTTCCTGTGTAACCTCATCTGGGTGTTCCTGCTCCGGCGGGGGGATTGCACTGGATGAGCTTTCCAGGTCCCTTCCAATCCCTGACATTCTGGGATTCTGTGATCTGCTGGCTGGACCCCCTGGGCAGCAATGAGGGGATGTGTTCCTTTGACGTACCACAAACAGGGACCACAAAGTCCGCCTGTTAGCCCCACAACCCTGCAAAGGGCATCCTAAAACCCCAAAACCCTGAACAACAACAAGGACGAAAATAAAGTGGCTGAGAAAGATGGCAGGTCTTGGAACAGCAGATGGAGATGACGGGGTCAGGCAAAATGTCTGGGGTCCAGCGCCAAAAATATTTCATGAAGCAGGAGAAGCGTCTCCCCAAACTGCTGGAAAAACCCACCATACTTGAGAACTAATCTTGACTGAAATGTGCCCATCTTGGCCCGGGGGTTGGGTGAGGACTCTGCTGCCGTTGGGGTTTTGTGCTCCAGAAACCACAATTCCCACACGGAAAAGCCAAAAGGCCGTCCAGCCCCGTTCCTCACCGTCACCACGACGTACAGGCACCAAACCATGGAGGTGAGGTGGAAGGCGACCAGCTGGCCCGATTCGTTGAACTTGCTGTGTTTGACCTTGGAGAGATGGAGCCGCCTGTTGATTTTCTGCGATGGTGCAGAGAGAAAAGGAAAATAAAACATCAACCAGTGGGTCAACAACTCTCCATCCTCCTCCCCATCCCAACCAGCCCCCAGAGATGAATCTTGATGATCTTGAGAGTCTTGTCCAACCAAAACGATTCTATGAATTGTTTTGGTTGGACAAGATTCTCAAGGTCATCAAGTCCAACCATAAACCTCACGCTGTCACTAAACCATGTCCCTAAGAACCTCATCTCAGTGTCTTTTAAACCCTCCAGGGCTGGTGACTCCACCACCTGTTCCAATGCCCAACAAACCTTTCTAGAAATAATTTTTCCCTAATATTCAATCTAAACCTTCCTGGCACAAGCTGACGCTGCTTCCTCTCATCCTATAGCTTGTTACTTGTGAGAAGAGACCAACCCCCTCCACAGAGGCTCACTCATCACCAGCTCGACCCCCAGACCAGCATTTAACTGCAGCAGGACCACATCCCCCTATGGTACTTGAGATATTTCGGTGACTTGGGACACCCAACATCACTCACATCCAGAGCATACTCCTGCACCACCGCGTGCAGGATGATGGCGATGAAGATGTAGAAGAGTATGGTGACCAGATCCTTCGGCCCGTAGTGATACTGGACCAGCTCCCCATCTGTAAGAGACCGAACGCTGGGTCAAATCCCCATGATCCAAATGACTCAAGGGTTAGTGGGGAGAGGCTATTCCCAACATGCAGCTTGGATGCAAAGAGAGGTTGTGCCAGTGGCTCTGGTTGGGGTTAGGAAGAGCGTGGTTAGCAGGTCAAGGGAGGCTGTCTCCTGGGGAGGCCCCATCTGGAGTTGTGTGTCCAGTTCTGGGCACCTCAGCTGAAGAAGGACAAAGGAATTACTGGAGGGAGTCCAGCGGAGGGACATAAAGATGCTGAGGGGTCTGGAGCATCTTTGTGATGAGGAGACTGAGAGAGCTGGGGCTGTTCAGCTGGAGAAGAGAAGCTGAGAGGGATTAATTATAAGTTGGGGAATGACCTATTAGAGTTCAGTGTAGGGGAAAGGGACCTGACATTCTGGGATTCTGTGATCTGATCAATGGGATCAATATGTCAGGGTGGGTGTCAGAGGATGGACCAGACTCTGTTCAGTGGTGCCCATTGACATGATGAGGGGCAATGGGCACAGACTGAAACACAGGAGGGTCCATCTGAACATGAGGAGAAACTTCTTTGCTGGGAGGTGCCAGAGCCTGGCCCAGGCTGCCCAGAGCGGGTGTGGAGTCTCCTTCTCTGAGACATTCAAACCCGCCTGGACTGACCTGTGTGATCTGCTCTGGTGACCCTGCGTGAGCAGCTGGGTTGGACTGGATGATCTCCAGAGGTCCCTTCATCCACAACCAGTCTATGACTTTGTGATCCTCCAACACTGAGTCTCTCATATTCACTCCCAAAGCTGCTGGAGCAGGACTCAGCTGCCCAAATGCAGACAATTTGCACTGTTAAAGAGATCTGAAACAGCGGCACATCGCTGGCGGATGAGAAATAGAACCCATGGGATGCCTTGCTCTTCTGCAGCAACAGGAGACCCAACAGCAACCAAAATACCCAAGACATCTGCATTTAGGCAACTATTTGCAGCCCTACAGCATATGGGGAAGCAGCAGAGTCGGGAAAGCTGCTGTCCCCATGGCTCGGTGCAGAGAGCATTGCAATGGGAAGCTCAGCCCACCCCAACTACGCTCTCCCTCACCCTGATCCATCCCCCACTAATATCACCGCTAGGAAGTGGCTTGTCTGTCACTGGCCCTGCTTACCCTCGAACTAAGCTGCAGTCCAGATTTCTAAGATGTGAGCTACGTGAATGAGATTTGAACAGGATTTATGAAAACCCCTGGCGTAAGGATGTGGAAACACCAGGTCCTTAGGAGCCACACCGGCTGTGCAAACCATGACGCTGCCTGTGTCACAGAGCTCATAACTCCAGTATAAGATAAAAGAACTGCAAAACTAAAGGAAATAACATTATAGAATCATTGAATCATTTTTGTTGGAAGAGACCCTCATGATCATCAAGTCCAACCATTAACCCAACACTGGAACTAACCCATGTCCCTGAGAACCTCATCTACATCTGTTCAACCCTCCAGGGATGGTGACTCCAGCACTGCCCTGGGCAGCCTGTTCCAATGCCCCACAGCCCTTTGGGGAAGAAATTGTTCCCCACATCCAACCTCAACCTCCCCTGGCGCAACTTGAGGCCGTTTCCTCTGCTCCTGCCGCTTGTTCCTGGGGAGCAGAGCCCGACCCCCCTGGCTCCAAGCTCCTTTCAGGCAGTTCAGAGATCAGAAGGTCTCCCCTCAGCCCCTGTTCTCCAGCTGAACCCCCCAGGTCCCTCAGCCGCTCCCATCACACTTGTGCTCCAGCCCCTCACCAGCTCCGTTCCCTTCTCTCAACTCGCTCCAGCACCTCAAGGCCTTTCTTGAGCCCTCAGGTGATTTTGCTGCCCCTGACGCTGCCATTTTGTGTGTGAGGTGATCCCGCCACCCCTGGGGCTGCCGTTTTGAGCCCTGAGGTGATTCTGATGCCCCTGATGCTGCCATTTTGTGCGCTGAGCTGAGGGGCCCAGAACTGCCCCCAGCATTTGCATTTTGGCCTCCCCAGGTCCCAGCACAGGGACGGTCACTGCCCTGGGCCTGCTGGCCACACCAGTGCTGGTACAAGCCAGGATGCTGGTGGCCTCTTGGCCATCTGGGCACACATGGGCTCATGTTCAACCGCTGTCACCAACATCCCTGGGGCCTTTTCCACTGGGCACTTTCCAGCCGCTTTTACCCGAGCCTGTAGCGTTCATGGGGTCGTTGTGACCCAAGTGCAGGACCTGGCACTTGGTCTTGTTAAACCTCAGACAACTGGCCTCAGCACAATGATCCAGATCCCTCTGTATGGCCATCCTGCCCTCCAGCACATCAACACTCCCACTCAACCTGGTGTCATCTGCAAACTCACTGGGGGTGCCCTCGATCCTACATCAATACCTAATACCTGGTCCCGGCAAGAGCGTTGTGTGTAGTTGTGTGTCCCCTTGAGATTTCTGGTAACAGGGAAGAATAAATCCCTTGGCACCAAGGCAGAAGTCATCTGCACTGTGCCACAAGTAAGCACGCACCATGATTTAATCTGGAAGCTGGATGATGTCTTCAGCCATTAAATTCAAATATTTTAAAGGCAGAGCTTTCATCTCCCGTGTGTCTGCCTCATCCTGGATCCACCAATCCAAACAACCTGCTCTTCCCTTGATGATCATTCAAATGCTTCTAATTAACTGCAGTTTTGTGCCACCATGCCAGGCTCTGTGCCACGGGCGTTTGGCAGTTCCTGGCTCCAAGGCTTTATCCAAAACCCCTCGTTCTGCTCCCAAACCAGTGCCCAGATTTCTGCCCGTCCTGGAGGGGCTCTCAGCTAGGAACAGAGCAACTAGAACCCAAAATACAAACTGGGGCACATCCTCTGGTCCATCGGGCTCGGACCTGCAGCAGCATGGAGTCTCCTTGAATTATTCTCCATATGCATCAGGACCACAAGCTGCTTCCAGCAGGGATGCCGTGCACCACCTGCATCTCTGCACTCTCACCTCGTCCCATCCCCGATAAATAGAGTGAGACAGCAATCACCTGCGCGGCTCCCGCCACTTACACAGAGTTAAATCCCTCCTGCTCCCAGGCAGGGCACAGAGCAATCAGGACATGCAATCGGGCCATCTGATCCTGCTGACCAGGTTTGGAGGAGAATCCTTGCCCTGCAAATCACACCGAGCGGCCTGACCATGGCAGGAAACCCTAAAAAAGCACTGGCAGACACAAACAGAATGCTCTGAGCCTCTCAAACTTCGCTTTTCCCCCTTCTATTTCAGCATCTCTTACCTGCTGTAGGCACGCTGACGTTATACTGAGGTAAGATAAACAGGAAGGCAGTCTTGGCTGTAACCTGGCAAAGACACAGAGGAGAGAAAAAAATCAAAATCAGTTGTTAAATTCATTCCTCTGCCACTATTTATTCCCCTTTCTGACATCGCTGGGAAAGGCAAAGCATCCAGGGAGATGCACCTTTCAGCAAGGGGATTGCTAGGGAAGCAGTGTGCCCAAAGGGACTTGGGGTTTGAGGAGAAAGGGTTGGATAAAAGAGGGAGAAACCTGGAAAAGCAATGCAGCTGGAAAAGCCACCAGTTAAGCTGATGCTCGGGGTGAGCATCCCTCCATAGCATGGACCATCACCACCAGGCAAAGTGACAGGGGAAGGTCCCTGCTCTCCCTTGGGGTGAGCATCCCTCCATGGCATGGACCATCATCACCAGGCAAGGTGACAGGGGAAGGTTCCCGCTTCCCCTTGGGTGATCATCCCTCCATGGCATGGACCATCGTCACCAGCGACCTGCTGTTTGGGGGACACTGGGAGCATGGCCCAGAGAGACCTTTGTGTTAATTAAAACCATCCCTCATTTCCATTCACTCCGGGAGCTCGGGCTGGGTAGAAATGACAACATCCAGCACCTGAGCGAGCTCGGTGGCTTCGAAGCCCCATAGGTTTTGTATTTAGCCCCTGCACCTTTGCAGAGACGCTTCTAGTAATAAGAGCTCTTGGATGGGTGAAGCTGGACCCCTCTAGAGACCACACACTATCCCAGGCTGGCCAGAGAGGTGGTGGATGAACCATTCCTGGAGACATCCCAGGCCAGGCTGGACGGGGCTCTGAGCAACCTGGGCTGGTGAAGATGTCCCTGCTCATGGCAGGGGTGGGATTAGATGAGCTGTGAAGGTCCCTCCCAACCCTATGACTCCATGATCCCATCTTGCTGCATCTCCAGGACACCCCAAAGCAGCATCTCTGAGACTGACGACCCTCTGAGCTGGGTCCACAGCAAAATACCTGATGTCAACCTCTGTCCATGCCCCCATCCCATCCTACCCTGCACTGGCAGCTGATCATAAGAGATTTTTACCTTTCTGACAGCTCCTCAGCCACCCTCCCAACGTTTTGCACACACCCAGCTTCCTAAGAACCAGTCCCCCCAAAAAACTCGCATGCCCATCAAACACTGATGGAGATGAGCCGCATTTCACGCAGATGGAGCTGCGACTGTTTCAGAGCTATGAAAACCACAGCTGGAAATATTGCTGCACATGCTGCAGGACAGAGCTGCCAGGGGACACGGGGGTTTTGCCAAGTGCTCCCGTCCCACCCCCGCGAGCGCTCAGGAACCGGCTGGTGGCTCCGCTGGACAACAGCAAACTCTGCAGCCTGTTCTCATGATCTTTAAGGATTATTATTATTGTTTTCCACTTAAATAAAGAAATCCCATCTGTTGTGCTCTGTTTGTGGAGGAACAGAGATGTGAGAAGCGCTCTGCCGACTTCCCTTGAGAAATAGAAGCTCACTGTATGTCCTGCCTTTGGGCCCTTACTGTTGTGGAAGGAAAAGGAAGATCTGTTCCTTCTGCAGCAATTGCACTGACAAAACATGTGTTCAACCACTGCACAGTACAACTTTCCATCCTGTTATATGCACTATTGCCTTCCTTTATTGCTACAGTATCTCATTACCTTTCCAATCTAAAAAATTCAGTCTAGCTTTTCCATTGGAAAGAAACGTTCGCTTCTAATATAGTTGCTGACTTCTTTCCTCCCTAGCAAATTGTTCTGTCTCTCACTGTGTTCTGACCTTAGGCTGGTGAGGTCTGCAAGCCTCTGCAGTGGTGGCGAAAGCGGCACATTCACAGTGCTGAGGTCTGAGCTGGCACTGGGTAACTGACCACAGGCAGCGTTTGCGGCTGTAATGGACAAGGCGCATCGCCCGGCCTCATGCTGCCTTAGGGAGACGCTGAGCTCCTGCCAACCTGGCTGGCTACGAAAAGCAAAGTTGCTTCATCCCAGAGTGGTACAGCATAACCAGACCCAGACTTTACATCCAAACCTCCTCGCAAGCCAGCGCAGGGAATGAAACAACCACACAATGCCGCAGGGACAGGCGGACGCGTGGGGATGCGCTGACGGCGGCAGGTGCTGAAGGTTTTGATACAGGGAATTAATAATTAACTAATTAACACTGAAAGAACTAACACTTAAAGACTTCAAGAGCCAACAGTGAGCTAACCCTTAACCCACATCGCTATTGCCTAGTCTTGCTTCGCTTTGTGTAACTTATTGTACAAGAAACAGGAGCTTGCTGACGCCTTGCGAAGATAATAATCCTTGGGTGCATCCTTGGTGCATCCTGGGGTGAACTAGATAACAGAAACTTGGGCACAGGAGATATGCCAGTTTAACCAACCCAGCAGTTTGAGTCCAACCAACTCATCACACTGACCAAAGGTGCCGTGCACAGAGAAGAGGACCCAGGGTCACGATCACTGCACAGCTGCAACCAGGAGGAGCCGGAGGTGGAGACCATGGCAATGGGCTCCTGAACTCATTGTAATAAGAACCGCCTTCTCGGGGACAGGTTACAAATATGTACAAGCCTTCCCAGAACTTTCATGAATATGTAACACTTTACTGCATTTAACCAAGCTCACAGCTACTGAAAATTTACACACGACTTGGGCGGAGTTATCCCCCGTGTGTCCGGCGCTGTACTACATACCTTCTTTACAACCTCAAGGGTTGTAAGGTCATTTCCGCGCCTCAGTTTTACATCCTGGCTGATGGCTGCAAACAAGAGATCACCTCCAGGTGAAGTCTCCTAACCCGCTGGACAGGCCACAAGCCACACTTGTGGGTCTGAGAAAATGACCCTGGAGCATCTCTGGGTGCGGAGAAATTCCCTCACGGTGCTCAGCCCCAACACGGCTTGCAAGGACTCTCCTGTTCTTCTTACCTAGAGGGCCTGGCAGGAAGGTCTCCCCCATCCGCTCAAGGGTCAACCAATGTTTTGTCCCATCTCCACATGGGGAAAAATTTGATGAAATACAACCATGGAAAGTGTAGAGTCTTACATCTGGGCAGGAACAACCCCAGGTTCCAGTATAAGCTGGGGAATTACCTATTAGAGAGCAGTGTAGGGGAAAGGGACCTGGGGTCCTGGGGACAGCAGGGTAACCATGAGCCAGCACTGGGCCCTTGTGGCCAGGAAGGCCAATGGCACCTGGGGTGGATTAGAAGGGGGGTGGTGAGTGGGTCAGAGAGGTTCTCCTGCCCCTCTACTCTGCCCTGGGGAGACCACATCTGGAATATTGTGTCCAGTTCTGGGCCCCTCAGTTCCAGAAGGACAGGGAACTGCTGGAGAGAGTCCAGCTCAGGGCAACAAAGATGCTGAAGGGAGTGGAGCATCTCCTGTGTGAGGAAAGGCTGAGAGAGCTGGGGCTCTTGAGCTTGGAGGAGACTGAGGGGTGACTCATTCATGGTGATCAATATGGAAAGGGTGGGTGTCAGGAGGATGAAGCCAGGCTCTTCTGGGTGACAACCAGTGATAGGACAAAGGGTAACAGGTTCAAACTGGAACACAAGAGGTTCCACTTAAATACAAGAAAAAACTTCTTCCCAGCAGAGCCTGGCCCAGGCTGCCCAGGGGGGTTGTGGAGTCTCCTTCTCTGCAGACATTCAAACCCGCCTGGACACCTTCCTGTGTAACCTCATCTGGGTGTTCCTGCTCCATGGGGGGATTGCACTGGATGAGCTTTCCAGGTCCCTTCCAACCCCTGACGTTCTGGGATTCTGTGATCTGCCTTTGCTTCCCACTGGCCACCAGGAGCTCCGGTGCCACCTCTGCTTTCCTCTACCTTTCGTTAGAGAGGCAGTGGGTTGTTTCCTAAAGCTTGCGTAAAATGTTTTACAGCCTAAGATAAATGTGACTGCCTGGATGCAGACAGGCTCCTGACAGACCAGTTTCCAAAGACAAACTACCTCTCTGCTCCATCTGATGGATAAGGCCCCAGCACACACCTGCAGCCCTTCACTAAGGGCCACAGCAGCATCTCCAGGGGCCAAATCTGAACCGTTGGGTTCCTCATCCACCTCCGGACATCTCACACACCTTACATCTCCTCTCAGGTATCAAAGGCGTCGTTTCTCCTGCAAGAGGTCAGGAGATGTTCACACTGACCATGAAAACACTGGAACACGTGCGGGATATCATTCCCACACACACTCCTGTGGGCACCAGCAGGACTTCAATGGCCAAGGCAGCATCTTCAGATAGGCTTTCAAGGCCTCAAACAACCGGTTGCATCTCATTTTGTGAGCGTTTTTACACCTCCACGCTTTCTTCATTGCAATTGCATGAGAAACCCAGACCAGCACACCCATTGTCCAGCTTAGCTCTGTCCTCCGAGACCCACCATGGTCCTGATCACACCGCAAACCCCTGTCACCTCTACCTCCTTGCAACCACTGTGAGGACATCTCAGTTCAGATAGGAAAAGAGTTGTGGTTCCCAGCGGCCGAGGCTGATGGAGCATGAAACCTACAGGAGAAACCAGCTTGAGCAGGACAAAGGTGACATCCCTTCATCCTTGGAGGTGAAGGACACCAGTGACATCTTTCCAGGCTTGAAGGTGAAGGACAACCTGCAGACCCACAGAGGGACTTGCATCCTTTTGCTGTTGCTCACAACACGACCCTGACCTGTGGAGGGATAAGTGACTTGACCAACGTCATAGCTGAATTCCAGCACGTGAACATCAGGCTCCATAATGCCACACTGCAGCAGTAACCACGACAGCATCCCCTCCACCCTGTCAACGCAAGCACCATCAGTGCACCCATTGCTGTTTCACAGAATCATTTTGGTTGGAAGAGACCCTCAAGATCAAGTCCAACCATTATAACACTGGCACTAAACCACGTCCCTGAGAACCTCATCTATGTGTCTGTTCAATCCTCCAGGGATGGTGACTCCACCACTGCCCTGGGCAGCCTGTTCCAATACCCGACAGCCCTTTGGGGAATAATTTTTTCCTAATACCCAATCTAAACCCATCACACTTGTGCTCTAGCCCCTTCCCCAGCTCCGTTCCCTTCTCCCAACTTGCTCCAGCACCTCAAGGGCTTTATTGGCATGAGGGGCCCAGAACTGATCCCAGGATTAGAGATGCTATACGCCAGTGCTATAGAGCCCTGCATAACATATAGAGACAGAACCACCATGGAGCAGCTTAAGCCTCCTAGCAAACAGGACACACCTGAACCACGACCTCCAGCAATGGCACCTCCAGCAGAAACCAGGTTTCCTCGGCTCGGGAAGAAGCCACGAGCACTGGCGACGGTAAAGCTTTAGAGCTCACATAGAGGAGAAGTTTGCAATGGGAAGAGCAACATGGGGATCATTCAGAGGCACAAGATGCTCGCTGTCTGTTTGCTCCGATACAAGGTGCTGGTACGGGAAAGGAAGTGCCAGGAAAAGCTGCTGCAGGCAGCGACACAACTGGGGCTCTCTAGATATTATTACACTTTTTGGTTATGCTGTGAGGCCAGCTCCTCAAGCTGCTGGCTTTCCCCCTTTATCTCCAGCTTTCTCTCTGCTCCCCAATAACACAGCGACCGGAAAAATTCACACCCCTATCAGCTTGGAGTTTGTTGCCTACTACAAAACAGCCAAGTTCCCCTCAGTCTCTTTAGAAGATGCTGGGTTCTTTTCCCCACCACATAAGAGTCCAAATCGAAGTCCCAATTCCACTTTTGCAGGCATGTAAGTGGCTTTTAGAACCATAGTACAGTTTGGGCAGGAAGGGACCTTCAAAGTTCACTTAGTCCAACCCTGGCATAATGTCTCCCCCAAAATCCACCCGCTGCACCTCTCAACCCCTGGTGTTTTCAGGAGCGAGGGCTCATTTTTGAGCATCCTTCCCAGGGGTACCAGGTCACTCTCAGAAACCCAGTTCCCTTCCCCAAAGCCTCAGCCCGGTGGGATTTGCAGGATTCGTGCTGTTTTCCCCCCGTTCGGTGCCCCCGTGGTCCTGCCTGGGTTAAAACAGCTTCGGAGGAAGGAAGCAGGGGAGGCTTGGGGGAGTTTCTGCTGTCTGAGCCGCGAAAACATCTCCAGGGCTTGAAAAACAACTCTAATTGAAGATAAAACGCTGTCCGAAGGCTTTTCTCACAACTCAGGTTTTTGCTTTTTCCCCCACCAGCCAGAGCGTTGACTGAAAGAAAAACCCGTTGATGCACGGTATGGATTGACACAGGCTCTATAAGTAAACTGAAGGCCAAACTTTGGACCAAAGCCCTTAAAAGCAAACAGCCCCTCCGCTCATCCCCCAGCGCTACGCAATTATCACTGCCTTGTTTATTCGCTTTTTAAAAGCAAACCTAAATTCTGCTTGTTTTCTTCCCTGCCATGCTCTCCCTGAACTATCGGGCCCTCAAGCTGCTCACACGCCTCGGCTTCAACATCTGGCAGAAACCTGGGGGAGGCAGAAACACAACTTGTTGTCCCTCGTTAGCGATGGGAAGGCTGTAATTTTTACAGAGTGCTACAGAGGAGACCAGGGCGGGGAAAATATATTTAGCAGGAAGCCTGGAAATAGCAGCTCATTCGTCAGCTGCCTTCGTTTGAGTGTCACAACGTGGGGTTTGGGAGACCGTGACTCACTGCCGGGCTCTCCGTAAAGAGGAAAGCCCAGCAAGGGCACGGCAACTCTTATAATATAATATTTTATAACTTTATTTCCATCACTCCATGCATAGACATCAGGACCTGGTGTCTGTTTTGTCACAGCCAGTTCTGGCATAAAGGAGAAGACTGAGCCTCAGCTTCCCCATCATACACAGGTCACAACAGCAGACCCCATCTAATACAGAAAACCCAAAACCAGCGAGGTCATCCCAAACTCAACCCGCACGGAGGCGCCTGACACAGGCGACCAGGCAGCTGCAGGTTAAACCCAGCCTAAGCTTGGCTTCATTCTTCTGCAAAGAGGGTAGACGATGATATGCAAAGTGATTTCTGAGTGGGGATCGTGAGCACCTGTTTCACATGGGAAGGCAGAAAACAGGACAAGGGGTGATGGTTTTAAACTAAAAGAGGGAGATTCAGGCCAGACATGAGGAACAATTTTTTTTACATTGATGGTGGTGAGAGCCTGGTCCAGGTTGGCCAGAGAGGTGGGCAAGATTTCAACTTGATGACTGTCCTGGTTTTGTTAAAAACAAGTTTCTCTTTTAGTGAATTTGCCTGTCAGCTAAAGCTTTCAGATTAGCTGCGTTTTCCTGGAAAACCAGATACACATTTTGGTAGACACAGCAATGGAATGCAGGGTTATGATAAGGATGGATGCACATCTCGTGAGAGGGGCAACAAGAAACAGGTGACTAGAAACTGACCAATGGAGTACAACATCCCATTCACGTGAATACTTCATATAAAAGTGGGAGACACGAGGATCTCGTCCCTTTTCCTTATGGCGACATTAGGAGAGGACCTTGCGAGTCGTCCCTGTGAACTGAGGCCTAGTGAGAGACTGAATCCAGCTCCGGTTGGCTGCAGAGTCCAGTCCAGGACTTCGGCTGCTGGCTCTGCAGTTGCCGGGACTTTCAAGATCGGTTTTGTGTATTTTGTACTATTTTCCTCTATTTTATCAGCAGCATTAGTAAAACATTTTTAATTTTTCCAACTCTCTTCTCTCTGTCCTTCTTTCCCTCCCGATCACCTGTAATTAGTGGGAAGGGGGCAGAGTGGGTTAACGATACATCTGCAACAGTTTTATTGTCACCCCGCAATCAAAACCTCGACACTGATCCTTGTGAGTCCCTCCAACTCAAGACATTCTGTATTCTATGAAGCAGTGGGCTTCCCACCACAAGCAACACTTGGATCACCTAAAACGTGTGCACAACACTCAAATAATCGAGTCCAACACGCCCATAACACCTGCGAGCAGCTTCACACCACGTGCCTCCACATCCCCTTCCTGGAGCCGGCGCGGTGCTAATGGCACGTCGAATAATGTCGGGCATCAAATAAGGTGTGAACGGTAACTCCATTGCGACTGGTAACTCCATCGTGACCGGTACCTGCTCTACGCTGCGGAGAAATTACTGGGCTGGCGGATGGAGCCCATTGATTGATTTGGATGGGGAGGAGGTTGAGCACCCAAAAGGATGCTCAGCGTGCACCTCGTGCCGCGCTTGGGCAGGGTGTAAGAGTCAGTTTTGAAGTTGCACTTTGAGATCAAGGTCAATGAACCATCATGAGTCCATCACTGAATGGACCGTGACAGAGGGGTAGACCCGCGGTGGCCCCTCAAGCATCCCCACGAGCGCAGCGCCAGAGAAAACTGCCATGGACCGCCTGGGAAAAGGTTAAAAATCCAATCTGAGCCTCCCCAAAGAAACCTCCCCTGCAGGAAACAGCCCATTGTGAGCACGATTCGGCCATTTCCGCGTTTCCATGGCCGTTGGGGAAGGTGGGAGCCTGGCAGTGCGGTGGGGATCAGGATGAGGAGAAGGGACAGACATGTCCTGCCCAGCAGCGCAGACGAGGTGCCGAAAACGCATCAAAAGGCAGAAATACCCAAGCTGCCACCAATACTCACCACAGAGGTGGTACAGGTGGGCATGGGTGGTTTGGAAGCCTGGGGAAGAGCAGAGGTTGACTCCCCCTCCAGGGAGAAAGAAACCAGAAGGAATAAATAAAATAATGATTTTAGAAAATACACAAGGACCAAAAGTGTTGTCCCAAACTCCATGCAAAGGGGCAGATGCTGCCCAACAGGGATGCAGCTGGATGATGAAGAGGGAGGAGTGCCAAAACCCATCCCGGCACGACGAGCACCATCCCCTGAATCCAGGAAATTGCTCCCTCTCAACAACCAGAGATTTAATTAAAAGACATTATTAAAAAAATGAGAAACGCCACCAAACCATCCCTGCTGCTACCTCCACAGGGGGGGTTTAAACACACTGCATTTCAAAAACAGCCTCTGAGCATCACGTCGACCAAAAGCCCGGGTACCACCTCACCTGGATGGGGGTTCCCCGCACACAACCACAGGCACCAGCAGCCCGCAAAACCAGCTGCGGGGACAAACCCAGCTGGAGAGACACAACCTCAGCGACTTGTTTTATTTTAAAGCACGACTAGGAAACTTGCAGCCCAACTTCGCAGCATTTGCATGTGGTTTTGGAACACAGCTGGCCCTTTCGGGTTCGTTTTGAAACTTTTATGACCCTTAAATAAATATATATACATGCATAAGGGTATCAAAGGGGCTTTGTGCACTAGAAGCGACCTGTGTATTTAATGCATTTGCAGAAAAAAGGAAAAAAAAAGAAGGCCGGGGGGGTATGAATAAAAAGGGGGGTGCGACCAGGAGGGTGTTAAGGAACTGGGTTTCCTCCTCCCGCGATTTGCTGCAGAAGGAGTTTTTCCTCCCCCGGCCGCCCCTTTCCCATCCGGATTCGCTTTGAAACGTGGCACTGCGCTCCAGGGGAGGGCTTGTGCGGGGGAAACGAGGGGGGTCCGATCCGGCCGAGGTGCCCCCGAGCCCAAGCGAAGCTCCGTGGTGGTGCTGGTGGCCTCCAACCCTCCCCATCTCCCCCCCCGAACGAGGAAAGGAAAACAGCAAGCGGGGGAGAAGGAGCCGGAGAAGGGGAGAGCGGCATTCCCGACACGGTTCGCACGGAACTGGGACGGCCCGGCTGGGCGAAGCTTTCCCGGGGAGGAGCAGAGGCTGCATCTGGGGATGGAGCGCGATGGGGAACGGCCAAGGAGCCACTGGCGTCCGGACGAGGCCCAGGAGCCCCCCCCGGGTGCTCGTCCCACGGTGCTGCGGAGAAAATACCTGGAAAACGGCTGATATTTAAAAAAAAAGGGGGGGAAAAAAACACACACCCCCCGCTTTGCAATAGCTGGAAGTATCAGCGAGGGGTTGACTTCTGCCTGCACCCCTGGGTGCTCGGGAAGTGGTGCGGGGCACGGACCGTCCCCAAAAGCGGCGGAGGGTGTGCAGAAAAAGGGGGTTCAGCACCCCCTGTGCTCTCCCTTCCCACCCCGAGCAGGGCTGGGGGGGCAGAAGGATGTGTCGCCCCAAGAACCAGCACTGTGCTGGGATTTCCTTTTTTGGGGGAGACGCCTCTTTGCTGATGGAAGAGAGAGAGGGAATGAATGGGGTGGCACCCCCCACACCCCGAGCGGGACGGGGTCACCTCGCTGGGGTGCAGCGCCCTGGACACCCTCTGAGCCAAAGCAGCGCTTGTCGGGGGGGGCACCAAAGTTTGGGGCGCGCGGACCGCAGCGGCGGGGACACAAAGAGCCGGTCCCGGGAGCGCTGTGCAGGAGGGGCGGCGGGGGGTCTCACCTCGAACATGAGCGCGATGAGGACGCTGAGCACCAGGCAGAAGCCGATGTCGGCGTGGTTATGGATCAGGAACTCCTGGCTGAACAGCGGGTGGCTCTTGGCCCGCCGGCGGAACGCCATGGCCGGGCCGGACCCGAGCGCAGCGGAGCCGCCCCGCCGAAAACTTACCCGGGCCCGCGGAACTTCGCCGAGCCGCCGCGGCCCCGCGCAGGCGCCGCCCGCATGGCCCCGCCCCGGCCCCGCCCCGCCAGCCGGGACACCGCCCCGCCGACCGTGGCCCCCCCGCCAACCGGGACACCGCCAGCCGGGACACCGCCCGGCCAACCGGGACCCCCTCGCCCCGCAAACCAAGACCCCCGCGCCCGCCCGCCGGGACCCCGCTCCGCCCCGGCCAACCAGGACACCGCCAACCGGGACACCGCCCCCGGCAGCCGGGACACCGCCCCCTCAACCGGGACCCCGCCCCCCCAACCGGGACACCGCGACAGCGCTCCCCCAACTAGGACACCTCCCCCCCCAACCGGGATCCCGCTCCGCCAACCTGGACACCGCTCCCCCCAACCGGGACCCCTCCCCCGCCAACCGGGACCCCGCCCCCTCCAACTGGGACCCCGCCCCGCCAACCGGGACCCCTCCCCCGCCAACCGGGACCCCGCCCCCTCCAACCGGGACCCCGCCCCCCCCCCCAACCGGGAGCCCTCCCCCGCCAACCGGGACCCGGCCCCGCCAACCGGGACCCCTCCCCCGCCAACCGGGACCCGGCCCCGCCAACCGGGACCCCGCCCCCCCAACCGGGACCCCTCCCCCCCCAACCGGGACCCCCCCCCGCCAATCGGGACACCGACCCCCCAACCGTGACCCCGCCCCTGCCAGCCGGGACACCGCCCCCCCAGTCGGGACACCCGCGCCCCACACACGGGGCTGCGGACACGGCAGCCTCGGCAGCCACCTCCCGGCTGCACACAGCAGCGGTGCACCCACGCACTGCGCATGTGAGGTGCACAACTGCATCTGCACCCACCCACTGTGTGTGTCCGGGTGCCCACCTGCAACTGCACCCACCCACTGTGAATGTCTGGGTGCCCACCCGCATCTGCACCCACTTACTGTGAATGTCTGGGTGCCCACCAGCATCTGTGGCCACCTACTGTGCATGTGCAGACACCCACCTACATCTGCGCCCACCTAGCTTGCACATCTGGATGTACACTTGCCTCTGTACCCACCTACTGTGCATGTCTGGATGCCAACCCACATCTGCACCTCACCTCTCTCACACATATGGATGCCCAGCCACATCTGCGCTTACTTACCGTGCATGTCCAGGCACACACCAACATCGTCTGCTGACCTCCCATGCATGTCCAGACACCCGCCCACACCTGTGTCCACCTATCCTACACATCTGGATGCCCACTCATGTCTGCACCCACCTACCATGCACTTCTGGATGCCCACATGCATCTGCACCCACCTAGTGCGCATGTCTGGACACCCACCCACATCTGCACCCCACCTCTCACACATCTGGACACCCACCCACATCTGCGCCCACCTCTCTCACACATCTGGATGCCCACCTGCATCTGCACTGACCTACTGTACATGTTCTGGGTGCCCACCCAAACCTGCACCCACTTATCACTAATGTCTGGGTGCCCACCTACATTTGCACCCACCGCCTTGTGCCCACCCTGACACCCATCTACCTCTGCACCCCCCACCCACACCCACAGCCCCAGTGTTGGACCCTACATCTCCCTCCCCAGATGTGGGGGGCACCCTCCCCATCCCATCCCCTTCTCAAACACACATCCTATGTGGGTCCCTAAAAAAGCCTCCCAAAGCTCCCCAGGGCTTTTGCTTTAAAAACCTCCCTTCAAACAAAAACACCAGATCCTTTGGCTTGCGGGATCTCCAGCATCCCTGGATCCCCACAGATCCCTCACACTCACAGATCTCGTCCCGTGGCCATGGGGAGGATGCACGGGAGGGACAGAAACGCTGCTCCGAGGGAACCCAGTCGTCCCCAACCTGGTGTTGGGAACACGAAGCGTTTTCCCAGCCAAACCGCAGGAAGCGCAGTCCCTGCGTTCTCGTTAAGCATTTCTTCTTATTAGGCAAGTCCTGATTAGCCATGTTAACCCTCTGCAACACCCCCCTCCATGTTATTGCTCAGCCTTTGAGCAATGGGTACAGAGATGCAGCGTTTACAAGAACACCAAAGACACCAAAAATGGATTTGAGACAAATCAAAACTGGGGGAAAAAAAATATATCCAAAGTTTCAGCTTGGAAAAAACAAGCAAATAACAACAAACCCAGAGCAAATATTTATATTTTCTGTAATGTCCAAGTCTTGCATTTCAATATTTTTGGAAGTGAAAAGGTGTTTTTTTTGGGTAAATATTTTCTGGATAAGTTTGGGGGGGTTATATTGTCTTGGATCTGGAGAGAATGTTTGGCCTGTTGCAACAGGACAAGGGGTGTTGGTTTTAAACTAAGAGGGAAGACTCAGGCCAGATATGAGGAAGAAATTGTTTGTGCTGAGGATGGTGAGAGCCTGTCCCAGGTTGGCCAGAGAGGCTGTGGATGAACCATCCCTGGAGACATCCCAGGCCAGGCTGGACGGGGCTCTGAGCAACCTGAGCTGGTGAAGATGTCCCTGCTCATGGCAGGGGTGGCACTGGGGGAGCTGTGAAGGTCCCTTCAACACAAACTATTCTATGAATCTATGATTGTATATTAGCCACCTCCAGGATCCGAGAGCCCCCGTTACGCTTCCACCAGCTCCCATCTGCAATGCCGCAGCAGAATCTGTCCTGAGCATCCTGCTCCTCACATATCTGCAGCACTGGGTGGCTGCACAACCTCTGGAGCAAGCGTCTGTTTTGTGGCTTTGAGCAGCATCTCCCTCTGCTGGCTGAAGGACAAGGAGCTATGGGGAGAAAATCCTGCTCCAGCGTCACTGCTGCAGTCTGGCAGCATGGGGAAAATATCTGCGTGTGCACCGTGTCACTGGAGCATATTGAGTTCCCCTGCAGAGACAGGAATGGTGGTGAGGGGTATCTGCAGCCCTGATTTGCAGCTGGACACTGCTCCTGCTCTAATTGCCCTTCATTAAATATCAGTCATTTCTACAGCTGGAGACCTGTGGTTCAATGCTGGGATTGAACACAGGGAGCGCGAGGAAAAGGAGTCGTTCCCAAACTCCTGGGTCCCTCCCGAAATCCTGGGTCCTTCCCGGACACCTGGGTCCTTCCCGATCTCCTGGGTCCCTCCTGAAATTCTGCGTCTCGCCCAAACTCCTGGGTCCTTCACAAACTCCTGGGTCCTTCACAAAATCCTGGGTTCTGGCATCCTCCTTAGGGAGGGAAAGGACTTTCTTGTCCTAGACTTAGTTGGTCATGGTTTGGGGATGGGTGAGCAGCCACCACCTGGTTCAGCATCACTCTGGGTCAAGGATGGAGATATCAAGCCCCGTACCCTTCATATCTGTGTCCTTTCTTTGCACATCGTCCAGCTGGAGAAAGGGAAAAACCCTGCTCAATGACACAAACAGCGGGTAGAGCAGGAATGGGTAGAAAATTTAAGAACACAGGAAAACGGGGTTGCAAACATGATGTCACATCCAGCCGTCACACCCAGTGGTTCTCTTGCAAAGCAGGAGATCAAGGTCCACCATCCCCTACAGTGAGGTCCAGAGAGGACCTTACAGGCTTATCTGCACCCCTGGCACAAGACACAGACACAGCAAAGGCTAGTTTGTTTTTTCTTTTTAAGAGGCATTATATATTATCAAAATAGAAAAAACAAATTAGATAAAAATTTATGTAATGCTGCAGCAGCTCTGCTGCCTTCTGTGTGATGCAGAGAGAGGAGCGCCTGGAAAAGCTGCTGCAATTGTCCCTGCAGAGCCCGGTCCCAGCACAATGGGGTCCAAAGGGAAACACGGAGCTTTCACCACCTTGAAAAGCAACTTCACGCCGAAAACGGCACCAACCAGGTTTTTGCTGCGCAGATCAGCTTAGAAGAAACATCTGGCTGGATCAGTCCTGAGCAGTCAATGCTACATGGAAGGTTTTTTTCAATAAATCACAGCATGCCTGTCCTTCATGCTGCCTTTCCCACCAGGTGGCATCACCACGGGATCACAGAATCCCAGAACGTCAGGGGTTGGAAGGGACCTGGAAAGCTCATCCAGTGCAATCGCCCCATGGAGCAGGAACACCCAGATGAGGTTACACAGGAAGGTGTCCAGGTGGGTTGGAATGTCTGCAGAGAAGGAGACTCCACAACCCCCCTGGGCAGCCTGGGCCAGGCTCTGCCACCCTCACTGGGAAGAAGTTTCTCCTCATATTTAAGTGGAACCTCCTGTTTTCCAGTTTGTACCCATTACCCCTTGTCCTATTACTGTTTGTCACTGAGCCTGGCTCCATCCTCTTGACACCAAGTCCTGCAGCAGGACAACAGCTGGAGGCTGCGGCCAGATGTGCACCAGCTGGCAGCCACAAGCTCCCAGTGAACCCAGCTGATGGGACCTCAATCGACGTGTCAAGACGTGTCCTGTGCACAAACTCACATCCAGCCAGACTGCATGGAGGCACCACAACAACCCCATGAACTCTACAGGCTCAGGGAAGAGTGGCTGGAAAGCTGCCCAGTGGAAAAGGACCTGGGGGTGTTGGTGACAACAGCTGAACATGAGCCAGTGAGTGCCCAGGTGGCCACGAAGTCCCTTCCAACTCCAACTATTCTATGGTTCTGTGAACCATAAGAAGAGTGTTGGGTCTCTTCTCCTAAGTAGCAAGTGACAGGACAAGAGGAAATGGCCTCAAGTTGTGCCAGGGGAAGTTTAGATTGGATATTAGGAAAATATTCTTCCCCAAAGGGCTGTGGGGCATTGGAACAGGCTGCCCAGTGCAGTGGTAGAGTCACCATCCCTGGAGGGGTTGAACAGACATATAGATAAGGTTCTCAGGGACATGAGTTAGTGCCGGAGTTGGGTTAATGGTTGGACTTGATGACCTTGAGTGTCTCTTCCAACCAAAATGATTCTGTGATTCTATGATTAAGTATTTCTGAGACCACAGTACTGAGGCTTTTAATTTGCGATATAAATAAATGGGGATTTTATGGTGGTGGGACTATGCAGATTTGGCTCGAGGTTAAATTTAGGAGGGAGCATCCAGACAGCTCTGGATTATCTGCAGCTGGGTGGAAGGAGACAAGGAAGAGGCAGAAAAGGCCACCTGAGGAAGCAGGATGGTGGACAAGCAAGGAGGACGTGGCTCTTGGTTACAACTCAGGGTCCTGAGGTTGTGGTCTGCAAAATGAAGAGGGTCTGGGCTCCCACGTGGCCCCAGCAAATTGAGTTTGTAAAGCTCTCAAGATGAACCTGGCAGGGGAACATAAATCAAGCACAACTGAGCCTCACTTAAAGGCTTATTCTGCCCACAAGGAAGGGTGCATGAAGGTAAAACTCATTATTTTGCTGGTTTCGGTACTTTTTTGCCATGAGAAGACTCCTTGCAGCCCCTGGAGGCAGCAGCCCCATCTCCACACTGGGACACACCAGCAGCTCGAACAGGTGCCTGTTGAAGAACACGCTTCAAGACGTCATCACCAATATACCAAAGGCAGCGTGTCACAGCTGGCTAGCAGGACTGTTAACATAAATAAGTTGAATAAATACCTATATCTGGAGTTTTGAGATTTTTTTAAGACCTCAGGGCTTTTCCAAAGCTGCAAGTAGAAGATGCACCAGGAGGGAAGGTGATGTCCTAGTGTAGGAGTCCGTCCGAAGAACAGTATCTGCCTGAACATTGCCATCAAGAACAGATGGACAATGACTTGGAGAGAGGCCTGGGGAGAAGAATTGTGTTGCACGGGTCTCTCCGACCCGGGGACAAGAGCTGCTGTCCAGAAGATGGATTTTCACCTACTGCTTCGGCCAAATTTGCCCCCATCTCCCCCCTGTTACAAAGGCCAATGAAGAAGAGCATGCGCAGAGGCTCGACAAGCATCTTGAGGTCACCCAATGGACCTGAAAGAGACCCCTGAATGCGAGGCCGGCTCTGGCAAGCGAAGCAGGGACTCTTCGAGCCTGCGCAGTTAAGCCCGGATTGCGAAACAAAGGCGGAGATTGGCCTCAATCAGTGGGAGTGAGGGGGGGTGAGGAAGCACAAGAGATGACTCTCAAATGGACACTGTTGAGATCTCCCCACCAGAGGATCCCAGATCACAACACAGGGCTGTCAGGACGCTGTTGGGGACCTGGGACCATAGGGACGCCCTTGGACCAGTGGTGGTAACCAGCCCCCTTTCCCCCTTTTCTTTTTCTTTCCCTTTTTCTCTACTTTATCGCGTGCTGATTTACAGGCAAAACAATAAAGTAATACTGTTTGATTGAATTATAACCCCTTGGCATTTTGGTCACCTTAATTTTGCACTTTGTGCTCAAAGGAAATGAACCATCATGAGTCCATCACGGGATGGACCATGACACCTAGCGATGGAAGGACATCTGCCCGGTGGCAGATGGCAGCAGGGAGATGGTCTCCATGGCCAGCGTTAACATCCCACCACCTCCTGCCGTACCCTATGGATGAGATGGTCACCCCAGCACTGACCTAAGGTGACAACGCAGCCATTTCCAATGTCATTCCGGCAATTCAGCCAGGTCTGTCCCCTGTCCCGTCTCCCCCCATCCCCGCTGTGGGCTATGGGGGGCAGCCTTTGGGGTGGAGGTGAAGCATGGCGGCCTCAGCTTGCTCCTCACTACAGTCCCTTGTGTGCCACAAGGATGGATGTCCCAAGGTTGATGCCACCCCACGGGGGCACCCTCTGACCCCACAGGCTCCAACCCCTCTTTGGGGGTACCCAGGGAAGAGCTGCTCCGTGGATGCTTGTGGGTGCAAGTGCCCAAGATTGGGCTGATGCTCGTGATCCCGAGGGGTGAATCCCATTGTCCGACCCCCAGGCAGCCTGGAGGAGCCTGGGCTTCATTGTCCCTTTGCACTGGGGCCACGCATGTTGCTTTTTCTGTCCCCGTGCTGGGTGAGGCGATGCTTTTTGCACTGAAATATATAGAGGAGCCCTCGGGTTCATCCAAGGAGAAGCTCCTGGGAAACGATGCAGCTGGGTTAAAACCAGGCTCCTGCCCTGCTCTGTCCTGCCCCGCTGTTCTTGTAGCGCCGGGTTTGCTGCCTTCTCCATCCCCCGTCACCTGCGATTTCTCATCAGTCACACCAGATTCAACACCCCAAGGACCCATTTCCCTTGTGGGCAGGGAAAGGTTTGCCCCAGGCTCAATGCAGGTGGGTTTCCCCATCACCCATCCTCCAGGATAAACCTCTCCCATGCCACCGTCACCAAAAGCTGCGTTGATGGTGGATATATCTCCTGTCTTCAAGGCCAGCTTTACCAGCAGCCAGTGGTGATGGTTTGTCCAGCTGTCCTCCACACACCCTCTGAATTGCTGGAGCGACGAGCTGTGCCCGTTTTTGGGATCTGCCGTGGTCCCTCCCCCTGCCGAGGACTCTCCATCTTCCGAAATTCCCAAATTCTGCCCCAATTTGGAGCCGTCTCCAGCAGCCTCGTCACCACCAGCAGCCGCAGCGCTGCAGGTTGTGTCCAGGAAGCTCTTCCAGATCTCGCTGGACTTGGGATGGAGCAGGATGTAATAAACCACCAGAGCTGCAGCACCTGGAAAAGAGCAGACAGGTGTCAAGGGACTGAGGCGCGGAAATGACCTTACAACCCTTGAGGTTGTAAAGAAGGTATGTATTACAGCGCCGGACACATGGGGGATAACTCCACCCAGGACGTGTGTAAATTTTCAGTAGCTGTGAGCTTGGTTAAATGCAGTAAAGTGTTACATATTCATATCAGTTCTAGGAATGCCTGTACATATTCATAACCTGTCCCGAGAAGGCGGTTCTTATTACAATGAGCTCAGGTGCCCATTACCATGGTCTCCACCTCCAGCTCCTCCTGGTTTCAGCCACTCAGCGATCGTGAACCCGGGTCCTCTTCTCTGTACACAGCACCTTTGGTCCAGTGTGATGAGTTGGTTGGACTCAGACTGCTGGGTTGGTTAAACTGGCGTATCTCCTGTTCTGTGCCCAAGTTTCTGTTATCTAGTTCACCCAATGATGCACCAAGAATGCACCCAAGGTTTCTTATCTTTGCAAGGCGTCAGCGAACTCCTGTTTCTTGTACAATAAGTTACACAAAGCTAAGCAAGGCTAGGCAGTAGTGACGTGGGTTAAGGGTTAGCTCTCTGTTGGCTCTTGAAGTCTTTAAGCGTTAGTTCTTTAAGTGTTCATTAGTTAATTGTTAATTCCCTGTATCAGGACGAGTCCCTGCAGCATTTCAGTGAGGTCTGGAGGAGAAACCAGAACCCCGCTGCCACCTCCAGACCAAGAGACTCTCTGCAGAGACGCTGTTGAGCATCAGATGTCCGAGCAGCACGCCTTGTCAAACATTTTTAGGGATGCAAAAATCCCACCCGAGCAGCTTTTGGGTAAGGGAGTGCTGAGCAGAGTCTCAAGGCTGGATTTACTAATAATCTGGATTGATTCGCAGACTGATGGGTGCGCTGAGTGACAGCAGACAGGGCAGGGAGGTGTGTGATGCAGGAATCCATCCCATCTCACAGCATCCCAAACCTCCAGCCATTAAATCACAGAATCCCAGCCTGGTTTTGGTTGAAGGGACCTCTGGAGATCATTGATATTGATCCCATTGATCAGATCCCTCTCAGCTTCTCTTCTCCAGAAGGGAATGTAGCAGGATTTTAAGATACCTTTCTATTTCTGTCCTAAATTTGTTCAAGGACAAAGGAATTGCTCCTTTTTCAGCCAAAAAGTGTCCTGTTGTGAACACAGCTGATCTGCATGCAGCTGGTCTGGAGAGATGCACAATGGAGTAGAGCAGGGTATGGGCAACATATGGAGCATGTTCTCCATCATGTATCAAAAAATCCTCTGCATGGACACAAAAAATATTGCCGTTTACAAAAGCAGCCCTGATCTTTGAAGAAAACAGAGTAGGAGAAAGCTGCTGTTGTTCTGCGTGGTCCTGCACCAGCGTATTTCCAAAACATACCCAGTGCTGGTTCATCAATCACAAGCCACCTCCATAAATCCTCAATATATGCTCAAATGAAGATGTTTCCCTGCAGCGATCCCCTGCGTTGTACCACTGCCTGCACCCATCGCCAAGCACCAAGATGTGCTTCAAAATTGCATATATTGTGTTTGGCAGCAGCACTTGAGCCAGTTGGAGACGCCTTAATCATTTCTGCAAGCCGCCCTCTTCAGGGATGCGCCTTTGAGAAATGATGAAGCAATGAAACTCAAAGTGTACTTATATTTATCAAGTACATTCAGATGCTTAAGCTGGAAGAAATAAAGCAAGTAGACTGATGCAGCTTAACCAATGATGCTCATTTACTGGAGCTACTCTCAAAACACACAATCCAGGCTCTATAAAGCAGCGGATCTCACCTATGACAGACCCTGCCATGACGGCCCCGGTCACGCACAGGCTGCTCCTCAGCTCTGTCTGCAGGAACCGGGTGGCCAGAAGCAGCAGGATGGTATTTTCCACCAGCATGATCTGCAGAGCAGAGGGAAGAGAGCTGTCACTTTTATGCTTCTGATGGCTTTATATGCGCTTCACCCAGTTTCTAGATTTTGCTGATTTGTGTTGCACTTAACTTATTGTCCTGGTGTTGTTAAAAACAAGTTTCTCTTTTAGTGAATTTGCCTGTCAGCTAAAGCTTCCATATTAGCTGCATTTTCCTGGAAACCAGATACATGTTTTGGTAAACACAGCAATGGAATGTGAGGTTATTGATAATAAATTGATGCACATCTCCCGAGAGGGGCAACGAGAAACAGGTGACCAGAAGCTGACCAACGGAGTATAACATCCCATTCACATGATAATTCATATAAAAGTGGGAGACACAAGGATCTCGTCCCTTTTCCTTATGGCGACATTAGGAGAGGACCCTGCAAGTCATCCCTGTGAACTGAGGCCAGTGACAGACTGCATCCAGTTCCATTGGCTGCAGAGTCCAGTCCAGGACTTCAGGTGCCAGAGCAGTTGCTGGGATTTTCAAGATTGGTTTTGTATATTTTATATTATTTTCTCTATTTTATCAGCAGCATTAGTAAAACATTTTTATTATTTCCAACTCTCTTCTCTCTGTCCTTCTTTCCCTCCCGATCGCCAGTCCTTAGTGGGAAGGGGAAAGAGGTTAACCATACATCTGCCACAGGTTTATTGTCACCCTGCAATCAAACCTTGACACTTATAAATTAAAACATAAAGGTTGCTGAACTGAATTTTCCACAAGGTCTTGACCTTTTTTTACCATGAAAAATAACTCTGTAAGAGCAGCACAGCTGCTTAATGTTATTAAAACATTGTATGGCTGCTGCCATGAAAATAAAGCCAGCAGGTGCATCAGGAGGTGCATCATAGAATAGTTTGGGTTGAAGGGACCTGCCAAGCTCCCCCAGTGCCACCCCTGCCATGAGCAGGGACATCTTCACCAGCTCAGGTTGCTCAGAGCCCCATCCAGCCTGGCCTGGGATGTCTCCAGGGATGGTTCATCCACCACCTCTGGCCAACCTCGGCCAGGCAGACGCACCCATGTGGAATACTGAATACCCTGGGTACTTACTGTATAAAACACGACCATCCTGTGCTTGGAGGGACCCGGCCGAACATTGATGTAGCAGAAGATGTACACGGCTCCCAGCAGGCAATTGAACAGCCTCCAGCGCCAGGGCTGGGCCACGATGTCCGTCTGCTGGGCCACCAGCCAGAAGGACATGAGCAGCCAGTGGGCACCTGCAAGAGGAAGGGACCGAAAGGGCAAAGCTGTCCCAGGGGAAGGCTGCAAAGTGCTCCAGGAGCATCTTGAGGGTTGACAGCAACATGGGTGGTGGAGAAGATGATCACAGGTCTTACCGGCCACAGCAAAAACCCAGAGGGAATAGAGCCTGGCAAAGAGCACCAGGGCCAGGACCCTGGTCGCCAGCATCCCTGTTCTCCAGAGCAGCAGGCAGAGGATGGCGGTGGCTGGTGGGCAGAGGTGACCGGGTTTCATCAGGCAGGTGAAGCAGCTGTAGGAAACCAAAGCCCAAGCAAAGGACAACAGGGACATCCCCGCGCTGACACCTGCGTGGGGACATGGGCAGCTGGGTGCTCTGAAGGATGTCCAACGGCATTGTAGGACCATATAGAATCATGGAATCATAGAATGCTTTGTGTTGGAAGGTCCCTTCCCTGCTCCCCCAGTGCCACCCCTGCCATGAGCAGGGACATCTTCACCAGCTCAGGTTGCTCAGAGCCCCGTCCAGCCTGGCCTGGGATGTCTCCAGGGATGGTTCATCCACCACCTCTCTGCCCAGCCTGGGACAGGCTCTCACCACCTTCAGTGCAAATAATTTCTTCCTCATGTCTGGCCTGAATCTCCCTCCTTTAGTTTAAAACCATCACCCCTTGTCCTATCACAACCAGCCCTGCTCAAAAGTCTGTTCCCATCTTTCTTATCAGCCCCTTTTAAGTCCAGAAAGGCCGCACTAAGGTCTCCCTGGAGCTTCTCTTCTCCTCTGAACACCCCAGCTCTCTCAGCCTGTCCTTCCAGCAGAGCTGTTCCAGCCTTGGATCATTTCTGGGGCTCCTCTGGCCCCGCTCAAGCAGCTCCATGTGTGTCCTGTGCTGAGGACCCAGACCTGGATGCAGAACTTAGCGTTAAGGACCTGTTGCTAAGACGGCACCTCCATACAAGCCAGAAACCTCGCTGTCCTGACAGTTGGGAATATTTAAACCAATTCCTGCTAAATATGGTCCCCTTTTCATGCTTGGCTTAAATCCTCTGACCGCACTGTGCCACAGGCAGAGCTCTGCAGTGGCAGGACCGCTCCATCTCTGGTCACTGCTATTAGACCAGGGACTGACACTGACTCGAGTGTGACCTTCGCTCACTGTGATCCCACACGCAACTTCTCCCTTTGCACAACACGGCTGACTGATTCCCTTTTGTATGAAGCAACCCCCAAATCCTAAATGCTCAGCACTGCACCGTGATTAGGGCTGGACCATCAACAGGAACATGTGTTGGGTTAAAATCCAGCCAAGACAATATCTGCTGTGGAGGTCCCTATATGCTGCAGGGAGTGACCATACAGGACAGGAAAAGCCATGGATAGCTCAGACTCCACTGTGTTCAAGCAGATCTTTCTGGAGCGAGTTGAGAGAAGGGAACAGAGCTGGGCATGGGGCTGGAGCACAAGTGTGATGGGAGCGGCTGAGGGACCTGGGGGTTCAGCTGGAGAACAGGAGCTGAGGGGAGACCTTCTGATCTCTGAACTGCCTGAAAGGAGCTTGGAGCCAGGGGGGGTCGGGCTCTGCTCCCCGGGAACAAGCGCCAGGAGCAGAGGAAACGGCCTCAAGTTGTGCCAGGGGAGGTTGAGTTTGGATCTGGGGAACAATTTCTTCCCCAAAGGAATGTGGGGCATTGGAACAGGCTGCCCAGGGCAGTGGTGGAGTCACCATCCCTGGAGGGGTTTAAAAGATGGAGATGAGGTTCTCAGGGACATGGGGTAGTGCCAGTGTGAGGTTAATGGTTGGACTCAATGATCTTAAAGGTCTCGCCCAACCAAAATTATGTTTAAGCCACATTTGTCCCTGCTGCTTTGAACCGGGTCTCTCCACCCTTTGCACTCTGCTCCTCCATGCAGAGCCCACCCTGCACCGCGTGGGCACACACGTCCCCCAACTAAACGTACCGCCCCTGCACCTAGAACACGCTCTCGGGAACTCGTCACTCACCAGGGATGACAGTGGCTGTGTGGACGGCCAAGACGCCGTAGGCCTGCAGCAGGAGATGAGGCAGGGTCCGCAGCAGCGCTTCCAGCAGCCGCAGCACGCACACGTCCCCGAGTGCCATCAGCACCGCCCCGGCACCGACACCGTTATCTGCTTTCACCACTGCCCGTAAAACATCCCAGTACCTGCAAACGTCACCGTGACGGGACGGCCACCCCGGTTTCCACAGGTTTGGGGGGAGCTGGTGGACCACGGGGAGCATCTCTCACCGTTTCCAGAGGCCCAGCTGAAGCAGGTGGAGCACCAGGATCCAACAGCTGCATTGGTGGCCGTCTGTCCTGAACCAGAGGATGCTGAGGAGCTGAACGGCATAGCCAGGAATGATGCAGGCGACAGTCAGCCCGAACCAGCCCAGCTGTCCACGGACAAGGTAGTGGATGATGGTGCAGAGCCCTGGGGAACGGCAGAGGGACCACAGAATGGTTGGGGTTGAAGGGACCTCTGGAGATCACCCAGTCCAACCCACCTGCTAACACAGGGTCACAGAGCAGATCACACAGGTGGGTCCAGGCGCGTTTGAATGTCTCAGAGAAGGAGACTCCACACCCGCTCTGGGCAGCCTGGGCCAGGCTCTGGCACCTCCCAGCAAACAAGTTTCTGCTCATGTTCAGATGGAGCCTCCTGTGTTTCAGTCTGTGCCCGTTGCCCCTCACCCTGGCATTGGGCACCACTGAACAGAGTCTGGTCCATCCTCTGACATCCACCCTGAGATATTGATCCCATTGATCAGATCCTTCTCAGCTTCTCTTCTCCAGCTGAACAGCCCCAGCTCTCTCAGTCTCCTCATCACAAAGATGTTCCAGACCCCTCAGCATCTTTGTGTCCCTCTGCTGGACTCTCTCCAGTAATTCCTTGTCCTTCTTCAACTGGGGAGCCCAGAGCTGGACACACAACTGCAGATGCTGCAGCCAGAAGGTGCTGCCCACAACCCCCCCAAATTCACCTCCCAGCCGCCCAGGGTGTTCACAGTCCTAGTCCCGGCTTATCTGGGGCTGCCGGCTCCAGATGGCTCTGTCAGCTGAGGCAGAGCCGGCGCCCAGGGGCCCGGCCCAAAGATGGGCTGTGATAAGTGAAAGAGCGCGGACAACGGCTCACACTCCAAATGAATAAAAATAACATTAAAAAACTGAAATACAATAGAATATAAAAATAATAAAATGATATAGAATGAAATAGAAAATAATAAAAATTAAAAGAACAGAATAGAAAATGTAAGATGAAGCAATCAAATAAAAATATGATTAAAATTAAAATATAAATAAAATGAAAATTAAAATGAAAATATAATAGAAAAAAAATGAAACAATCAAATAAAAATATGAATAAGATGCAAATAAAAATCTAAATAAAATGAAAATAAAATAATATACAGTAAAATATAAATAAATATACAATAAAATAATTTATAATAATATAAAAATAACAAAATAGAATCATAGAACGTCCTGAGTTGGAAGGGACCCACAAGTACCATCGGGTCCAACTCCGATGTTTCCAATCAAACGCAGACAATGGCTGGGGTGTGCACGGATGCGGAAAGCCCGCGCAATGCCGCCCGTGTCTCGGGGGCGCAGCCCCGGGCACCTTCCCCTCCGCGGGGGCGCAGGGACCCGGGGGTGCCCCTGGGCGCCTGCCCCCGCGCCGCGTCCCCCTCTCCGCGTGTGCGCAGCCCCGCGCACCGCCCCGCGCATCCTGCGCGCTCACTCACCCGCCCCGCGCTCCGCCGCCAGCAGCGCCAAGCACAGCGCCGGGAGAGCCCCGCGCATCCTGCGCGCCTCTTTGGAGGAGGAGGAGAAGGAGGAGGAAGAAGGAGTCGCCAGCCGGCCCCTCCCGCCCGGCCCCATCGGCACCTCCCAGTGTCCCCCCCGCCCCGCTTCTTTCCCGCCAAGGCGAGCTGACGTCACGTCGCCGAGACCTCCGAAATTACCGTGCGGTTTCACCACCCCGCCCCAGTATCCCCCAGCTGTTGTGCATTTGCACAAACCTGTCCTCATGTTCCCCAGTTCCTTGTGCATTTGCACAAGCATGTCCTGATTCTCCCCAGTTCCTTGTGCACTTGCAAAAGTCTCTCTTGATGTTCCCCAGTTTCTCGTGCATTTGCACAAGCTTGTCCCCATCTTCCCCGGTTCCTTGCACACTTGCAAAAACTTGTCCTGATGTTCCCTAGTTACTTGTGCATTTGCACAAGCACGTCGCAGTGTCCCCCAGCTTCTTGCACACTTGCAAACGTCTGTCCTGATGTTCCCTAGTTACTTGTGTATTTGCACAAGCAGTCCCAATCTTCCCCAGTTCCTTGTTTACTTGCAAAAGTCCATCCTGGTGTTCCCCAGTTTCTTGCACACTTGCACAAGGCACTCCCAGTGTTCCCCAGTTTCTTGTGCATTCGCACAAGCCCCTCCCAATGTTCCCCAGTTTCTTGCATACTTGGAAAAGTCCACCCTGATATTCCCCAGTTTCTTGCACACTTGCACAAGCCCCTCCTGATGTTCCCCAGTTTCTTGCATGCTTGCAAAAGTCCATCTCAGTGTTCCCCAGTTTCTTGCACACTTGCACAAGCCCCTGGTGATGTTCTCCAGTTCCTTATGCATTTGCACAAGCCCCTCCAAATGTTCCCCGGTTCCTTGTACACTTGCACAAGCCCCTCCCAATGTTCCCCAGTTTCTTGCATACTTTCACAAGCCCCTCCAGATGTTCCCCAGTTTTTTGCACACCTGCACAAGCCCCTGCTGATGTTCTCCAGTTCCTTTTGCACTTGCACAAGCCCATCCGATGTCCCCTTGTGCAATGCCCAAGCGATGTGCACCCACCGCAGGGCGGAGCACCAGGTGGCAGTCAGGACACGATGTGCAGGGAGCCACAAATTAATTCAGTTATTTTTTTTCCTCTCCTCCCCAGGAAATGAAACCTTTATGAAATGAGAACCCAACCGCTGCTGGTTGCAGCTGCGCTTGTTTGTGCACAGACATGTCCTATCTGCTTTTTTCCCTCTTTCCAGCCCTGCAGCCTTCGTCCCCTGGAAATCATAAACTCTCTAGAAAATAAACCCTCAGGAAAGGCCACGGCGGGCTGTTATAATGAAGCCCAAATATCATCTAAGGTTTTGTCGTTGCTTTTGCAAAATCATGCAGGAAGCTCCCAAAAGTTTGTAGGATGGAAGTGCGTTTCAGGGATTTTATGCATTTCCTGTTGTTCTTTGAAATTTTCCTGAGTTTCTTTACGGCCCTGCGAACTAAACCTGGATTCTGTTCCTTAATAGGAGCAGAATTTCTCCCTCGTTCCACTGAGTTGCAGAGCAGGGAGTTTTTGAAACATGAAAGCTCAGTTTCCATGGTTCTCTGTGCCCATTGCGCCTCATCCTATCATTGGGCATCACTGAAAATATCTCATCGGCTTTTGGTGCCGCAGCTTCTCCAGGCACATCTAGTCCTGCAAGTGCACTGCAGGTGACATTATTGCACAGCACATTGCCACCGCCAAAGGAAAAATAAAACCCTTTAATAATAACCAAGCTCCGCGAGCTCAAAGCTGTTATTTGAACCTTAATCATTCCTTCCATCTGGGGATTTGAAGGTCCTTTGTACGGGTGAACCGAGGCTTGTAGCCAAGGAAACAGAAGGTACCTGCTGTTGTGATTTAGCCACGCTCTCCCACCCAGGATTAATTTTCACCCTTTTAGTTCAGGAATAAAAAATAACAACAGCAAAACGCAGGGATTTGTTGGTATGCCAAAAAGTTGCTGTGGCTTTCATGGGGCTGGCTTTCGGTGAGACTCCTGTGTAATCATTGCAATTAGGAAATCAAGTGGTTTATAGGTGATGCAGGAGATGCTACTCGCATTGCACCGCTGCAGAAACTGGAGTGCAGGATGTTGAAGTGTCAGGAGGAGGAGCAAGATCTTGGGATTTGTTCTTTGACATCCTAAATCATTTATCCCCTTTGAAAACAAACGTGGGCATCATTAACGAAATAGCGTGCAAAATCATTCTTAATTGTGACCGACAATTGGGGACGATCGATTTTTGGTGTAGAGCATGATTGCTCGCCATCACATCCCAGAAATCTGAATAGCCGTGTCATGACCATCGTGGGTCAGGCGTGGAAAGAAATCTCTTATTCACAGAACTCAGGAAGATTCACTCCGTTGGAAAGATGGAAATGTACCCATAATCCCTAACCTGGATGGCTGAAGAATTCATTTTCTCTACATATACCTGTTTCTTTTATCTGCAAAATGAAGATAGTGATATTTTTATTACTTTTAAACCAGGGGGTGTTTGGGGGATGAAAATGAAGCTGTGTGTTAAATGCCATGCAGTATATATATATGCAGCACAGCATAAAGTAATGGAGGGGTGTTTTAGAACATGCAGCCTCATAGACAGGGCTGGAGAAGCTTTTGGTGTAGAAGAAACACAACAGCCTCCAGTGCTGTCCATTGGGAAAGGCTGACACCATGTGTTGTCCTAGGATGCTGTTAATAATAAAACTCTGATTTGTTCTATTTGCTAGTGCAGACATACCTTTAAAGCTGAGGCAGCCGATAAGCTTAGGAAACACCCCTTTGCATGATTAAGACATGCTCAGATATGCTTAAAGTAGGAAATAGCATCCGGTCAAGGCTGTACTGAGTTGGAAGTGCCTTCGTAATTTGAAGAGGTTGTGAGGGGTGCAAAAGGACCTAATTCAGAAGTTGCTTGTGAGATCTGCTCTGTAAAAGTGACCACAGTACAATTAGACTTAACCATGTTGTGGGACCACATGCGTTCAACACGTGAATATTTAATCACAAAAAAGAGAAAAGAGGAAGAAAGAAAAGCACCAAAAAGAGCAGCACAGAGGAGCAAGAAGCCTGAAAGCAGCCTGCAAGCTGTTACAGAGGCTGTGTGAGAAACCGCGGTAAAATATTTGCTTTGGCTGGGAAAGAAAACAAAGAGGTCTAAGAAAAATCCCTGCAGGGCATGAAGGGCAAGTGCAGGGAGGCTCTGGCAGGGAAGAGCTCAGCGGTGAGCGAACAGAGAACGGCAACTCCCATAAAACGTGGAGGTCAGATTCAAGTAGGAAAGAGGGCTAAAAGGTGAAGTGAAGATCCCTTTGCGACAGAGACTTGAACAGGTAGTAGAAATTTCTGTAAATGCATGGTGTCAAGGTTTTGATTGCGGGGTGACAATAAAACCGTGGCAGATGTATTGTTAACCCCCTCACCCCGCTTCCCACTAATTACAGGCAATCGGGAGGGAAAGAAAGACAGAGAGAAGAGAGCTGGGAAAATTAAAAATGTTTTACTAATGCTGCTGATAAAATAGAGAAAATAATACAAAATATGCAAAACCAATCTTGAAAATCCCAGCAACTGCTCTGGCACCTGAAGTCCTGGACTGGACTCTGTAGCCAATGGAACTGGATTCAGTCTGTCACTGGCCTCAGCTCACAGGGACGACTTGCAGGGTCCTCTCCTAATGTTGCCATGAGGAAAAGGGACGAGATCCTCGTGATCTCCCACTTTTATATGAATTATCCCGTGAATGGGATGTTATACTCCGTTGGTCAGTTTCTGGTCACCTGTTTCTCGTTGCCCCTCTCACGAGATGTGCATCCATCCTTATCAATAACCTCACATTCCATTGCTGTGTTTACCAAAACATGTATCTGGTTTCCAGGAAAATGCAGCTAATACGGAAGCTTTAGCTGACAGGCAAATTCACTAAAAGAGAAACTTGTTTTTAATAAAACCGAGACACACGGGAAGCAGGAATCCATGAGGGAAATCCTTGATGAGGAGTAGGAAGGCACTTAGGGGGGGTATGGCTGTAGCTCAGTGCACTCCACTGTCCCTGGCAAGGTACTAAAGACTATATAAAGATAAAATTTCTGAGCACTGACAATTTCTGGGCATTGCTGACATAGGATGCTGTGCAGGTAGAAAGTACCACCAGGCCCAAAAAAGGTTAGACAAATTCACAGACAGCAAGTCCTTAAATGGGTAGTCAAATGATGGGCAAGGATGTCCCTGCCACATCCCTAATTTTGCAGTTATGAATGCTGAGGCAAAACGAGAGGACTTGCCCACAGAAAGTGCACAAATTAACAGGTTCTACCTGAAAAGAGAAGGCAAAGAGAAGCCAAGATAAGGCATGGAAAGGGGTTGCAAAGAAAGAGGAAAAACAGCATCCAGAGCCAGGCAAGGGAGGGTTCTTGGTGTCTGGAGCCAGACCAGTGGCAATACTGAAGGGAGTGAAGCATCTCCTGTGTGAGGAAAAGCTGAGGGAGCTGGGGCTCTGGAGCTGGAGAAGAGGAGACTGAGGGGTGACTCATTCATGGGGATCACTATGGAAAGGGTGAGTGTCAGGAGGATGGAGCCAGGCTCTTCTCACTGACAACCAATGGTAGGACAAGGGGCAATGGGTACACACTGGAACACAGGAGGTTCCACTTAAATAGAAGAAACTTCTTCTCAGTGAGGGTGGCAGACACTGGACCAGGCTGCCCAGGGGGGTTGTGGAGTCTCCTTCTCTGCAGACATTCCAACCCGCCTGGACACCTTCCTGTGTAACCTCATCTGGGTGTTCCTGCTCCATGGGGGGATTGCACTGGATGAGCTTTCCAGGTCCCTTCCAACACCTGACATTCTGGGGTTCTGTGAATATCCTGCTGACTGCGGTTTTTAATTCCAAGCACTGAATCTCTAAACCATTTTTCCGCACAGTTACGAGCTGTGACCCCAAATGTGCAGCCCCTGGAAGAGCTCTTGGCCTGGTCTGCTTGGAGGTAATGACCATGCAAAGGTGGCAGCGAGAACTTTGGGTGCTGAGATTTTTCTCATGAAGAAATCTCTGGGAGACACCCCTCTGGGATTGCTCACGTGTCCCCCAACCTCTACAAGCTGGGTGCCCATTGATGCAAACCTCCATGGGCTTTGGCTTTCGTTGGGTGGCTGAAATCCTTCCCACACTCAGTTCATTAACTATTAAATTAATTCATTTGCTCTCTGGAGCGTCTTTCACCAGATGGCTTTGCTTTACAGAATTGTTACCCCAATAAGTCCCTGTTTTGCCAACTGTGACACCTGAGCATTGACAGACTAATCATTCACAAGACCTAAGCTATTGCTTCATGCTTTTGTAGGTGCAGAAATGAGCCCAGGGCAGGCAGCACAGAAAGCTCTAACCACAGCTCAGTTGGCCTCAAGGTCTATAAATCTGCCTTTGGAGAGAGATCTGGAGCAAATGCATTCAGGTTTAAATGCATATGTAACGAGAGCAACTTCTCCTACACTTTAAGACTGCATTCTGCACCTCACTATGCTGAGAGGTGTAAATCAGGAGAAACTTTGTGGAAATTGTTGCACCAACTTCCAACATCATGGAGAACAAAACACATCCATGGCTGAGCATGGGAAGACTCAACAAAAGGAAACGGTGCTGATCTCCCAGCCTTCCTCTTCTTGATAGCCTGTGGCCAAATGTTCCCAGGGTCTAAACCTGATGGGCACCAGAAACTTGAAGGTGACTTTCCCATCTCTTCTAGCCAAGAAGCACACTGGAAAATCATCCCCAGGTTTGTGAGGCAGAGATTGCTTTCTCCTCAGCTCTGGCAATGTCTCAGAAGTCCAGGAGGCTGGGCTGTAAGACACCAGGGATGGACTCATCTCCTCTAACACAGGGTTGCACAACCTATATATCTGCCGCTGAGCTGACGGCCAAGCTCTGCCTGTGGGCATTGCAGAACATGGAAGGTGCATTTGCACCATTACATCAGACACACATTTTGAGGTCCCCTGAGGCACCCAAAAACCACCTTTCTTTGTCTTTTGTCCCTCTGTACCTGATGACACCACCGTGCTCAAGCACAGATGATTGTCTGACCACCCAGTTTGTTGAGAACAGCCTTGCAGGTCCTTTCCAGGAAGATGGTATTGGGACCATCCAAGCCTTACAGTCTTTACACCTAGTCCTTGAAATACGAGTTCCAGAATGAGGGAAAATGAAAAAGAAGATTTAAAATGCCATGTTGTTGGGATAGTTCTAGTACTGATTTCCATAAATATATGTGGCTTAAAATGTCTAATATACAGTGCAGGTGCTTAGTACTGAAAATATTTGGGAGCAAAAGTTAACAAAAAACTCAAACAAACATATTTTCCTTTTTTCTTTTTTACTCATAACTATTAGATTTTTGTTTTACTTTATCTTTTTTTTTCCTACCAATGCCTATTGCAGATCTTTTTCATGTTCTTAATCAAAATAGACAGACCTGTCCAAATCTTCCTTTCTAACAGCAGAAGTGATGTAATTAATATTAATGGCAGCTCATTAACCCTGTTTCTGAACTTCCATAAAAACCCTAACTTCCCATTTAGTGCAGTTCTTTTAAACCTAATTCTTGCTGATGGTTATTTTTCATTTTATGATGACGTATTTTTCACATTTCTAAGGAATGACTAAGAAACCTTTGAAGAAAGATAGAAGCAGTGCGCCCCCACCAGCAAGTCGTGGGCATTTAAGGAAAAATCCCTGCCGGGATTTATTTGGTAAATGAAACAACTGGCTAGTTAATTAATAACACTCAGATACACATGACTACCCTTATCGAAACCTAAAGCGTGTTGCTGAAGAAGGGAGAATTAATACCGAGAGCTAGAAATCATTGCACGTCCCTCAAACGACTGGTTGACATGATATTAAAATTTACTTTTTTTAAAAATTTACTTTTTTTTAAAAAAAAAAGAATTTTTCAAGTTACAAAAGTAAAGTCAAGCTTAAGCGTGACACCCTTCCACAATTTAGCCATAGAGCTGCTCTTGGTACAAACTTGGGTCTTATGCTCTCCCTGCAGGTTCCAGATGCAGCCTAAAAGCTGTGAGACACCAGAGAGAATTCGCACCAATTGAGGTGAAGCCAATCCATGCTGGAGGCTGAGTTTAGTAGTATGGACATGTTCAGACTCTGCTTTTCAGCCTGGAGATAAAGCTGGTGCAGGTTAGCTCCCTAGTAGAGATACGCCCATCAAGTAGTAACTACTTCTGTGCTCAAATAACAGTTAAATTGAGTAACAACAACTGGGGCTGCTCATGCTCAACCACAAGACATGAGGAAAGGCTGAGAGAACTAGGCTTGTTCAGCCTTGAGAAGCTTAGGAGGGACCTGAGCACCATGTTCCAGTATTTCAAGGGTAGCTACAGGGAAGATGAAAACTCCTTTTCTACAAGGAGTCACATGGGAGAGATGACGGGCAATGAGTACAGGTTACTCCTGGGGAGATTCCGATTAGACACAGGAGGGAAATTTTTTATCATGAGAACAATCAGCCGTTTGAATAATCTCCCCAGGAAAGCGGTTGATTCTTCACCTTCAAAGATTCATCTGGACAGGGTGCTGGACCATCTTGTCTAGACTGTGCTTTTTCCAATAAAGGTTGGATTAGATAATTCTTGTGGTCCCTTCCAACGTCATATTCTATGATTTAAGGCTACCTGAACCACACGACTTCAAGATAGTTTCAGTTTTATGATTTTTTTCTATACCGTGGCCACCAGAAGTTGTGAATGAGGGGCATGTCTTCAAAAGGTAACTGTGGACATCTGATGGGTAAATCCCATCAGAACCCACTATGTCCCATTTTCCATTACACAGCATCAGCTTCCAAACGAGCCCGACAGAACGACCATCCAGGCAGCCTCTAGAGCCCTTTTTATCATGCTGGAGATTAACCACCACTAAGCCTCAGCCAATACGCACAGGTTATATGGCACAGAAATCTTGACAGAGCTGCTGCGGATGATGTTGCACAAATGGAGGTGGCCCAAAGCGGTTTGTGTGCAGCTCGGCACATTTCCCAAAGCGATGCTGCAATAGTTTGAAAGCAATACCTCGGTTCTTCATAGGAGGATGGTAACAGAGAGGACTCATTGGGCCTCCCCGATGCTCCCCAAAGCTGTGGAGATTGTCTGATTGGCCACCAGAAGGCTGTGGAGATAAGCATCCTTCACCACCCTCCAGAGGCAGCATAAAGCCAAGCTCTGCTTCTTCGTCTTGATGCATCGGGGTGGCTGACACTGACCCAAGGACTTTTCCAACCTAGAGCCTCCTCTTAACTGGTAATGACCAAAACCTTCTCTCTTAAAAAGTTCTGTCCTTCTTAAATGTGCTGGAGACTTCATATTTTCCATGTATTCCACTGTTACAGCCTTAGCTATGCAGTGACTCTGGTTTACCAAGAGTCAGTTCTAGAAATCTGAAATATCGATAAGGGAGAAGAGTTTTTGTTGGCTGTGGGAAGAGAGCTGAGAACAAATGCAAATGGTCAGAAGTTTATCCTGGAAGTCCTGTATCCTGAAGCAGAAGAAAATCAACAGCCCATAAGCAAGAATAGGGCGAAGCTGGATTTTAAGCTGTGAAGGAGCTTTATCTTATTTTTTTTTAAGAAAAGCTCAAGAACACACATTGGATTATTTTGTGTAAATATAGCAAAAAATGCCTTATTTTTCTTTCTGAACTAGCAGCTTTAACTTCCCTAAGGCAAATCCAATTTATTGCAATGCATTGCAAATATCAAGCAACTTAGGATAAATAACTGGTTAATTAATACAGTAATTAAAAGGGGATTTAAAATCATATTTTTCTGCACAGGAGTTTCATCTTGTGCCATGATCAGGGGACCCTTAGGACAATAGACATTATTATAAAGAAAATGTGTAATGCCTCTTCTAGACTGTGCTTGGTCTTGAAGAACATTTCTGTACGTCACTTCTCAACCCACTATTATTTTGGAGGATCAACCCTCTTGCTAATGTCTTGGTCTTCTTCCTCTGTAGTGACGGGAGTTCCCATTCCACCTTCTGCCATGAAAACCCTTCCCTTGCTCTTTGCTCTCCTCTTGGTGGTATTTCATGGAGCTGCAGGTAAGATGTAAATGGAGATGAGGGGTTATGTGAAATGAGATACTGGTGTCTTATAAAGATGTCCTGTCCCCTTGGGAAGTGGCCAAGCTGCCTCCCGCCAAGATTCTTCACACTCATCATCAGAACTTGTTGGCAGAATACAGTTGATACAGGAAATTTGCAGGCAAACACTCCAACCATCAGTTCAGTGTCTTTGCTACTCCTCTGAAAATCCAGTTTGCTTTGAAAGCACTTGAGGAAACCCCAAAATTGCCATTCGGCACCATCATTTTCCCCGTTAAATCTTGCGGACTCTTGAATCACTTTGTCTCTGGGTCACCCTACAAGAAACCACTCATTATCAAATATTCTTAAGCCATGCACAAAAGAAAGGAATCCGGCCCCATGCTCTCCAAATATCCTTTGCTTCAGGACTGTCTAGTTGGGATGGGGAGGCAGAAGATTGTGAGTTAAGATTGAAATGCGACTGGTAGCTTCTACTTGATGGAGAAACCTGTGCAACCATAAGTGGTGGTGAAAGGCTGTGTCTAATGAGGGGATGCAAAGGGGTCTGGAAACCCACCTTGTTGTGTAGAAAAAGTGACCATGCTTAAATACTATCCATGAGAATGGTACAATTACGAACAAGTACCGCTGGAGATTTGGGTTCATGTCTGTAGGAACAGCTTGGAAAATGCCCTTTGAGGGTGTAATGATGGGGGAAGACTGTGATGAATTGTAGAATGGCAGGACCATGGGAGAGGTAACATATGTGCTTGCTTGATCTTATTCTTACCTCAGTCTCTACTTATGGTGGTTCTCATAGAAAGGACACTGGGCAAAGTGTTCCCTTGGTCTGGACCAGAAAGCTTGTTTCATTACTGCAACCTTTCAGTACTTAAAAGGGACCTATAAGAAAGATGGGGACAGACTTTCAGCAGGGCCTGTTGCGATAGGACAAGAGGTGATGGTTTTAAACTAAAGGAGGGAGATTCAGGCCAGACATGAAGAAGAAATTTTGTACCCTGAGGGTGGTGAGAGCCTGTCCCAGGTTGGCCAGAGAGGTGGTGGATGAACCATCCGTGGAGACATCCCAGGCCAGGCTGGACGGGGCTCTGAGCAACCTGAGCTGGTGAAGACGTCCCTGCTCATGGCAGGGGTGGCACTGGGGGACCCTTCCAACCCAAACTATTCTATGATTCTATGTTCTTATTTAATATACAAATATGGACAGTGGGTGTTTGGGCTGTTTTCAGTAGGGCTTATATTCTGGGTATAATAAAGCAAGAAGTTTATCTGCACAAAAGTTTGTGAGAGCTGAGTCTGCTCACAATACCCTCTGCCATGTCCCACAGACAATTTGGGATCAGAAGAGTTTTACTCAGCCTTTCCAGCACTCCATTATTTCTACCTGGGATTTTCTGGGTCCTGCTGTGTGTGCATCTAATGCCCCAGGGATGTGCTGGATCCACCGTACATCTGGAATATCTGTGGTCTCGTTGCTGGAACAAGCTTTCCACTTTCTAGATATGCTGGATTTAGTGCTATTGCACAGATGAACTGTGAAACTGGAATTAATCGGTTCACGAACAATCAGGTGCATCCAGAATGCGTCAGCCTGCCAGGCTACATCTTTATTGATCAAACAGGGCCAGGCAACATGCTGACTAATTAGTAGTCTGCTCCCTCACTACAGGAAAGGCCTTGAGGTGCTGGAGCGAGTTGAGAGAAGGGAACGGAGCTGGTGAGGGGCCGGAGCACAAGTGTGATGGGAGCGGCTGAGGGACCTGGGGGGTTCAGCTGGAGAACAGGAGCTGAGGGGAGACCTTCTGATCTCTGAACTGCCTGAAAGGAGCTTGGAGCCAGGGGGGTCGGGCTCTGCTCCCCAGGAACAAGCACCAAGAGCAGAGGAAACGGCCTCAAGTTGCGCCAGGGGAGGTTGAGGTTGGATGTGGGGAACAATTTCTTCCCCAAAGGGCTGTGGGGCATTGGAACAGGCTGCCCAGGGCAGTGGTGGAGTAACCATCCCTGGAGGGTTGATCAGACGGAGACGAGGTTCTCAGGGACATGGTGTAGTGCCAGTCTTAACAATTGGACTCAATGATCTTAAGAGTGTCTTCAACCAAAATGGTTCTATGATTCTATGATTCAATGATTCTATGATTCCATGGTTCTATGACTTCGAACCCTGACAACTAGTGCTTTCACAGATAAAACCCAGACACTGTTACTGAAATAGCATAGACTGATGACCATCCAAAAAGGCAGTTTGAACATGGATATCCTATTTTAATATTTTAATGAGGAATAAATGTTATCCCTGTTGCTAAGGGCAATGCCATGCTGCTTGGCCTCAGACCCAGAGGGCAATGCCTGGCATGGGGTATTAACCAATGTGGAGGTGTCATTCTGCATGCTTTGTGGAATTTTTCCATGTATAGTGGCCATAAATACAGACTGCTAGATACCAGGACCTGCTTTGAGACCTGGGTGGAATGTATAGGGAGGGAAATCGCCAAATCTATTGAAATTTGGCTGCACAGAAAGCTTCATCTTTCTGCCCTTAGAAGTGGCAGCCTCCCAGCTGAGCTGGTGCATCTCTCCTTAACTATGACCTACAAGATTTTAAGGGCTAGTAAGTGTCCACATTAGTGTTTTTTATCAGATCTCTGCTGTCCATCCCTGAAATCTGAATTCCAAAAGGAGTCCTGGTCTTGCAGACACAATTCTTACATCTGCAGAAGAGATTAGAGAATTTTCTTGGTTGTTCTGCCCATAAACCACCTCCTCTGAGGGTTACATTAGAACCGTCATGACGTTGGGCACCAGTGTGGCATGGTGTCAGCACACAGGAATTTAGCAAAATGCCAGTAATAGCTGTTGCTGTTTCCTGCTTTTTTAATACTTTTTTTCTTTATGGCACAGGCTTTGCAATACCTCCAGGACCTTATATGCCATGCGGATATCGTGGGACTTTCTGTGTCCGTGGGATATGCCCTCGTGGCAACATTTATCTGGGTCCGTGCCGTTTGGGGCATTCATGCTGTAAATGGTAAGTTTAGGATTTAACCAGGGCAAAGATGACTTTCCAAATTTTCGGTATATGCCTTGTTTAGTGGGATTTTCCCCATCAACATAGGCTTGAAAACCCTTAAATATTTTTATTTCCTTTGTGTAGGTTGTAGTGTGGCTGATTGCACACGATCTCCAGGGATCTGGGGATGATCGCTTCTCACACCATTGTATTTGGGGGACCGTTATACCAGTCATCGAGGATTTGCCATTCTTCTTTCAATAAATGTGAGAGCTGGGGAGGTTGTGTGGCTTCTGTGTGTGGTGGTGTCGTTCTTTTCTCTAGAAGTGTTATTTGCCTTTAGAAATTTGAGCAAGGATTCTGAAATCAGGTCAAACTTACCAGGAGTAAGTAGTTTATCAAAATATTTTCCCCTCTTGGGCTGCTGATCGAATGATTGTGGGGGTATTCTCCACCTGTTGGGAATCTCATGCTGTGACCAAAGCTGGGGTTGGTTGCTGTTTCCATAGGGAGCACAAAAGTCTTCTCCAGGTGATTTTTGGAGAAGACTTTTGTTAGGACAGGGAACTGCTGGAGAGAGTCCAGCATAAGGCAACCAAGATGATTAAGGGAGTGGAGCACCTCCCTTATGAAGAAAGAGTGAGGGAGCTGGGTCTCTTTAGTTTGGAGAAAAGGAGACTGAGGGGTGACCTTATTAATGTTTACAAATATACGAATGGTGAGTGTCACAAGGATGGAGCCAGGCTCTTCTCTGTGACAAACAATGGTAGGACAAGCGGTAATGGGTTTAAGCTGGAACATAAGAGGTTCCACTTAAACTTGAGAAGAAAATTCTTCTCAGTGAGGGTAACAGAACACTGGACCAGGCTGCCCAGAGAGGTTGTGGAGTCGCCTCTGCAGACATTCAAACCCACCTGGACACCTTCCTGTGTAACCTCATCTGGGTGTTCCTGCTCCGGCGGGGGATTGGACTCGATGAGCTTTCCAGGTCCCTTCCAATCCCTAGTATTCTATGATTCTATGATTCTATGACGTTTCATAGCACTTCTGCTCTGAAAACTTTCCCACCTCCTAGTCCAGACCTTTCAAACATGGGAACAGCCTCTTGTTTTGTTATAGAAACTAAGGAGGAGACACTGAGGAGAATAAAATGGGGCAGGTGACCCCACTTTAAGATTTGAATGTCATTTTTACTTTCTGTTGTTTTGGCTGATGTAAATTTGGAGTAAATCTGCAAAATTTGTACCAGCTTCAGCAGCAGACCAGGAGATTGGAGTTAGACCTACAACATTGCTTGAGACAACTAGACAACATGCATGGAAGTCTAATACCCCTGATACTTCAATCACTCATCATACAAGAGGTTTCTGCTGTTCTGCCCTGAACCCTAATAGAAAACTCAGAAGGTGCAGGTTGCTCAGTGAGCTGCTCTTGCATGGTCAGGAGCATCCTTGTGCAGACAAACCTGCCTTCAGACAAGCACTCAGTGGCTGTAAATAGCTTTCTGCCCTGAGACTAGTTGGCAGCTCATGTGTGTGCAGCCAAACAGCCTCCAAATCCAGGCGACCTCAGGGACTGAGCCCAGGCCAACCAGCACTGAGCCAGAGTAACCCTGGGGCTTAATACAGGCCAGGGACCTTTCATAGGATCGTAGAACCAATCACAGAATATTTTGGGTTGAAGGGACCTCCAAAGCTCCCCCAGTGCCACCCCTGCCATGAGCAGGGACATCTTCACCAGCTCAGGTTGCTCATAGCCCCGTCCAGCCTGGCCTGGGATGTCTCCAGGGATGGTTCATCCACCACTTCTCTGGCCAACCTGGGACAGGCTCTCACCACCCTCAGTGCAAACAATTTCTTCCTCATATCTAGCCTGAATCTTCCCTCTTTTAACTTTAAAACCATCACCCCTTGTCCTATTGCTAAAAAGTCTGTCCCCATCTTTCTTAGAAGCCACTTTTAAGTTCTGAAGGCCCACAATAATGTCTCCCCAGAGCCTTCTGAGCACCTTTCTGAACCATCACTCTGAACGCAGCCACTCTTTCCCACAAGCAGAGGGAATTTAAAAGCAAACACAGCCAGGCTGGGCCAGCTGCTCTTAGGGCACGTCTTTAGGGTGAAGGGATATATTTGTATCTCTGAAATACAGTGGGAACTGACCTCAGCTCTCCCATGGTCTGTGTGAAGATTCTCAGCAAAGGCAGGAACAGTAACTGTTGACTTTTTGAGGGAAACAACCAATTCAAGTATCTACATGCAAAAGGCTTTGCTTCTCTGTCTCCTTTTCTACTGTTGGTTGTTCCAGTTCATTTCTAAGAAATGATGCATCTTTTGGTCCAAGAGTCCTGGCACTTTAATGCAAACAACCAATTCGAGTCCCTACATGCGAAGGGCTGACTCGTAGCCCTGAGCTTTCCATTTCTGTCAGAGCATCTGGCCTCGTTCACAGCAGATGTTTCTGCAAATGACTCCGCCGCCAGTGAAACCACAGCCTTGTGAAGGGCAGGAAACTGGACCAACGGCCGCCTCGCAGGGATTCCCCTGGACGGAGACCTGAGGAAGTGGCCAAGTGGAACGAAACCAGCAATTTACAGTTTATGTCCTAAGAAGTTTTGCATAATCCAGGGTAGGTGAGTGCTTCTTTCACAAACTGGAACAGCGCAAGATGTTTTTGCTCAAGGACCAGGGGCTTTGCAGAAAGAATTCAGCCCTGGGCTGAGAAATCTGGGTTGTTCAGACTGGAGAAGAGGAGGCTTCAGGGAGATATTATTGTGTTTTTTAAACTACTTATCATGTAGTTTTAAACTAAAGAATGGATATTCAGGCTAGACAAGAGGAAGAAATTGTTTGTGCTGAGGGTGGTGAGAGCCTGTCCCAGGTTGGGCAGAGAGGTGGTGGCTGAACCATCCCTGGAGACATCCCAGGCCAGGCTGGACGGGGCTCTGGGCAACCTGAGCTGGTGAAGATGTCCCTGCTCATGGCAGGGGTGGCACAGAGTTTTGTTAAGGTGGCAACTAATTACATCCCTGTGCTGTTGCTTTTCAGCATATGCACTAGCTTACTTTTGGGGTGGTGGAGGGAACGAGGAGCTGTCCTGAGCCCCCTGCTCCTGACCACCATGGCAGAGTCATGTTGGCTGCCAAGAGACTCCCCCAGCGCAGACCTGCAAATACTTTGTGCAATTTCCCTCTCTGGGGAGATAAACTGAGGCAGGAAAGACAATAAAATATGATAATGTATTGGGATAGAAAGTATATTCATGTAACCACTCAGCAAATACGGTGGTAAAATACTGGTGTGTGTTGGGCAGAGAGGTGGTGGATGAACCATCCCTGAAGACATCCCAGGCCAGGCTGCTCTGAGCAACCTGAGCTGGTGAAGATGTCCCTGCTCATGGCAGGGGTGGCACTGGGGGTGCTAGGAAGGTCCGTTCAACCCAAACCCTTCTCTGATTCTATGTGTACGCACATATATATATATATATATGCTTGATGAACCTGCAACAATGCTGAAAGTGTATACAAAGCTGGCACCCATCAATACACTGAGAACCAATAAAGGGTTACATACAGCAGACTTTTGACACAACAAACCCTTAACACAACAAAGTCACAATTAGAGCTTGTCATTCACAAGATTGCCAGTTGTAGGAGATGTCATCCCATGTGGCGTCCTCCCAGTTATTTTCAAGCGAAGCATAGAAAGCACGCTTCAGGGAGGAGAACAGAGCTCCTTTGTGTTGTGAAAGCAGATCGTTTGCCAAGGTTTAACGAACAAGGATGTGGCGTGTCCCAAGACTTGTCCAGGAAACCACTGCACCCAACACCCCTTATGCAAGCAGAGATGACGCAAGACTGGAGACCTAGGAATCCTTCTCAGGGGTGGCAGAAGAAGAAAGCGATGTCTCTTTTTCTCTGGAAAAGGGAGAAGAAGGAAAAGGAGATTTTGTGCTGGATGTTTTGAGGTGTCAGCCATCCCAAGGGACACTTTGCCACACGGAGACATCACTTGTCTGGGACCAAACTGCTGCTGCTGCCAGGAGCCAAGAGGCTGTGGGAGGATCCTACTCTGGGCTGCTGAGTGTTGTCCCACTGGTGACTGGCCACATCTCTGCCTGAACGGGCTGTTCCTTCTCCTCGTCCCCAGCCCTGTGCAAGTGCTATGCAGGTGGGGACCCTCCTGTTCATCTCTGCCTCCTTTCTCTCCTCCCCAGAGTGAGAAACTACCAGTGGCTCCCAGCCATGCGGATCCTGCCTCTGCTCTGCGCTCTCCTCCTGGTGATGCTCCAGGGAGCAGCAGGTAAGACACGTGTGGGAGAACATGGAGGATTTGTCCTTTGTCAATATTTTGTAGGGGAAAGTGGAAGATTTGCCAAATGAGATCATGAGTCCTGTGTGACTTTTCCCAGTTGCTGTGGCATCCCCTGGGGATCTTTAGACCTCTAGCTCAGGGTAGAAATGAGAAAGAATATTTTTACAATGATGGTGGTAAAGTACTGGTCCAGGTTGCCTGGAGAGGTGGTGGATGCCTCTTCACTGGAGACATCCCAGGCCAGGCTGGACGGGGCTTTGAGCAACCTGAGCTGGTGAAGATGTCCCTGCCCATGGCAGGGGTGGCACTGGATGAGCTGTGAATGTCCCTTCAACCCAAACCATCCTGTGATTCCATGAGAACTTTAAGGAAAGGCTCATGATGCAGGTTCTGTGGCTGGCACCTTGTAGCAAAGCTCTTGCTCTCCAGGAATGAGTCTTTGCCAACTTCTTGGGGGACTGGACTAAATGATCTTTCAAGGTCCCTTCCAATCCCTAACATTCTGTGATTATCCATACCCCCTGGTCTATGTCTTTCCAAGCCAGCAGCACTGGGCACAGCAGCCCTGCTGGAGACAAGGAGGAAGAAGAGGGAGGAAGGCAGATCCTGCCTCCACTCTCAGAGTCCTCCCTTGTGCCAGGAGGGAGCCAGTAGATAAGTTGGAGACCCTGTCCTGGAGACTGCTGTGGGATGGTGCCATCCATGTGCCATAAACATCCTTCTGATTTCTGCTGCAAATGCCTTCCATTTTGGGGCAGGGGACAGATAGGGGTGGGCGAACGCTGGCTGTGTAGAGACCAGGACCATGCTGGAGGTCTCCTCCTTCTGTGCTCTGCAGGGCTGTCCCTCGCTCGAGGATCGCCCCAGGACTGTCAGCGCCGTGGGGGCTTCTGCTCTCCTGGGTCCTGCCCTCCGGGGATCGGCCGTGTTGGCGTTTGCTCTGAGAAGGAGTTCTGCTGTCGGAGGTAGGCTCAGGGCTGTCCAAAGGGCTGGGGTTGCTGCCTGTTGGAGGTGGAGGTGAGGCTGTTGGAGAAAGAGGGGAGAACATGCAGCACAAGGGCACAGGGACACAGAGCCCCCGTGCTGCCCTGGTTGGGACAGGCACCGCCAGACCTTTCCTCCTGCAGCCGATGGTATCCCTGATGGCCTTCTGCGTTCCTGGCACCGATCTCCGAGAAGCCCTCTGAGACCACCCCATGCCCTCTCAGCACAGTCAGGATGATGCTGTGAAGAGGAACCAAGCACCGCTGGGAACAGTGGCAACCCTGGACAGCTGGACAATGTTCCCACGGGAATCCCTTCCCCCCTGTCTGCAATACAAGATGGTAGTTTTCATTCCTGCTGCCGAGGTGTGTTTGTGTGTCCTCAGGGAGAAACATGTCGGTGTGCAATCTTTTCCTCATGTGCAGGGGAGGGTGGAGAAGATGGGGTGAATTCCTGATATGCACGGACCCACAAATGCACACACATAGAACCTTAGAATGTCCTGAGTTGGAAGGGACCCACAAGGATCATTGAATCCAAATCCTGTCCCTGCACAGGGCAACCCCACAGTTCACACCATGAGTCTGGGGATGTTGTCCAGTCTCTTCTTGAACACTGTCAGGCTTGGGACTGTGACACCTCTCTGGGGAGCCTGTTCCAGTGTCCAGCACCCTCTGGGTGAAGAACCTTTTCCTAATGTCCAACCTGACCCTCCCCTGGCACTTCTTCCTGCCATTCCCTGGGGTTCTGTCACTGTCACGAGAGATAAGAGCTCAGCCCTGCCCCTCCTGCTCCCCTTGTGATAAAGCTGTAGCCACCATAATCTCTGCCCTCAGTCTCCTCTTCTCCAGGCTGAACAAACCAAGTGGCTTTAGCTGTTCCTCATACGTTGTCCTCTCCAAACCCTTCATGAAATTTGTCGCCCTCTTCTGGACACTTTCCAGTAGCTTTATATCCGTCTATACTGTGGCTCCTGAAACTGCACGCAGTGCTGCAGGTGAGGCCGCCCCAGTGCACAGAAGAGCGGGACAATCCCCTCCCTGCCCGGCTGGCCATGCTGCCCCACCTTCACCTGCCCTCTTTCCAAGCTGGGCCCAAGCCACAGGAGCATCCCCCTGCACTGTGGGGGGACCCATATGGATGCCAATACCAGTCTACCCTCTCTGCAAGTGTATCCCCACATCCACATCCATGGTCAGGCATGGAGTTTGCTATGAACCCCTAAATTCATTGGGTGCCTGCTGCTTGTCCATTGGGTTCCAAGCTGGGTCAGGAGTCCCTGTGGGGCTGTTCCACAGGACATGTCACTCTGGTGGCCTTGGGTTCATCCCCAGCTGTGGGGCCTGGGTGCGTTGCACCAGGGGGTGTTGTGGAGTCCAGGGGTAGCTGGGCCAGGGGAATCATCCTGTCTCTGAGGAATCAGAGAACAGTTTGGGTTGGAAGGGGCATCCAAAGCTCATCCAGTGCCACCCCTGCCATGAGCAGGGACATCTTCATCCAGATCAGAGCCCTGTCCAGCCTGGCCTAGGATGTCTCCAGGGATGGTTCATCTACCACCTCTCTGGCCAACCTGGGACAGGCTCTCACCACCCTCAGCAGAAACAATTTCTTCCTCATGTCTGTCCTGAATCTCCCTCCTTTAGTTTAAAGCCATGACCCCTTGTCCTATCACAACAGGCCCTGCTAAAAAGTCTGTCCCCATCTTTCTTATCAGCCCCTTTCAAGTACAGAAAGGCCACAATGAGGTCTCCCTGGAGCTTCTCTTGAGGCTGAACACCCCAGCTGTCTCAGTCTGTCCTCATAGGAGTAATCTCTTGCTTCTCTGTTTTTCATGACATGTTCTACCATGACCCACCTTGATCTTTACCTTTCTGAAGCACCACATAATTCCTATAAATGCACAAACTCTGTTGATCAAGTCCACACCTCCAAGGCCTAATGAGTCCTATTCACCTTCATTCGGTATCATCCCTTAGTGTGCAGAGCTTTATACAGAGACTTTCTTCTATTGAACCACATTTGTGGGTTTTGTATCACGAACAACCATTTTAGGAGGAGTAAATTCAGACAGAATTAGGTGAGCTGTGGTCCCACCCAGTCACTTTCCTCTATTCACTGTCTGTTTATCTAAGTAGCCATCAAAACGTAGCCTTATGCTTATTCTTAGCATGTCAAATGCAAATCACCTTGGCGAAGTTGTTCTTTTAATATTAAATGGAGAGAAAAGGAAAGTATTTTGCACGATCTTGCATGCCACACACTATCTTCTTGCCAAGTGAACTGAAAGGAAAGGAAGAGACAAATATTTTATCCTTTTATGGGAATGGTTGCTATTGGTGTCTACACCAGACAGTTTGCTTTGTCCATCCCAGGCAGTTCATGCCAAGCCCGTGTGCCCACTGTGCAGTAGGATGTCACAAGACGTGTTGCATGAAGATAATGGTGAGGATTGCAACAGCCCCCAAGAGGCACCTCAGCCTCTTCCACTGCTATAGAGAGGGACAAGGCGCAACCCCATCATCCCCACACAGATCGGTCATTTTTTGATTGACCAATGGGAGATCTGTCAGCAGGAATAAGCACATGTCCCACCCCCCAGCAGTGGTATAAAACCAGAGTATTTTGGCCCAAAGAGTACTCCTTGGACCCAAGAGCATCTGGACTCAAGCAATTCCTGTTGGGTTTGTTACTGCCTGAACACCAAGACTTTCATCAGGTGGGTAACTGCGGGGTCTCTTTATGGATAGCCACCCACTCTACCTCTCTCTTCAAATCCCATCACCCTAGACGCATCTGAATGACAAACAGCTGGAAGTATCCATGCATGTAACTAAGCCATCAGAGATGCCTAGGAAAGGGAATTAACCTGCTTATGTGTCCAAGAAATGTGGCAATGTGACTTGATGCTTGAGGAGGGACCCAAGATCTTCTGTTCTTGGAGAATGGGGACTTTCCTCAGCCAAGGAAGAAGATGCTTTTCACACAGCAGTACAGAGATTTTCCATCCTTCCAGGTGACTCAAAAGGCTGATTTGTGTTGCTGTTTGTGGCCATCAAGACAGTTCCGTGTCCTCCTGCTCCTCCCCGAGTTGGTGCTGCATGGGGCAGGGGCAGTGAGAGTGGGGCTGGGGGTGTCTTTGCTGAGAAGCCTGAGAATGGTCTTGAGTTGAGCATGGTCACTCCTAAGCCAAGCTGGGAGGACTTTCCTGAGCCCAGGGAAGCAGACGTGGTTGGGAAAGGTGTTTGAGGCAGCCAGTTTGGATTCGATGATATGATGCAGAGCACTGGCTAACCCTTCATCTAATGTGGCATCTCCAGGCACATGCATTTCCCTAAATTCCAGACCCTGGATCCTCTATCTCCCATAGTCTGACTATGGCACGGCACTGAGTGGTGGTACAAGCATCTCCTGGTGTGCAAACCTTCTCTGCTCTAGCCATTGATTAAGGAGATGCAGAAATGTGAAAGTCACAGGCAGTAATTCTATTCTACTTGAAAAAATGTCATTTTAATTTCTTGATTGGGGTCAACTCTGGAGACAGGTGGTTTCAGGACATAGGAATGTAGCACCTTTGGTGAACTCTGGAGATGCGGGTCTTTCCAGCAACCAGGAAATATATATGTATTTCGTTAATGAGAAAAGCATTTGATACATGAAACATGAGGGATTAAAAGCTCATTAGCTCCATAACTTTCAATGGCAAATTTATACCTCCATTTTCAAAATTTCACTGGACTTTGTTCTGATTGTTTTGGCAACAGCTGGCCCCAAGGTCTGCAGCCTTTGCTTTGGGGAAGGTCTGTGGAAAAGCATCCTGCTTAAGTGATCAGTTTCCCAGATCCTGAGACTATCCTGAAATGCTCCAAAGATGTATAGCATTGTACAGATTTATTGTCTTGGTGTCCCCCTCTGCAGCCCCATGAAGACCTGGGAGAGGCATCAGCCATGAAGATCCTGTACTTGCTCTTCCCCTTCTTCCTCCTGTTGATCCAGGGTGCTGCAGGTGAGAGGGACAGAGAGGAGATGGGTGAGGTGTGAGTCACCATCAGTGGGGTTTTCCATGTGCCACAAAGAGAGCATGTTAGTTAGAGTGATGCAAAGTTCAGGAGGGATTGAGGAGAATGTGTTTTCTGAGTTACCTTCCAAGAGGACATGGGTTGGCAGTAGAGAGAGCCCCTGGAAATAGAAGCCTGGCTTCCCTTGGTCAGCAGGGTTTTGGTTTCAGGCTCTAACCCTGTACCCAGTTGTTCCTCTTTGGGAGTTTTGGGACGATTTTTTACCCTGTGCAGGGATGGAAGAGAGCCCCAGGGGTTGTTGGCTTGGTGGGCTGCCTGGGACACAAAGAAGTCCCTTCTCATTGAGCAGTATCTCTGTTGCATGTCCCAAAACCTCATTGCCCCAACCTTGACCCCTGCAAGGGCCAGGCGAGGACTTTCCATCAGAGGCCACTCAAAGGCAGATGCAGCCAGGACAGGGAGCTGGGATGTGAGAAGTTCCTTGTTTGTCACCTCTGCTGGTCCAGGTGGTGGTGGACACACAGCTGGGGAGCAAGCACGGCTCTTCCTTGACTTCATGGTCCTTCTCAGTGTCTGTTCTCGTGTGCACCCACTTTAGAGTGGAAGAGTCCTTCTAGGTGACACACATTGCTATGAAAGATGGGGCTATGGTGAGGCTGAAGATGTGCCCATATATTGGTCTGAAATGCCAATTTCAGGGGAGTGTCTGCCTTTCTGCAACCACACGCTGCTCTCCCAGATTGTCATTTTAGTTATTTTGTGTGTGTCATTCCCCATAGAAACAGGAAACGAAGTCCAATGCAGACAAAGAGGTGGATTCTGCACTATTAGGCGGTGCCCCTACTCTACAACACCTATTGGAAGGTGTTCAAGCTATCGCCTCTGCTGCAGAAGGTAAGGTCTAGATTCCTGGCTCAGGACATAGTTTCTTCCTTTGTCCACAGAAGTATCTGTTAAAAAATTCTTTATAGCCAATGTCTGGTAAATACTGTCCTGCATTTATGCTTTGTGGGAGAGGCCCAAGAATGAAGGGAAAAGCTCTTGTGGGTTTGATCTAGATTGGATGTAAGGATGAACTTCTTCACCGTGAGGGTGGTGACACACTGGAACCAGATGAGTTGTGGATACTGCATCACTGGAGATTTCCAAGGCCAGGTTGGATGGGGCTTTGAGCAACTTGGTCCAGTGGAAAGTTTCCCTGGCCATGGCAGAGGATGGGAACTAGCTGATCGTTAAGGACCCTTCCAACCCAAACCATTCTATGATTCATTGAACCTGTCTGCTCTGGAGCTGAAGGGGCCCAAGGTCAGCCAGTGTCTCACCAGTCTCTTTCAGTCCTGTGAGACTCCTCCAGGCTTTGCAGAGGGCTCTCTCAAGCTGGCAAAGAGTGAATAATTCACTGTCCTTGGACAGCATCGATGACATGATCCTGGTTTTGCTGCACCTGCATAGACTTGGAGTCAAGGCTGCCAAGATGGGTCTAAACCGTCTGCAGTAAGGATTGAACTTCATCTCTGTTGAGCCTGATTCTCTTGGACTGTAGACATACTTGTCATAGCAGGAGAAGTACGTGAGAATGGGAAGAACGGAAAAATAATTTACAAGAGGTGATGAGCTTCTCTGCTTTCTTCATACAGTAACTAGGGTTGAGACCCTGAACTTTCTGAGCAGGACGACCCCCTCACTTCTGGCTCCTGGAACCATCTCCTGATGTCCTCTCTCTTCCCTGTACCTGCCGTCCCCAGCTGCTGTGACAGTAGGAGTGGAATCGCTGCTCCTCCTGGGTCCCTGTCATGGACCCACTGTGTCACTGTCACAGAGCCTGCTTTTCCTGAATAAAGACGAGCAGTTTGGCAGGTGGGACGTGTGGCTGTTTCCTTGTGGTGGGGCTGTGCTGTGCCTGCTGGCTCTGAGGGTGCTGGCGGGTTGGCGGCAGGAGAAGGTCCTGGCGGTCACCACTGTGTCTGTCCCCTGGGATGTTCTTGCCTGGGCATCGTGTGGGGACACTGAACCTGGCAGTCGCTGCTGGTCCAAGGTATTTGGTGTGTTTGTGATGGAGCTGCTCTGCAGATGCTCCCTCATGGGTCGCAGCACCTGGATCTGTCAGTCACAGCTGTCCCATGTCCCTGGAAGCCATGGCTTGTTGCACAGGGTGTGCTGGGTGTGTGTCCCTTGGATGGGCATGGCCAGGGCTGCCCATACGAGCTCTTCTAAAGGCACTGCTGCTCCTCGGTGTCCTACACAAGCTGCAGCACTCCTGGCTGTGGCCATGCAGGAGCTGTGCTGCTGCACACCGCATCCCAACAGATAGGGATGTCACCTGCTCCAGGTGACCGTTGAGACAAGTGTCATTGACTATGGCCTGGAAATGTCCAAATCTGTAGTATACAAGGAGTAAACAGGTGTCATTGCCTCTCTGCCCACCTGGAGGCAATCTTGGATGGCAATACCCTTCTCCATCCAAGACAGTGTCCTCTGCCTGTCTGCTGAAACAAGCCTCATGCGTTAGGTTCTCTGAGTGGTTCAATACACGTGCGTGTCCACACACAAGTACACATGGGACCAACTAGTGACCCCGGCTGGTTTGGTGAAGCCTTTCCCTTCCAAAAAGGCAAAGCTGTCACTGTCAGTGCTTTCCTGAACTGGAGAGTTTGGTGAGAGATGTTGGGGTCACCCTCACCTGTCATGGCTTTTCCTCACCTGTGCTCACCTCTCGTTATATGGAGCCTGCAGCAGTCAACACGAACACTCTTCATCTCCACAACGCAAAGTTGTTCCACTGTCCCAGGGGGTCCTTGGCCCAGATGACTCGAACCAGATTGATGGTGTTGAGCAGTCAACTCATGAGTTTCAGAGTGCAGACAGAGAGGAGAGAAAGGGAAAGAGAAAGACTGCTTTTATTTAGAATACATGACCTGAAGGGATGCTGTAGCAAGGAGGGTGTTGGTCTCTTTTCCCAAGTAATAAACAACAAGACAAGGAAATGGCCTCAAGTTAAGCCAGGGGAGGTTTAGATGGGGTATTAGGAAAAATTTATTCCCAGAAATTGTTGCCAGGCACTGGAACAGGCTGCCCAGGCAGTGGTGGAGTCACCATCCCTGGAGTGGTTTAGATGTGCAGATGAGGTTCTTAGGGACATGGTTCAGTGGTGAACTTGGCAGTGTGAGGTTAACAGTTGGACTCAATGATTTTAAAGGTCTTTTCCAGCCAAAACTATTCTATGATTCTGCTCTCTATGGTTCTGTCTAGCATGACTGATGTGGAGGTAGTGAGCTGAGAGACTGGCATGTTTCTCTGCGTTCACCAGCTCATACAGGTGTATTGCTGCAGCAGTTATGTGTCATTTCCAAACTAGACAGAAAACCCTTTTCCAGGAAAATGACAGGTATAACTTTCCTCACAGTGTACAAAGGTGAGCAGGTTTGCAATACTCCGCATAATCTTGCACATCTCATGCTAGCTGATTATGTATATCATTAATAAAACGAGAGGACACAATGAAGAAAACTTTGTTGTTATTGCTGCTATTCCCTGCATCAGCTGGTTTGCTTTGTCCATCCCAGGCAGTTCATGCCAAACCCACGTGCCCGCTGTGCCACAGGGTGTCACAAGATGTGTTGCACGAGGATAACGGTGGCGATTGTAACAGCCCCCAGGAGGCACCTCAGCCTCTCCCGTTGCCACAGAGAGGGACAAGGTGTGACCCCATCACCCCCGAGCAGACGGGTTGCTTTCTGGTTGGTCAAGGGGACATGTGTCAGCAGGAATGAGTGCATGTCCCACCCACAAGCAATGGTATAAAACCGGGGTGTTTTGGGCAAAGCAGCATTCCCTGACTCCAAGAACATCTGGACACGAGAGGTTCCTGGTGGGTCTGGTGGGACTTGTACATCAAGACTTCCATCAGGTGGGTAACTGTGGGGTTTCTTTATGGACAGCTGTCCATTAGCCCTCTCTCTTCAGCTCCTGAAACTTTCTAAATGACAAAAGGTTGGAAGTATCTGTATGTGTAATGATGTCATCTGATCATTCCAGTAAAGACCACTAATTGTCTGTACGAGTCCACGATTATCAGAGCCCAGAATATGTTGAAAGTGAGACTGGGTTTCCTGACTACAACTGGGACTGGAAATGTGTCTTGGGGCTTGAGGAAGGTCCCTGAGACCTCATGTGCTGGGGTACATGGGGTCTGTCCTGGACGAAGTAGGGAGATGCTGTTCAAGCAGGGATTTTCCATCCTTTCACGCTTACATTAACTTAGAAGGTTGCTATAAATTGACCATACTGGTCATGGAGACCCTCCTTTAAGTGCCAGGCACCTCCAGGTACATTTCCCTCAACTCCAGGACCTGGGTCAGTTCTTGGCCCTGGTTTAACTACTGGCATTGGGTTGAGTGTTGGTATGATCACCTTCTGATATGCAAACCTTCTCTGGTTTGGCCCTTGCAGGTGTGTGAGACCGAATGCACTAACAGTGTGTCTGGTAACTACATTGGAAAGTCTATCTTGTCTCACCCTCAGCTCTGTCTCTCCAGAGACCTATTTATTTCTCCTTGTGAGGTAAGTGTTAGATGCATAAAGCCTGAGGGTGTGCAGCTTCCAAGGGAAAATATTCTGTTTGCGTTTTCCACATGCCTTTGAATGCTGTTTTGCTTAAAAGTGCAATAGTCAGGCATCACTTCTCCCATGTGTTCTTTAAGAAAGTACAAAGTGAATAGTCAGAAAGAAGATGATGGAAAAATATCAGCTGGATTGCCTAACAGGCAGATACTTCCACAGCTGCTCCCAGGATATGCAAAAGTCACATATCTGACAGATACTCCTGAGAACAGGCCACAGAAGACACTGTCCTCTGTCACTTGACCCTGTGAAATACAGCATATTACTGTGTGCTGTCATCTCCAGGAGTTTTGGTGTCTCCCATCTGCATCCCCGTGAAGACCTGGGACAGACTTTGGCCATGAAGATCCTGTACCTGCTCTTCCCCTTGCTCCTCCTCTTGGTCCAGAGCGCTGCAGGTGAGAGGGCAAGAGAGAAGATGGGGTGAGGTGTGAGCTTTATCTGTGGTGTCTTCCACGTCCTGGAAAGTGACTTACTTTGTCAAATACTAGGAGGGAATGGTTTTATGGTCATATTCGAGCTCCTATGTGAAAAGCTATGCCATGGTGCACATCTGGGTGCATCTACAGCTGTTTTCATTTGGACTGGATGTGGAAGAATCCAGCCCAAAAGGGCTTGGCTGCTTCTGTGGGCTGGGTAGGGATTCAGGTCCCTGTGGGCTCCAACCCCTGTGATTGGTGCTGCTCTGGGAGGTAGTCTCTGGATGAGCTACTATTGAAGTCACTGTAGGTGCAGACTGCACAGACCATCTTAGTTGTCCAAAATGTGGACACTTTGGGGAAGAGTTGTCTGCCCATGGTATGTAGTGCAGTTTGGGGACCCTTTGGCATGTCTGCCTCTTAAACCTCCAAGCCCTCCCAGTACTGTCTGACCTAGCTGAGATGATCTGGTGGAGGTGAACAATTTAGAGGGTGCCTGAAAGCCACGATGCAGCCTTCTGCACCCCAATGGCCAGAGACAGCTGGCCACCACGTCTTTAGCTTAGACCTCTCCAGTAGCACTGAATCTGAGTGTCCCAAAGCACTGTTGCCCCAAGGCATGACCCCAGCCAGGGTTGGGCAAGGACTTTCCATCAGGGGTCACTCAAAGGCAGGGTGAAGCCAGGACAGGGATGTGGATGTGCCAGTTCCGCTGGTCTGGGCAGTGGTGGACAGGTAGCTGGGGTGGACACGCAGCTGGAGAGTCAGCACGGCTCTTCCTCAACCTCACGCTGGTCCTTCTCAGTGTCTGTTCTCGTGTGCACCCACATTAGAGTGAAAGAGTCTTTCTGGGTGAGATATGTGGCTGTTGAAGACGTGGCTATGGTGAGGTTGAAGATAAGCCCATACACTGACTGGCCTGGAATGCATGGGCAGGCTTGTCCTTTCTGTGACCACATGCTGCTCTTCCAGATCATTTTTTTAACTTTTTCTCTGTGCATGATCTTCCATGGCACTAGGAAGCACAGACAGATGCATACGGCGGAAGGGATTCTGCGTGCTCGGGGGCTGCCGTTTCCCCTATAAATATGTGGGACTTTGTACAAAATTCAGCCACTGCTGCAAATTGTAAGTTCTCCTATTCATATAGTTATTGTTGTCTTTCAATCCAGCTCCTGGTTCACACCTTCATGCCTTCATGCTTAGAGGCAAAAGCCAGGGAAAGAAGGGAAAAGTCCTCATGGGTTTGAACCTTCATGCTGTGGGGCTGAAGGAGCCCAAGGTCACCCAGTGCATCCCCGCTCTCCTTCAGCCCCACGAGACTTGCTCACAGTCAATACAGAAAGACCAGCTGTGTTGTCCAAACGAGAACCATTGAATAGTTTGGGATGGAAATGACCTTCAAAGTTCATCTAGGCTGCCCCTTGGGTAGTGTGGGGCATGGGATCCTCCTCCCAATGTCTCTAAAGAGACTTGGAAACAAGGCTGCCACCAATGAGGAAAACACAGGTCCAAGACAACTGAAATTACTGGAATTTACCTCTGTGATATTGAGTCTTATCTGCCTCCTCTTGCTTCTAATTGGAGAGGAGATGAGAGACACTGGGGGGAAGAGAAAAGTAAGTTACAACATAGAATAGACTCACAGAATAATTTTGGTTAGAAGAAACCTTCAAGATCAAGTCTAACCACTAACCCAATACTGGCACTAACCCATGTCCCTCAGAACCTCATCTCTGCATCTTTTAAACCCCTCCAGGGATGGTGACTCCACCACTGCCCTGGGCAGCCTGTTCCAATGCCCGATAAACCTTTGTGTGTAATGTGCTTCTCTGCTTTCTTCATACAGTATCTGGGGTTGAGACCCTGAACTTTCTCAGCATGACGACCCCTTCGCTTCTGGCTCCTGGAACCATCTCCTGATGTCCTCTCCCCTCCCTGCCCCTGCTGTCCCCAGGTGGTGTGACAGCAGGAGTGGAAGTGCTGCTCCTCCTGGGTGCTCATGGGCTTAAGACATCCTGACATGGACCTGGTGTCACTGTCACAGAGCCGCTTTTCCTGACTTGAATAAAGACGAGCAGTTTGGCATTGCAGCGGGCGGGATGTGTGGCTGTTTCCTTGTGATGGAGGGTGTGCTGTGCCTGCTGGCTCTGGGGTGGTGGTGGGTTGGTGGCAGGAGAAGCAGCTGGGGATGCTGGGGGCACCACTGTGTCTGTCCCTGGGGATGATCTTGCCTGAGCGTCGTGTGGGGACACCGAGTCTGGCAGTCCCTGCGGGGTCAGGGTGTTTGGTGTGGTGTGATGGAGATGTTCTGCTCCCTCCTGGGAAGTGCAACTCCAGCCCTGGCTTTGTAAGCCCAGCCTTCTTTCTTTTCCCAGGAGCTTAGTTCCACGTCAGCCTCTTTTGCAGGGGGTAATGATCCTTTCTTGTGATGAGTGCTCAGCCCAAGTGATGGTGGGTTCAAGGGAGGCACCATCCTGCTGCTCTGTGGGAAGGGAGTCTCCTTGGATGCTATGCAGGAGATATCTGTGCCCAAATGCACCAGGACATTGCTCTGACTGTAACGGTCAGACTGTACATTTGGTATTTGTCTTTTTATCCTTGCATACACTGGAAATTTACTCTCAATCTCGTTATTGGCTGGGCAAATATGGGACAAACTGGGACCCAGGAAGGCCCCTGCACTCTCTGCAGATGCTGGTGGGAGGTGTTGGAGGATGCCGGGTCATTGCAGCCCAGCAAGTCAACCCAGGGTTTTCTCCATGTGCCTGGCATGTACGTTCTCTCCTTTCTCCAACAGCCAAGGGGAATTTTCCAATGGAAAACAGGGGGGTGTTTATGGCACTGGGGTGGAATGGTCACCATCATCCCACAGCAGACTCCAGCAGAGGGTCTCCAGCATGTCTGCTGGCTTTCTCCTGGTACAAGGAAGGATTTTGAGGGTGGAAGTAGGATCTGCCTTCCTCCCTCCTCCTCCTCCTCTCCAGCATGGCTGCTGTGCCCAGTGTGCTGAATTGGAAAGACATGGGCCAGGAGATATGGAGATGATGGCAAAACCCCATCCCCGGACTAGAGAGTCCCAGGTCCAGTCCCAGCTGCAGAACCTGCAGCAGGAGCCTTTCCCTAAAGACATGGGGTGTGAGGGACCCCGGGGGGGATGCCACAGCAACCATGAAAAGTCACAGGCAAATCATGATCTCAATGAAAGAAAAACAAATGATTGTACCAAAAGGTTTGACCTCTGTCTTATTTAATCTGCTTTATGTTTGTAGGGAAACTCATTATTTACTGGGAAGCTTCACTGTAGTATCAGACAAATCCTCCATTTTTCCATACACTTAATGAATTCCTATCTTACATGTTGCTCCCTGGAGCATCAGGAGGAGGAGAACAAAGAGGACTGGTTGCAGTTGCTGGCACCTCAAATGTCCATCCCAAAAGCTCCTTTTCCTGTTTCTTCCTCCAGCCGGAGAGAAGGAAGCATCACTCCCCTCTTCTGACATCTCTGAAGATGTCCCTGCTCATGGCAGGGGTTGGACTAGATGAGCTTTGGAGATCCCTTCCAACAAACTATTCAATGACTCTATGACTCTGCTCTCACTTTATGTAAATAGTCACTAGAGAGACAGTTTCATGCTTATCACCTTTGTCATATCAGGTGCACAGACATCTTGCTCTAGAAGATATTCTTGCAGTGTCTAGAGGTAGGAAGGTTTTCAATATACCACATGTCCTTGCTCATTACACCCTAGCTGTTTATTCAGTCAGATGAGAAGAGACAAAGAAGGACTCCCTTCTGGGACTGGGCTGGTGCTGGTGTCTGCACCAACCCATTACTTTGTCTATCCCAAAGGTTCTTCAGCAACCACAACAGCCCATGTGCCCCCTGTGCCATGGGGTGTCACAAGAAGTCTTGCATGGGGATAACGGTGAAGGTTTCAACAGCCCCCAGGAGGCACCTCAGCATCTCCCACCTCCAGTGGGAGGGACTAGGTCCATCCCCATCATCCCCATGCAGATGAGTCACTTTCTGATTGGCCTGCAGGAGATGTGGCCATGGGAACAAGCAAGTCTCACCCACTGGCAATGGTATAAAACCAGGGTGCTTTGGAAAAAGTGATACTCCCTGATCTTAACACATCCAGGTGCAAGTGGTTCCTGATTGGATTGTTACAGCCTGTTGTTTGCTCGGTGAGCTCTGAACCAACACCTTCTACAGGTAGGTGATGCTGGGGTCTCTTCCAGGCTGTCCACTCATTCAGCGTCTCTGAAAATCCATCTTCCTGAAACCGTCTTAATGACAAACTGTTGGAAGTGTCTCTGATTATAAAAAAGCATCAGAGCTGCCTGGGAAAGATAATAAAATCCTTCACGTGAGTCTTAAGAACCCAGAACGTGTGGAAGATGGAAAGAGATTTTTCTAATGATAAGGGGAGACTGCAAAGGTGCCTTGATGCTGGTACCCAAGATCTTCTGTTCTGAGGAAATGGGGACTGTCCTGAGCCAAGGAATGTGATGCTTTCCCCACAGCAGTACAGAGATTTTCCTTCCTTTTAGGCACTCAGTTGACTCAAAAGGTTGATTTGTGCTGCTGTTCCTGGCCACCAGGACATTTCCCTGCCCTCCTGCTCCTCCCCGGGTTGGTGCTGCATGGGGCAGGGGCAGTGAGAGTGGGGCTGGGGGTGTCTTTGCTGGGAAGCTTGAGAATGGTCTTGAGTTGAGGATGGTCACTCCTAAGCCAAGCTGGGAGGACTTTCCTGAGCCCAGGGAAGCAGAGGTGGATGGGAAAGGGTGTTTGGGGCAGCCAATTTGAACTGGCTGAAGTGATGGCATTGGCTAGCTCTTCATCTAATGTGGCATCTCCAGGTATAAGCTATTCCCTAAGTTCTTGACCCTGGTTTGACTGTGGGCACGGCTTTGAGTGCTGGCAGAAGCATCTCCTGATGTGCAAACCTCTGCTCTGGCATTTGATTAAGAAGAGGCATAAGGAAGAGAGCAAATGCCCTTGTGGTAATCCTGATCTGCTGACTGTGCTGGGAAGTGTGTCTTGTGTCACCCTTTGGTCCTGTCTCTCTGGAAAATTCTGCCCTACAGAAGTCTTGTGGGACTATAACTTGTAAAAGTAATTATTGTTTCCTTATAATCTGATTTTCAATGGATGTTGTTTTGTGTAAAATAGTAACAACTAGGCAGGAATCCGCCAGTCTGATTTTTGAAGAAAACATCAGGAAGAGCTGTGAAAAAGACAATGAAATAAATGATTGTCCAACGTGCTGGTGGTTCCTGAAATGCCCCCAGGATATCTGTGAAGTTGGAGTGCTACGAACCATTATAATCTCCTTTTGTTGGAGATCTGCTCTTTGATTCACTGTGTGTGCCCATGATTCTCTATGCCTTTATTTTCTTTCTGTGTCATCTCTGCAGCCTTGTGGCGACCCCGGACAGGCATCAGCCATGCGGATCCTGTACCTGCTCTTTCCCTTGTTGCTCCTGTTGGCCCAGGGTGCTGCAGGTGAGAGGGGAAGAGGGGAGACATGGTGAGATGTGAGCTCCATCCGTGGGGTCCTCCGTGTCCTGGGAAGTGACCAGATTTGTCAAAGATACATGACTTTGGGGAAAGTATTTGCTCTGATGAATGCTGAGCAGCTGATAAGCCAGAACAGAGTCCTTGACCTCACGCTGATCTGTCCCTATGACTTTCCCCATGTGAACAGTCACTGATGCAGAAAAGATAACCTCCTCCTGGAGAGGTAAAGATGTTTGGTTTGGTGCTTGATGCAAATAGAAAAATAGAATCATTTTGCTTGGAAAAGGCCCTCAAGATCATTGAGTCCAACCTTTAATCCAACACTGGCACTAACCCATGTCTGTAAGAACCTCATCTTTGCATCTTTTAAACCCCTCCAGGGATGGTGACTCCACCACTGCCCTGGGCAGCCTGTTCTAATGCCCAACAGCCCTTTCCATGAAGAAATTGTTCCCAATATACTATCCAAAACTCCCCTGGTGCAACTGGAGCCCATTCCTCATAGGAGACTCAGGTCCAGGGACAGCATCAGCCCGTCTGGAACCAGACATGTTTTTTCACAATTATTCCATACTCACTTTCTTTGACCTCTTTAACCTTGCAGGATCCACCCTGGCTCCAGGAAATAAGAAAGAATGTCTTCGAGAAAAGGGTTACTGCGGATTTCTGAAGTGCTCTTTCCCCTTTGTCGTCAAGGGAAAATGTTCAAGATTTTTCTTTTGCTGCAAAAAGTAAGTTTGGGGATTCAAAATGCTACTGTGATGGCAGGAAGAGATGTTGTTGTGTCTAGGTACCCATGCCTACCCTATGGCTCAGTGCTTCACACGTTCTAAGGCAGAGGCCAGGGGAGGAAAGGAAAGGTGCTTGGACCTGCCCTGAGTGGGGCTGAAGGAGCCCAAGGTCATGCTGGCTGGAGAAGAGCATCCCTTGAGTAGTGTGGGGCACAGGATTTTCCCCCTGATGTCTCTACAAAGCCTTGGAGTCACCACTAAGGAGAGGAATCTGCAATATGAACTGGGTATTATCTCCATTCAGATTAGTCTTAGTACATCCTTGTCGTTGTTATCTAGGAGAGGTGATACATATTTTGAGAAAGTAAAGGAAGGAAAACAAAATAGAAGCAAGTGACTTCATGGTGTGTGTTTTTCCTCCAGTATCTGGGGTTGAAGACCCTGAACTTTTCAAGCAGGACGTCCCCCACGCTTCTGGCTCCTGGAACCAGCTCCTGATGTCATCTCCTGTCCCTGCCCCTGCTGTCCTCAGGTGGTGTGACAGCAGGAGTGGAAGTGCTGCTCCTCCTGGATGCTCATGGGCTGGAGACATCCTGACATGGACCTGGTATCACTGAGGCAGGAGCTGCTTTTCCTGGCTTGAATAAAGATGAGCAGTTTGGCATTGCAATGGGTGGGACATGTGGCTGTTTCTTTGTGATGGAGGGTGTGCTGTGCCTGCTGGCTCTGGGGAGGTGGTGGGTTGGTGGCAGGAGAAGCAGCTGGGGATGCTGGGGGCACCACTGTGTCTGTCCCTGGGGATGATCTTGCCTGAGCGTGGTGTGGGGACACCGAGCCTGGCAGTCCCTGCGGGGTCAGGGTGTTTGGTGTGGTGTGATGGAGATGCTCTGCTCCCTCCTGGGAAGTGCAACTCCTGTCCTCATCCTGCCAGTTACGGGTGTCCCTCGTCCCCAGCAGCTGTGGTTTCATGCACCAGGCTGTGCTGGTTAGTGTGTCCCTTTGGTGGGACACACTTGACCCATCCCAGAGGCCCCACCACACAGTGGGGTGGGACTTCCATCTCCCTCATCTGCAGTGGGGCTGGGCATTGCAGAGCAGGTCCCGCTCATCTCCCTCCTCCTGCCAGCCCCACAGCATCTGTTCCTGCCACATCCCCCTGGAGGGGCCTGATCCTGCAGACAGTCCCCAGGAGACCTTACAGGCCTTAGAGCAAAGTGTGTCCCCAAAGCTGTCTGTTCAGCTCCTCCTGGAGGTGACCACTCCAATGGGTCTCATGGACCACAACCTGGACATGTCCAGAAGTGTCGGCCAGCAGGGAGGAAACAGGGTATCTTCTCCTTCTCTTCTCCTCAGACTGGAATTACAACACTGTTCTCTATCAACAGACAGTGACCTCAGACTTTCTGCAAGCGTAGACATCTGCCCTGTTGAGTTAAATGGAAACATAGAATCATAAAATCATTTTGGTAGGAAAAGACCCACAAGATCAAGTCCAACCATTAACCTTACACTGGCACTAAACCATGTCCTCAAGAGCCTCATCTACACGTCTTTTAAACCCCTCCAGGGATGGTGACTCCACCACTGCCATGGGCAGCCTGTTCCAGTGCCCGACAACCCTAATATACAATCTAAACCTCCCCTGGTGAAACTTGAGGCCATTTCCTCTGATCCCATCACTTTCTGATTGGGAGAAGAGACCAACACCCTCCATGCTCCAACCTCCTTTCAGGTAGGGGCAGATCACCCTCAGCACTTCATCCCTTACTTCTCCACCTTCTGCTTCGCCGTTGGGTGTGCAGCCCTTTCCGGAGCCATGTGGCTGATCCTCCCAGGGCATCTCTGGCCCGGTCCTGAAACTGAAGGTCCTTGCTGGATTCTGAGTAGCCCAATCTCCTGTGACCTAAATTCCTGTGGGAGGACTGTAGGAGTGAGTGGAGATCTGTGCAACCCCAAGAGACATGTCCACATCAGCTAGGGTCTTTCCTCATACCCACCACCAGCTTCCACCCTGCTGTCCAGGCCCTGTACCCAGCACCCCAGGTTCCCACTGACTTTCCAGGATTGTTTTCTTCACATTCATTCATGTGTCATTTAGCTGAATATTTAGCAGGCACCATGAACATCCTTTACCTCAGCAATGTGAAGCTGTTCCACTGTCCCATGGGCCTCTTTGCACAGAATATATTGAACAAGACTGGTGGTATTGTGCAAAGTCACCCTATGAGTTTAATATGGTAGAAATAGAGGAGAAACAGCAAGAAAAGGAGAAAGATCGATGGATAAATGATATTTTCTGTTATGCACATGACTTGTATGGAAGCAGTGAACTAGAGATGTTGATACATGTGTGCATTTGAACATCAGCTCATAAATGCATGCATCTATTCATGTTATTTCCAAAACATCTGGCAAAACTTCAAATAAAAGCAGAGATAAACCGTTCTTCTAATTTTGAAAGGTGAGAAGGTTTGTAATACTCTTCACGTTCTTGCACATCCCATGTCAGCTGTCAGATTGGTGGAGACAAGGAGGGAAAATGTATCTGCTTTTTTGAGACTGGTTGCTGCTCTCTGTACCACGTAAAGTCCAGGCAGTTCATGTCAAGCCCGTGTGCCCACCGTGCAGCAGGATGTCACAAGACGTGTTGCATGAGGATAACGGTGAGGATTGCAACAGCCTCTCCCATTGCCACAGAGAGGGACAAGGTGCAAACCCATCATCCCCGAGCAGATGGGTCACTTGCTGATTGGCCTGCAGATGTGGCCATGGGAATAAGCATGTCTCACTCATCGTCAGTGTTATAAAACCAGGGTGTTTTGGGCAAAGCAGTGTTCCCTGACACCAAAGGCATCTGGACACGATTCCTGGTGATTTTTTTGCTGCCTGAAGACCAAGACCTTCTCTTGTCAGGCAAGTAACTATGGAGTCTCTTTCAGGCTGGCCACCCCTTCAGTCTCTCTGTTCAAGTCCCATCACAGTGGAACTGTCTAAATGACAAACTGTTGGGTATATCTGTTCACATTAGGACACCATCTGAGGGAAAAAGGTAAATTGAAAATATCAATTCCTTCCCATTAGAGGCTGGAATTGGCTGATGTTAGATCCAGGGTTTCCCCAGTGCACCAGGATCTTGTATCTGGGGAAAAGGGAACTCTATAACTTATAGGAAGGACCCACTTTACATGCAGAAGTATGGTGAATTTCCATTCTTTCAGCCTCCAGTTAACTTGAAAAGTCAGGTTTTCCTGATCTCTTTGGCCTCTGAGACACCTCCCTGTCCTCCTTCTCACAACTGGGGAGCTGCTGCACAGAATCATTTTGTGACCGTGGCTTTACTATTGCTGTTGCATTCAACAATGGCACAAGCATTTATAAAGTGTGTAAACCTTCTCTACTTTGGTTTTTGTTAGGACAGAGAGAAGACAGATAGCTAGTCTATCCCTTTGATTCTGTCTTCCTAGAAATACATATAGGTCTGTTTTAGGCACAAGTGTGCCATGGGTAAGGCCCATGGGTAAGGCCAAGGGAATTCCAAATGTAAGTTTTCTGGCTTCATTTTCTAAATAGCACCAGGTATATTTTTTTTACTTAAAACAACACACATCACCAAACATAAGATCATAGAATCACAGAATGATAGAATCATAGAATACAGGAAAGACATGGACCTGTTGGAGAGGAGCCAGAGGAGCCCCAGAAATGATCCGAGGCTGGAACAGCTCTGCTGGGAGGACAGGCTGAGAGAGTTGGGGTGTTCAGCTGGAGAAGAAAAGCTCCAGGGAGACCCTATTGTGGCCTTTCTGGACAGAAAGGGGATGATAAGGAAGATGGGGACAGAGTTTTGAGCAGGGACTGTTGTGGTAGGACAAGGGGTGATGATTTGAAACTAAAGGAGGAAGATTCAGGCCAGACATGAGGAAGAAATTGTTTAGAATGCGAGTGGTAAAACACTGTCCCAGGTTGGGCAGAGAAGTAGTGGATGAACCATCCCTGGAGACATCCCAGGCCAGGCTGGACGGGGCTCTGAGCAACCTGAGCTGGTGAAGATGTCCCTGCTCATGGCAGGGGTGGCACTGGGGGAGCTTGGCAGGTCCCCTCAACACAAACCATTCTGTGATTCTTTGATTCTAACACTGTCTTCTTTTATTCAGGATAACACATCTGCAGTTTAGTTTACCACTGTGCCCAGGTTTCTGTACCTTCTGGGTTCCCCCATGTCCTTGTTGCCTTGGTGTCTCCCCTCCATAGCTCCGTGAAGACCTGGGACAGGTGTCAGCCATGAAGATCTTGTACCTGCTCTTCCCCTTCTTCCTCTTGTTGGCCCAGGGTGCTGGAGGTGAGAGGGACAGAAGGGAAATGGGGGAGGTGTGAGTCCCCATCAGTGGGGTCTGCCATGTCCAAATAAGTAACCATATTTTTTAGAGACGTTCAAAGGAAAAAATGGGCTTGTGTCTTTACTCCAGCATGAAGAGTCATGCAACGGGATGTGCCAAAAGATGCTCTCACAGTGCTCCTTCCTCCAAGAATGCAGGGAGAGCCATCCAGGCATAGGAGCTTGTCTCCTTCTGTGGATTAGGGAGGAATCCAGCTCTGGGGTCCACCCTGGGCATTTAGCTGCTGCTCTGGGGGTGTCTCTGGATGAGCTCCCATCACAGTCTCTGAAGTGTCAGCCTATGGATCCTACCCTGCTTACCCCCAAAATGGACGGGGAAGTCTGTTGTCTAATCATGGATACTTGACACCTTTTCAGGACCCCTAGATATGTGTGATTCTGAGATATCAAAGCCCTGTACCCCAGGCTTGGATGAGCTCGCCAAGGCTTTATGGAAGAGTTGCTCATTCTGCGGGGTCTGTGGGATGACAGAAAATATTCCTTTGTACCATGAACAGCCAGGGATATCAGTGCCTTAGGGCTTTGTCTATATGGTCCTTCTAGGTAGTTAACTTGCTATTGAAGGTGCATTTATGGTGATCTTAATACTTGTCCCACGAAGTTGGTTGAAATCTTAATGGAGTGCCAGCCCTTCTGGAAGTACAGACTATTCTCCCAAATTATCTTTTCCTTTCAATTGTTTCTCTCTACAGGTGAATCTCTGGCTCCAGGAAATGAAGACCAATGTAAGCAAGAAGGGGGATTCTGTAGTTTTTTGACGTGCTACCACCCTCATCACATCTTTGGAAGATGTTCAGCATTTATGGTTTGCTGCAAAAGGTAAGATCTGAAGTGAAACGTCCAGGAATTTGCCCTCTACTTTCTTAGCCAATATAGATCTGCTGTTCTCTTTGCATTCACACTGCTGGGACAAGACCCTCTTGCATTCATCTTGAGAGGCAGAGGTCAGGGAAGGATGGTTAAAGTCCATTAGTAAAGCTGATTAAACTTGCCATGTGTGGGGCTGAATAAACCCAAATTCAGCTGACATCTTCCCAGTCCCTCTCAGCCCCATGAGAGCAGACTGCAGTCTTTCATGAACACTTTCCCATGCTGTTGGAAACTGAAGTTTAATCATTGTGTAGTGTGGGGTGCAGGACCATCTCCTTGAGGTTTCTGAAGAGCCTTGGGTTCAAGGCTACAACTACTAAGGAAAGAACAGGTCCAAGTCATCTGCAGTAAGGACCGGAGTTTTTCTGAGGAGGGGTTTTTCAGTAATTCCCTACAGGTCCTTATAAGAGGAGAAGTGGCAGAGCAACTGTAGGAAGACAAAGGAGGAATATAAGAACTAAATAACTGTGACCACATATTGTGCTTTGTTTATGCAGTAAATGGCGATGAATCCCTGGAGTTTCTGAGGAGGACATCCCTCTCGCTTCTGGCTCCTGGAACCACCTCCTGATGTGCTCTCCTTTCCCTGCCTTTGCTGTCCCCAGGTGTTGTGGCAGTGGGAGTGGAAGTGTTGCTCCTCCTGGGTGCTTATGGGCTGGACACCTCTTGTCATAGATCTGGTGTTGTTTGGGCAGATGCTGCTTTTATCAGCTTCAATAAAGACGTGCAGTTTCACAGAATCACAGAATGGTTGATCCTGGAAGGCACTTCTGAAGGTCATCTGGTCTGAATCCCCTGCTCAAGTTGGCCACCCAGAGCTGTTTGCTGAAGACTGTCCAGATGGCTTTTGTGTATCTCCAAGGGTGGAGACTCCACAATTTATATGCGCAGTCTACGCCAGTGCTCAGTCATCCTCACAGTAAAAAACTGTTTCCTGATGTCCAGAGGAACCTCCCGTGTTTCAGTTTGTGTCCATGGCCTCTGGTCCTGGGCACCACTGAGAAGAACCGGGCTCTGTCCTCTTTGCACCTCCCCTACATTGATAAAATCCCTCCTGAGCTTCTGTTCTCCAAGCTGAACAATCCCAGCTCCCTCAGCCTGTACTCATGGGAGAGATGTTCCTGTCCCTTCATCATCTGGGGGTCTCTTTGTTGGACTCTGGTGTGTCCATGTTTCCCCTGGGCTGGGAAGCCCAAAAGTGGACACAGGACCCTCGTTGTAGCTTCACCAGTGCTGAGCAGAGGGGAAGAATCACCTCCCTTGACCTGCTGGCAACACTTGGTCTAATGCAGCCCTTCAGAATATAGTTTATTTATATATACATGTATATATAAAATATATCTTCAGAATACCTTTCTTAGCCACAAGGGCATGTTGCTGGCTTACATTCAACCTGGTGTCCACCAAGAGCCCCAGGTCCTTTCCTGCAAAGCTATTTTTTAGCTGGTTGGCCCCCAGCATGTGTTGGTGCATGGGGTTGTTCCTCCCCAGTTGTAGTACATTGCACTACGTTGAACATCATGAGGTTCCTGTCAGCCCATTTCATCAGCTTGTTGAGGTCCCTCTGGTTGGCAACACAACTCCTTGGTGTATCAGCCACTCCTCCTAGTTTGGTGTCATCTTCAAGCTTGCTGAGGGTAACCTATAACCTAGTTTACTGATTTCCAGGGAAGAAACAGGATGTCTCCTATTTTTTTCCCATTTGGAGATCAGACGAATAATAGAATCACAGAATCATAGAATAGTTTGGGTTGGAAGGCATCATAAAAGCTCATTTAGTCCAACCTCCTTGCAAGGACATCTTCACCCAGATCATGTTACTCAGAGCCCCGTCCAGCCTGGCCTTTAATATGTCCGAGATTGGGGCATCCACCACCTGTGGTAGATATGAAACCAGCCCCGCTGCTCTCTGTTTTCAAGCACTAACCTCAGCCCTCCCACGAATTAACATGTGAAGCTGTGCTGCAGGCGAATATGTATGTTTGTCTGTGCACAGGTCTGTGTGTGACCAGAATACTTGTCAGCGAGCAGCAAGGCCAGGCTGTTCCACCACAGAAGTTCTGACTTCACAGCAATCAGGCAGCTTCAGGTTTAAACCAGGATGGCAGGTCAGCAAGGTGCAAAGCCAGGATCAAAGGTGGCAAATAGCTCAGGCAAGGGCCAGGGAAAAGAAATGGAGCTTAAAAGCATCTCTCAAGTGGTGTTTGAGAGAGTTAGAATCCTGGAATTATTTGGTTGGAAAAGACCTTCAAGATCATTGAGTCTAACTGTTAACCTCACACTGGCACTGACCCATGTCCCTAAGAACCTCATCTACACATCTGTTCAACCCTCCAGGGATGGTGACTCCACCACTGCCCTGGGCAGCCTGTTCCAATGCCCAACAGCCCTTTCTGGGAAAAGTTCTGCTTATCACAGCTCTTTCTCATGCACCACTGTGACTCAAGTCCACCTAGCAGCTCCATGTGAATCCTGGCTTTGAAAACAGAGACATAAACCTCTGGAAGGGTGGGATGAGCACAGGACATTCCTATATGTCATCAGAGAGATGACCCCAGGACTCGGGGGTTCCTTGGTTGGGGGCTTTCCCTAGGAGGGAAAGGAGCTTTGTCAAGATGGGAAGTAACTGTATCTGTGCTCTACTTCTTGATGATATGTATGAGTCTACTTTTTGAGTAAGGCAGAAAATGAAATCTTCTGTGCCTTCTGCTTTGTAACTCCACCACTGGGTAGACTTTTGTTGCCAAGTGATCTCCCTGAAGACAAACTTGCAAACACCATGTTAATGTGGAGCGCTTTTGAAAAACAAAGCATAGAGTCTTCTTCATAGCGAGCGAGAACTGGATTCAGTGAAACGTGCTGGAAGCAATGCCAACAAACAGGAGCCTGGCATCTCTGCCAAGTGCTGCTGGAAAGCTGGCGATAGACGAAGGTGGCCTCCTTTTAAGGAGGAGTCTTCACCAGAACAACCAGAAACATTTATTATGAACACACATGTCCTGGATCACAATCATGGAGGCATTTTGTAGGAAGGGTGAGGTCAGCCCATGGGCAGAGAGCAGTCAGTCTAGCTTCAGGTTGACCCCAGATGAGTGGAGGGGGGAAAACACCCCACTCACTCCCTGCAGGACTACCCATCTGATCCATGGGACCCCCTTGAGATGCCACCTTGAGGGGGAGCTGGACAGCCAACCTGGGAGATATATTTCCCACTAAGTTCTACAAAGGTTGCCCATGGGATGAACCCAAGTGTTGATGAGAGCAAGGGAGGTCCCTCCTGGCTGTGTGGTGGGATGTGTCATAGAGCAGCACAGCTCCCAGCAGGGTCTTTGACAAGGAGAGCAGCAGTGTGCTGGAGCAAGATGAGGAGGAGCCTGGGGCCTCCAGGATGAGTAGTGCCCACCCAAGGGACACACTGCCCAGCACACACCTCCATAAGCATCTGCTGCTGCTGGTGCCTGAGGTTGACAAGGACAAGGACCAGGGCAGGGGTGACATTTGGCCCTTCATAAAGAGCAATGTCTTCTATACTGAGGCCAGAATTTTTGTCGAGGTCAAGTCTTGAAATCTTCAACAGGAAATTTCAGCTTTTGAATTTTAGAGAAACTTCAACGGTTGGTGGCCACCTACCCACCAACTCCTGCCGTGTTGAGAAATAACGATGTTTCCTGTCCTTCACTTCCATGGTGTGCACTTCATTCCCAGACATAACCGTAAAAGGTTATATTGCCAAATGGTGTCATTCGAGGCAATATTAAGTATTTAAACAAGTTTAGGTAGAATTGCAGGAGGTAAAAGAGGGGCTGAGGCAAGAAGAAATATTTCAATACGAAATATTTTGGGACCTGTGAAGTACATATGTCATATCTTCCACAATATATATCACATGCCAGACATTTTTGGGGGGATTCAACTCCTCTGACTTAATTTGGCTACAGAGACAGTGGTGATTGGAGTCCAGCCCCAGTCAACAGAGTCAGGAGAACCAACAGACTGTTGGGGATAGCTTCAGTTGTTTGAATGTTGGCATTAGTGACATTTCTAGTTCTGTGTGATATTCTGCCTGGTCTCCATGTGCTGTTGTGGAAGAGTCAGGACCTCTTGCAAGTTCTGTCTGTCACAGGACTGTAAAAATCAAAATCTGTAATTTTAAATGTTGTAAAGCAGACCATCTGTGGACCTTTTCTGTAGAGTTAATTAACACCATTGAATGTTGCTTAGTGTAGAAAATCCTACAAGGAACAGCAGGGTAGATGTTACATTTTCATAATGTGTTTGGGCTAAAAGTGAATGGAATGGAAAGGAATGGAAAGGAATGGAAAGGAATAGAATAGAATAGAATAGAATAGAATAGAATAGAATAGAATAGAATAGAATAGAATAGAGTAGAATAGAATAGAATAGAATAGAATAATAGAATAATCCTGCTAATCTGCTGGTTAAGGAATAATGAACTACGTTCTCTGTCAGCAAACTCCTTTGTACACTTGCATTTCTCAGCAAAATTTACAGCTTCGGTCATGACAACAACTAAAAGCACCACGATGTTTTCTAGGCACAGATCTTCATTGTTTTGTCTCTCTTCTGGTGTATTTTTTCCCTTCTTAATATGGAAAGCTGGACTTGCTTTCAACTGTAAGTCTCCTATACATTCTCTTTGCTTTTCTCTTAGCAGTGCCAAATAGAGAGCAAGTCTGCAGCCTACATGAAAGAGAAGAAAAAGTGAAATAAAGACTCAGAGATATTTTTCAAAAATCTGCCCAATCAGCTTTGAACTGCTTTTTGGGGGTGGACGGAATCTAATCTAGCTGCTGTAAATGCACTGAGAAGAGGTGTGAAGCATGAGATTTTGCCTGAATGCATGGCCATATTGCATGTTGGATGTCTCCTCTAGATACCTGAGGAAGATACTTCTTGGATTCTTGAGGAATAATGTTTTGACACTGAGGGTGGTGAGAGCCTGTCCCAGGTTGGGCAGAGAGGTGGTGGATGAACCATCCCTGGAGACATCCCAGGCCAGGCTGGACAGGGCTCTGAGCAACCTGAGCTGGTGAAGATGTCCCTGCTCATGGCAGGGGTGGCACTGGGTGAGCTTTGTAGGTCCCTTCCAACCCACAGTATTCTATGATTCTATAAGTCAGATGGGACACCTGAGGATAAATCTGTTCCCTGACAAGAAGTGCAAAGAAACAACTATAGGATATATAAAAGCTGCAATTTTGGGCAGGCAAACAAAATCCCTCCTGAGCAACATTTCAGAAATGTGTGTATCCCAAAGGAGAACTGATGGGAGTGGTGGAGGGAGTGGGAGAGGAGCTAATGAGGAGAGACCAGCAGAAGCTGTTCTCCACCTATTATCTTTCATGCATCCTCTCGCAGGTGGGAAAAAAGCAAAACTCACATCCCCTGCTGTGAAATTACAGGATAAATAACTTCTGGAAGGAAAAGAACTGGCATAAATTGTTGCACTATTGAAAAAAAGAGGAAGAAAATAGGCCTACATCTTTCCCAGGATGCTCATGGGCATCTTCCAGAAGCCAGAACATCGCTGACATTTTAATAGGTAGTGAGGTGTCTGGGTTTTTAGCTATTCCTATTTCTCTTTTCCCAATAAAGGTTTTCTGCATAGTAAGGAAAAAAATAAAGGATTTTGTCATCTGAACACATTCCCACAAAAGGAAACACACAATAAATTGTTGCCCTCCAGGGTTTGTTTGTCAAAACCCAGGTAGGATTATCACCCTCATCCCATGCAACAAACACCCATGTTTCAGTGATGTGAATGCTAAGCAACAACAATTTATTCAAGAGGAGCAAAAGCAACGCAGAATACATTCAGATTTACTCTACATCCTAAAGCTTTTTGCATTAAAAATGAAAGATGCATGAAGCTTTGCAGGAGGATCTGGTTGTTTTAGCAGGAAGGGCATTCAAAGGAAATTCATAGGTTTAGAAGAAATTTTCGTCACTCTTCAATGGAAGGTTCATGAATTTTGTGTAAATCCCATGGCCTGTAGAAAGAAAAAAAAAAAAAATCAGATTATTTTTCTGCTTGTATTCCCTCCTTTCTCACTCTCAGCCCAAGCATATTTTCCTCTTGGATATAAATACTTTCCAAATGTGTCACATGTAGCCATGCTGGGACAGCCCTGTGCACTCATACATGTAAGAAGAATTCCTATCGCTTCAGGAAAAGCAGGGAATTAAATTGATATGCCTTGCTATTGGGGTGAATGAATTCATTCCTGAGTGAAATAGAGGGTAAGTTTCAAATGATAATTTCTTTTTACAACACTTGTTGCACAGTTTGAAGATCTGTGTTCATCCTGCAGTGTAACCGAATTCCCCTCTGTTCCCCACACAGCCCAATCCTGCAGAAATCAAACTGCAATATTTTGCTGTGGAATGGGATCTGTAAAGGGATCAAAGAGAGGTGGGACAGCACAAGGGTGACATCTCCAACTGTAAATTATCTTTCTTGATGGCTGATCATGGTGCACATCTCAGGAGAAAGAGCACTGTGGAGCTCAACCTGTTTCCGTGCTTGACTGTCCTCATGGCATAATAGTTTTTTTTCCTGATATCCAATCTGAACATTCAGTAGCACCTTGGGGTTAAGGACATAGGCAAAATAGACCTTTCTGATCATACTGCAGATAAGCCTTGGTGAATATCAAACTTACGATTTGCAGCAGGAGCGGAACCCAAAACAACTTCCAACTCTGATCAGATGGATGGGACATCTTCCATAGTGACAGCTCCCTCTTCTGCAGAGAAACATCTCCCGCTTAGGTGAAGACAAACCTGTAAAAAGAACAAAAAATTCCCTTCATTCTCATTCTGCAAGGCAGGACAATGAAGTTGTAGTGCCAGGAGGGTCTCCCCTGCATTGACCTGCCTTGGGTACCAACTTGCCTTAAGGACTCTTGCCCAGATTTGGCCATGTTGAAAGGCCATGTAAGAGGTGAGGTTACAATGCAAGTCTACACCTTGCAATGGAGGAATCCTTAGCTCACAATGCATCTAAATGGGTGGCCCAAAAGACCAGGCGGAGAATGATACCCACCTCCTGACTCCTTGTCCTTTACCTTATGGAAAAGGCTCAAGGGCCATAGGCTTTAATATTGTTTCTTATCCAAAAATGGTTGGCCAGGCTTCATTTTCATCTGCATATGCCCTGCTGAGTGTGCTGTTATCCAAAGATCATGGCCACCACAGACCACATCTCAGGTGTCTAACACCAGAGAGTTTATCACAATCTTTTTAGGAAGACACCAGAAGTGGAAAAAAAAAATCACTTTTTTAATAAGCAGTCAGAATTTCATAGAATCATAGAATACCCTGAGTTGGAAGGGACCCACAAGTATCATTGAGCCCAACTGTTGTCCCTGCATAGGACAACCCCAAAATTCACACCATGTGTCTGAGGGTGTTGTCCAAATACTTCTTGAATATTGTCAGGCTTAAATTCCTCCACCTTTGAAAGAGTTTCCGTAGGGGACCACAGGCACTGAGCTATTTGACTAACACCTGCTCTGTTTCTGGCAATTTTAACCAGTAGTGGTTAAAATGTGCTGGGAAATTTACTTCAGGTGTGCAAAATCCCCTTCTAGCATCTCTTTTCCATCTTACCTGGAGAAACCTGGAGGGCCAAGAAGAGGAGAGAAAAGAGCAGGTAAAGGATCTTCATGGCTTCGGATTTACTGTGTCACTGTAGGAAAAAGGACCAAGAAAGATCTATGACAGACAGTCCCTGGGATCTACAGTCTTCTGAACTGTACAAATATGCTGTTAATCAAAATCTCATTTATATTGCCTTTTTCTTCAAAAATAACCAGTCAGACCCATATGACATCATGACCACTGTGTGAGCATTTCTGGGAAAAGCAAATATACATAGGGCAACATGCCTTGAGCATATGTGATCATTAAGTTATTTTAATGGTTTGATTGCCTGTATTTCTTTCACATTTCTCAAATAGTTCTTAGCCAAAATGCAATCACGACTTTATTTTTAGTTAAATGTTTCATCTAATAATTTAACAACGCTAAGCAAAATGAGGTCACTGTACAGTCAAAGTTACAAACTTCAGAAAGAAAATGTTCATTTTGCAATGGTAAAATTTATCAAGAAATAACAGCTAAAATCAACTGGCTCAAAATCTTCAGTCTTAGTCTACAGGCAGCAGTTCTAGAATTGAAATGTACAACCAAATCGGCTCCCATTTGATGAATTAAATTTGAAAAGTGAACATGTAATGTCTTCATTGAAAGAGTTAATAATTGAACTAATATCCGCAAAATGGGATAAGACAGCCTAGAAAAGGGCTTGTGGTTAAAAAGGAAGTAGTTAATGTCATATATTGTGGCATTAGAGAATCTTCTGATCTGTCACAAATTCTATTCTCTTAAGCAAATAAAGGAAATAATGTTGTGCTAAAATGTATTTCTGCAAATGGAATGGTAGAGAACAGCTCAAAACAGCTTTGAAATTACCATTATTAGTTTAGACAAATTTCTGTATATTTGAAAACATCAGGAGAAACAAGTAGGCAAAGTTAACAATTCTGAAAGTGAAACCAAGTTCTTAACATAGTGACATAGATAAATAATATATGTTGTTTTTCATCAAAAAGACCACCAGTTTCTCTGAACACAGACTTCTCTAAAGTAGCCTGACCCAGCCAGATTCTAGGAGTTAGCAAGTGAAGTATTTTTATCAAAGTATCCTAGGTATTAGCACGTATTGAACTACTTACTCAAACCGTGCACATTTTTTTAAATTAACAATTAACCTTTTTTAGTAACCTAGAAGTTTAGGTTTATAATGCAAAAAACAGAGAAGTTACCAGGTATCAGGTGAATCCAGAAGCCACACAAGACCTGCGCTTGGTCCCTTTTTTCCAGAGGGCTTTGGCTGTGGGGCTGAGAGTCTCTTTTATAACGTGACAACTTCTTTCTCTTCTCAGCAAGTACACACTGAGCCAATCAACAAATTACCCTTTTTTTTTTGGTGGCTTCTAATCCAACCAGAATCAAGCTGCTTTTTGCTTCCCAGTGAAAAAGTGAGGTTTCTCTCTGAAGTTATTGAAGCTTTTCTTCTGGAAAACGCCAGGTTTTTCACGCAATACCTCTTGTGACACTCCAGTTTGTGTAAGACATGTTAAGCCACCGTGGTCTGTGTTGAACATCTTGGGACATACGTTGAACTGTTCCTTCTTAGGGGCTACATGATCTATTGCAATACAGAGCACCTGCTTGCTCCTCTGCACTCCCAGTTAGTTTATTTTCTGTTCCATGAATGAAGAATTTAAGAGCATAGAAGGGATGTATGAAACTAAAACAAAGGTCCATTGGCTTAGTGTTGCACGGCCAGTAAGGATGCCTAAGTAAAGAGCATAAAATGTACAGAAATAGGGTGAATGTATCATCGTTATGTCCCTGTACACCCTTCCAGTTGGTGGAAAACACATCAGATTAGGGAAATTCAGTGCCAGACGTTGTCTCTGCACCCTCAGGCTGCAGGACTCTTGACTGAGCTTTTTTCCATGACTCCGGCTGATCTTCTTGTACTTCTGGCCTCAACAGAACCTTCCAAAACCATTTTTGATCTTGGCAATCTTCCATCCTTTGGCCACCAAAGCTTTGAGTTCCTAATTTATCTTCCTTTTTATCCTTTAGGGGAGAGTTAAATTTCAACCAAAGGTTCAGCCAAGCAAGCATCTCCACATAATACTAATCCTAAGATCATTACATTTACAATCACACAGTAGCAAAATTCATTCTAATTACTTACACAACTACATCAAAATTCAAGAACCAAAATATCAGAAGGATGAGAAGCAACAGATGCAAATTACAATAAGGGAAATTCCAATTACACATAAGGAAAACAAAAATCTCTCACAATGAGAGTCATCAGGAACTGGAATGGAGGCCCAGAGAATTTATAGAATCTTGATCCCCATAGAGATATTCAGACTCAACTGGAAAAAAATCTAAGAAACCTGGTCTGTCTTTGTTCATTCAACAGTAAAATCCAAGCCAAACCAAATCCATGAATCCTTGTAATGAAGATCTGAGGAGCATCAGCACAATCTCTAAGGTCTAGTGATCCTTTCCTATCTCCTGATCTTTTATTGCACCAAGTCACTTGCTGACATACACAATAACTATCCAAAGACAGCAATACTGAATACTTTTTCAGGTCATATTTTACTTTCCACTTTACTTCAGCCAACAAACATTGTTTACACTATATTTCAAAATTACACCTGAAGTACATCATAATAGGTTATTATACATTTGCTATTTTGAGTGACTAATGTTTCTAATTGACCACTACCTCTGCAAATGACACCATGTCTTACAGATCATTTATTATCAAAACTAAACTGAAATATTTTAATTTCTTACTGGCTCCTAAGTTTAGTTATTAATATTAGTGGTGTGATTTTTTTCCAGTACTTTGACATTCATTTTTTAAGTATACAAAAGTGTACACATGTGCATACATACACAGACATAGATATATATGCATGTGAAAACATGCTTATAAATTATTTCCCTTGAAAGCGCACCCTGATAATTGAGATATAGATTTTTATTTTCTACATATTTTTATAAGTGAACTTTATTTGCAGTAGGAAAAAATGATAGTTGCATTTCTGGTGTGTTTAAGAATTTCTGGCCATAAAACAGAAAATGGAGGGAATAAAATTACAAAAGTTGCAGTTACTTCACACCTTGCCAAGAGTTTGTGGTTGGCTTGCCTACCAACTGCTAGTGTTACTCAACCTGATTCCTCAAGGAAACAAAGACACAACGTTAATTTTTACCATGTCCAAAGTCCTACGTGCAAGCAAGGACTTGGCTTTAATGTTGGGCATTCTTGACACTGTTGATTATAAATTCTGCATTGTCGCTCCCATCGTTTCCAGTCAAAATATCTCTGCCTGGAGATGGGTAAGGGAGAAGCAGAGGATGGATGGAGCACTTTTGCTTGTCCAAAGCTCATAACAGTGAGGCAAATCTTGTTGAAATTTTGGTTCGTGGCTCTCAGGGTGGAAAACCTTTCCATCCCTACCTGCAGCTCCTGTTCGCAGAAGCATGAGACAGTCAGTGAGTTTTGTATGTCAGGAGGGACATATCAGTGTTTTACCCTTCACAATCTCAGTGGTTTTCTCCAGTGTCTTTTTCTGGTAGATCTGATTTACACTAGGATCACAGTAACACCAGCTACACTTTGCTTCACCCAGGATACCTGGATAGGAAAGTGCAAGGGGTCCAGCACAGCTAAGTTGGGCAGCACCTCACATTGGTTTGACTCTTGACATCTTCTCTATCCAAAACACCATCTACTTTCTCACTATTTTCAGTGCAGAGGGACAGGGAGTCTTCATAGAGAGTTTCCTCCTGTTTAAATAATGTGTTTATTTAGTTTTCTTCTTTTCACCGAAGTTCAGAAGATGATCCAGTTATGTTTATCTCCACAGCAAGTCTTCACTTCGAATTCTTCAAGTTAGAGTTCATCAATGATGCCACACTCCACCACCCACTTCAGGTCCAGATCACGGAACCTTCTTTGGAGGATGACAAATATTATGACAGGGCCAGAATTTTATTATATGTAATAATACAGTACTTAGAGTCCTGGCACTGGAACAAAAAACGCTGCTCTACCTGGTGCAGGTGGGTTACACCATTGAGGGAAGTGTCTTCACAATGAAGTGCAGAGTGTCATGAGTTTCATATCAAGATGTTTGGGTAATTGTGCCAAGATCACTTCCCAGAGAGGAAGATGATCTTATCTCCATCTTAGGAGTCATATCTAGCACAGCAGATGAAGCAATTAGGAGCAAAAGGGAGAATCTCAAACTCTACCCCTCTCCAAACCCACACATCAAGCCATTAGGAGTCAAAACCATCTCAGTTAGGTGATGTATTTGACTGGGCGTTGTTCTGTGCATGTTCAACAACTGCTTCTGAGAAGATAATGACCAAATCACTACTTTGCACATTCATAACTTTTGGAAATGTGTTTGCTACTGTCTTTTTCTTTCCTTCTTTGTATCTTTTTTTTTCTGGTATCTGCCAAAGGTCTGATGTTATCCAAAATATACTTAGTTTTCCCTGGCGTGAAGTCCTCTGAGAAGTGAAGTTTCTCAGATGCCTCTAGGTTCTCTGAAGGAAGCATCTGGAGATATCTTGGCATTTTCTACAGTGTTAGGCCATGATGGCAAGGAAAAAGAGACAGAAAGCATGGATTCTGTCTCTGACACCTCAGTCAAAAATGCCATAATACCTTCCAAAAGAAGCCTGGAAGCTACCAGAATGTGTACTTGCTGGACCATGAAGTCGTCACAGGGAGAAGTTAGGTTTCATCTCTGACAATGACACCATGGTCACTGCAGGAATGTTGCAGGAATATGGCTGTTGGGAAGGGGAGGATGAAATGAGCTCCTTTTTCCCTGGGGGTGTAGTGGGGTGCAAGTGGAGAAACATCTAGCTGTAAAAGCCACCAGCCCACCTGTGTGTTACTGCCCATGGTACAAACAGTTCTGTGCAATACCCCCTCCTTCCTTAAAAAAAAACCACCACTCAAGGTTCAACCATATGGATGCCATCGTAACAGATTTTATTAAAGAGGGGGAAAGAAATAATTTCCACAGCATTGCCTGGTTTTGCAGATGCAGCATTTTGATTCTCCTCAAAGGAAGATTTTTAGAACTTTTTGTTGCAGCAGGAACTGGTGTTAATGGGAGCGAAGGGATTAGGGTGATTCAGAGGCCATTCGGTAGAAGCAGAAAGGATTTCCAAGGAGAATCCAGGGTGTCTTCAGCCCCGTCTCCACCTCCTGCATGGTGAAGAAGAGAGAGTCTCAGGTTACCCACCAATAGGTTTTCTTAGTGAATTCACTAAAAGAGAAACTGGTCTTGTTTTTAACAAAACCAGGACAGGTTCTCATTATTTCACGGCACCAGAGCAGAACCTGCCACGGAATGCAAAGACCCCCTGAGGACCCCCTATGCCAGCAGGTTTGGCATTGGAGAAGTGGGACAGGAGGGTGTTTTAGAGGACCTGTGTCCCTAAGATGTTTCTCTGAAGAAAAGATAAAGAGGATGTCAGCCATTGCCACAGTTATCCCTGCACTTCTACATACCATTTGCAGCAAGTCAATCCATTACTACATCTTCCAGCCCAGTAAAATGGCCGTCGACATATCCCTGGCTTGCAGATTCCGTTTCGGGCTGCACAAGAATTAAATCGCCCAGGAATGTAACGTTGACCTACATGGTGGAAAGCGAACAGTCATTTACCATGAAAGTAATCAGAAGTGGATGCTGTCTCTCTCCTCTGATTCCTCCCTCTACCTACTTCACCCCTTACCTGCAGCCGCTTGGAGCATCACAAAGAGGACAACCAGGAGCTGGTAAAGGATCCTCATGGCCACAGCTGGGATGTGAATTCCTTGCCTGTAATGAGACCACAACACCAAAATAGAATAGAACACTGAATAGAACATCCCCTCCTGACTGGGAGACAAGGAACTGCTTAAAACCTGCCCTGAGCAACCAAACCCAAAGCCTTATAAAACAGGATGGACTTGAATGATGAACAGAGTGAAAATTGCATCCTTGGAGATATTAAACATTTCACCAAATATACATCTAAGCAAACTAACTATCCTCGCTTTGAGCATGAGTTTAGACTAGAAACTCCAGGACTGCCTTTCAGCCTAAATTATTCTGGGTTTCTATGGTGCTTTGGTGGGTTTTGCTTTTAATGTTGGTCTTACTGCACTGAAAAATTATCTTCCAGACCTGTACAACACCAGAAAGGCCACTGTGGTACTAACATAGACCTGTGACTTATTCACCCTCAACCTACTGTGGTTCACAAAACGTTCAGAGACTGAGCCAACCATTGTCCATAGGAAAGTCTGAAAGAAACATTTGGATCTCTTGAGCATCAATTAAGGTGACAACTCAGAATGTTACAGGGATTCAGGCAAGATATCTAGTCCAAAATGTAGCCCTGAATGGCTGTGCTGGCCAGATGCCTGTTTCTGTAGGAAGTTGGACATTTCTTAACCAACAAGCCCTCTGTCTCTGATGCCCCAAGTGAAGGTTTCTGCTTCTGTCCACTCCCCTTGGAGGCCACCAAACATGGTTTTCTCCTGCAAGCCCTGCAAACAACCCATGGTTCATAGAATCATAGAATGTCCTGAGTTGGAAAGGACCCACAAGGATCATTGAATCTAACTCCTGTCCCTGCATAGGACAACCAAAAACTCACACTGTGTGAGGGCACTGAGGTTTTGCAGGACATGTACAGACTGGACACAGTCACTGGAGGAATGAGAAGGAAGGGGTAAATGAAAGCAGAATACTCATTAGACTTGAGATTAGTGAAAGGAAAATAAATGTATAAAGATGAAGAAGTGAGTATGCCTGTCCAGAAGCAGACAGAAGAGTTACCAATGGAAGAGGTGGAGGTTCAGCACTGCTGTCCGTCTGCCTTCTCCAGCTGGTGCCCCAGACCAAAACACGACTCTTTATATAAAGGTTTAGGGATGCTGGTGGTGCAGTCTCAGGCCAATGAAAAAAGCCTTTTCCAGCCAAATTTGTCCTGTACTTCAGCATCTTCCAATGAGAAACGAGGGCCTGCTTTGAGTCTGTTTTCACCACAATGCCCCTGAGCTTTGTGCAACCCATCTTCGACCATCCAAGTTGGTGTAAGATACGTTAAGCCACAGGGTTACGTAAAACACCTGGGAACATGCAATGACTGCTCCTTTTTGTCCTGCTGGATCCTTATTCTGCCTTTGGTACACAGCTTAATTTTCTAATTTGCAGCTGTAACCTGTTGTTTTTTCCCTTAGTAACATTTTGTCCTTTACATCTCACCTTCTGGTTGTTTTATCTCCACCTCCATGAAAGAATAAACATTGCTTCCTTTTTAGCTGACTAATTACATAGCTAGTAGTTTAGTGCATAATGAGATTCTGAGGTATGAAATGATAACATAAATACAATCTTTCCAGGAAAATTTTATAATATATCATATTTTCACTTCTAATGCTTCTATGGATTGCTCTTGATTTGTTTTTGTTGTTGTAGTTTCAGTGTCCTTCCTGATATCAACTTTTACTCAATCTTGCTCAGGTTGCCCAGCATCTGACAGGATAACCAGCACACTTGCCTATCTCATGTATGTTCCTCAAATTCTCTGTAAAATATAAGCAGTTCATTAAGAAGAAATATAATTTCTAGTCATTCCAGTTCTGATAGGCTGCCAGAAGTCACATATTTTCTCTCTATATATATGTGCACGTGTGCTTTTATATGCATATTATGCACAGATCAGTGTAACCTCATCTGGGTGTTCCTGCTCCAGTGGGGGGATTGGACTGGATGAGCTTTCGAGGTCCCTTCCAATCCCTAACGTTCTGTGATTCTGTGATATACAGGTATTTAAATGCTAAATGTTTACTCGTCAAGATTTTACAATTTCTGAGCCATGAGCACATTTGCTGTTACTCAGCCTAAGTCCTTTCTGCGACACAGAAGCAGCAATTCCTATTCCCGAAGCCCTTCTGCTCTAAGTCTGTGCTGTATGAAGAACTCCATCCTCTGTCAGGACATCTTATTGATATTTTATTTCTCATAATCCAGGTGACTTCAGCAAACACCCCCAGGTAGAGAGGATGGGTATCAGATGGATAGGAAGCGCTGCTGAGGCTTTGTCTCCTCTTCCATGGCAGTGACCAATTTGTTGGCCATGTGTTTTTAAATCCCTCTAAGTCCATCAAATCAGCCACAGTACAGATGAGAAATTATCTGTATTTTTATTTTCACAGGGAACACGTTAAAAAAAAATCTCTGAATCTCCAACATGGATTTTATTTGTGAACAAAGTCATGTGAGGAGATTTTTGGCATGGAGAAAATGCAGATCTCCCTGTTGTCAGCATCTATTAGTGAGCAAACCTTTCCTCCAGGTCTGCTTTAGTCTGCCAGCTTTATGTGGTTTTCCAGTTCTTATAAACCCCACACGGTCCCTTTCTGTGACAGCAAGAAATGTTCTTTCTTTCTTTCCACCTTTCCTTATCCCCCGTTCTGACAAGGTGCCTCATCCCTCTTCCTTCGGGACCTTCCCACTTGCCTGTGCTACCTCATCTCCTCTGGATGTGTCTCTGCTTATCCCACTCTCTGCTCCAGAAGATTTACACCTCCACAATATCAACTAAGAGTTGTCCATGAGCTGAGAATCTGAAGTCAAGCTGCTCTCAGCTTGACTACCAGACACTTTGCTGTGCTGCGTCCCACCAGGCAGGAGGTCTGGAGCTGTGGTGCCCTCATCCGGAGGCTGCTGCCTTGCAGCTGGGCAGGCAGTCCTCCCCAGTTTAAGAAGGACCAGGAATTACTGGAAGGAGTCCAATGGAGGGCTATGAAGATGCTGAGGGGTCTGGAGCATCTTTGTGATGAGGAGACTGAGAGAGCTGGGGCTGTTCAGCTGGAGAAGAGAAGCTGAGAGGGATGTGGTCAGTGGGATCAATATGTCAGGGTGGGTGTCAGAGGATGGACCAGACTCTGTTCAGTGGTGCCCAGCGCCAGGGTGAGGGGTAACGGGCACAGACTGAAACACAGGAGGCTCCATCTGAACATGATCAGAAACTTGTTTGCTGGGAGGTGCCAGAGCCTGGCCCAGGCTGCCCAGAGCGGGTGTGGAGTCTCCTTCTCTGAGACATTCAAACGCGCCTGGACCCACCTGTGTGATCTGCTCTGGTGACCCTGCGTGAGCAGCTGGGTTGGACTGGGGGATCTCCAGAGGTCCCTTCAACCCCAACCAGCCTGGGATTCTGTGATCTGGTGTTTTAAAGGCGAGAGGTGAGGAGGAGCTGTGGATGCACACTAGAGGTCTGACAGCACATGACACAGGTGACATCTCAGCTGTGAGGTGCCTCATGTTTGCATAAATCCCCATTTTTTTTTTCCCCCAAAGCATTTTTAGGTGTGCAAAGGCAGGATTAATAGAGAGGTTAATTTATTACAGCTCTTAAACCCAGCTTGCTCAGTTCCTCATCATCCTGGGCCCCACTGTGCAGCTGGGCTGGAGCGGAGCTTAGCAGCAGGTCACAGCGAGCTGAAACCTGGGCTGCAGCAGAAGGCTACAGAGAGTATAATGGAGAGACAGAACTAAAAGCTGTAGGAAAATAACACTGAATTATTTCCTTCTTTCTTCCTCATATCACGGTGCTTAGTTTTACAAAACATATATACGTATTCTTGTTCAAATAACAAACTGCAGCCTTGAAGGGATGCTCTCTGCCAAGTTTTAGTGTGACCCAAAGGAGCGGAACTCCCCATCTCTATCTGGGACACTTTATTCATTCTAATTCCAGTTGTTTTTCCCTATTGACAGTTGCACAGCTGTGTCTACCCTTTTCCCTTTGGAAAAGCGTGTGGTTTGAAAAAAGCAACACAGACTTGCTGGCACAGGGTAGAATGGTAATTTTCTGGATAGGGCTGGTGCTGGAGATGGGAGGTGAGCGGTGTCAGGTTTCATGGATATTAATTGAAATGGTGATGTTAGGCTGGAACAGGAGTACCCAGGGACTGTCTGATTATGGTTTCTTTATGTAAAGGAAAAGCTAGATTTGCCTTAAAAAATGCTGGGACCATTCCTGATTTAGGCAACCCAGTACCACAGTAACCCAAAACTTGCATGAGTTGTTGCTGTTCTTGAACTGGGCCATGTGTGTAAAAAGTGCTTAATACCTCCTTGGACTAAAAGAATAGGTGAGACCTAAAACTTTTGTGAAGTTCTAGAGTCCTGAATTTGCCCTTTGCAACACCTATGTGTATGATACGATGTGCCACTGTAAATAAAAACAAACATGCAACAGAATAGATGTTGCTAGCAGTGTTGCCAGCTTCCCCTGGTGACTGCTGCAATGCTTTATAGACCCTTCTGGACCAGATAACTGGGAGGACCAGAAACCTTCCTGCCCAGGAGGGATGTCACACTTGAGTGAGAAGGGGCATGAGAACAGGCTGTTTCACCAGGACTCTATGTGGATAATTTTAAGAAATCTCAGTGCTGGCAATATCTTCTTCAAGATCAGCTAACAGCTTTATGATGAAAGATTGGACATGAGCCAGCAATGTGCACTTGCAGCCCAGAAAGTCAATTGTATCTTGGGCTGCATCACAAGGAGCGTGAGCAGCAGGTGGAGGTTGGTGATTCTGCCCCTCTGCTCCGCTCTGGTGAGACCCCCCTGCAGTGCTGGTCCAGCTCTGGGTTCTCAGCACAGGACACACATGGACCTGCTGGAGAGGGGCCAGAGATGATCTGAGGCTGGAACAGCTCTGCTGGGAGGACAGGCTGAGAGAGTTGGGGTGTTCAGCTGGAGAAGAGAAGCTCCAGGGAGACCTTGGTGCAGCCTTTCTTTACTTAAAAGGGGCCAATAAGAAAGATGGGGATGGACTTCTGAGCAGGAGCTGTTGTGATACGACAAGGGGTGATGGTTTTAAACTAAAGGAGGGGAGATTCAGGCCAGACATGAGGAAGAAATTGTTTGTGCTGAGGGTGGTGAGAGCCTGTCCCAGGTTGGGCAGAGAGGTGGTGGATGAACCATCCCTGGAGACATCCTGGGCCAGGCTGGACGGGGCTCTGAGCAACCTGAGCTGGTGAAGATGTCCCTGCTCATGGCAGGGGTGGCACTGGATGAGCTGTGAAGGTCCCTTCTGAGCCAAACCATTCTATGATTCTAGCATTGTGTGATTTGTAGTTTCTTTAGTGCCCAGAATGGAAAGGCATCTCAGATGTCTACCTTCAGTTAATCTAAATCTATGTTTTGGTCCTAGCTGCATTAACTCTCCATGTATGGCTTTGCCATACAATTGGCGAAGCACAAAAAAATATTATTACTGCTGCTCTGTAGAGGTAAAGCTGAATTCCTGCTCTCTGGTTTGCTGAGCAGCACATTTACCTTTATATTTCAAGGGCTTTAGAGGCAACTGGCAAGTCCTCTGTTTGCTTGTGTGTTCTCTGAGCTCGGGGGTGTCCACAATTGGGAGGCTGCAGCACAGCCAGCATGCCCAGAGGGAGCAAGGGGCAGTTCACTCTGCACAAAACACCAGGCAGCAGCCGTGGCTTCCAGGCAGGTTTTGTCCCACTCATCTCTGGGCAGGTTTCCACAGGGCTGGCCAAGGCCACCCAATGGACAGCAGGGCTGTTCACCAGCTGGATTTCATGTTTGTTGCCAATTGTGGACGTGCTGCAAGGACAAGCGTTGAGCAATTGTACCAAAGGTCTGTCATCCCTTCCTGTCATTTGCACAGAGGACACTGGAATAAGAGGATGACAGAGGGGAGGTGAAGGCTCTTTGTGGCTTCAAGCTGGCTGAGGACGTCCCATCATCAGAGGTAAGCTGCATCATTATGGAAGCAATATATAGACACAGGGTTTAACCTAGCCGCCTTCACAAAGACGATTAGGGGCCTAGAACAACTTTCTTATGAAGTGCAACCGAGAGAGATGGGGATGTTCAGCTGGAGAAGCTGAGATGGGATCTTATCAATGTTTCTAAATATCTCAAGGTGGGTGTCAAGAGGATGGACCAGACTCTTCTCAGTGGTGCCCAATGACAGGATGAGGGGCAACAGGCACAGACTGAAACACAGGAGGTTCCATCTAAACATGAAGAGAAACTTCTTTATTCTGAGGTGCCAGAGCCCTGGACCAGGCTGCCCAGGGAGGTTGTGGAGTCTCCTTCTCTGAGACATTCAAACCCACCTGGACACGTTCCTGTGCAATCTACTCTAGGTGTACCTGCGTTAGCAGGTGGGTTGGAGTAGATGGTCTCCAGAGGTCCCTTCAACCCCAGCCAGACTGCGATTCACACCAGCATGGAGAGCAATTTGTGATACTCTACACTGTTGGAGATCTGCAACTGGGGAGACCAAACCTTGCTGGAGCAGCCAGGGTGGACAAGGGGGACACAGGGGCATCTCAGGTGGCACATGGCAAAATAACTGAGACCTGGATATTCACAGAGGATAGGAGGCTGTGGAATACTGAATGATAAAATGCCACCTGGGATTTAGAAGAGTCCTTCCACATGTCCATATTAACAACACTATATATATATATGTATATATGTATATATGTATATATGTATATATGTATATATGTATATATGTATATATGTATATATGTATATATGTATATATGTATATATGTATATATGTATATATGTATATATGTATATATGTGTGTATATATATATATATATAATGTGGATTTGCTAGGAGGACTGTGGAGAAATATGACAGTAAGAAATGCCATCATTATGGAATAAATGTAAATTTCAATAAACAATTACTTAAATTAATCGTGACTATTCCCGAGTAAATCACATATTAGAATATCTGGATTATTCTTTTTTATTGTTATCTTCTTCAGCTAAGATAAAATATAAAGCAGTTTAGAAAATTCAGCTTTTATTTCTCTCAGAATATTTATATATTATGAATATATACATACATATACACAGGCATAAATATATATATATACATGTATATAAGTGTTTGCATATATTCTCTGTACAAAATAACATGATTTTTAGGGCTCCACACAGTATCCCTTTTATGAGCTTTGGTAGCCAAAACAATATTTAGAGTCAATAATAGTGTACTGTAATTAATATAACAGATAGTTTAATTACCATATTTAAGAAATTTAAGGTAACTTTACCAACAGGTGTAACAACAGGTACAATTCATTAATTGATTATCATATTCCAGTCTTGATTTGTATTTGAGCTTTGATCTGTTTTGTACCCCATTGGGGAGCTAACACAGGCACAAAGTGGGAAACAGGAGGAAATACTCATTTTATCCTATTTTAAGATCCTTTTAAGGATGTGACTTGTCTGTCTTCTGTTTGTCTGAATTTACTGAGGTGAAACAGACCCTAAAAGCTCAGTTCAGAGCTCTGTGTTCCTGGAAACACATTTATGGATTTAATGTTCATGGTGTTTATTTCTGTCTTTTTACATTGCATCATTTAATAAATCAATTTCATTATTTAAATATTTTTTTTAAGGAAAGAAAAAAGCCCAATCATAGAAACAAATGCTGCTGCCTACTGTAAAACACATACACATTCCATCAATTAAATTATACAGGAATGGGATTTAGTAAAATAACTATATCTGGGCAATTAAAGTGCTTATTTGGATTTTTCTTATCATATCACTTGGACCCAAGTAAACAGGTTTGCTGGCTCCTGATGATTTTCAAAGGAAGCAAATGTCTTCCATCTCCTCAGACACTCATTGTTGCCTGTGTCCAGCTGCCAAGGCAAAGGAAATCCCACACTCCTCCTCCCTGGACCTGCCTCTGTTAATGTGATTTATTTTTCAGAGCAAGGACCAGCATCTTGTCCATTGCTGGTGGCCACAGCAGATTGCAAAACACTGAGGGCTTTGAGGTTGGACTGTCAGAAACCATAATTCACTAACATGTCAGTGCTGGGAATCAGAAGACACCAGGATAATTAAGAAGAAAATCCATAAAATCCTGCTGTCAGAATAATTTGTGTCCTGTTGACTGAAGAAGGCTGTTGGAGAGAAATTTCAGTCTTAGCTCTTCATTGCCCTCTTCTGGGAGGCAGGTGACCCGGGTAGATGGATGCTGTTCGGATGGCTGTTTGTATTACAAGAATGTTGGGTTATTTTCTAGACTCTTAGTAGCATGACAATCAAAACACAACATCTTTTTCTGGGCTCCCCTGGGTTACTTCAAGATCGAAGCAATAATGGTACTGCCACCAGTCATTCTGGTCTAAACCCTCTGGGAGCACGGAGGAGCAGTTTGCCCAAAATGTTTTATAGAAGTTGTTTCTTTTGGCCACCTATTAAATGGGTGCCTCCCTGAAACTTTAATTATTCAAACAATAGTTATTTCCTCTACAATGAGTAGAATACAGATGTGGTAAATGCAAGAAAATTAAAATATTCTTGGTGCACAGATAAGCATGCTCTTAGAATCATAGAATCATGTTGGTTGGAAGAGGCCCTTAAGATCATCAAGTCCAACCATTAATCCAACACTGACACTAACCCATGTCCCTAAGAACCTCATCTCCATCTGTTCAACTCCTCCAGGGATGGTGACTCCACCACTGCCCTGGACAGTCTGATCCAATGCCTGACAGCCCTTTCTGGGAATAAATTTTTCCCAATATCCAATCTGAACCTCCCCTGGACCAACCTGAGGATGTTTCCTCTTGTCCTATAGCTTGTTACTTGGCAGAAGAGACTGATGCCCTCTTGCTCCAACCTCCTTTCAGATAGCTGTAAAGAGCAAGAAGGTCTCCCCTCAGCCTCCTTTTCTCAATCTAGACTGTGCAAAAACTGTGCAAAACTTGTGCAAAAACTGAGCTTCTCTAATGTAATGGTTTAGGTGCTGTGGTAGGTACCTCCAGGCTTCAGAGATGACCTGCCTGCAGTCAACACCAGGCACCGTGGCCTTGGGACAGTTCTGTAGGATTAGGTCCCCACTGGAGCCAAACCACCAATTTTCAGTGTATGTCCCAGGATGCTTTTTTCACAGCCCACGATGGATCAATATGTTGTACACAAACCAGGGTGGTGTAAGGTGCTTTTCGGAAGAACCAGCTCATGAGCCAGAGAAAGGGGAAGGAGTTCATGAGTGGTCACCATTTGTCATCAGCTGCTGGGAAGGACATTTCAGCTTTTGGGAATGGCTGTGGCAGCTCTGTTATCAATAGGAATACATACATACCATTTTTGGGGGGCAAGGCATCACTCTGTGAGGTTCCCCATTGAGAGGAGCCAGGTAGGACAGACTGGACACTGTGACCCCTCTCCTGAAGTCCTCTAGGGTGAGTTGAAGGTTTAGTTTCCACACCAGCTGCAGCAGATAAGGAGAAAAATACGTCTTGTTGGTAATCTTTGCTTCTCTAGAAAGCAATTCATCACTCCGAGACATAGAATTTTGCAGCTTAATTAAATCCTCATAAACAACTAAAATGTACAATACTTGGTATTTCGGTAAGGCTGACTGCTGCAGTCAATAATGGTGATTCTGAAAGATTATAGTATTATGTATCATTTTCAAAAGTTAATTAGAATCTGCAGGAAGAAATGATGGTGGAGAGATACTTTGAGGCTTTCAGCTGGCACATATCATAGAGATGTTATGGAGAGAAGGGATAGATGGCTCCTTACCTTCTTCTGTAAAGATGTTTTCAAGGACTTACTACTGCTTTGTTAGCTACAAAAGTGGCTAATATTCAAATAAAGTTTCTGAGTGTTTATTATCCAGAGAAACTAGAATAGCTGAAGTCATTATCCACACGTATCTGAAGCAAAATATGTGATAATTAAATAAAATGGACATTTTAGACACTAAGTTAATTGCTACAAAATACAAAGCATGGCACCATATGGGCTGCCATGAAGAAAGTTAACTCCAACCCAGCCAAATCCATCATGGTTACTCAAATAAAAATAGATAAAACTGTAAATGGAAGCATCGATGATTTTGTGCATGTAGCAGCATTATCCATAAGTTATAAAATGGATCTAAGAAAAGTTTGTTTATATTATGGGGGTGGTTAGTAGATCGAGAGAGGTCCTCCTTCCCCTCTACTCCACCCTGGTGAGACCACACCTGGAATATTGTGTCCAGTTCTGGGCCCCTCAGTTCAAGAAGGACAGGGAACTGCTGGAGAGGGTCCAGCGTAGGGCAACCAAGATGATTAAGGGAGTGGAGCACCTCCCTTATGAAGAAAGGCTGAGGGAGCTGGGTCTCTTTAGTTTGGAGAAGAGGAGACTAAGGGGGGACCTTATTAATGTTTATAAATATATAAAGGGTGAGTGCCATGGGGATGGAGCCAGGCTCTTCTCGGTGGCAAACAATGATAGGACAAGGGGTAATGGGATCAAGCTGGAACACAAGAGGTTCCACTTAAATTTGAGAAGAAACTTCTTCTCAGTGAGGGTGACAGAGCACTGGAACAGGCTGCCCAGGGAGGTTGTGGAGTCTCCTCTGGAGACATTCAAAACCCGCCTGGACATGTTCCTGTGCGACCTCACCTAGGTGTTCCTGCTCCAGCAGGGGGATTGGACTAGATGATCTTTTGAGGTCCCTTCCAATCCCAAACATACTGTGATACTGTGATACTGTGATAATACTTGGATAAATTTAGAGGAAATTAATTCTATTTCTTGCTTTTTTTTAAAAAAATTATGATCTCCAGGATGTATGGGATTCAAATATAGGAGTCTTCACTGGAGCTGGTGCAGGCTTTCTTTGCAGTTGACGGAAAGTCAGAATATTAATCTAATTATTTTAAATTTTATAGGTACAAACACATTTTCTTGGTTTTATGCAATATACCTTTCAAATATATCTTTCCTGAACTAGATTTGTTCAGCAGATTTATTCTAGAGCATTACTGCATAAATGACAATTTTTATTAACAAAATACATCTTAAATGTCATAAATAGCTTTTGGATTAGGTGATGGCAACTGCAGGACAAATGCATGACCTCTTTCTGTTTTCTTTTTCTTAGTAGCTGTTGTGTTTGGCGACACTGAATTTGGACATGAAGATCCTTTTCCTTTTCTTTCCTGTTCTCCTCTTAGTGCTCCAAGGCACTTTAGGTAAGAGCTACATAAAATCAAAAGAAATGCAGAGGAAAGACCATGAGCATGGAGAATGTAAAATAGAACCAAAAATAAGATGAGTTTTAGGCCTTTTTCCCCCAGGCCAACTGGTGCTACCAGAGTGCTGGTCACACCTTAGCAGTGAACAGACACCAACTGGGTCCATTGGACGCACTAAACCCTCCCACTTTGGAAAATAAGATAATGTAATGGTATGGATGGGGTCAGCCCAAAGACTGGGCTGTTGCTGTTGCTCTATAACCCCAACTGGTTCTTAGTCTTCTTTGGGAATGAAAATCTGTTTTGTTTGTTTGTTAATTTTGTTTGTTTTTCACAGGCTTCATGCGTGCACCGAATAACAATGAGCAGTGCAAACAGGCTGGAGGTACCTGTTCCGCTGACCACTGTCCTCTACCCAACACGAGACCCTTTGGACGTTGCCAGCAAGCGGTCCCTTGCTGTCGGACAGTGGTGAGTTATGGATTTGGTGAAGATGGGTCAATGGGCTTATTATTCACTTTTACACATCCAGATTGCTCTTTAAATGTGAAATTCCTCTAGTGCAAGCTGGGAAATGAGCAGAGACTCCATATAGTTCAATGTAGGGTTTCCTGAGGATTTCCTCACTAGTTCCCCATGCACCATTAATGACATGAGTACCTCATGAGAAAGATCACAGTCAAATGTCTTTGGCAGAGGTAAGTCATTAGCTAGAAACGAACTCTTTGCTCTGCTGTTCCCATTAGCTGTTTCAGACTGGTCTTGATGAGTAACACTGGCTTCAAAGGATGAGATTAAATAGTCTCAAGTTGTGCTAGGGGAGGTTTAGTTTGGATATTAGGAACAATTTCTTCATGGAAAGGGTTGTCAGGCATTGGAACAGGCTGCCCAGGGCAGTGGTGGAGTCACCATCCCTGGAGGGGTTTAAAAGATACAGAGATGAGATTATTAGGGACATGGGTTAGTGACAGTGTTGAGTTAATGGTTGGACTCAATGATCTTGAGAGTTTCTTCTAACCAAAATGATTCTGTGATTCTATGTGCATTAAGCACCAAATCAAACATCTGTACCTCTCCAGGTGGAGGTTGTCATTCAGTGCTTTCTGTGCTTCTTATGCAAATCTTTTCCTGGTTACAAGTACAAAATCTGAAAGTTTCTTTCCTTTTTTGCAGTACGATTAGTGACTGTTGACATCTCAGCCTGGCTAAAGCAGAGCTTCTGGCAGTTTAGGAGACACATTATCCCATTGGAAAATCTGGAATTTTGAGCTGGAAATATGCAGTTTTCATACACAGGTACACACTAAAACATGAACAACATCAGAAAGAAAACAAACTCCTCCACAAACAAAGTTAACAACTTGAAGAAATTCCAAAGCAATTCTTGAACCACCCAGAAAAATAGCAATATTTATCTTTTTTCTCAAGTATTTTTCTGTTGAATCTATATTGTGGCCAACAACATCTATCCCAAAGAGCAGATCACCATGATGCAGAGACCTGTCTCCATGAAAAGATACAGAACAGGTTCTTCCTTTGGCCTTCAGAACAGATGTTAATTATTTCATTTTCTTTTTGGAGTTAGTAACAATGTGAATAATTCTAGAAGACGAACTCTCCAGGAGATACTGAATGCTCAGCTGGGGTGTTCACATTTCATAGTCTATGTACCTCAATAAATTTTAATAAACTTGCTTTAGAATACTTGTGTTTGATCCTTATATCTGTGAGGAGTTTTCTTGGTGTTTGTTTTTACTGGAGGTTCTGTCTCGTCTCACCTGGGGTCAGCATGAGATGTGACTTGTAATAAAATTCTCCAAGAAGAGGAGAAGAAACCAAACCCACGTATCATCAGGAATATGTCCTGGTTCTATTATTATTAGGATGACCAGTAACAGTAATAAATATCTTCTCCAAATGGACTGTGATTAGCCTAGTAGCAATCTGCCAGAAACTGGCCGTGTTCAGGGCCCATGGCTGTGTTAAAACCATCCATAGCAGCTCATGTCATGGAGAACATGGACACTTTTAGTCATCCCTTATTTCAAATCCTTTTGGGCTTTGCATTAGCTCTCTGGGATGTTAGGGACGGGGAATGGAAAATAAGGGGGGGATGTACCTAGACCTTGTAATAGCAGGTGCAGGGACTCCGGGTTGATGGACGTTCAACCAACTGCCTCCAGACATCATGATGTAGTGATAAATACTGATAGTTTGAGTAGTTTAGGATCCAGAGAAGTAAAATCCCATTGACGTGATGCTGGTCCAGACCAAATAAAGGCATCAGGAGCAGAATTATACAAGTGTGATGAGATGGGTTCAAGACTTAAGAAGTTGCCATTCTGCCACTCCAGGTTTCTTTACATTACCATTCCCAGCACTTCAGGTTGGGTTAGATGAAACCCTGTAGAGGAGCGGAGGAGTGATCCCATCTCCCAAACCCCAGCCTGGTGCCCTAGACTAGGATGGCAGAGAGAATGGGTTCTAGGGCTTTTTGATTTATTAATAAATATGTTGCCACACAAATCACTGCAATGCAGACACTCTGCAGGGCGATTTAACAGGACTCAATGACACATGCACTTAAATTAATTTAGTTAAATAAACTTCACTTACAGGTTGATTTTTACAGACAATAAAACCAGAAAAAAAACCATATATATAAGCAAATGTCAGTAATGTGTTTTCACAGTGACTTGCTTTTATTATAATTGAAGCTGCAAATCTCTTTATCGGGGTGCAAGAACTCCTGCTCTTGATCTTCTCGTGCTCCTAAGGGTCTTCACCCCCATGGGAAGGCTCCCCAGGTTTGCACCGAGGCTGGGATCCATCGATGTGAAAAATGGGAGATGTCTCAGATGCCCAGAGCTCTTGTCTGTGTGGTCAGTGAGGTGTCAGTTTTAGGAAGTGGGTGTCCTGCAAAAAAAAATCAGGTGCTTAGATAGTCCACTTGTCTCCATCCAAACAGGTAAATTATACCTGGCCATCTCAGATTACCATAGACATAAGATGATAAATAGGCCATGGGAGGTTTAGATTGGATGTCAGGGAAAATCTCTTCCCAGAAAGGGTTGCTGGGCATTGGAACAGGCTGCCCAGGGCAGTGGTGGAGTCACCATCCCTGGGGGGGTTTAAAAGACACGTAATTGAGGTTCTCAGAGACATGAGTTAGTGCCATTTTGAGGTTAATTGTTGGACTCAATGATCTTGAGGATCTTTTCCAACCAGAATGATTCTGTGATTCTATGATTCTAGGAAAGACCACCAGAGATCCTTTTCATCTGGATCACTGACCTGTGTTTCTGGCTGTAAGACAATCCAGATACAACACAGGATGTGTATGCACACACCACAGCTATCCAGCTACAGCTGCTGATGACCCAGAGTACTTGACAGGGTAGAGTTCAAAAATAAGACTATTTTAGGAATAAAGAGCTGCACTGGACGAAGTGGCTGATCCTCTCACTTTCCTCCATGCCTTTTTTCTATGAAAAAGGGTGACAAGGTTTCTCACTTCTTTTTTTTTGCATCCTTCAATATGTTTCATAGAAACCCAATTAGATTAAGTATAATAGTAATAATAATAAATTAATGAGGTCCCAAAAGGGTAGTTCTGTTATAGCTCCTTTGGTATGAAATGACACCAACCGCAGAGCTGGAGCACAGCATATTGCAGAATCACGCTGCATGGGATATCCCCTGCCTGTGTGGGTTGAGTGGGAGACATCAGAGGTGACTGTCTCAAGTCACTTGTGTCCACCCTGCTTAGTACAGGCAGAGTTTGAGCATGATCTGGTTCTGCCCTGGTACCAGACTCATGTTGGAAGAAGTTATCAGTGATAATTAGTGATTAGTCTTCAGGCTGGAGAAGAGAAGGCTTCGTTGAGACTGTATTGCAGCCTTCTGTACTTAAAAGAGGCCTGCAAGAAAGATGGGGACAGACTTTTGAGCAGGGTCTGTTGTGATAGGACACGGGGTGATGGTTTTAAACTAAAGGAGGGAGATTCAGGCCAGACATGAGGAAGAAATTGTTTACACTGAGGGTGGTGAGAGCCTGTCCCAGGTTGGCCAGAGAGGTGGTGGCTGAACCATCCCTGGAGACATCCCAGGCCAGGCTGGACGGGGCTCTGAGCAACCTGAGCTGGTGAAGAGGTCCCTGCTCATGGGAGGGGTGGCACCGGGGGAGCTTTGGAGGTCCCTTCCAACCCAAACTATTGTATGATTCTATGATATATGGTATGTTATTAGCAATATTAGATGTGCAAAGTCCATGTTCCTCCTTGCTCATCATCAGCTTCTCCTTGCGGTTTTTCAGAGAAGGCAGACTGGTATTTTTGACACCACAAGGCCCAGCAATTAAAGGGTTTTTCTGGGGGGATATAGGAGGCTGGAGGAGGTGACCTGTTTCATCCCAAAAGGGGGAAAAGCCCAGTGAGCCTACTTGCTGCAGTGGCATGTTTCAGGACGAATTAATCTTACCATTTGCAACACCTCAGTTTCCCACCGCGGCAGGTGCCAATGTCAACAGTGGGACCAGAGCATGCGACATACGAGCAGGAACCCCGGTTCTGCCGGCATGCGATGGTGTCGGCATCTGCTTGGCTGTAAGCTGAAAAAAGAACCCGAGGGAAAATTCATATTCATTTGTGAAGGGACAGGACTGGAGAGTTACAGCATCAGATTTAGCTGTGTGGTTTCCTGCCACAGTGTCTGTTTTGTGATTGGGGTAACCCGGTCACACCTTCTTAAGGTCTCTACATCCATAAGAAATGCAAACTAGGCAGAAAAACAGGTTGTAATGCTAGATAACTGTCTGCTTCCTTAGCATTCCTCCTGGAGACATGTGCTTGTCATTGCAGTTATGCACGGACACACTATGTTATATGAAAAAGCCATAGGAGACACAGAAAAATTGTATTTTAAAAATTAATCTCACATTAATCTCAGGAAAAAAAAAAAAGTGGTGATATTAAAATTAAAATGTCCTGAGTTTCTTCAAACTTTCAGTTCAAGTTTCAGCAAATGTAAAGCACATTTATGACTCATAACCATTATCTACTACTTCAAGTATCTTTCTTGCAGGAAGTATTGAGCACTGTGATAATGAGCAGCATGCTCACAGGAAACCTGTGGCCTGTGTTACCATGTAAAATATTGTAGAGTTAACATAGATGGCATAAAGCTTTACAAAACCCAACTTTTAATCACAGTCGAACCATTGGAACTGACATTTGCTTGACTAAAGTACATTATAAACTTAAATACACACTGTAAAATAAAGTCAGTGACTTGTTGCTGGTGCTGCATATGGTTTAGTGAGATGCTATGCTGGTTCTACTGTGTTGGTATGTTCAGAACTGGAGAGCCAAATGTTCTGGTGGTGGCAAAGGCTGCAGCTCCATCATCATCAGGGAACAGCCTGGGCTTATTCCAGCTGAAAAAACAGCCCTAAGTCTTAGAATTTCTTGTTCATTACCATCAAACATTACTTGTTCCTACTGGGATGTTCAGCCTGAGATTCAAATTGTGTTATTTTTGTATGGTTTAAATCTGTTTTTTATATCACCTAGAGCCTTGTATATCTATGCCCTTATCAGCTGCCCCAACTTCTTGCCAACCTTCTGTGCCAACCTCAATTCGCAGCTACCGTCATACTGAATTCTATCGATAATTTGAAAGGCATGCAAATTGGTCTACCACATTTCAACCAATTAGTCCTGGTGGTTCTCAAGTCTTTTACCTTAATCATCTTATTCAAGCATTTTGTGTTGCTGATTTCACTCAGCTGGTTTTAAAGAGATCATTAGACATTTGTTTTCCTTGTCTCCCCAGTTATAAAGCTCTAAAGTGTTATGGGTCTTTTCTGTGTATAGGTCTTTATGAAGAGACATTAAATAACTTATTGTCCTTTCCCAGAATCTCTGCTGGAATTACACCAGCCCTGCAGCCACCCCAGGGGCCACAGTTTGCTTTGAAATCAAGAATTATTTCTGTGATGTATAAAATAAGACAATCAATAAAGCATCCCAGAAGCATGCAGTGCAGACTTTATCTAAAGCTCCTACCAGCACTTGCTTTTGGCTTAAGTGGTTCGGCATTTCTGCATTAAGTAGAAAGACATTTGCTTGTCTAGGAAATTAAGTACAGATTTGAGTGTATTGCAAACCAAATCAGGGATGGAGATAGCAGAAACTTCTCTGAGGTCCCCCAAATAGCCTGGAATTATACAGGTAATCCAAACTCTCTTAATGGAAATGGACAGTATAGAGTCCAGGCAAAGCCTCACCATCACAACTACATTTTTTTCCAAAATACAGGAAGTCTACTGACCTAGAAAACACAGTAAGGAGGTAGGGGTGTGAAGTGAGAAGGCAAAGCTCTAACGTTGCAGGATGGTGTCCTAATTATCAGCCTAAGAATTGCATGAATACGCAGGACCATCTTTTTTCCACCACATCATCATGTGATGGGAATGCAAGATTTTAGAAAGAGACCATCAAGAAGGCTGCCAAGGAACTCAACTCATTAGATTAGAGATTAGGACTATGACTAGGAAAGAGGACTTCTAATATGAAAGTCATGGAGTCCAATAGCACAAGGGTTATCTGAACCTCAGCACTGGGCTTTAATGGGATGATCTGGACATGCACCTTTTTAGCCTTCATCTCACCTATTTTCAGTCTTACCTGGAGCAGCCTGGAAGAGGAAGAAGATAACAGCAATGAGGAAGAAAAGGATCCTCATGACTGCCAGCTGGCAGTGGTGTGAAGACACTCGAAGATGGACAGAAGCTGATGCTTGAGGCAGAAGATGCCCAGTCTCTGTATTTATAAAGGCTCTGGGATGGAGCAGTGCAGAGAACTAGGGGGGCGGAGGAGTGATTGTCTGAAAAACCGCGAGTTCATTGCCCTATTACTATAGAGACCAATGATGTAAAAAGATGTTGCAACCCGACACATCTGAAGATGCCCGGAGCTAAGCAATGACCAAATCGCACTGGCTGACCTGAGTAGTCAAATCCCTCCATGCTTGCACACCCTGTGCCAGCTGGTGGGCTGCGCCCGGGGAGGACACGGGATTGGAGGACAGTGGAGGTGGGTTCCTGTGATCTGCAATAGTGTCAACTGTGCAGATCTGCTGATGCCCTGTGGCTCTTTGCCATGGCCTTGCGTCAGCCAGTCCTCTCGCCATCCGCCAGGCACGGTGAGCATAGTGTGAGGTTAACATTTGCATTCGATGATCTTAAAGGTTTTTTCCAACCAAAATGATTCTGTGATTCTATGATTCTAAAGGCACGGCAGCTGGTCTGCAAGGCTGCGTGAAACAAGGAGGCAACAAACCCTCCTCCTTGAATGCAGAAAGGGATCAGAGCTTTAGTCCTTGCTCTTCAATCTTCTTGCTCTTCAGTCTTCTTGCTCTTCAGTCTTGGAGTTGTAGGGTTGCAACTGAAGAAGGCAGGGTAGGAGTGAAAGTGTGTATATTCCCCATCCTGCCTATGAAATCTGCAGACATGGTAGTAGCTCCAGTCTCCCAGATGTTCCTCTAGAATGACTCAGAGCTCCATTACTCTCCACATCTTATGTTTGTGACTTTAGCCATGGAATTGTACCAAAACTTGTAGAAGAAGTCATTAGACAGAAAAGACTGGAAGGGACAGTGGTGTGTGCTGTGCTACACTGCCATAGGAGACTGTATCCCAATTCCCTTTTGGCAATCAACTAAGCTCTGTCCTGAAATTGTGAGGTTGTGTGGCTCCCTGATGCTACAGTCACTGAATTCCCATACCCTACTCTGGTGGCCTGAACCTTCTTCCAAAGTCTAGCTTTTGTGGAGAGTCTGAATCTCCTCATTCTCTGCCCAAAAGGATTTTGATTTAATAACTTTTTTCCTCTCTGCTAGTCACCTTCCTGACCTGCTTATGAAGAGACTCACATCTCTTTCTGATTTCGTAGATTCAACATACTAAGTCTAGTTGTGTGTGGTGTCTCCACATTTCTCATCACCTTGTAATCTTTTTCAGTATCTGAAAAAAAAGGAAAAAAATTAGATTTTTTTTTCATGCCTGTGAAGGAACAGATGTATATAAGATGGATCAGAGAAAGTGTCACCAGAGTTCCACTCCTGAAACATGCGAGAACTGCAAGAGTGTGTTGATTTGGTTTTTTTCCAGACAAACCGTATAAGCCAAGAATAATTAATGAAATCAAGTCATGAGGGTGCTTAATTTTTTACCACTTCAGTGAGGGCAGCAGATTGAAGCAACGGAGAATAATGGCAGGAGGTGAGCATAGTCTGTGCACAGAGGGCAGAGAGGTCTCTGTCTGGCAAACCAACCACAACAAATTGGGTGTAGGGCATGAAATGGGTGCTTCAGTCTCTGAAAAAACACATTAGTTCATTCTGTCACAACTTGGATTTAGAAAGAAGCAAAAATTTTCTTTACAGCAAAGGGCAGGTGAAGAGGTTGAGGAGGGTCAAGAGGATGCAGGTGGAAAGGAGGCAAATGCTCCTCCATGCTTCATGAGCATTTATCCCTGCTCAGCAGGTTGGGCGACTATGTAATACTGGTAGAACAGACAGAATGGGCACCATGACCCCTGAGTTCCAAAGGAAGGAGGGGAAGCCTCAGATCCATCTGTCTCGTGTGATGGGCACAACGCCCAGAAGATGTCTGGGGGTCTCAAGGACACATCTCCCTCCCTTTGTACCTCCCAGACTGCCAGGCGACGGTTGCTGTGATGAAGTTCTTGGGGAACATGATGAGAAAATGAAGCTTCAGAGCTCTGCCAGGCAGCTGTGAGAACTGGGGTGGGCAGTGGTGGGCTGTTGCCTTTACAGTTGGCAACTTCACCAACCCCATACATGCAGATGAGGGGTACAAGAGATGGAATAATATGCACCTCATGCATTTTACTGTGTTGCCTGCTGCTTTTGCTTCAGACAGGCAATAGGGAAAGGATTCTATATCATCTCTCCTCTGTTTTCCTTCTGAACATGGGAAAATAAGTTTTGAGGAGTCAGTCTTTGATGTTAAAACATTCTATGTCTGTGTGTGTGCTGGGAATTTATTTTAAGCAGGACAAAAGGAACATTGATGAGCTCTCTGATTTCTGATCTGTGATCTAGGGCATAGACAGAACCCCACAACCCAAGACACCTGCTCAAGGTTTCAGACAGGCACCTCATCCACATGCACCCTCAGTATCACTTTTGAAAACAGAGCATAGCCAGAAAAAGGGAAAGAAAGGGGCTGTCCATGATCATAAAACATGGCCAACCATACAAACACCATCAAGGGTGAAGCTTGCTTGCAAAAATAATAGGATTTAATGGAGAAGGAAAATGCACCTGTCTACTCCTTGCATAATTCTCCTCTTGTCTGTCCCAGGCAGCACGAAGGGCAGGGTTGTTTGTTTTGAGGAGTGAAACTGCTGATCTTACCCTGCTGGGGCTGGCTCATGCCATCAGACATTGTTCAATGTTCTTTGGAAGCAAACAATATCAGGGAGATTGAAAGAAAGGCGGAACATCTCCATCCTCATCACCTCCTTCCCCCAGCTCCGGCTGGAAAGCAGCAGCATCAGTGCTTGTCCTGGGTCCAGGTTCCCTCCAAGGAAAGGTAAATACACCCAGGGCCATGACAGCCCCCTTGAAGACTGCTTGATACCAGGGAATGGGAGCCTGAGCAAGGTGCCCCATTCTGCACTGGTGTGGCCTCACCTGGAGCACTGTGCGTAGTTTTGGGCCCCACGGTATAAAAAAAAATATATATATATAAAGCTACTGGAGAGTGTCCGGAAGAGACTATGAAGTTGGTGAAGGGTTTGGAGGGGAAGCCATGTGAGGAGCAGCTGAAGTCACTTGGTTTGTTCAGCCTGGAAAAGAGGAGACTGAGGGGAGAGCTCGTGGTGGCTGCAGCTTCATCACAAGGGGAGCAGGAGGGGCAGGGTTGAGCTCTTCTCTTTGGTGACCAGTGACAGAACCTGAGGGAATGGCAGGAAGATGTGCCAGGGAGGGTCAGTTGGACATGAGGAAAAGGTTCTTCACCTTCAGTGCTGGACACTGAACAGGCTCCCCAGGGAGGTGTCACAGCTCCAAGCCTGACAGTGTTCAAGAAGAGACTGGACAAAGTCCTCAGACACACGGTGTGACCTGTGGGATTGTCCTGTGCAGGGACAGGAGTTGGACTCCATGATCCTTGTGGGTCCCTTCCAACTCAGGACATTCTATGGTTCTATGAGTCTATGATTCCATAATTATTCTGTCTCCTTGAACACTAGGAGAAGATGCTGGCAAAGAGTCATCAACATGCAGAGAAAGCAGTAGGGCTGTTACTGATGAGAAGGTCTTGACATGTCTGTTGGAGTTAATATTTGACCTGGTAGCAAAGGAGTGGGTGTGGGATTTCGTATGGGATCTGTCCTTGTGAAGAAATGGCAATTTGTCACCCAGAAAGAGTAAATTAATCACTTTGTCTCACTGTTCATTCAGGAGGTTGTTGGTTTGCTGTTTGCCTGTTCAATTTGGGAAATTACCATTTGTGGTCTGTTATCTGAGTTGCAGGGCATCAAGTGCAAATGTCACTGGACTTGAAGGAGAGTCACTGATTTTAATTGCAACTAATGGGCAACTAATCTGCCAGAGCAGATGGGGAGAATTAATTCAGTGAAAATTTCCTATGGTCCAGGAGTAAACAAAAAGGTGGAAACATCAGTGATGTTGAACTCCCCTGTCCCAAAGTTAAGTACAAGTAAAAAAATGACGGTGAGAGGCACAGATGTTTACAGACAGTGGGTGGAAGGTACATGATGTTCGTTCCCCTTGATGAAGCACTTGATAGAGGCTGCTCATGCATGAAACTGGGTTTCAGTGGGGGAACTTCAGAATTAGTGACTGAAAGGTCATGAGAACATCTCCAATCTGACTCCCTGCTGTGGAAGAGAGCTGTGAGAGGAAGAATCCACTGATCAGTAAATGTTTGGAAGGTCTTCATCCCAATCACCATTTTGAAAACAATTCTGTTCTTCAGGTGCTCAATTAGGAGGTTTTCTGAGGTCCTGCATTAGCTTTGGAAGGTGTACATCAATCAAGAGATCTCTTTTCTGCCATATGTTGAGCCGCACTATCAAACAGTTTGGGATCACTCACCTTTCTGTCAGCTCTCCAAGGGAAAAAAACACAATTATGTCCTAGGGGGGAAGTTCTCAGTAAACACAAAATGAGGAGCTTATTGGGAAGAGCTCTCAGTGTTCAGTGCATGAGAGAGAAAAGCCAGCAAACTGGTGCAGGAGAAGCAGGTCTCTGGAGGGTGAGTGACACAGGAGAGCTGTGTGACCCATCCTGCATGAGACCAAGCCCAGACTCCACTCAGGGGATTTGGGAAGTGCAGGAGTGAGAAAGAGACTCCATGGGTTCCATGGAAATTGGGCAGAAAGAGGAAAGTGAGCCTGAAATTACCCATGTATGGCAATGAGAATGGTTGCTGAGGTGAAACATCTAGAGACAGAAGTGGAGACTACCCCGTTTGGATTAACACCTTTATGACTTAAGCACTAGAGATGTGTTTTGTTGGGACAGGAAGGAAATATGAGGCTCAGTCCATCCTAAATTCATCCAGAAATTATTTTCAGGAGTAACTCGAGGGATGGAGAACAGATCATCTATATTTGTAGTAGTAAGTGAACAGGTCCAGGTTATGGGCAGTGAGATGTGCTTGCTAAATGGTTAGCATGTTGTTTAAATGTTATCAGGAAATTTGTTTGGGTCAGCCAGACATCTTGTGGACAAATCTTGGGCATGGTTCAGGGATTAGCATAGACCAGGAGCAGTTTTTGGTACACATCTAGAATGCAACTGTCCTATTTGTAGGGCAAGAGACCTGGTGAGTGGTTTTACATTTCAGCAGAAAACTGTTTCTGGACTTTTTAGATGCTGATACAAATGTAAGGTTACTCCAGTCAGGCAGATTACTCAAGGCAGCTTCAAGAATGGATTCCTGCTATATCCTCAGACCTTCTCTGTTGAAGAACCCTCAGAAGCAGGTGGAACATGTGGCCCTTCGGTGCCATTTAGCACAGAATATGGTATTATTGTAGGTATTGGTTCAGAAGCAAGTCATCTAACTTCATTTGACAGATCCAAAGCTGCAGAAGTCAAGAGATTTGTTTTTTCCTTGCACAAATACAGTTTATAGAAACCAGGTGCAGGATATTTCCAAAATAACAGTGAAAATTTGAACATGTTGTCCTCTTCAGACTAACTGGACAGAAGCATTGTCAAGCTTTCAATAAGGAAGTTAAGACAAGAAGAAGTAAATAAAATGCTGCACAACCTCTGTGGTAATTTGACTTTTTTGATTTCTTATTACCTTTCTGGGTTTGGTTTGGGTTCTTTTTAGACTCTTCAGATACAAAAAATAAAGAGGCTACAGTTGTGGGGAATGAGCATCTCTTTCTTTGGCTTGAAAGAGCTCCACATTCAGAAACATGGGGATGAATTAAATTTCTTAAAAATAGGATACAATGCAATGGTAAAATTCCAAGTTTTTTTCTAATGATGATGAAATCAGCTGTGTGTTGCCCTAACTTCTTTTCAACATGGATGTAGGAAATCAACTCCAAAAAATGGTCTTGTGGCCTCTATGGCTAGCTGTGATGGGAGAAAAGAAGTTGTTTGTGCATCTGTAACTGTTGGATGAAACAATGACAAACATCTTGATTTTGCATTTTTAGCACTATTGAGCTCATGGCTATATCTGTACTACTGAATAAAACACACCATTTAATTTCCTTTTATGACTGCTGCTGAACACAGGTTTGATGTTTTCAAAAACAGCCTATATATCGCCCCAGATCTTGTTTCTGGATGGAGATAGTTCAGCCCCTGTCACTGTGTTTATGAAGTCAGGAATATATGTATACATATGTAAGGTTTGCAATACCGGAGGTGTTTCTTGATTGCCATTTTGTCATCCACTTACTACCAAGAGTTGCTTGTACAGCTCTTCACACTAATTTTTCAGTTTGGTCATCTTGATTATTTTAATATCATCATTAAACCTCATTGCTGTTCTACCCATCCTCTTTTCCAAATCGCTTGGGAATATGTGAGTCTGCATGGACTTATCTGTTTGCAAAGATTACATGACCCAACAAGAGTTAAAACCCCAGAGAAAATTCCTGTTAGTGACAGTAAGAGACAACAGTTCTTGGTTTAGGAAGACATTTATTTTTGTGTGTGAGTAAAATAATAATATATATATTGCTTCACAGCCTCCAAGAGCGGCATGAACCTGAACTGATTGAACATCTCTGTGAGGTAGGCTGGAACAGGTGGCCAAGGTGCCAAAGCGGCTTGTGTATTAAAAGCAGAAAAGGGAGTGACTTCAGTGAAGGAAAAACTGGATCTCCAGAAGCAGTGTGCCAACAGGAGTGACCTCTGGAAGCTTCTTTCAATGCTCAATTACAGGAGGGTTTAGATAAAGGAGGAATCCATCCAAATCACCTCTCCAAGGCAAAGGAAATGTTGCTTGTGCAAGAGCACTGACCCAGGAAAGCCTTCTCTTCTTACTTTACCAAAATCCTGTAAGGATGCAAAGGATCTTGTTATTTTGCTGAAGTGTAGTCTAAGCTCAGTCTCTAAAAGCCTCAATACCCATTAAATAACTTTCAGAATAAATGAACAGGTTGAGTTCAGCCTGCAGGTTTAGAAACCTATATTTAGATGCCAACATGTGTGCTGGGTATCTAGGTCTGCAGATATCCTGTCCATGGGAGCTATGGTCACTGGCAAAGTAGTTGCATTTCCACTAGTAATAAAATTCTGATTCAGATCACCCAAAAATAAAGATCAGAGATTTGATCTAATTACTTAATCACACAAGTCCAGGGCCATTTGAAGAGCTCTGGGGTATGTGCTTGGACTCCAGACACCTCTTCCGAAAAGCGATGTTTTCCCATGGATCATGAGCTATCTCAGCCAGATTGTGTATATGATTTAAATACTCCAAGGCACCTCAGATGTCACTGAGCATCTCAGTGTAGCTTACTGTATGGAACACTTTGTGTCTAATTTCAAAGATTTCTTTTCAGTAGGTTGAACCCTCAGTTGGAAAAAAAATTATATTTTACTTTAGAATACATAGTTGGTTTCAACTTCTGCTGTATTGATCAAGTCAGGTATAAATCTAACAGCCCAACAGGAAGAGTTTTAATCCTGAATATTAACATCCATCAATGTCACCTGTGGGTACACTCTTCTAAGAAAGAGTGTTTCTGCAGAAAAATTAACACCTGGAACCAAAACCAAGAGTCATTGTTCCTTTCCCAGCCCCAATTCTCTTCAGATGATGCCCAACAGATGTTCCTACAGAAGTTTGATGTTGGAGATCTGCCACCTGCTCCTACCCGTCTATTTGCCATCAGTAGAAATTGCTTCTTGAGAAAGTTTGTTCGCAGAAAGAGGGATAGAGTCATTCTCTTATGAAACCATCTAATATCAGGCTGGTTCTGTACCATTTACTTTCCTGAGTTCCTAAGTGGATGCTTCCTTAGCATCTTCATCTGCTGGCAACAAACATGTCTTGTTATTGGTTTGATTTGTGTTTCCTGAAACCATTGCCTGGCTCAGGATCCCCATGTGCTGGACAAATGCTACAAAACCTCTTCCCTAGAACAATCTCATTGCATTTGCTTCAGTTTCTGGGAATATTTAAACCCTGGAAATTTTATAAATAACAGAATAAGGAATTCTGGAAAATTCAGGAATTACGTGTCTGAGTCTTTCCTTTATTTTGAACCAGGCTCTGTCCAGTCACATCAGTGTCTGAGGATCTGCCTGAACATCTCCTATTATGTCATCACACCTGTCATTTTCACCAAAAGACAGAGGAACCTCTTCTAATTTGCCACTCAATTCAGTGTATGTGATAGTCACTGCAGCTGGCAATGCTTGTCATGTGGCTCTAAGTGGAACAAAATTATTAAGAATTAAATCCTTGAGAAATATGTTTAATTCTAAGCTAAAATACGTTCCTCAAAATCACATTCAAAACCTTAAGGAAATAAAACATCTTTCTACAAGGGAAACTCCAAACATCATTAGAAAGTGGCCTCCGAAGTCAAAAGTGAAATGCACACCCAGTTGTCTCCAGTCACTAACAAATTCACTCTTCTTCACCTTTCTAGAAGCTGCACAGTGGTGGATGGGAGGAACAAGAGATGAGAGGAGAACAAGAAACAGGGTTCTGTGAACATTATTTCTCCTTTAAAATTTAATTTTCTAGGTAATTTTAGAAATGAAAAGAACAAAGAGAGGGAGGTGACATTGTTTCCATTCATGGGTGAAAATACTGTGAGATATTTTCCTTGCAATTTCTTGGGGGGAAAAAAAAATCCGTATCAGAATTTAAAATAAGGGGAAAAATAAGGAATTCTGGGAAATTTTGACCCTCCTGAACTTCGTATCTCATGCATAACTTCCATCGGAATGAATTGTCTCCTTAAACATTCATCTACGATGTATACCTGTTCATCCTCCATCGGGACTTGCTCACAAATGGCTGTTCTACATGCTCCATGGAGTTGTGCGTATTATTCAAATAATATGTTGAATTGTATCTACAAACAGTAGATAAAACGGCAGAACAAAAACGCCCTCTGATGCCCTTTGGTCCTGCAGCACTTACTTTGAACAGCAGACCAGCAACCCCCCGTGGCACGACCCCGATACGGTGAAGGTGGGTGGGCATGCTCCAGCACGGCAGAAACTCCCCTGGCTCCTGCACGCTGCGGTGTCAGGAAAAATAGGATCTGCAGAACCTGTGGGAAGGGGAAAACGTCAAAATATTCATTTTCAGCCTAAGCTTATAATGGATAAATATGCAATAAATCATGTGTCGCGTTTTAGGAAGACATCCCCCATGAGCACAGATGTTCTTGGTCCCATCGCTGCGTAGCACCATCCCAACACCATCATATTTTGTCTGCTGGGTGGTGAGTGCTCTCTTCCTCCTATGCTCATACTTCTCCTTATAAAGCCCTTTCATTCTTTGTAGAATTTATTTTCTTCTCACCTGGAGCAGCCTGGAAGAGGAGGAAAACAGCGAAGAGCAGGTAGAGGATCCTCATGGCTACCAGTTGTTTGTGGACTGTCTTCTCCTGTAAAGCACCCGAAAGACCAATGGAGGATGAAATTTGCTTGTGGAAGAGGTTAGGAAAGGTCCTTGGTATTTATAGGGTCTGTGTGATCATGTGAAGTTGATGGCTGAGTGGTTTGTCAATCAGTAACTGTGACCAACCTTCCAGAAAGCAGAATGGTGATCCCCCTGATCGCGGGCTGCAATAAAATGTGTGGCGAACATGTTGCAGCCCCCAAGGGTGAATTTCCACTGGCCACGCTGGTTACATAACGTGACCATCAGCCAAGCCCCAACGAGCTGCACTTGTTCGCATGGATTTTGCAGACCGGTTCCCAACACAGACATGGGGATGGGTGAAGGAGGGGGCATGGGAGTCAGCCAAGGTTGGAGTCTAATCCCAGTGTTGACCCTGGATCCGTCACTTGCTGACAAGTCACATAACATTTTGTCTTTTTCTCCCCATTTCTGTCACCAGGCAGATGATGTCAAAGGCAGAGGAAAGCATTGGGAAACATTTCAGATGATGTAACTTTGCTTTGTCACTTTTTAAACAGGTTTCAGGACATCCTCCCCCGCTGCAGAGGGCTGACACAAAGTCAGACACCAAGCTGGGAGGAGTGGCTGACACTGGAAGCTGTGCTGCCATGCAGAGACCTGGACAGGCTGGAGAGTTGGGCAGGGAAAAATTTAATGAAATATAAGAAGGGAAAGTGTAGAGTCTTGTATATGGACAGGAACAACTCCAGATTCCAGTGTAAGTTGGGGAATGAGCTGTTGGAGAGCAGTGTAGGGGAAAGGGACCTGGGGGTCCTGGTGGACAGCAGGATGATCATGAGCCAGCACTGGGCCCTTGTGGCCAGGAAGGCCAATGGTACCTGGGGTGGGTTAGAAGGGGGTGGTCAGTAGGTCAGAGAGGTTCTCCTGCCCCTCTGCTCTGCCCTGGGGAGACCACACCTGGAATCTTGTGTCCAGTTGTGGCCCCTCAGTTCCAGCAGGACAGGGAACTGCGGGAGAGAGTCCAGCGCAGCCACCAAGATGCTGAAGGGAGTGGAGCATCTCCCGTGGGAGGAAAGGCTGAGGGAGCTGGGGCTCTGGAGCTTGGAGAAGAGGAGACTTGAGGGGTGACCTCATTCATGGTGATCAATATGGAAAGGGTGAGTGTCAGGAGGATGGAGCCAGGCTCTTCTCGGTGACAACCAATGGTAGGACAAGGGGTAATGGGTTCAAACTGGAACACAAGAGGTTCCACTTAAATATGAGAAGAAACTTCTTCTCAGTGAGGGTGCCAGAGCCTGGACCAGGCTGCCCAGGGAGGTTGTGGAGTCTCCTTCTCTGCAGACATTCCAACCCGCCTGGACACCTTCCTGTGTAACCTCATCTGGGTGTTCCTGCTCCGGCGGGGGGATTGGACTGGATGAGCTTTCCAGGTCCCTTCCAATCCCTGATATTCTGTGATTCTGTGATTCTGTCCCTCCTTTAATTCTCACTTACATCCAACCTTGAGTGCTTTGCTTTTTTTCCAGCTTTTGACATCTTCTTTTGTTTCCCCACTTATTGCCCCAAAAGGTTGGGAGAATGAGCTGATTCCATAAGAATCTAGTCAGACATAATGCCTCGAAGTGCAATATCTTCTTTTTCTTCACTTCAGAGCTGTAAATTTTCTGAGAAGCATTGGTTAGGAGATCATTGTACTGAAGGATTTTCTTCACAAAATCCTGGGCTTGTAGATGTCAAATGACTGGAACAGCTGTGCACCCTTGAGAATCCTCCCTTTGCACATAATAAACAGGTTAATCTCTGTCAAAGCCCAAATGTTTCTTCAGTTCCTAGCTCTGGTATTCTGGTTGAGCGGTTTGCTTCCTTATTACCTCATTTATTATATTTAACTGGGAGTTAATGGTATTTTTGTTCTGAGAATTATTTGTAGGATTAAAATGTTACTGTTGTTTATGTTTAATCTGCAAAATAACAGGCAGGCTTAAGCAGCTGAGAAAGTACTAACAAGGTGAGTTACCTAAGTGTTCATGCAGCGAATAACAGTAAAATAAACACTGATTTACCTCTTCCACCCATAAAATCTAAATACCAGAAAAAACCACCAAGCACTCCAGAATGTCCTTTTTTTTGTGTCCTTGCTTAGAAAAAGATTTTTTTTTTTTTTTCTTCCAGCAACTCTCCCGCTTTCCCCATTTCTAACTGATACTTGATTTATCTCTCTTCTGTTTTCTCTTTCAGAAAGGTGTCAGTGGGATGCCCTGACAGAGAGACCTGGAAAATGAATATGAAGAAACCAGGAAACAAAACCCATTGGTTTTTTATGGAGGAAGATCCATGGAAATGTGATTTTCTACCCATCTGCTTTTCATATAGATGGGACAACAGTGTTATGATGTTTTGCAAACAGAAGTGTGTTTTTTGAGTGGTCATTGTCACTCCAGTCTTCAAAAAGGGCAGGAAGGAGGACCTGGGTAACTATAGACCAGTTAGCCTCACCTCCATCCCTGGGAAACTGATGGAACGACTTATCTTTGGTGCCATCTCAAGGCATATCAAGCATAAGAGGGTCATTAGGTGCGGTCAACATGGCTTCACCAAGGGGAAGTCATGCTTGACCAGCCTCATTGACTTTTATGAGGACATAACGAGGTGGATGGATGATGGCAGGGCGGTGGATGTGGTCTACCTTGACTTCAGTAAGGCATTTGACACAGTCTCCCACAGCATCTTCACAGCTAAACTGAGGGAGTGCGGTCTGGACGATCGAGTAGTGAGGTGACTGCGAACTGGCTGAAGGGAAAAGGCCAGAGAGTTGTGGTCAATGGGGCAGAGTCCAGTTGGAGGCCTGGATCTAGTGGAGTGCCTCAGGGGTGAGTACTGGGGCCTGTATTATTCAATGTATTCATCAATGATTTGGACAAGGGAATAGAGTGACTGTCAGCAAGTTTGCTGGTGACACCAAGCTGGGAGGAGTGGTGACACTGGAAGCTGTGCTGCCATGCAGAGACCTGGACAGGCTGGAGAGTTGGGCAGGGAAAAATTTAATGAAATATAAGAAGGGAAAGTGTAGAGTCTTGTATATGGACAGGAACAACTCCAGGTTCCAGTGTAAGTTGGGGAATGAGCTGTTGGAGAGCAGTGTAGGGGAAAGGGACCTGGGGGTCCTGGTGGACAGCAGGATGACCATGAGCCAGCACTGGGCCCTTGTGGCCAGGAAGGCCAATGGTACCTGGGGTGGGTTAGAAGGGGGTGGTCAGTAGGCCAGAGAGGTTCTCCTGCCCCTCTACTCTGCCCTGGGGAGACCACACCTGGAATCTTGTGTCCAGTTGTGGCCCCTCAGTTCCAGAAGGACAGGGAACTGCTGGAGAGAGTCCAGCGCAGCCATCAAGATGCTGAAGGGAGTGGAGCATCTCCCGTGTGAGGAAAGGCTGAGGGAGCTGGAGCTCTGGAGCTTGGAGAAGAGGAGACTTGAGGGGTGACCTCATTCATGGTGATCAATATGGAAAGGGTGAGTGTCAGGAGGATGGAGCCAGGCTCTTCTCGGTGACAACCAATGGTAGGACAAGGGGTAATGGGTTCAAACTGGAACACAAGAGGTTCCCCTTAAATTTGAGAAGAAACTTCTTCTCAGTGAGGGTGCCAGAGCCTGGACCAGGCTGCCCAGGGAGGTTGTGGAGTCTCCTTCTGTGCAGACATTTCAACCCACCTGGCCACCTTCCTGTGTAACCTCATCTGGGTGTTCCTGCTCTGGCGGGGGGATTGCACTGGATGAGCTTTCCAGGTCCCTTCCAACCCCTGACATTCTGGGATTCTGGGATTGCTCCCTAAAGAAGCTCATGTTGGGTACAAGTTGTGGTTTCCCCAAATAAAATCAGAATGTGACACTGGGCAAGGTGGTGACCACTCTGCTATCATAGGCATTATTTGAACAATCTCTGCTTGTTTTCAGGGCTATACGGTTTCCTGTGTGTGGAACACAACAAAACTATCATCAGAGTTAAATCGTTTAAATTTCGGTGATGCAAATCACCATAGCATTCATGTATCTTGTAAACAACCTTATTTCTTGCAGTTCATTAGGAAAGTGAGGAATACTTTAAACCCTCCTAACTTGTAGTATTCTGAAAATGTCATTCAGAGCTATAGGAAAATTCCATGTCCTTGGGTCCTAGTAAAAATAAAGACAGGTGCAAGCTGTTTGCCACTAAATGACAATGTATGCACGGAGCTGTGTCCCACAGTTGTAGGTACCTACCCCCAAAAAATCAAGCTGAGTAAACACGTGTTGGGGGCACAATACTTAAAACCTTATGTAAGAATACTGCAATGCAAATAAAACATAAAAGATTCCTTGAGTATATTGGTAGCAAACAAAAGAAAGGGAAGACACACCTGACAGTCAAAAGACATTTAATTTTGCTTTTAAGATCAGGATGAGAGGGGCATCTTATAATAGCAGAAGCTCCCTTGTCTGTGTTCCAACAGCTGAGTGCAAAGGAGGACTTGGTAGATCGGCAGATCTCTGGATGATCATGAAGGACACAACACCTCAGAATGGTGCTCCCTTCATTTCTCTCCATTTACTAAGAGGCAATTTTGTAAATCTGTGAAGTGTGAAGAGATATTTCTGTTTTGACGTTTGCAATCCACTTTTGCTGAATTTTGCCCTAGCAGCACAGCTTTCTGAAGGTGATATTGCGAAGAAGTCTGTAACGTTGAGTGTGACCAGCCCTTGCAAACATCACCTCATCCTGATAAAAGTACATACAATGCCTGAGTAGGTTTTTTAGTCTTCTGCAAGGCAGGCGTTCTTCTTCTCCTCTTTCTTTCTTGGTTGACAAACTACCTCCCATAATAGTTCATAACAAACACCATACGTGGTGTTGATTGCTTTTTGCCTCAACGTTTTCTCAAATATATTCTCTAAAGTACAACTTAACAACTAGTGGCTGACAAAACTTCTTTTTTTCTTTAGAGTCTAAGAACTATTGTACTTTTGAGAACAGTTATTTTTATTGGGGTACATGTATTTGGTCACTAGTAGGACTTGATTTTGCCATTTTCACTCCAAGTATGCCTTTAAAATCGCATAGGCACATGGTTATTTAGGAAAACATATGCTTACATCCCATTAAAACAAAGTTCATGTCAGCACATACTTCAGTATTCTCCTGTCTTTCCTAATTATGGCACAAATCCTTACAACACATGAAGTGTGATTTATGTTTGCAGTGCTTCGTCTTCCATTACTCATGAATAAGTTACTTAATTAAGACAGTACTATGTTCTTCAATTCTGCCCTTTTTCTGGTGCTTCCAAGAATTAGCAAACAAGATAAAAGAACATAGACTGAAATTTTACATTTGTTTTATCATTATCACCGTGTACATACAGGGCAATTGTAATGGGAACACCAGGGCTGTTGTTGCTTCATCCATGGAGTTGCCGTAGTGGAAATCCTCTAACAGATACACTTTGCTCTTGTGCAAAATATTCTGACACGTGAGTTGTCAGTAGAGTGTTTTATGCCATTTCACGTGGGCTAAATGGGTGCACAAGGCTCAAAGCAAAGACCATCAGGCACATTTAACCCCTCTTCTTCCATCAGTCCTCACTGTGCTTGTGATAGCTCCTCTATTAAACTCCTTACACCTTTTAGAGGAAGAAAAGTACAGCAAAGAGCAGTTAAAGGATCCTGATGTCCAAAAGACTTGCTAGCACCACTGGAAAGGCATAAAACTGAGGTGGGTAGGAGAGGAGGCTGCAGAGCCTCCGTGCACGTCAGGTTCAGGGATGCTGCAATGCTGAGGTCTGGGAACCAAGTCAATTATTACCTACCCTTGGCTGCTTTGATCACAGTTGCATGTGGCCTCATGTTGCAACCCATACAGTGAGTCAACATTGACTAGGTCTGCACAGGACAATGCTGAAAATCATTGTAATGTAATATCCTCTGTGCCCCTAAAACCTGTGCAAAAGGCAGATTCCTCTGTAAAGATGGGCAGCGAGAAAGAATAATAATCAGTGTTTGAGAGGAAGGCTGGGAGGGAGGATCTCCTGGGTGTTATGGAGAAAAGACCAGTATTTCTCCGGGCTTACACGATGACTTTCCTGATCTGTCACATGGCGCTATTGTTGCTGCAGTGATGCTATTCCTGGAAGGTTCTGAGGCTTCTGTGTGGATGGTATAGGAAATAGCACAGAAGCATTCATTTTTAGGAATTACTTACTGTGCAGTTGGCTATGATCTAAGAAACCTGAAGTGTTTTCATTAGATGATGAGCAGCATCTACATCCTTCTGTCTGTGCAACACCAAAATATCTATTCCTGTGGCGTGTTGGGTGGATTTCTGTTGATTCTAGTACTGTCATCATCAAAACTGAAATCACTGGAGCTCCTTTGTCTCTTGTTGGGTATGAAGCTGCTAATACTGCAGCCACAGGAATTGGAGTCATATATATATATATATATATATTACAGGTCAGCGTGGCATTGACCATCACCTGCATATGAATGCTTGTTTTCATGTGTAATAAAGAAGCCTGTTGTGTCTGCTACATCGAAAATCTCCTTATAACCTGTTGAGTTGTACCTAATACAGTTAGCAGAGTCTGAACAGTGATTCAGCTGACCTCTCTGTGTCTGTACAAATAGATTAAAAAGTGCCAGGACATGATCAGTGAAACTTGATCATCCATAAATATTTAATTATTAGAACAGCCCTGGCAGTTTTAGCCTCTGCTAGCTCTGCCAAAAATTCCTGGGCTGTTTCAGTTATTCACCCTGGCTAGGAACTGTTCCAGTAGGCAGCCTGGTATGGTCACCTTGTTTTGGAGGCTGAGACAGTTGCACCATATGGGCATGGTCACATCATGCCACAAGATCTCAGGATCTAGAGAAAGGCACTGTTACTAGTAGAGAAACACAGCTTTCCAGTCTGTATTTGCAACTAATCATATTACAGGTATTCATATTTGTCTAGTTTTGTACCAACTTCAAATAAGTCTTTAATAAGGTGTTCCAGCAGTTGCCTGCCTTCCCTCTCCCCATAGCTCAGCTGTCTGGAACACCTCTTTGTCTTTCTGCTAGCAATATTTCATGTGCTATAAACACTTTGGGATTAAGACAATTTACTCCTACAAAGATTGGTGTCCTGATTAAGGTTTGGAGTGCCATGGGGTTTCCTCCCTGTGCCTGCCACAGTGATGAGGTGTTTGTGAGAGACATCTAAATCCCACATTGGAAGTCAACCATTGCAGATATCTACTTGGACAGATGACACACAGTGAGGGTTAAAGCTAAAAGGAAATGTGTCACTAATCTAACAAACAAAATATGTCCATGGAGCTATAAAAGATTACTTCAAATATAATCCTTTAAAGAACAAAGAAAACAAGACACCTGGAGAACTCCTTTATAATAAATAACCTAGTTACTTCAATTTACTTAGTTATTTCATTTCTAGCCCTCTGGAAAGCAGCTCACATCTTCTGAGGTCAATATCACAGGCAAAAAACAGTTGGAGGATCATAGAAAAACAGAATGGTTTGGGTTGAAGGGACCTTCAAAGCTCATCCGGTGCCACCCCTGCCATGAGCAGGGACATCTTCACCAGCTCAGGTTGCTCAGAGCCCCGTCCAGCCTGGCCTGGGATGTCTCCAGGGATGGTTCATCCACCGCCTCTCTGGCCAACCTGGGACAGGCTCTCACCACCCTCAGTGTAAACAATTTCTTCCTCAGGTCTGGCCTGAATCTCCCTCCTTTATTTTATGTAAACCATAATGTAATCAAGTACATAATCAATTTTCAATGAACTAATCAGTGTATTTTGTGATGCACACAGGGGCTGGGGGTGTATGTGGTATTTACTTTCTACCACCTGCTGGGCTACATCTGCTGGGGATGGGAGGAGAAGGGGCAGCACCGGGCTGGGGACCACAAGCTCTTTTCTTGTGCCTTCACCACCAACAAGTTTGCTTTCAAATTCCTAGTTTAAGACAATTTTCAGTTAATTTTCTTGCTGCAACTGTGCCCTCAGTGGGTTGAAAACACCTATATATATGGCTATGCCATCTGTTAGAGGTCAGAGACAAGACCCTAAGTGTCTCCTTGATAGCTGCTGTCTCTGTCTCCTGTATATCTCTGTGAGGATAAGGGTAGATAAGCCTCTGGGAGCACCATGTAAATCTGCTCTCTGCCTCTCTCTTTATTCCATCCACCCATCCATGGATGGTGTTTCCCCACCACTTTGGCTCCCATGCTTGAACTGATACTGCAGCATCTGCAGAGGCCAGCCTGAAAGAATCCCTCAAAAGGAAAATGAAGCCATTGAGTTGTTCATTTTTGAACTCCCTTGTTCACAAACAACCCTATAGGTCATAAGCCAGTCTGATTTTCATCTGCTGAAGCTGACAAAATGCTCAAGGCTGTTTACAGGGACCTAAACCCACCACAGCTAACAGGGTCACTTCCAGCCTTCTGCATAAACGCCTCCACACAGCCACCCACGGCTAATAGCTCCTGCTCCCTTGTGCATGACTTTGCTGGGAAACCATGCCTAGGATGGAATTCCTCCTGGGTAATGAGCCAGACACTGCCAGGCAAATGACCTTTGGAAAGGCCAAGACTTGCTAGCGGCATTACGGGCTGCGTTTCTCAATAGTCTTCTGTACAGTTTTCACGCCCACGTCTTTGCTGGGCGTGTAAAACACAGCTTCACCCACCCTTCACCTTCCTCTCCAGCCCTTCACAGGGGCACTGTGTATGGTATTGTGGGTGTTGGTACAAAGAGCACGTCTAAACTTTGGCAAAGAGCCTAACTCCTTATCAATGCAAAAATATGTCACCCCATGGATCACTGGTCTTTAGGCAGGACCTAGGAGGCAGAGACCTCTGGGCTGCCAAGTCAGACCAGGGCCCACCTGAAGTTCTGTGTCCAGCTCTGGGGTCCTCAGCACAGGACATACATGGAACTGCTGGAGAGCGGCCAGAGGAGCCCCAGAAATGATCCGAGGCTGGAACAGCTCTGCTGGGAGCACAGGCTGAGAGTGTTGGGCTGTTCAGCTGGAGAAGAGAAGCTCTGGGGAGACCTTAGTGTGGCCTTTCTGTACTTAAAAGGGGTCGATAAGAAAGATGGGGATGGACTTTTGAGCAGGGCCTGTTGTGACAGGACAAGGGGTGATGGTTTTAAACTAAAGGAGGGGAGATTCAGGCCAGACATGAGGAAGAAATCTTTTACAATGAGAGTTGCCCAGAGTGGTGGTAGATGTCCCATCCTGGCCCAGGAGTAGCAGCCTGGACCTGTTTGTGGGAGGACGCACCCCTGATGTGGGTACAGCTGGAGAAACTACATTCTTTTTTCCCCTCTACTCATTTCTTGCCTTTCTCATCGTTCCATTGTCTCTTTGCGTTATGCCTCCTGTTTATCTCTTTTAAAGTTCACCTTTAAAGAGCCCTTAGAAGAGTTCAGCTACTTTTAATGAAATATAGCCCATATAAAGTCATTCCCATAGCTTTGAGTATCTTTTTTTTTCTTTTCTTATTTTTTTTTTTTTTTTTCAGCCCTCCGTCCCCCCTGTCCATCTCACCAAGAAATACATGTGGGACCAGGAAGAGAGTAGGTACAGAGTTAAAGATCCTTATGACTAGTCCCGACGGCTCATTTTCACTTCCTCACAGCCAGGTGTTTCAACAGAATCAACAAAAAGACACTGACGTAGTGAAGCAAGTCCAGTGAGTGACACCAAGGTAGTGGGGGGCTTGGGTACTTGAGATATGAGGAGAGGTGAAAACAGTTGATTTCATTCAGAGCAGGGAAGAATACACAAAAGGATCCTATCCCAACCTTCAACCACCCAACAGCAGTGTATAGAGCAGATAGACCTAGACTTTTCTCAAAGTGGCGGTGGTAAGACGGAGGGCAAGAAAACACAAATATCAACAAGACAACATGTTGTCACGGAGTAACGAGCTCACAAAGGCCAGTGCTGCAATGGGTAATGTGCCCTGCTATGGATCAGCAGACTGCAGGTTGGGCTTTTTGTAGAAATCCTCTTTTGGAGTCAGACGCCCTTGCCTTTCTGGAGGGGGACCAGGAGGAGTAGAACCCATATGTGGAGCCATAGCTGAGATGTCCACTAATCCTGTCTGCTTTACAGACATAGCATGAGGGAAGGCTGAAGCTATCCAGTTACTTCCCAACACTGGTCCAGCAAGGAAAGACCATTCTGCCATGGCTCATTTACTGCCCTTCATCAGGGCTGTGGAGTACGGAGTGGGAGGGCAAAAAGCATTGCCCATGAGATGTCCACCTCACAGTGCTACTCCAGGGAGGTGGGACATCCTGACCCCGGTGTGATTTGAACACACAACCTTCTGATCTGGAGTCAGACGCGCTACCATTGCGCCACGAGGTCAAGGCTGTGAGATGCTTTCTCCAAATATCATCCTGGACTTTATGGCCACGGCATATTCATTGAAGGGACTTTCAGTTAATCTGATATGGGAGTGGGAGCATCTCTTTCAGTTGCCTTTCTAAGCCTGCAAGGAGGGCTCACAATGAGGTACTACAGAGGAGGAAGGCCAGAAAATGCCACTTCCAAAAGCAACCCTGCAGGGTCCCTCCCAGGAGAAAAAGAGACCTGAGCGTGGTGCCTCCAGAGGGCCAGCAGGGATGGCAGCCCACCACCTCCCTGGACAGAGAGGCCCCATTCACCTGGAATATGCACAGAATCCATCTCAAGCCCTGTGGCAGGGTGGACTCTCACAACTTTTGCACAACCTGGCTGGAGTCAGCTTCCACCTAAGAGGAGGATGGAGTGAGGTTTGAGTTCAGCTGCCTGCACATATCCTGGACACATGCCGTTCACTCTGTGCCCCTGCCCCGTCCATCCCTGGCCTTTCTCCGCCCCAGCCAGGTTACCTGCCTTCTCTACCTCCCATAGCACTTCCTGGGTCTCTTCAGTTTGGAGAAGAGGAAACGGAGGGGTCACCTCATTCATGTTTACAAATATATAAAGGGTGAGTGTCAGGAGGATGGAGCCAGGCTCTTCTCAGTGACAACCAATGGTAGGACAAGGGGCAATGGGTTCAAACTGGAACACAGGAGGTTCCACTTAAATTTGAGAAGAAACTTCTTCCCAGTGAGGGTGGCAGAGCCTGGCCCAGGCTGCCCAGGGAGGTTGTGGAGTCTCCTTCTCTGCAGACATTCCAACCCGCCTGGACACCTTCCTGTGTAACCTCATCTGGGTGTTCCTCCTCCGGCGGGGAGATTGGACTGGATGAGTTGTGGAGGTCCCTTCCAACCCCTGACATTCTGGGATTCTCTTGTGGTTCCTGGACACCCCTGGGATGCTCCCCATGGAGAAGACATCCCCACCACCCAGGCCAGGCTCCATACTGGGGAGTTTTATCCTCTCACCCTGACCTCATGGCGCAAGGGCAGTGCATCTGACTCCAGATCAGAAGGTTGTGTGTTCAAATCACATCAGGGTCAGCCTTGGGCCACCACTGCCCAGCCCCGGATTGCTTCTGTTTTTCTGGGGGCCTGCTCTGGGCCAGGGCCAGGGTTCTGCAAGGCTTTGGCCAGCTCTAGTGGGCCACCTCAGGTGGGCAACATGATGCCCAGAGCATTGCTTTGAGCCTGGCGGTATGTGTCTTGTTGAGAGGTTATGGGTCATGTGCAGAGTGAAGGCCAACACAGGGAGGTGTTGTGGTGGGTGTTTGCCACAGTTTCATAGAATCATTTTGGTTGAAAAAGACCTTTAAGATCACAGAGTGCAATCATCAGTAGTTTGCCTCATTGAGAAGCTGAAGGAAGTGAAGTTTCCTCAAGAAAAGTGCAAGAAGCTCCCTAACTGTGTGCTCAGTCACTCCCAGGGGACCTGGAAGTATCCCTGTGCGATATTTGCCTAAGGGGGTAACATAAGGTTGTAGAGTCAGACCAGGGGTCTTCTGGAGGGAGTCAAGGGCAATTACCCAACGAAAGACCACAGTAATAGGGAGAGGTTTCTGATGAACAATGTGAGAAGTTTATTCAATAATATTAAGGAGGATCTGGGGATCTCTAGTCTGGTCAGAGATCAGAAATCTTGCCTCAAAGCCCACATTAAGGCTATGGAAGAAATACTCCTGAAAGCCTTACCCAAAGGAAGGAAGCATGTGATGATGGCTGGAAACGGTGACCATGGATTTGACAAGGGCAGAGCACTCTTGGCCAGTGTGTGATAGGTTTCTTGGAAGAGATGACTTCCACAGTGGCCAAGAGGAGTTCAGGGAACATGACAGATCTTGGCTTTGGTTTGATCTCTGTCGGCTTCTCCCAGCGTAATCAGTGTGGCAGGACACAGAGATGGATTGCCTCAGTTGAATCCCAAGGCAATACAAAGTGTCTGGAGCAGGGGTCTGTGGGGGTTGTGGTCAGTGGTCGGCAGTGCAGCTGGTGTTCCTCACCATTTGATATTGCATTGGATGTTCTTGGATGTCTAAATGGTGTTTGCAGAAGATGTTCTCCAGAATGAGGACATGGGCCTCCGCTGGGGGTCCTACAACAGCTGCGGGCCAGTGGCGCAACGGATAGCGCGCCTGACTACGTATCAGGAGGTTGCAGGTTCGACTCCTGCCTGGCTCTACACTTTTTCGCCTGCCAGACGCTCCTCCTGCTCCCCATGGGAGCACCTGCCTTCTCCTCACCATCAGACATCCTCCCAGACCTTCTGCAGGGCAAAACTGCTGCCTTGTCCTCTTACCCTGTCGGAAGGAAAGGCTTTCTCCAGACCTTACACTGGACCTGGGCACCTTAGCTCATCACTCTCCTCCAGTCATTGCTGACATCCCTCCATTCCCGCTCCTCACTCATCTTCCAGACTGCGAATACTGCACCCAGCTTTGGGGACCACACTGTAAGGGCACTGATCAACTGAGAAGAAACTTCTTTACTTGGAGGTTGCCAGAGCCTGGCCCAGGCTGCCCAGAGTGGGTGTGGAGTCTCCTTCTCTGAGACATTCAAACCCACCTGAACGTGACCCTGTGTGACCTGCTCTGGTGACCTAGCCTCAATTCCTCAAATGCTGCTGCTCTACCCCAAGAACAAGGTCTTTCAGAGTCTGGAGCTAACTGTCTTGGATGGTGCTCGGGCTCCTAGAACTGTATTTCCATGAAACACAGCGTATTATTAAAACCACTATTTTTCTACTTAAAAAGTAAGATCTTGCCACCTTAGAAGTGACCAGCACTGTGAGTTTCTGTACCTATTGACTGAAGACACCGCTCAACCCCTGAGTGCTTATGCTCTTCTCTTAAACAGCATCAAATGCTTTCCACAAACTAGACACAAGTATTTGTCTCCTCTCTGCTCCGGGAAGTCCTGAAGAAATGCTTTGTCACTTTTATGGCTTTCCAAAGTATAGTCTGACACCTTTCACAAAGCAAAATGAAATTATTTGGTTATGGGAACCAGTGTTTGGATCACAAGACATGCAGCAGGGTGATACGAGCTGCAGATTGTCAGAGTTTGCAGGTGTTGCGAGCAGCACCCTCTGTTTTGCAGAGGTACAAAAAGCAGAGGAAAAGTGAGATTTGTGATACAGTTTTCATAAGGATTCATCCGTACAGTATTTGAAGTATGCTATAGTCATACCAAAATGGTAGCTGACAGCACAGGTCCTCCTTCAGAGCAGAAGAAACCACTGATTTGAGCCTGTTTCTGCACTTGATTATTTACTGATGTTGTTCTGACCCAGTGGTCTTGATATCAACAACATAAACCTTCCCCTTAGTCAATGTGCATTGTTCTCTGCTTTCCTGGTTTGTTTGTTAGTTTTTCATTTCAAATTTGCAGCTGCCTTTGAGTGTCCTGGGCAGCCAAGCAGCAGAAAAGCTGCTTTTGTCCATTTTCAGGCACTCCAGGGCAATAAATGAATCAAAGACCATGACAAGAAAACTTTGGTGAGCTCGGGTTCCCGCTGAAGCCAAGGGGAATATCTCAGCTCTCAGATAGGACCCAAAATTCTACTTAGAATGGAGCATGAACCCAGTTTTCCAATTCTGCAAAGCTAATTTTAAATTTACAAAAAGTGGACCTCATGATGGACTGGAAATGTTTGTTTGTTGTTCTTTTTTTAATGGAAGTGGAGGACAAATGCAACACCTCGAGTGTGGTAATGACCTGGTAGAGGAAGAGTGCTTGTCCAATAATTCGACAATCAAAATCCTTCCCCATCATTTCCAGCTATTGCACAACTTTCTCACTGTCAGGATAAGCATTTATATGAACATGTTTCCCTTCAAGTTATGATTAAAAAATTATGTCAGAAAAAAAAAAAAAAAACAACAAACCAAAACAAACCTTTAGATTTGGAGTGAAATTGGCTTTGGTAAAGGGTTTCTCTCCAGAGTTCCTGTTGGTTGGAGCAGGTGGGATCAGCTCTCCTGACTCAGAGGTGACCCTGTGATTGTGATGCAAAGAGGTGTTAGCCAGCAATTTTGGCCAAGGGTTACACTATATACCTTGAAGCAAAATCCCTATTTCCTGTCCTTCTTGCTCCCAAAAATCCTATGAACACTGGAACTCTCACCACCTAGCAAAGAATCACCACCTCATTCTACCTTCGTGCCTCTGCATTTCATTTGCTTTGGCTTATTCTCCTCCTCTCTCAGGTTATTCCAGGCAAGAGACGCTTTATACGGATCACAGAACAAATACTTACACATGGGGAAAGCTCTGCATCCTGCCCATGGGCTGGTTCAGGGCTCCCTCTCGTGGGGGATGATGCTGGGAGGGCCAGAAAAGTTCTTCTGGGCAGGATTTGCTCAGATGGACAGGTCGGTGTTTGCCTCTTTACTCCATCTTCAGCACTGACAACTCACAGATTAAATACATGAGGATTATTGTGTTTGGAGAGCAGGGATGGCTTTTGGTTGCAGACACTACATTTTAGGGACCAGAGTGAGTACCCACATTCAAGATAAGCATATAACTGTAAAGGTAAATTTTTTATAACTTCATAGAATTTCATGTACCATATGACTTTATAAAACTTCATTAAACATTCAGGTAACAAAATAACATCTCACCCCAGGAGACCCTCATGCCTCATTAATCAGTGTTACCTCATACAGTCATAAAGCAGTAACCATATGATGCCAGTTATTTATTTTAAAAATAAAACTCATTTTAAAAAGCCAGAAAATTCATAAAAGCTTCTGCTGAGATTTCTGCTTTTGCAAGATAATAACTTTTCCATGTAGAAGTGTACTCTAGTGCTAGCTCAGGTGAGAATGTTGTGACTTGCTCCCAGAAAATCACCCACAAATAAAAATCTAATGTCGTTCAGCCGTGGTCTTTCCCTCCAAACAAGTATTGTGTATCTCATGTATTTACATACAGTATGTGCAGATGGTGGGCAAGTATCTCACTGGCTATGCAGCTCAAGCAAACTGTCCCCAACGTCCTGTACGTATGGTGCCACCACCATGTTCCTGCCCAGCCATCCTAGTTCCCAGAAGACTTCTTCCAACATGCTGAGGTGGGCATGGAGTTGGAGAGGAAGAAGGAAAGCTTCATCTCCTCTCTGACACCTTTGTTCATGACAACCTCAGACTAACCACCCTTGGGAAAAGGACTGGGCAGTCACCATTGACAGTGAACCTTCCTGTGTAACCTCATCTGGGTGTTCCTGCTCCGGCAGGGGGATTGGACTGGATGACATTCTGTGACATTCTGGCGACATTCTGTGATTCTGTGATTCTGTAGTCCCTGGACACCCCTGGGAGAAGACATCCCCACCACCCAGCCCGGGCTTCTATGTCAGGGAGCTCTGTCTTCTCCCCCTGACCTCGTGGCGCAAGGGCAGCGCGTCTGACTCCAGATCAGAAGGTTGTGTGTTCAAATCACACCGGGGTCAGCCTTGGGCTGCCATGCCCACCCACTGGATTGCCTCTGCTTTTCTGGAGGGCTGCACTGGGCCAGGGCCAGGGTTCTGCCAGGCTTTGGACAACTCAAGGGAGGCACCACAGGAATGGGCTATGGGGGAAACATGATGCCAAGAACTTTTCTTTTAGCCTAGTGCTGTGCCGGGTGGAGGTTTTGGATCATGATCAAAGTAGACACCATTGCAAGGGCACATTGAGATGGGCATCTGCAGCATGTGATCTCATCACTAAACTGAAGCAATGGAAGGCTTCCTCAGGAAAGTACAAGAACTTTCATGAGTACAGTCACTCAGTCACTCCTAGAGGACTCGGACTTCTTAGCCACTGCAAGTCTTGCCTGGGATGGTAACATGGGGTGGTACAGTCATTCCTGGGGATTTCTAGAAGGGATCAAGGACAACTATTCAGTGTAGGAGTATGGAAACAGGGACAGCTTTCTGATGAACAACATGAGGATTGTTCTCAAGAAGAGTAAAAAGGAAGATTTAGGGAGCTCTAGTCAGCCTCACCTCAGAGCCCACATGAAGACTAAGGAACAAATATCTCTGAAAGCCTTACCCAAAGGAAGGAAGCATGTGATGATGGCTGGAAACGGTGACCATGGATTTGACAAGGGCAGAGCACTCTTGGCCAGTGTGTGATAGGTTTCTTGGAAGAGATGACTTCCACAGTGGTCAAGAGGAGTTCAGGGAACACCACTGATCTTGGCTTTGGTTTGATCTCTGTCGGCTTCTCCCAGCGTAATCAGTGTGGCAGGACACAGAGATGGATTGCCTCAGTTGAATCCCAAGGCAATACAAAGTGTCTGGACAAGGGCTCTGAGGGGGTTGTGGTCAGTGGTTGGCAGTGCAGCTGGTGTTCCTCACCATTTGATATTACATTGGATGTTCTTGGATGTCTAAACGGTGTTTGCAGAAGTCGTTCTCCAGAATGAGGACATGGGCTGCCGCTGAGGGTCCTAGAACAGCTGCGGGCCAGTGGCGCAACGGATAGCGCGCCTGACTACGTATCAGGAGGTTGCAGGTTTGACTCCTGCCTGGCTCTACACTTTTTGCCTGCCAGCCATTCCTCCTGCTCCCCATGGGAGCACCTGCCTTCTCCTCACCATCAGACATCCTCCCAGACCTTCTGCAGGGCAAAACTGCTGCCTTGTCCTCTTACCCTGTGGGAAGGGAAGGCTTTCTCCAGACCTTACACTGGAGCTGAGACCCACGCCACAGCCAGGGACAGCACAGCAATTTTCACAGCACAACTAACATGCCTCCTGAGCTACAGCCCTGTAGGCTCGACAGACTCAGCACCCTCACGCTCTCATGCCACATCAGGACCTTTTTCCACCCACCCTTTACTCACAGTTACTAATGGGCTTTACGTATTTTTCATTCAGTGGTGCTTAGGATGCCAGAGAAGACATCTGCATAGGTTTTATGAAGAAAACACACACTCACACACCTCAGGAGCAATCTCTCTGCTCAGCAGCTTAGGAATTCAGCAGGTGAGGCCAAAAAGGACTTGAGCACTGGTGGCTTTTCAAGCAGGTGGCACACTCACAGCTTTCATGCAGCCTGCCCCAAAATGGTGCTCCTGTAATGCTGATGCCAGGCAGATGGACAAAAAGTCTGAAAGGGTAAGGATCTCATGAAGACAACTGTCCCTTGTCACCTCCACAGCATTCAGACAGCCTCCGGATGAGCCAGGCAGGAGTTGAACCTGCAATGTCCTGATCTATAGTCAGGCGCATTGTCCATTGTGCCACTGTCCCCAGCCCCTGCTCCCACCTGGTGCCCCCCCTGTGCTCTCTGTACCACCTGGGTGTGCTGGTGCTCAAAAGGAAGTGGTGAGTCCTCACCTGGCTCCCTCCTGCCCCATCCATGGCAGCCTTGACCTACTCGCCTATGGGGGGAGGTCAGTACCGGTCCCACTGGTCCCACCTACCAGGAGAAGTGGTGCCTGTGCTGAGTCACCCCCACAGCAAGAGCACATCATAGAATCATAGACTCATTTTGTTTGGAAGAGACCCTCAAGATCATGGAGTCCAACCATGAACATAACTCTAGCACTAAATCACATCCCTAAGAACATCATCTATGCATCTTTTAAATCCCTCCAAGGATGGTGACTCCACACTGCACTGGGCAGCTTGTTCCAACAACCAACAGCCCTTTCTGGGAATAAATTTTTCCCAATATCCAATCTAAACCTCTCCTGGTGCAACCTGAGGCCATTTGCTCTTGTTGTATCGCTTGCTACCTGGAAGAAGAGAACAACAACCTTCATGAGACAACCTCCTTTCAGGTAGTGGTCTTCAGCCCCTCAGCTGCCCTGGTTGGTTGGAGGAGACATCTTGTTTGCCTCATGGGAAGTGTGGCTACAATTCCCAGCCCACCCAAGGCTTGGAGCAGCCCAGGGCTCTCTGGAGCTGTGGGGTCCAGCTGAGGGTTGAGCTCAACCTAAAGCCACCAATTTTGCCCTCTACTTCCTCCTGCCTGATGACAGATGTCAGGGCAGGTGAGTTGTGGGTCGTGAGATCTTGCCTGATGGTCAACTGGTCTGGGCTAACCTGTACATGGCCAACTTTGACCTTCCTTCTGCAAGCCACCTGCAGGGTGAAGGTACCACAGAGGTAATGACAAGCCCATGAGCCTGTCAGTGTGGAACGGAGAAACAGAAGAAGATGGAAGCGGGAACATCCCATCAAATAATAGAGTGATTCAGGTTGGAAATTACATGTGGAGGTCTCTAGTCCAAATTTCTGCTCAACTTGGGACATTGAGGTCAAGGCCTTGTCTGCTTGAACTCTGAATATCTCCAAGGATGGAGAGTTCACAGCCCCTCAGGTCCCTCTCTCAGTGATTTACCACCCCCACAGTGAATGCTTTTGCCTATATATGCAGTCAGAGAATCCCCTGATGTGAGGGAAGTTTTCCTGTGCAAGAAGCCCAGCAAGAAGGGAGAAACATCAGTCAAAGGCAGGCCACCATGGAGGAAGAGGTCCCTTGTCAGCATGGCTGGGCTGTGGGCACGAAAATGCCGAGCCAGGCAGGAGTCGAACCTGCAATCTCCTGATCCGTAGTCAGGTGCGTTGTCCATTGCGCCACTGGCCCTGGTCCTCCGGGAGGTCTGAGGGCTTCCCATCACTGGATGGGCTTTGTGAGCAGAGCAGGAGATGGTGCAAGAGGATTTAGATCAGTATAGAAAACATTACATTTTCCAAGATCCTTGGAAGAGCTCTTCCCCAGGCCAAATAAACACAGTTCTGATGGCTTCTCTTCATATGGCGAGTGCTCCAACACCACCCCATTTTGATGGCCTTCTGCTGGTCTTATTCCAGTTACAGAATCACAGCATGCTTAGGGTTGGAAGGAACCTCTGGAGACCATCCAGTCCAACCCACCTCCTAACGCACGCTTAAGGTGATCTTCAAAGATTCCTGGTGCTCAGTCTTAATCATTCCATAATACCATTTGAACTTCATTTCCCATGGAGCCAGAGGTGCTGTTATATTCTGCACAATTGAAGACCTGCTCCTACCAGGCTCCTAAGTAGTCCAGGTACTTTTGGACACCTTCCTTTTAGTGACAGGATTGGTTCTCTAATACCATCCCAGGTTTACTTTGAAAATGCTGGAAAATTAAGATGAAAAAAGCAATCAAAAGGTATGAGGAGGTCCCCATGGCTCGAGGAAGGCACAGAGTTAAAGAGGCTTTCATACACAAGAGTGAGATGAGGCGTCTCTGTGTCTGTATAAGCAGGCAAATGAAAAATCTCAGAACAGCTCTGTAAAATCCATAGCCTCATAAAGCTGCCATAACTTGTTAGCTCAAGTTTCACTTCTATTCCATGACAGCAAGGGACTCTTGATGAATCTTTGAAAATCCCAGTTATAGGATGTGGTGTAGGCAGTGAAAGGGGAAAAAGGAGTCCTAAATCAAGGGTAGGGTAGAAACATCTCTAGAAGTGCTTTTCCATGCCAATACTGTGTATGTGTGGAGAACGTCTTTTCTTGTTTCCAAGGGTATAAGGGTGTCTGTCACAGGACAGGGCAGCTTTGCAGTATCAGATGAGAAGGTGGTGGAAGAGGGGGAAGGAAAAGCCTCTCTTTTGCAGGAGAAGTCTATGCAGTGGATCAGCCCTGTAAAAATCCATCTACCTGCACTGGTGGAGGGGAGGTCCACCTTGCCATGCCATTGCTTTAGGATTCCTGTTAATTGCCACTAAGGACCCTGCCAGATCAGGGACTATGAGAACCATATTCCCCTCTTAGCAGCAGACTATGAGGGCAATACACAGGTACAAAGGGTCATGTACGTGATGGGCTGGCAGGGGTGTCACAGAGCGTCATCTTATAGAGACATATGGGGATATTGATGGCAACTGCATGCACAACCTTGGATGTATGGGAGCAAGGAAAAAGGGTTTTCACCACCCAACTCTTCTCCTGGGGTCTTGGCTTTGCTTTCCTTCAGCTCTTCTCTTTTTTTTCCACACTCTTGACCTTCCAAACCCAAACCTACTATTCTCCTAACTCATCCCCAACACTACCAGAAACACAAGCCAAATCCTGTGCCCTGTACCTGCTCTACCCACCTCTCTCCCCACCTACCATGCCACATTCTTCCTACCTTGCAAGTCAAATCTGTCCCAGACCCTGATCTCCAGGCCGCAGCTGAAAGTACAGATCTCATGAGTGGCAAAGCAACTACATCTCCAGGATGCTGCCCTTGCTTATTTTGCTCTCTAACACCTTGAACAGTGTGAGAAGTTTATTCAATAATATTAAGGAGGATCTGGGGATCTCTAGTCTGGTCAGAGATCAGAAATCTTGCCTCAAAGCCCACATTAAGGCTATGGAAGAAATACTCCTGAAAGCCTCACCCAAAGGAAGGAAGCATGTGATGATGGCTGGAAACGGTGACCATGGATTTGACAAGGGCAGAGCACTCTTGGCCAGTGTGTGATAGGTTTCTTGGAAGAGATGACTTCCACAGTGGCCAAGAGGAGTTCAGGGAACATGACAGATCTTGGCTTTGGTTTGATCTCTGTCGGCTTCTCCCAGCGTAATCAGTGTGGCAGGACACAGAGATGGATTGCCTCAGTTGAATCCCAAGGCAATACAAAGTGTCTGGAGCAGGGCTCTGAGGGGGTTGTGGTCAGTGGTCGGCAGTGCAGCTGGTGTTCCTCACCATTTGATATTGCATTGGATGTTCTGTGACGTCTAAACGGTGTTTGCAGGAGATGCTCTCCAGAATGAGGACATGGGCTGCCGCTGAGGGTCCTAGAACAGCTGCGGGCCAGTGGCGCAACGGATAGCGCGCCTGACTACGTATCAGGAGGTTGCAGGTTCGACTCCTGCCTGGTTCTACACTTTTCGCCTGGCAGACGCTCCTGCTCCCCATGGGAGCACCTGCCTTCTCCTCACCATCAGACATCCTCCCAGACCTTCTGCAGGGCAAAACTGCTGCCTTGTTCTCTTACCCTCTCGGAAGGAAAGGCTTTTCTCCAGACCTTACACTGGACCTCGGCACCTTAGCTCATCACTCTCCTCCAGTCATGGCTGACATCCCTTCATTCCCGCTCCTCACTCATCTTCCAGGCTGGCAATGCTGCACCCAGCTTTGGGGTCCACACTGTAAGGACACTGATCAACTGAGAAGAAACTTCTTTACTTTGAGGTTGCCAGAGCCTGGCCCAGGCTACCCAGAGTGTGTGTGGAGTCTCCTTCTCTGAGACATTCAAACCCACCTGAACGTGAACCTGTGCGACCTGCTCTGGTGACCTAGCCTCAATTCCTCAAATGCTGCTGCTCTACGCCAAGAACAAGGTCTTTCAGAGTCTGGAGCTAACTGTCTTGGATGGTGCTCGGGCTGCTAGAACTGTATTTCCATGAAACACAGCGTATTATTAAAACCACTATTTTTCTACTTAAAAAGTAAGATCTTGCCGTTCACTCTGTGCCTCTGCCCCGTCCATCCCTGGCCTTTCTCCCCCCAAGCCAGGTTACCTGCCTTCTCTACCTCCCATAGCACTTCCTGGGTCTCTTCAGTTTGGAGAAGAGGAAACGGAGGGGTCACCTCATTCATGTTTACAAATATATAAAGGGTGAGTGTCAGGAGGATGGAGCCAGGCTCTTCTCAGTGACAACCAATGGTAGGACAAGGGGCAATGGGTTCAAACTGGAACACAGGAGGTTCCACTTAAATTGGAGAAGAAACTTCTTCCCAGTGAGGGTGGCAGGGCCTGGCCCAGGCTGCCCAGGGAGGATGTGGAGTCTCCTTCTGTGCAGACATTCCAACCCGCCTGGACACCTTCCTGTGTAACCTCATCTGGGTGTTCCTCCTCCGGCGGGCAGATTGGACTGGATGAGCTGTCGAGGTCTCTTCCAACCCCTGACATTCTGGGATTCTCTTGTGGTCCCTGGATACCCCTGGGATGCTCCCCATGGAGAAGACATCCCCACCACCCAGGCCAGGCTCCATACTGGGGAGTTTTATCCTCTCACCCTGACCTCATGGCACAAGGGCAGCGCGTCTGACTCCAGATCAGAAGGTTGTGTGTTCAAATCACATCAGGGTCAGCCTTGGGCCACCACTGCCCAGCCCCGGATTGCTTCTGTTTTTCTGGGGGCCTGCTCTGGGCCAGGGCCAGGGTTCTGCAAGGCTTTGGCCAACTCTAGTGGGGCACCTCAGGTGGGCAACATGATGCCCAGAGCATTGCTTTGAGCCTGACGGTATGTGTCCTGTTCAGAGGTTATGGGTCATGTGCAGAGTGGAGGCCAACACAGGGAGGTGTTGTGGTGGGTGTTTGCCACAGTTTCATAGAATCATTTTGGTTGAAAAAGACCTTTAAGATCACAGAGTGCAATCACCAGCAGTTTGCCTCATTGAGAAGCTGAAGGAAGTGAAGTTTCCTCAGGAAAGTGCAAGAAGCTCCCTAACTGTGTGCTCAGTCACTCCTAGGGGACCTGGAAGTATCCCTGTGCGATATTTGCCTAAGGGGGTAACATAAGGTTGTAGAGTCAGACCAGGGGTCTTCTGGAGGGAGTCAAGGGCAATTACCCAACGAAAGACCACAGTAATAGGGAGAGGTTTCTGATGAACAATGTGAGAAGTTTATTCAATAATATTAAGGAGGATCTGGGGATCTCTAGTCTGGTCAGAGATCAGAAATCTTGCCTCAAAGCCCACATTAAGGCTATGGAAGAAATACTCCTGAAAGCCTTACCCAAAGGAAGGAAGCATGTGATGATGGCTGGAAACGGTGACCATGGATTTGACAAGGGCAGAGCACTCTTGGCCAGTGTGTGATAGGTTTCTTGGAAGAGATGACTTCCACAGTGGCCAAGAGGAGTTCAGGGAACATCACTGATCTTGGCTTTGGTTTGATCTCTGTCGGCTTCTCCCAGCGTAATCAGTGTGGCAGGACACAGAGATGGATTGCCTCAGTTGAATCCCAAGGCAATACAAAGTGTCTGGAGCAGGGCTCTGAGGGGGTTGTGGTCAGTGGTCGGCAGTGCAGCTGGTGTTCCTCACCATTTGATATTGCATTGGATGTTCTGTGACGTCTAAACGGTGTTTGCAGGAGATGTTCTCCAGAATGAGGACATGGGCTGCCGCTGAGGGTCCTAGAACAGCTGCGGGCCAGTGGCGCAACGGATAGCGCGCCTGACTACGTATCAGGAGGTTGCAGGTTCGACTCCTGCCTGGTTCTACACTTTTCGCCTGGCAGACGCTCCTGCTCCCCATGGGAGCACCTGCCTTCTCCTCACCATCAGACATCCTCCCAGACCTTCTGCAGGGCAAAACTGCTGCCTTGTTCTCTTACCCTCTCGGAAGGAAAGGCTTTTCTCCAGACCTTACACTGGACCTGGGCACCTTAGCTCATCACTCTCCTCCAGTCATTGCTGACATCCCTTCATTCCCGCTCCTCACTCATCTTCCAGACTGGCAATGCTGCACCCAGCTTTGGGGACCACACTGTAAGGACACTGATCAACTGAGAAGAAACTTCTTTACTTTGAGGTTGCCAGAGCCTGGCCCAGGCTGCCCAGAGTGTGTGTGGAGTCTCCTTCTCTGAGACATTCAAACCCACCTGAACGTGAACCTGTGCGACCTGCTCTGGTGACCTAGCCTCAATTCCTCAAATGCTGCTGCTCTACGCCAAGAACAAGGTCTTTCAGAGTCTGGAGCTAACTGTCTTGGATGGTGCTCGGGCTGCTAGAACTGTATTTCCATGAAACACAGCGTATTATTAAAACCACTATTTTTCTACTTAAAAAGTAAGATCTTGCCGTTCACTCTGTGCCTCTGCCCCGTCCATCCCTGGCCTTTCTCCCCCCAAGCCAGGTTACCTGCCTTCTCTACCTCCCATAGCACTTCCTGGGTCTCTTCAGTTTGGAGAAGAGGAAACGGAGGGGTCACCTCATTCATGTTTACAAATATATAAAGGGTGAGTGTCAGGAGGATGGAGCCAGGCTCTTCTCAGTGACAACCAATGGTAGGACAAGGGGCAATGGGTTCAAACTGGAACACAGGAGGTTCCACTTAAATTGGAGAAGAAACTTCTTCCCAGTGAGGGTGGCAGGGCCTGGCCCAGGCTGCCCAGGGAGGATGTGGAGTCTCCTTCTGTGCAGACATTCCAACCCGCCTGGACACCTTCCTGTGTAACCTCATCTGGGTGTTCCTCCTCCGGCGGGCAGATTGGACTGGATGAGCTGTCGAGGTCTCTTCCAACCCCTGACATTCTGGGATTCTCTTGTGGTCCCTGGATACCCCTGGGATGCTCCCCATGGAGAAGACATCCCCACCACCCAGGCCAGGCTCCATACTGGGGAGTTTTATCCTCTCACCCTGACCTCATGGCACAAGGGCAGCGCGTCTGACTCCAGATCAGAAGGTTGTGTGTTCAAATCACATCAGGGTCAGCCTTGGGCCACCACTGCCCAGCCCCGGATTGCTTCTGTTTTTCTGGGGGCCTGCTCTGGGCCAGGGCCAGGGTTCTGCAAGGCTTTGGCCAACTCTAGTGGGGCACCTCAGGTGGGCAACATGATGCCCAGAGCATTGCTTTGAGCCTGACGGTATGTGTCCTGTTCAGAGGTTATGGGTCATGTGCAGAGTGGAGGCCAACACAGGGAGGTGTTGCGGTGGGTGTTTGCCACAGTTTCATAGAATCATTTTGGTTGAAAAAGACCTTTAAGATCACAGAGTGCAATCACCAGCAGTTTGCCTCATTGAGAAGCTGAAGGAAGTGAAGTTTCCTCAGGAAAGTGCAAGAAGCTCCCTAACTGTGTGCTCAGTCACTCCTAGGGGACCTGGAAGTATCCCTGTGCGATATTTGCCTAAGGGGGTAACATAAGGTTGTAGAGTCAGACCAGGGGTCTTCTGGAGGGAGTCAAGGGCAATTACCCAATGAAAGACCACAGTAATAGGGAGAGGTTTCTGATGAACAATGTGAGAAGTTTATTCAATAATATTAAGGAGGATCTGGGGATCTCTAGTCTGGTCAGAGATCAGAAATCTTGCCTCAAAGCCCACATTAAGGCTATGGAAGAAATACTCCTGAAAGCCTTACCCAAAGGAAGGAAGCATGTGATGATGGCTGGAAACGGTGACCATGGATTTGACAAGGGCAGAGCACTCTTGGCCAGTGTGTGATAGGTTTCTTGGAAGAGATGACTTCCACAGTGGCCAAGAGGAGTTCAGGGAACATCACTGATCTTGGCTTTGGTTTGATCTCTGTCGGCTTCTCCCAGCGTAATCAGTGTGGCAGGACACAGAGATGGATTGCCTCAGTTGAATCCCAAGGCAATACAAAGTGTCTGGAGCAGGGCTCTGAGGGGGTTGTGGTCAGTGGTCGGCAGTGCAGCTGGTGTTCCTCACCATTTGATATTGCATTGGATGTTCTGTGACGTCTAAACGGTGTTTGCAGGAGATGTTCTCCAGAATGAGGACATGGGCTGCCGCTGAGGGTCCTAGAACAGCTGCGGGCCAGTGGCGCAACGGATAGCGCGCCTGACTACGTATCAGGAGGTTGCAGGTTCGACTCCTGCCTGGTTCTACACTTTTCGCCTGGCAGACGCTCCTGCTCCCCATGGGAGCACCTGCCTTCTCCTCACCATCAGACATCCTCCCAGACCTTCTGCAGGGCAAAACTGCTGCCTTGTTCTCTTACCCTCTCGGAAGGAAAGGCTTTTCTCCAGACCTTACACTGGACCTGGGCACCTTAGCTCATCACTCTCCTCCAGTCATTGCTGACATCCCTTCATTCCCGCTCCTCACTCATCTTCCAGACTGGCAATGCTGCACCCAGCTTTGGGGACCACACTGTAAGGGCACTGATCAACTGAGAAGAAACTTCTTTACTTTGAGGTTGCCAGAGCCTGGCCCAGGCTGCCCAGAGTGGGTGTGGAGTCTCCTTCTCTGAGACATTCAAACCCACCTGAACGTGAACCTGTGCGACCTGCTCTGGTGACCTAGCCTCAATTCCTCAAATGCTGCTGCTCTACCCCAAGAACAAGGTCTTTCAGAGTCTGGAGCTAACTGTCTTGGATGGTGCTCGGGCTGCTAGAACTGTATTTCCATGAAACACAGCGTATTATTAAAACCACTATTTTTCTACTTAAAAAGTAAGATCTTGCCGTTCACTCTGTGCCTCTGCCCCGTCCATCCCTGGCCTTTCTCCCCCCAAGCCAGGTTACCTGCCTTCTCTACCTCCCATAGCACTTCCTGGGTCTCTTCAGTTTGGAGAAGAGGAAACGGAGGGGTCACCTCATTCATGTTTACAAATATATAAAGGGTGAGTGTCAGGAGGATGGAGCCAGGCTCTTCTCAGTGACAACCAATGGTAGGACAAGGGGCAATGGGTTCAAACTGGAACACAGGAGGTTCCACTTAAATTGGAGAAGAAACTTCTTCCCAGTGAGGGTGGCAGGGCCTGGCCCAGGCTGCCCAGGGAGGATGTGGAGTCTCCTTCTGTGCAGACATTCCAACCCGCCTGGACACCTTCCTGTGTAACCTCATCTGGGTGTTCCTCCTCCGGCGGGCAGATTGGACTGGATGAGCTGTCGAGGTCTCTTCCAACCCCTGACATTCTGGGATTCTCTTGTGGTCCCTGGATACCCCTGGGATGCTCCCCATGGAGAAGACATCCCCACCACCCAGGCCAGGCTCCATACTGGGGAGTTTTATCCTCTCACCCTGACCTCATGGCACAAGGGCAGCGCGTCTGACTCCAGATCAGAAGGTTGTGTGTTCAAATCACATCAGGGTCAGCCTTGGGCCACCACTGCCCAGCCCCGGATTGCTTCTGTTTTTCTGGGGGCCTGCTCTGGGCCAGGGCCAGGGTTCTGCAAGGCTTTGGCCAACTCTAGTGGGGCACCTCAGGTGGGCAACATGATGCCCAGAGCATTGCTTTGAGCCTGACGGTATGTGTCCTGTTCAGAGGTTATGGGTCATGTGCAGAGTGGAGGCCAACACAGGGAGGTGTTGCGGTGGGTGTTTGCCACAGTTTCATAGAATCATTTTGGTTGAAAAAGACCTTTAAGATCACAGAGTGCAATCACCAGCAGTTTGCCTCATTGAGAAGCTGAAGGAAGTGAAGTTTCCTCAGGAAAGTGCAAGAAGCTCCCTAACTGTGTGCTCAGTCACTCCTAGGGGACCTGGAAGTATCCCTGTGCGATATTTGCCTAAGGGGGTAACATAAGGTTGTAGAGTCAGACCAGGGGTCTTCTGGAGGGAGTCAAGGGCAATTACCCAACGAAAGACCACAGTAATAGGGAGAGGTTTCTGATGAACAATGTGAGAAGTTTATTCAATAATATTAAGGAGGATCTGGGGATCTCTAGTCTGGTCAGAGATCAGAAATCTTGCCTCAAAGCCCACATTAAGGCTATGGAAGAAATACTCCTGAAAGCCTTACCCAAAGGAAGGAAGCATGTGATGATGGCTGGAAACGGTGACCATGGATTTGACAAGGGCAGAGCACTCTTGGCCAGTGTGTGATAGGTTTCTTGGAAGAGATGACTTCCACAGTGGCCAAGAGGAGTTCAGGGAACATCACAGATCTTGGCTTTGGTTTGATCTCTGTCGGCTTCTCCCAGCGTAATCAGTGTGGCAGGACACAGAGATGGATTGCCTCAGTTGAATCCCAAGGCAATACAAAGTGTCTGGAGCAGGGCTCTGAGGGGGTTGTGGTCAGTGGTCGGCAGTGCAGCTGGTGTTCCTCACCATTTGATATTGCATTGGATGTTCTGTGACGTCTAAACGGTGTTTGCAGGAGATGTTCTCCAGAATGAGGACATGGGCTGCCGCTGAGGGTCCTAGAACAGCTGCGGGCCAGTGGCGCAACGGATAGCGCGCCTGACTACGTATCAGGAGGTTGCAGGTTCGACTCCTGCCTGGTTCTACACTTTTCGCCTGGCAGACGCTCCTGCTCCCCATGGGAGCACCTGCCTTCTCCTCACCATCAGACATCCTCCCAGACCTTCTGCAGGGCAAAACTGCTGCCTTGTTCTCTTACCCTCTCGGAAGGAAAGGCTTTTCTCCAGACCTTACACTGGACCTGGGCACCTTAGCTCATCACTCTCCTCCAGTCATTGCTGACATCCCTTCATTCCCGCTCCTCACTCATCTTCCAGACTGGCAATGCTGCACCCAGCTTTGGGGACCACACTGTAAGGGCACTGATCAACTGAGAAGAAACTTCTTTACTTTGAGGTTGCCAGAGCCTGGCCCAGGCTGCCCAGAGTGGGTGTGGAGTCTCCTTCTCTGAGACATTCAAACCCACCTGAACGTGACCCTGTGCGACCTGCTCTGGTGACCTAGCCTCAATTCCTCAAATGCTGCTGCTCTACCCCAAGAACAAGGTCTTTCAGAGTCTGGAGCTAACTGTCTTGGATGGTGCTCGGGCTGCTAGAACTGTATTTCCATGAAACACAGCGTATTATTAAAACCACTATTTTTCTACTTAAAAAGTAAGATCTTGCCGTTCACTCTGTGCCTCTGCCCCGTCCATCCCTGGCCTTTCTCCCCCCAAGCCAGGTTACCTGCCTTCTCTACCTCCCATAGCACTTCCTGGGTCTCTTCAGTTTGGAGAAGAGGAAACGGAGGGGTCACCTCATTCATGTTTACAAATATATAAAGGGTGAGTGTCAGGAGGATGGAGCCAGGCTCTTCTCAGTGACAACCAATGGTAGGACAAGGGGCAATGGGTTCAAACTGGAACACAGGAGGTTCCACTTAAATTTGAGAAGAAACTTCTTCCCAGTGAGGGTGGCAGGGCCTGGCCCAGGCTGCCCAGGGAGGATGTGGAGTCTCCTTCTGTGCAGACATTCCAACCCGCCTGGACACCTTCCTGTGTAACCTCATCTGGGTGTTCCTCCTCCGGCGGGCAGATTGCACTGGATGAGCTGTCGAGGTCTCTTCCAACCCCTGACATTCTGGGATTCTCTTGTGGTCCCTGGATACCCCTGGGATGCTCCCCATGGAGAAGACATCCCCACCACCCAGGCCAGGCTCCATACTGGGGAGTTTTATCCTCTCACCCTGACCTCATGGCACAAGGGCAGCGCGTCTGACTCCAGATCAGAAGGTTGTGTGTTCAAATCACATCAGGGTCAGCCTTGGGCCACCACTGCCCAGCCCCGGATTGCTTCTGTTTTTCTGGGGGCCTGCTCTGGGCCAGGGCCAGGGTTCTGCAAGGCTTTGGCTACTCTAGTGGGGCACCTCAGGTGGGCAACATGATGCCCAGAGCATTGCTTTGAGCCTGACGGTATGTGTCCTGTTCAGAGGTTATGGGTCATGTGCAGAGTGGAGGCCAACACAGGGAGGTGTTGCGGTGGGTGTTTGCCACAGTTTCATAGAATCATTTTGGTTGAAAAAGACCTTTAAGATCACAGAGTGCAATCACCAGCAGTTTGCCTCATTGAGAAGCTGAAGGAAGTGAAGTTTCCTCAGGAAAGTGCAAGAAGCTCGCTAACTGTGTGCTCAGTCACTCCTAGGGGACCTGGAAGTATCCCTGTGCGATATTTGCCTAAGGGGGTAACATAAGGTTGTAGAGTCAGACCAGGGGTCTTCTGGAGGGAGTCAAGGGCAATTACCCAACGAAAGACCACAGTAATAGGGAGAGGTTTCTGATGAACAATGTGAGAAGTTTATTCAATAATATTAAGGAGGATCTGGGGATCTCTAGTCTGGTCAGAGATCAGAAATCTTGCCTCAAAGCCCACATTAAGGCTATGGAAGAAATACTCCTGAAAGCCTTACCCAAAGGAAGGAAGCATGTGATGATGGCTGGAAACGGTGACCACGGATTTGACAAGGGCAGAGCACTCTTGGCCAGTGTGTGATAGGTTTCTTGGAAGAGATGACTTCCACAGTGGCCAAGAGGAGTTCAGGGAACATGACAGATCTTGGCTTTGGTTTGATCTCTGTCGGCTTCTCCCAGCGTAATCAGTGTGGCAGGACACAGAGATGGATTGCCTCAGTTGAATCCCAAGGCAATACAAAGTGTCTGGAGCAGGGCTCTGAGGGGGTTGTGGTCAGTGGTCGGCAGTGCAGCTGGTGTTCCTCACCATTTGATATTGCATTGGATGTTCTGTGACGTCTAAACGGTGTTTGCAGGAGATGTTCTCCAGAATGAGGACATGGGCTGCCGCTGAGGGTCCTAGAACAGCTGCGGGCCAGTGGCGCAACGGATAGCGCGCCTGACTACGTATCAGGAGGTTGCAGGTTCGACTCCTGCCTGGTTCTACACTTTTCGCCTGGCAGACGCTCCTGCTCCCCATGGGAGCACCTGCCTTCTCCTCACCATCAGACATCCTCCCAGACCTTCTGCAGGGCAAAACTGCTGCCTTGTTCTCTTACCCTCTCGGAAGGAAAGGCTTTTCTCCAGACCTTACACTGGACCTGGGCACCTTAGCTCATCACTCTCCTCCAGTCATTGCTGACATCCCTTCATTCCCGCTCCTCACTCATCTTCCAGACTGGCAATGCTGCACCCAGCTTTGGGGACCACACTGTAAGGGCACTGATCAACTGAGAAGAAACTTCTTTACTTTGAGGTTGCCAGAGCCTGGCCCAGGCTGCCCAGAGTGGGTGTGGAGTCTCCTTCTCTGAGACATTCAAACCCACCTGAACGTGAACCTGTGCGACCTGCTCTGGTGACCTAGCCTCAATTCCTCAAATGCTGCTGCTCTACCCCAAGAACAAGGTCTTTCAGAGTCTGGAGCTAACTGTCTTGGATGGTGCTCGGGCTGCTAGAACTGTATTTCCATGAAACACAGCGTATTATTAAAACCACTATTTTTCTACTTAAAAAGTAAGATCTTGCCGTTCACTCTGTGCCTCTGCCCCGTCCATCCCTGGCCTTTCTCCCCCCAAGCCAGGTTACCTGCCTTCTCTACCTCCCATAGCACTTCCTGGGTCTCTTCAGTTTGGAGAAGAGGAAACGGAGGGGTCACCTCATTCATGTTTACAAATATATAAAGGGTGAGTATCAGGAGGATGGAGCCAGGCTCTTCTCAGTGACAACCAATGGTAGGACAAGGGGCAATGGGTTCAAACTGGAACACAGGAGGTTCCACTTAAATTGGAGAAGAAACTTCTTCCCAGTGAGGGTGGCAGGGCCTGGCCCAGGCTGCCCAGGGAGGATGTGGAGTCTCCTTCTGTGCAGACATTCCAACCCGCCTGGACACCTTCCTGTGTAACCTCATCTGGGTGTTCCTCCTCCGGCGGGCAGATTGGACTGGATGAGCTGTCGAGGTCTCTTCCAACCCCTGACATTCTGGGATTCTCTTGTGGTCCCTGGATACCCCTGGGATGCTCCCCATGGAGAAGACATCCCCACCACCCAGGCCAGGCTCCATACTGGGGAGTTTTATCCTCTCACCCTGACCTCATGGCACAAGGGCAGCGCGTCTGACTCCAGATCAGAAGGTTGTGTGTTCAAATCACATCAGGGTCAGCCTTGGGCCACCACTGCCCAGCCCCGGATTGCTTCTGTTTTTCTGGGGGCCTGCTCTGGGCCAGGGCCAGGGTTCTGCAAGGCTTTGGCCAACTCTAGTGGGGCACCTCAGGTGGGCAACATGATGCCCAGAGCATTGCTTTGAGCCTGACGGTATGTGTCCTGTTCAGAGGTTATGGGTCATGTGCAGAGTGGAGGCCAACACAGGGAGGTGTTGTGGTGGGTGTTTGCCACAGTTTCATAGAATCATTTTGGTTGAAAAAGACCTTTAAGATCACAGAGTGCAATCACCAGCAGTTTGCCTCATTGAGAAGCTGAAGGAAGTGAAGTTTCCTCAGGAAAGTGCAAGAAGCTCCCTAACTGTGTGCTCAGTCACTCCTAGGGGACCTGGAAGTATCCCTGTGCGATATTTGCCTAAGGGGGTAACATAAGGTTGTAGAGTCAGACCAGGGGTCTTCTGGAGGGAGTCAAGGGCAATTACCCAATGAAAGACCACAGTAATAGGGAGAGGTTTCTGATGAACAATGTGAGAAGTTTATTCAATAATATTAAGGAGGATCTGGGGATCTCTAGTCTGGTCAGAGATCAGAAATCTTGCCTCAAAGCCCACATTAAGGCTATGGAAGAAATACTCCTGAAAGCCTTACCCAAAGGAAGGAAGCATGTGATGATGGCTGGAAACGGTGACCACGGATTTGACAAGGGCAGAGCACTCTTGGCCAGTGTGTGATAGGTTTCTTGGAAGAGATGACTTCCACAGTGGCCAAGAGGAGTTCAGGGAACATCACAGATCTTGGCTTTGGTTTGATCTCTGTCGGCTTCTCCCAGCGTAATCAGTGTGGCAGGACACAGAGATGGATTGCCTCAGTTGAATCCCAAGGCAATACAAAGTGTCTGGAGCAGGGCTCTGAGGGGGTTGTGGTCAGTGGTCGGCAGTGCAGCTGGTGTTCCTCACCATTTGATATTGCATTGGATGTTCTGTGACGTCTAAACGGTGTTTGCAGGAGATGTTCTCCAGAATGAGGACATGGGCTGCCGCTGAGGGTCCTAGAACAGCTGCGGGCCAGTGGCGCAACGGATAGCGCGCCTGACTACGTATCAGGAGGTTGCAGGTTCGACTCCTGCCTGGTTCTACACTTTTCGCCTGGCAGACGCTCCTGCTCCCCATGGGAGCACCTGCCTTCTCCTCACCATCAGACATCCTCCCAGACCTTCTGCAGGGCAAAACTGCTGCCTTGTTCTCTTACCCTCTCGGAAGGAAAGGCTTTTCTCCAGACCTTACACTGGACCTGGGCACCTTAGCTCATCACTCTCCTCCAGTCATTGCTGACATCCCTTCATTCCCGCTCCTCACTCATCTTCCAGACTGGCAATGCTGCACCCAGCTTTGGGGACCACACTGTAAGGGCACTGATCAACTGAGAAGAAACTTCTTTACTTTGAGGTTGCCAGAGCCTGGCCCAGGCTGCCCAGAGTGGGTGTGGAGTCTCCTTCTCTGAGACATTCAAACCCACCTGAACGTGACCCTGTGCGACCTGCTCTGGTGACCTAGCCTCAATTCCTCAAATGCTGCTGCTCTACGCCAAGAACAAGGTCTTTCAGAGTCTGGAGCTAACTGTCTTGGATGGTGCTCGGGCTGCTAGAACTGTATTTCCATGAAACACAGCGTATTATTAAAACCACTATTTTTCTACTTAAAAAGTAAGATCTTGCCGTTCACTCTGTGCCTCTGCCCCGTCCATCCCTGGCCTTTCTCCCCCCAAGCCAGGTTACCTGCCTTCTCTACCTCCCATAGCACTTCCTGGGTCTCTTCAGTTTGGAGAAGAGGAAACGGAGGGGTCACCTCATTCATGTTTACAAATATATAAAGGGTGAGTGTCAGGAGGATGGAGCCAGGCTCTTCTCAGTGACAACCAATGGTAGGACAAGGGGCAATGGGTTCAAACTGGAACACAGGAGGTTCCACTTAAATTTGAGAAGAAACTTCTTCCCAGTGAGGGTGGCAGGGCCTGGCCCAGGCTGCCCAGGGAGGATGTGGAGTCTCCTTCTGTGCAGACATTCCAACCCGCCTGGACACCTTCCTGTGTAACCTCATCTGGGTGTTCCTCCTCCGGCGGGCAGATTGGACTGGATGAGCTGTCGAGGTCTCTTCCAACCCCTGACATTCTGGGATTCTCTTGTGGTCCCTGGATACCCCTGGGATGCTCCCCATGGAGAAGACATCCCCACCACCCAGGCCAGGCTCCATACTGGGGAGTTTTATCCTCTCACCCTGACCTCATGGCACAAGGGCAGCGCGTCTGACTCCAGATCAGAAGGTTGTGTGTTCAAATCACATCAGGGTCAGCCTTGGGCCACCACTGCCCAGCCCCGGATTGCTTCTGTTTTTCTGGGGGCCTGCTCTGGGCCAGGGCCAGGGTTCTGCAAGGCTTTGGCCAACTCTAGTGGGGCACCTCAGGTGGGCAACATGATGCCCAGAGCATTGCTTTGAGCCTGACGGTATGTGTCCTGTTCAGAGGTTATGGGTCATGTGCAGAGTGGAGGCCAACACAGGGAGGTGTTGTGGTGGGTGTTTGCCACAGTTTCATAGAATCATTTTGGTTGAAAAAGACCTTTAAGATCACAGAGTGCAATCACCAGCAGTTTGCCTCATTGAGAAGCTGAAGGAAGTGAAGTTTCCTCAGGAAAGTGCAAGAAGCTCCCTAACTGTGTGCTCAGTCACTCCTAGGGGACCTGGAAGTATCCCTGTGCGATATTTGCCTAAGGGGGTAACATAAGGTTGTAGAGTCAGACCAGGGGTCTTCTGGAGGGAGTCAAGGGCAATTACCCAATGAAAGACCACAGTAATAGGGAGAGGTTTCTGATGAACAATGTGAGAAGTTTATTCAATAATATTAAGGAGGATCTGGGGATCTCTAGTCTGGTCAGAGATCAGAAATCTTGCCTCAAAGCCCACATTAAGGCTATGGAAGAAATACTCCTGAAAGCCTTACCCAAAGGAAGGAAGCATGTGATGATGGCTGGAAACGGTGACCACGGATTTGACAAGGGCAGAGCACTCTTGGCCAGTGTGTGATAGGTTTCTTGGAAGAGATGACTTCCACAGTGGCCAAGAGGAGTTCAGGGAACATCACAGATCTTGGCTTTGGTTTGATCTCTGTCGGCTTCTCCCAGCGTAATCAGTGTGGCAGGACACAGAGATGGATTGCCTCAGTTGAATCCCAAGGCAATACAAAGTGTCTGGAGCAGGGCTCTGAGGGGGTTGTGGTCAGTGGTCGGCAGTGCAGCTGGTGTTCCTCACCATTTGATATTGCATTGGATGTTCTGTGACGTCTAAACGGTGTTTGCAGGAGATGTTCTCCAGAATGAGGACATGGGCTGCCGCTGAGGGTCCTAGAACAGCTGCGGGCCAGTGGCGCAACGGATAGCGCGCCTGACTACGTATCAGGAGGTTGCAGGTTCGACTCCTGCCTGGTTCTACACTTTTCGCCTGGCAGACGCTCCTGCTCCCCATGGGAGCACCTGCCTTCTCCTCACCATCAGACATCCTCCCAGACCTTCTGCAGGGCAAAACTGCTGCCTTGTTCTCTTACCCTCTCGGAAGGAAAGGCTTTTCTCCAGACCTTACACTGGACCTGGGCACCTTAGCTCATCACTCTCCTCCAGTCATTGCTGACATCCCTTCATTCCCGCTCCTCACTCATCTTCCAGACTGGCAATGCTGCACCCAGCTTTGGGGACCACACTGTAAGGGCACTGATCAACTGAGAAGAAACTTCTTTACTTTGAGGTTGCCAGAGCCTGGCCCAGGCTGCCCAGAGTGGGTGTGGAGTCTCCTTCTCTGAGACATTCAAACCCACCTGAACGTGAACCTGTGCGACCTGCTCTGGTGACCTAGCCTCAATTCCTCAAATGCTGCTGCTCTACGCCAAGAACAAGGTCTTTCAGAGTCTGGAGCTAACTGTCTTGGATGGTGCTCGGGCTGCTAGAACTGTATTTCCATGAAACACAGCGTATTATTAAAACCACTATTTTTCTACTTAAAAAGTAAGATCTTGCCGTTCACTCTGTGCCTCTGCCCCGTCCATCCCTGGCCTTTCTCCGCCCCAGCCAGGTTACCTGCCTTCTCTACCTCCCATAGCACTTCCTGGGTCTCTTCAGTTTGGAGAAGAGGAAACGGAGGGGTCACCTCATTCATGTTTACAAATATATAAAGGGTGAGTGTCAGGAGGATGGAGCCAGGCTCTTCTCAGTGACAACCAATGGTAGGACAAGGGGCAATGGGTTCAAACTGGAACACAGGAGGTTCCACTTAAATTTGAGAAGAAACTTCTTCCCAGTGAGGGTGGCAGGGCCTGGCCCAGGCTGCCCAGGGAGGATGTGGAGTCTCCTTCTGTGCAGACATTCCAACCCGCCTGGACACCTTCCTGTGTAACCTCATCTGGGTGTTCCTCCTCCGGCGGGCAGATTGGACTGGATGAGCTGTCGAGGTCTCTTCCAACCCCTGACATTCTGGGATTCTCTTGTGGTCCCTGGATACCCCTGGGATGCTCCCCATGGAGAAGACATCCCCACCACCCAGGCCAGGCTCCATACTGGGGAGTTTTATCCTCTCACCCTGACCTCATGGCACAAGGGCAGCGCGTCTGACTCCAGATCAGAAGGTTGTGTGTTCAAATCACATCAGGGTCAGCCTTGGGCCACCACTGCCCAGCCCCGGATTGCTTCTGTTTTTCTGGGGGCCTGCTCTGGGCCAGGGCCAGGGTTCTGCAAGGCTTTGGCCAACTCTAGTGGGGCACCTCAGGTGGGCAACATGATGCCCAGAGCATTGCTTTGAGCCTGACGGTATGTGTCCTGTTCAGAGGTTATGGGTCATGTGCAGAGTGGAGGCCAACACAGGGAGGTGTTGTGGTGGGTGTTTGCCACAGTTTCATAGAATCATTTTGGTTGAAAAAGACCTTTAAGATCACAGAGTGCAATCACCAGCAGTTTGCCTCATTGAGAAGCTGAAGGAAGTGAAGTTTCCTCAGGAAAGTGCAAGAAGCTCCCTAACTGTGTGCTCAGTCACTCCTAGGGGACCTGGAAGTATCCCTGTGCGATATTTGCCTAAGGGGGTAACATAAGGTTGTAGAGTCAGACCAGGGGTCTTCTGGAGGGAGTCAAGGGCAATTACCCAATGAAAGACCACAGTAATAGGGAGAGGTTTCTGATGAACAATGTGAGAAGTTTATTCAATAATATTAAGGAGGATCTGGGGATCTCTAGTCTGGTCAGAGATCAGAAATCTTGCCTCAAAGCCCACATTAAGGCTATGGAAGAAATACTCCTGAAAGCCTTACCCAAAGGAAGGAAGCATGTGATGATGGCTGGAAACGGTGACCACGGATTTGACAAGGGCAGAGCACTCTTGGCCAGTGTGTGATAGGTTTCTTGGAAGAGATGACTTCCACAGTGGCCAAGAGGAGTTCAGGGAACATCACAGATCTTGGCTTTGGTTTGATCTCTGTCGGCTTCTCCCAGCGTAATCAGTGTGGCAGGACACAGAGATGGATTGCCTCAGTTGAATCCCAAGGCAATACAAAGTGTCTGGAGCAGGGCTCTGAGGGGGTTGTGGTCAGTGGTCGGCAGTGCAGCTGGTGTTCCTCACCATTTGATATTGCATTGGATGTTCTGTGACGTCTAAACGGTGTTTGCAGGAGATGTTCTCCAGAATGAGGACATGGGCTGCCGCTGAGGGTCCTAGAACAGCTGCGGGCCAGTGGCGCAACGGATAGCGCGCCTGACTACGTATCAGGAGGTTGCAGGTTCGACTCCTGCCTGGTTCTACACTTTTCGCCTGGCAGACGCTCCTGCTCCCCATGGGAGCACCTGCCTTCTCCTCACCATCAGACATCCTCCCAGACCTTCTGCAGGGCAAAACTGCTGCCTTGTTCTCTTACCCTCTCGGAAGGAAAGGCTTTTCTCCAGACCTTACACTGGACCTGGGCACCTTAGCTCATCACTCTCCTCCAGTCATTGCTGACATCCCTTCATTCCCGCTCCTCACTCATCTTCCAGACTGGCAATGCTGCACCCAGCTTTGGGGACCACACTGTAAGGGCACTGATCAACTGAGAAGAAACTTGTTTACTTTGAGGTTGCCAGAGCCTGGCCCAGGCTGCCCAGAGTGGGTGTGGAGTCTCCTTCTCTGAGACATTCAAACCCACCTGAACGTGAACCTGTGCGACCTGCTCTGGTGACCTAGCCTCAATTCCTCAAATGCTGCTGCTCTACGCCAAGAACAAGGTCTTTCAGAGTCTGGAGCTAACTGTCTTGGATGGTGCTCGGGCTGCTAGAACTGTATTTCCATGAAACACAGCGTATTATTAAAACCACTATTTTTCTACTTAAAAAGTAAGATCTTGCCGTTCACTCTGTGCCTCTGCCCCGTCCATCCCTGGCCTTTCTCCGCCCCAGCCAGGTTACCTGCCTTCTCTACCTCCCATAGCACTTCCTGGGTCTCTTCAGTTTGGAGAAGAGGAAACGGAGGGGTCACCTCATTCATGTTTACAAATATATAAAGGGTGAGTGTCAGGAGGATGGAGCCAGGCTCTTCTCAGTGACAACCAATGGTAGGACAAGGGGCAATGGGTTCAAACTGGAACACAGGAGGTTCCACTTAAATTTGAGAAGAAACTTCTTCCCAGTGAGGGTGGCAGGGCCTGGCCCAGGCTGCCCAGGGAGGATGTGGAGTCTCCTTCTGTGCAGACATTCCAACCCGCCTGGACACCTTCCTGTGTAACCTCATCTGGGTGTTCCTCCTCCGGCGGGCAGATTGGACTGGATGAGCTGTCGAGGTCTCTTCCAACCCCTGACATTCTGGGATTCTCTTGTGGTCCCTGGATACCCCTGGGATGCTCCCCATGGAGAAGACATCCCCACCACCCAGGCCAGGCTCCATACTGGGGAGTTTTATCCTCTCACCCTGACCTCATGGCACAAGGGCAGCGCGTCTGACTCCAGATCAGAAGGTTGTGTGTTCAAATCACATCAGGGTCAGCCTTGGGCCACCACTGCCCAGCCCCGGATTGCTTCTGTTTTTCTGGGGGCCTGCTCTGGGCCAGGGCCAGGGTTCTGCAAGGCTTTGGCCAACTCTAGTGGGGCACCTCAGGTGGGCAACATGATGCCCAGAGCATTGCTTTGAGCCTGACGGTATGTGTCCTGTTCAGAGGTTATGGGTCATGTGCAGAGTGGAGGCCAACACAGGGAGGTGTTGTGGTGGGTGTTTGCCACAGTTTCATAGAATCATTTTGGTTGAAAAAGACCTTTAAGATCACAGAGTGCAATCACCAGCAGTTTGCCTCATTGAGAAGCTGAAGGAAGTGAAGTTTTCTCAGGAAAGTGCAAGAAGCTCCCTAACTGTGTGCTCAGTCACTCCTAGGGGACCTGGAAGTATCCCTGTGCGATATTTGCCTAAGGGGGTAACATAAGGTTGTAGAGTCAGACCAGGGGTCTTCTGGAGGGAGTCAAGGGCAATTACCCAATGAAAGACCACAGTAATAGGGAGAGGTTTCTGATGAACAATGTGAGAAGTTTATTCAATAATATTAAGGAGGATCTGGGGATCTCTAGTCTGGTCAGAGATCAGAAATCTTGCCTCAAAGCCCACATTAAGGCTATGGAAGAAATACTCCTGAAAGCCTTACCCAAAGGAAGGAAGCATGTGATGATGGCTGGAAACGGTGACCACGGATTTGACAAGGGCAGAGCACTCTTGGCCAGTGTGTGATAGGTTTCTTGGAAGAGATGACTTCCACAGTGGCCAAGAGGAGTTCAGGGAACATCACAGATCTTGGCTTTGGTTTGATCTCTGTCGGCTTCTCCCAGCGTAATCAGTGTGGCAGGACACAGAGATGGATTGCCTCAGTTGAATCCCAAGGCAATACAAAGTGTCTGGAGCAGGGCTCTGAGGGGGTTGTGGTCAGTGGTCGGCAGTGCAGCTGGTGTTCCTCACCATTTGATATTGCATTGGATGTTCTGTGACGTCTAAACGGTGTTTGCAGGAGATGTTCTCCAGAATGAGGACATGGGCTGCCGCTGAGGGTCCTAGAACAGCTGCGGGCCAGTGGCGCAACGGATAGCGCGCCTGACTACGTATCAGGAGGTTGCAGGTTCGACTCCTGCCTGGTTCTACACTTTTCGCCTGGCAGACGCTCCTGCTCCCCATGGGAGCACCTGCCTTCTCCTCACCATCAGACATCCTCCCAGACCTTCTGCAGGGCAAAACTGCTGCCTTGTTCTCTTACCCTCTCGGAAGGAAAGGCTTTTCTCCAGACCTTACACTGGACCTGGGCACCTTAGCTCATCACTCTCCTCCAGTCATTGCTGACATCCCTTCATTCCCGCTCCTCACTCATCTTCCAGACTGGCAATGCTGCACCCAGCTTTGGGGACCACACTGTAAGGGCACTGATCAACTGAGAAGAAACTTCTTTACTTTGAGGTTGCCAGAGCCTGGCCCAGGCTGCCCAGAGTGGGTGTGGAGTCTCCTTCTCTGAGACATTCAAACCCACCTGAACGTGAACCTGTGCGACCTGCTCTGGTGACCTAGCCTCAATTCCTCAAATGCTGCTGCTCTACCCCAAGAACAAGGTCTTTCAGAGTCTGGAGCTAACTGTCTTGGATGGTGCTCGGGCTGCTAGAACTGTATTTCCATGAAACACAGCGTATTATTAAAACCACTATTTTTCTACTTAAAAAGTAAGATCTTGCCGTTCACTCTGTGCCTCTGCCCCGTCCATCCCTGGCCTTTCTCCCCCCAAGCCAGGTTACCTGCCTTCTCTACCTCCCATAGCACTTCCTGGGTCTCTTCAGTTTGGAGAAGAGGAAACGGAGGGGTCACCTCATTCATGTTTACAAATATATAAAGGGTGAGTGTCAGGAGGATGGAGCCAGGCTCTTCTCAGTGACAACCAATGGTAGGACAAGGGGCAATGGGTTCAAACTGGAACACAGGAGGTTCCACTTAAATTGGAGAAGAAACTTCTTCCCAGTGAGGGTGGCAGGGCCTGGCCCAGGCTGCCCAGGGAGGATGTGGAGTCTCCTTCTGTGCAGACATTCCAACCCGCCTGGACACCTTCCTGTGTAACCTCATCTGGGTGTTCCTCCTCCGGCGGGCAGATTGGACTGGATGAGCTGTCGAGGTCTCTTCCAACCCCTGACATTCTGGGATTCTCTTGTGGTCCCTGGATACCCCTGGGATGCTCCCCATGGAGAAGACATCCCCACCACCCAGGCCAGGCTCCATACTGGGGAGTTTTATCCTCTCACCCTGACCTCATGGCACAAGGGCAGCGCGTCTGACTCCAGATCAGAAGGTTGTGTGTTCAAATCACATCAGGGTCAGCCTTGGGCCACCACTGCCCAGCCCCGGATTGCTTCTGTTTTTCTGGGGGCCTGCTCTGGGCCAGGGCCAGGGTTCTGCAAGGCTTTGGCCAACTCTAGTGGGGCACCTCAGGTGGGCAACATGATGCCCAGAGCATTGCTTTGAGCCTGACGGTATGTGTCCTGTTCAGAGGTTATGGGTCATGTGCAGAGTGGAGGCCAACACAGGGAGGTGTTGTGGTGGGTGTTTGCCACAGTTTCATAGAATCATTTTGGTTGAAAAAGACCTTTAAGATCACAGAGTGCAATCACCAGCAGTTTGCCTCATTGAGAAGCTGAAGGAAGTGAAGTTTCCTCAGGAAAGTGCAAGAAGCTCCCTAACTGTGTGCTCAGTCACTCCTAGGGGACCTGGAAGTATCCCTGTGCGATATTTGCCTAAGGGGGTAACATAAGGTTGTAGAGTCAGACCAGGGGTCTTCTGGAGGGAGTCAAGGGCAATTACCCAACGAAAGACCACAGTAATAGGGAGAGGTTTCTGATGAACAATGTGAGAAGTTTATTCAATAATATTAAGGAGGATCTGGGGATCTCTAGTCTGGTCAGAGATCAGAAATCTTGCCTCAAAGCCCACATTAAGGCTATGGAAGAAATACTCCTGAAAGCCTTACCCAAAGGAAGGAAGCATGTGATGATGGCTGGAAACGGTGACCATGGATTTGACAAGGGCAGAGCACTCTTGGCCAGTGTGTGATAGGTTTCTTGGAAGAGATGACTTCCACAGTGGCCAAGAGGAGTTCAGGGAACATCACAGATCTTGGCTTTGGTTTGATCTCTGTCGGCTTCTCCCAGCGTAATCAGTGTGGCAGGACACAGAGATGGATTGCCTCAGTTGAATCCCAAGGCAATACAAAGTGTCTGGACAAGGGCTCTGAGGGGGTTGTGGTCAGTGGTCGGCAGTGCAGCTGGTGTTCCTCACCATTTGATATTGCATTGGATGTTCTGTGACGTCTAAACGGTGTTTGCAGGAGATGTTCTCCAGAATGAGGACATGGGCTGCCGCTGAGGGTCCTAGAACAGCTGCGGGCCAGTGGCGCAACGGATAGCGCGCCTGACTACGTATCAGGAGGTTGCAGGTTCGACTCCTGCCTGGTTCTACACTTTTCGCCTGGCAGACGCTCCTGCTCCCCATGGGAGCACCTGCCTTCTCCTCACCATCAGACATCCTCCCAGACCTTCTGCAGGGCAAAACTGCTGCCTTGTTCTCTTACCCTCTCGGAAGGAAAGGCTTTTCTCCAGACCTTACACTGGACCTGGGCACCTTAGCTCATCACTCTCCTCCAGTCATTGCTGACATCCCTTCATTCCCGCTCCTCACTCATCTTCCAGACTGGCAATGCTGCACCCAGCTTTGGGGACCACACTGTAAGGGCACTGATCAACTGAGAAGAAACTTCTTTACTTTGAGGTTGCCAGAGCCTGGCCCAGGCTGCCCAGAGTGGGTGTGGAGTCTCCTTCTCTGAGACATTCAAACCCACCTGAACGTGACCCTGTGCGACCTGCTCTGGTGACCTAGCCTCAATTCCTCAAATGCTGCTGCTCTACCCCAAGAACAAGGTCTTTCAGAGTCTGGAGCTAACTGTCTTGGATGGTGCTCGGGCTGCTAGAACTGTATTTCCATGAAACACAGCGTATTATTAAAACCACTATTTTTCTACTTAAAAAGTAAGATCTTGCCGTTCACTCTGTGCCTCTGCCCCGTCCATCCCTGGCCTTTCTCCCCCCAAGCCAGGTTACCTGCCTTCTCTACCTCCCATAGCACTTCCTGGGTCTCTTCAGTTTGGAGAAGAGGAAACGGAGGGGTCACCTCATTCATGTTTACAAATATATAAAGGGTGAGTGTCAGGAGGATGGAGCCAGGCTCTTCTCAGTGACAACCAATGGTAGGACAAGGGGCAATGGGTTCAAACTGGAACACAGGAGGTTCCACTTAAATTTGAGAAGAAACTTCTTCCCAGTGAGGGTGGCAGGGCCTGGCCCAGGCTGCCCAGGGAGGATGTGGAGTCTCCTTCTGTGCAGACATTCCAACCCGCCTGGACACCTTCCTGTGTAACCTCATCTGGGTGTTCCTCCTCCGGCGGGCAGATTGCACTGGATGAGCTGTCGAGGTCTCTTCCAACCCCTGACATTCTGGGATTCTCTTGTGGTCCCTGGATACCCCTGGGATGCTCCCCATGGAGAAGACATCCCCACCACCCAGGCCAGGCTCCATACTGGGGAGTTTTATCCTCTCACCCTGACCTCATGGCACAAGGGCAGCGCGTCTGACTCCAGATCAGAAGGTTGTGTGTTCAAATCACATCAGGGTCAGCCTTGGGCCACCACTGCCCAGCCCCGGATTGCTTCTGTTTTTCTGGGGGCCTGCTCTGGGCCAGGGCCAGGGTTCTGCAAGGCTTTGGCCAACTCTAGTGGGGCACCTCAGGTGGGCAACATGATGCCCAGAGCATTGCTTTGAGCCTGACGGTATGTGTCCTGTTCAGAGGTTATGGGTCATGTGCAGAGTGGAGGCCAACACAGGGAGGTGTTGTGGTGGGTGTTTGCCACAGTTTCATAGAATCATTTTGGTTGAAAAAGACCTTTAAGATCACAGAGTGCAATCACCAGCAGTTTGCCTCATTGAGAAGCTGAAGGAAGTGAAGTTTCCTCAGGAAAGTGCAAGAAGCTCCCTAACTGTGTGCTCAGTCACTCCTAGGGGACCTGGAAGTATCCCTGTGCGATATTTGCCTAAGGGGGTAAGATAAGGTTGTAGAGTCAGACCAGGGGTCTTCTGGAGGGAGTCAAGGGCAATTACCCAACGAAAGACCACAGTAATAGGGAGAGGTTTCTGATGAACAATGTGAGAAGTTTATTCAATAATATTAAGGAGGATCTGGGGATCTCTAGTCTGGTCAGAGATCAGAAATCTTGCCTCAAAGCCCACATTAAGGCTATGGAAGAAATACTCCTGAAAGCCTTACCCAAAGGAAGGAAGCATGTGATGATGGCTGGAAACGGTGACCACGGATTTGACAAGGGCAGAGCACTCTTGGCCAGTGTGTGATAGGTTTCTTGGAAGAGATGACTTCCACAGTGGCCAAGAGGAGTTCAGGGAACATCACAGATCTTGGCTTTGGTTTGATCTCTGTCGGCTTCTCCCAGCGTAATCAGTGTGGCAGGACACAGAGATGGATTGCCTCAGTTGAATCCCAAGGCAATACAAAGTGTCTGGAGCAGGGCTCTGAGGGGGTTGTGGTCAGTGGTCGGCAGTGCAGCTGGTGTTCCTCACCATTTGATATTGCATTGGATGTTCTGTGACGTCTAAACGGTGTTTGCAGGAGATGTTCTCCAGAATGAGGACATGGGCTGCCGCTGAGGGTCCTAGAACAGCTGCGGGCCAGTGGCGCAACGGATAGCGCGCCTGACTACGTATCAGGAGGTTGCAGGTTCGACTCCTGCCTGGTTCTACACTTTTCGCCTGGCAGACGCTCCTGCTCCCCATGGGAGCACCTGCCTTCTCCTCACCATCAGACATCCTCCCAGACCTTCTGCAGGGCAAAACTGCTGCCTTGTTCTCTTACCCTCTCGGAAGGAAAGGCTTTTCTCCAGACCTTACACTGGACCTGGGCACCTTAGCTCATCACTCTCCTCCAGTCATTGCTGACATCCCTTCATTCCCGCTCCTCACTCATCTTCCAGACTGGCAATGCTGCACCCAGCTTTGGGGACCACACTGTAAGGGCACTGATCAACTGAGAAGAAACTTCTTTACTTTGAGGTTGCCAGAGCCTGGCCCAGGCTGCCCAGAGTGGGTGTGGAGTCTCCTTCTCTGAGACATTCAAACCCACCTGAACGTGAACCTGTGCGACCTGCTCTGGTGACCTAGCCTCAATTCCTCAAATGCTGCTGCTCTACCCCAAGAACAAGGTCTTTCAGAGTCTGGAGCTAACTGTCTTGGATGGTGCTCGGGCTGCTAGAACTGTATTTCCATGAAACACAGCGTATTATTAAAACCACTATTTTTCTACTTAAAAAGTAAGATCTTGCCGTTCACTCTGTGCCTCTGCCCCGTCCATCCCTGGCCTTTCTCCGCCCCAGCCAGGTTACCTGCCTTCTCTACCTCCCATAGCACTTCCTGGGTCTCTTCAGTTTGGAGAAGAGGAAACGGAGGGGTCACCTCATTCATGTTTACAAATATATAAAGGGTGAGTGTCAGGAGGATGGAGCCAGGCTCTTCTCAGTGACAACCAATGGTAGGACAAGGGGCAATGGGTTCAAACTGGAACACAGGAGGTTCCACTTAAATTTGAGAAGAAACTTCTTCCCAGTGAGGGTGGCAGGGCCTGGCCCAGGCTGCCCAGGGAGGATGTGGAGTCTCCTTCTGTGCAGACATTCCAACCCGCCTGGACACCTTCCTGTGTAACCTCATCTGGGTGTTCCTCCTCCGGCGGGCAGATTGGACTGGATGAGCTGTCGAGGTCTCTTCCAACCCCTGACATTCTGGGATTCTCTTGTGGTCCCTGGATACCCCTGGGATGCTCCCCATGGAGAAGACATCCCCACCACCCAGGCCAGGCTCCATACTGGGGAGTTTTATCCTCTCACCCTGACCTCATGGCACAAGGGCAGCGCGTCTGACTCCAGATCAGAAGGTTGTGTGTTCAAATCACATCAGGGTCAGCCTTGGGCCACCACTGCCCAGCCCCGGATTGCTTCTGTTTTTCTGGGGGCCTGCTCTGGGCCAGGGCCAGGGTTCTGCAAGGCTTTGGCCAACTCTAGTGGGGCACCTCAGGTGGGCAACATGATGCCCAGAGCATTGCTTTGAGCCTGACGGTATGTGTCCTGTTCAGAGGTTATGGGTCATGTGCAGAGTGGAGGCCAACACAGGGAGGTGTTGTGGTGGGTGTTTGCCACAGTTTCATAGAATCATTTTGGTTGAAAAAGACCTTTAAGATCACAGAGTGCAATCACCAGCAGTTTGCCTCATTGAGAAGCTGAAGGAAGTGAAGTTTCCTCAGGAAAGTGCAAGAAGCTCCCTAACTGTGTGCTCAGTCACTCCTAGGGGACCTGGAAGTATCCCTGTGCGATATTTGCCTAAGGGGGTAAGATAAGGTTGTAGAGTCAGACCAGGGGTCTTCTGGAGGGAGTCAAGGGCAATTACCCAACGAAAGACCACAGTAATAGGGAGAGGTTTCTGATGAACAATGTGAGAAGTTTATTCAATAATATTAAGGAGGATCTGGGGATCTCTAGTCTGGTCAGAGATCAGAAATCTTGCCTCAAAGCCCACATTAAGGCTATGGAAGAAATACTCCTGAAAGCCTTACCCAAAGGAAGGAAGCATGTGATGATGGCTGGAAACGGTGACCATGGATTTGACAAGGGCAGAGCACTCTTGGCCAGTGTGTGATAGGTTTCTTGGAAGAGATGACTTCCACAGTGGCCAAGAGGAGTTCAGGGAACATCACAGATCTTGGCTTTGGTTTGATCTCTGTCGGCTTCTCCCAGCGTAATCAGTGTGGCAGGACACAGAGATGGATTGCCTCAGTTGAATCCCAAGGCAATACAAAGTGTCTGGAGCAGGGCTCTGAGGGGGTTGTGGTCAGTGGTCGGCAGTGCAGCTGGTGTTCCTCACCATTTGATATTGCATTGGATGTTCTGTGACGTCTAAACGGTGTTTGCAGGAGATGTTCTCCAGAATGAGGACATGGGCTGCCGCTGAGGGTCCTAGAACAGCTGCGGGCCAGTGGCGCAACGGATAGCGCGCCTGACTACGTATCAGGAGGTTGCAGGTTCGACTCCTGCCTGGTTCTACACTTTTCGCCTGGCAGACGCTCCTGCTCCCCATGGGAGCACCTGCCTTCTCCTCACCATCAGACATCCTCCCAGACCTTCTGCAGGGCAAAACTGCTGCCTTGTTCTCTTACCCTCTCGGAAGGAAAGGCTTTTCTCCAGACCTTACACTGGACCTGGGCACCTTAGCTCATCACTCTCCTCCAGTCATTGCTGACATCCCTTCATTCCCGCTCCTCACTCATCTTCCAGACTGGCAATGCTGCACCCAGCTTTGGGGACCACACTGTAAGGGCACTGATCAACTGAGAAGAAACTTCTTTACTTTGAGGTTGCCAGAGCCTGGCCCAGGCTGCCCAGAGTGGGTGTGGAGTCTCCTTCTCTGAGACATTCAAACCCACCTGAACGTGACCCTGTGCGACCTGCTCTGGTGACCTAGCCTCAATTCCTCAAATGCTGCTGCTCTACCCCAAGAACAAGGTCTTTCAGAGTCTGGAGCTAACTGTCTTGGATGGTGCTCGGGCTGCTAGAACTGTATTTCCATGAAACACAGCGTATTATTAAAACCACTATTTTTCTACTTAAAAAGTAAGATCTTGCCGTTCACTCTGTGCCTCTGCCCCGTCCATCCCTGGCCTTTCTCCCCCCAAGCCAGGTTACCTGCCTTCTCTACCTCCCATAGCACTTCCTGGGTCTCTTCAGTTTGGAGAAGAGGAAACGGAGGGGTCACCTCATTCATGTTTACAAATATATAAAGGGTGAGTGTCAGGAGGATGGAGCCAGGCTCTTCTCAGTGACAACCAATGGTAGGACAAGGGGCAATGGGTTCAAACTGGAACACAGGAGGTTCCACTTAAATTGGAGAAGAAACTTCTTCCCAGTGAGGGTGGCAGGGCCTGGCCCAGGCTGCCCAGGGAGGATGTGGAGTCTCCTTCTGTGCAGACATTCCAACCCGCCTGGACACCTTCCTGTGTAACCTCATCTGGGTGTTCCTCCTCCGGCGGGCAGATTGGACTGGATGAGCTGTCGAGGTCTCTTCCAACCCCTGACATTCTGGGATTCTCTTGTGGTCCCTGGATACCCCTGGGATGCTCCCCATGGAGAAGACATCCCCACCACCCAGGCCAGGCTCCATACTGGGGAGTTTTATCCTCTCACCCTGACCTCATGGCACAAGGGCAGCGCGTCTGACTCCAGATCAGAAGGTTGTGTGTTCAAATCACATCAGGGTCAGCCTTGGGCCACCACTGCCCAGCCCCGGATTGCTTCTGTTTTTCTGGGGGCCTGCTCTGGGCCAGGGCCAGGGTTCTGCAAGGCTTTGGCCAACTCTAGTGGGGCACCTCAGGTGGGCAACATGATGCCCAGAGCATTGCTTTGAGCCTGACGGTATGTGTCCTGTTCAGAGGTTATGGGTCATGTGCAGAGTGGAGGCCAACACAGGGAGGTGTTGTGGTGGGTGTTTGCCACAGTTTCATAGAATCATTTTGGTTGAAAAAGACCTTTAAGATCACAGAGTGCAATCACCAGCAGTTTGCCTCATTGAGAAGCTGAAGGAAGTGAAGTTTCCTCAGGAAAGTGCAAGAAGCTCCCTAACTGTGTGCTCAGTCACTCCTAGGGGACCTGGAAGTATCCCTGTGCGATATTTGCCTAAGGGGGTAACATAAGGTTGTAGAGTCAGACCAGGGGTCTTCTGGAGGGAGTCAAGGGCAATTACCCAACGAAAGACCACAGTAATAGGGAGAGGTTTCTGATGAACAATGTGAGAAGTTTATTCAATAATATTAAGGAGGATCTGGGGATCTCTAGTCTGGTCAGAGATCAGAAATCTTGCCTCAAAGCCCACATTAAGGCTATGGAAGAAATACTCCTGAAAGCCTTACCCAAAGGAAGGAAGCATGTGATGATGGCTGGAAACGGTGACCACGGATTTGACAAGGGCAGAGCACTCTTGGCCAGTGTGTGATAGGTTTCTTGGAAGAGATGACTTCCACAGTGGCCAAGAGGAGTTCAGGGAACATCACAGATCTTGGCTTTGGTTTGATCTCTGTCGGCTTCTCCCAGCGTAATCAGTGTGGCAGGACACAGAGATGGATTGCCTCAGTTGAATCCCAAGGCAATACAAAGTGTCTGGAGCAGGGCTCTGAGGGGGTTGTGGTCAGTGGTCGGCAGTGCAGCTGGTGTTCCTCACCATTTGATATTGCATTGGATGTTCTGTGACGTCTAAACGGTGTTTGCAGGAGATGTTCTCCAGAATGAGGACATGGGCTGCCGCTGAGGGTCCTAGAACAGCTGCGGGCCAGTGGCGCAACGGATAGCGCGCCTGACTACGTATCAGGAGGTTGCAGGTTCGACTCCTGCCTGGTTCTACACTTTTCGCCTGGCAGACGCTCCTGCTCCCCATGGGAGCACCTGCCTTCTCCTCACCATCAGACATCCTCCCAGACCTTCTGCAGGGCAAAACTGCTGCCTTGTTCTCTTACCCTCTCGGAAGGAAAGGCTTTTCTCCAGACCTTACACTGGACCTGGGCACCTTAGCTCATCACTCTCCTCCAGTCATTGCTGACATCCCTTCATTCCCGCTCCTCACTCATCTTCCAGACTGGCAATGCTGCACCCAGCTTTGGGGACCACACTGTAAGGGCACTGATCAACTGAGAAGAAACTTCTTTACTTTGAGGTTGCCAGAGCCTGGCCCAGGCTGCCCAGAGTGGGTGTGGAGTCTCCTTCTCTGAGACATTCAAACCCACCTGAACGTGAACCTGTGCGACCTGCTCTGGTGACCTAGCCTCAATTCCTCAAATGCTGCTGCTCTACCCCAAGAACAAGGTCTTTCAGAGTCTGGAGCTAACTGTCTTGGATGGTGCTCGGGCTGCTAGAACTGTATTTCCATGAAACACAGCGTATTATTAAAACCACTATTTTTCTACTTAAAAAGTAAGATCTTGCCGTTCACTCTGTGCCTCTGCCCGGTCCATCCCTGGCCTTTCTCCCCCCAAGCCAGGTTACCTGCCTTCTCTACCTCCCATAGCACTTCCTGGGTCTCTTCAGTTTGGAGAAGAGGAAACGGAGGGGTCACCTCATTCATGTTTACAAATATATAAAGGGTGAGTGTCAGGAGGATGGAGCCAGGCTCTTCTCAGTGACAACCAATGGTAGGACAAGGGGCAATGGGTTCAAACTGGAACACAGGAGGTTCCACTTAAATTTGAGAAGAAACTTCTTCCCAGTGAGGGTGGCAGGGCCTGGCCCAGGCTGCCCAGGGAGGATGTGGAGTCTCCTTCTGTGCAGACATTCCAACCCGCCTGGACACCTTCCTGTGTAACCTCATCTGGGTGTTCCTCCTCCGGCGGGCAGATTGGACTGGATGAGCTGTCGAGGTCTCTTCCAACCCCTGACATTCTGGGATTCTCTTGTGGTCCCTGGATACCCCTGGGATGCTCCCCATGGAGAAGACATCCCCACCACCCAGGCCAGGCTCCATACTGGGGAGTTTTATTCTCTCACCCTGACCTCATGGCACAAGGGCAGCGCGTCTGACTCCAGATCAGAAGGTTGTGTGTTCAAATCACATCAGGGTCAGCCTTGGGCCACCACTGCCCAGCCCCGGATTGCTTCTGTTTTTCTGGGGGCCTGCTCTGGGCCAGGGCCAGGGTTCTGCAAGGCTTTGGCCAACTCTAGTGGGGCACCTCAGGTGGGCAACATGATGCCCAGAGCATTGCTTTGAGCCTGACGGTATGTGTCCTGTTCAGAGGTTATGGGTCATGTGCAGAGTGGAGGCCAACACAGGGAGGTGTTGTGGTGGGTGTTTGCCACAGTTTCATAGAATCATTTTGGTTGAAAAAGACCTTTAAGATCACAGAGTGCAATCACCAGCAGTTTGCCTCATTGAGAAGCTGAAGGAAGTGAAGTTTCCTCAGGAAAGTGCAAGAAGCTCCCTAACTGTGTGCTCAGTCACTCCTAGGGGACCTGGAAGTATCCCTGTGCGATATTTGCCTAAGGGGGTAACATAAGGTTGTAGAGTCAGACCAGGGGTCTTCTGGAGGGAGTCAAGGGCAATTACCCAACGAAAGACCACAGTAATAGGGAGAGGTTTCTGATGAACAATGTGAGAAGTTTATTCAATAATATTAAGGAGGATCTGGGGATCTCTAGTCTGGTCAGAGATCAGAAATCTTGCCTCAAAGCCCACATTAAGGCTATGGAAGAAATACTCCTGAAAGCCTTACCCAAAGGAAGGAAGCATGTGATGATGGCTGGAAACGGTGACCACGGATTTGACAAGGGCAGAGCACTCTTGGCCAGTGTGTGATAGGTTTCTTGGAAGAGATGACTTCCACAGTGGCCAAGAGGAGTTCAGGGAACATCACAGATCTTGGCTTTGGTTTGATCTCTGTCGGCTTCTCCCAGCGTAATCAGTGTGGCAGGACACAGAGATGGATTGCCTCAGTTGAATCCCAAGGCAATACAAAGTGTCTGGAGCAGGGCTCTGAGGGGGTTGTGGTCAGTGGTCGGCAGTGCAGCTGGTGTTCCTCACCATTTGATATTGCATTGGATGTTCTGTGACGTCTAAACGGTGTTTGCAGGAGATGTTCTCCAGAATGAGGACATGGGCTGCCGCTGAGGGTCCTAGAACAGCTGCGGGCCAGTGGCGCAACGGATAGCGCGCCTGACTACGTATCAGGAGGTTGCAGGTTCGACTCCTGCCTGGTTCTACACTTTTCGCCTGGCAGACGCTCCTGCTCCCCATGGGAGCACCTGCCTTCTCCTCACCATCAGACATCCTCCCAGACCTTCTGCAGGGCAAAACTGCTGCCTTGTTCTCTTACCCTCTCGGAAGGAAAGGCTTTTCTCCAGACCTTACACTGGACCTGGGCACCTTAGCTCATCACTCTCCTCCAGTCATTGCTGACATCCCTTCGTTCCCGCTCCTCACTCATCTTCCAGACTGGCAATGCTGCACCCAGCTTTGGGGACCACACTGTAAGGGCACTGATCAACTGAGAAGAAACTTCTTTACTTTGAGGTTGCCAGAGCCTGGCCCAGGCTGCCCAGAGTGGGTGTGGAGTCTCCTTCTCTGAGACATTCAAACCCACCTGAACGTGACCCTGTGCGACCTGCTCTGGTGACCTAGCCTCAATTCCTCAAATGCTGCTGCTCTACGCCAAGAACAAGGTCTTTCAGAGTCTGGAGCTAACTGTCTTGGATGGTGCTCGGGCTGCTAGAACTGTATTTCCATGAAACACAGCGTATTATTAAAACCACTATTTTTCTACTTAAAAAGTAAGATCTTGCCGTTCACTCTGTGCCTCTGCCCCGTCCATCCCTGGCCTTTCTCCCCCCAAGCCAGGTTACCTGCCTTCTCTACCTCCCATAGCACTTCCTGGGTCTCTTCAGTTTGGAGAAGAGGAAACGGAGGGGTCACCTCATTCATGTTTACAAATATATAAAGGGTGAGTGTCAGGAGGATGGAGCCAGGCTCTTCTCAGTGACAACCAATGGTAGGACAAGGGGCAATGGGTTCAAACTGGAACACAGGAGGTTCCACTTAAATTTGAGAAGAAACTTCTTCCCAGTGAGGGTGGCAGGGCCTGGCCCAGGCTGCCCAGGGAGGATGTGGAGTCTCCTTCTGTGCAGACATTCCAACCCGCCTGGACACCTTCCTGTGTAACCTCATCTGGGTGTTCCTCCTCCGGCGGGCAGATTGGACTGGATGAGCTGTCGAGGTCTCTTCCAACCCCTGACATTCTGGGATTCTCTTGTGGTCCCTGGATACCCCTGGGATGCTCCCCATGGAGAAGACATCCCCACCACCCAGGCCAGGCTCCATACTGGGGAGTTTTATTCTCTCACCCTGACCTCATGGCACAAGGGCAGCGCGTCTGACTCCAGATCAGAAGGTTGTGTGTTCAAATCACATCAGGGTCAGCCTTGGGCCACCACTGCCCAGCCCCGGATTGCTTCTGTTTTTCTGGGGGCCTGCTCTGGGCCAGGGCCAGGGTTCTGCAAGGCTTTGGCCAACTCTAGTGGGGCACCTCAGGTGGGCAACATGATGCCCAGAGCATTGCTTTGAGCCTGACGGTATGTGTCCTGTTCAGAGGTTATGGGTCATGTGCAGAGTGGAGGCCAACACAGGGAGGTGTTGTGGTGGGTGTTTGCCACAGTTTCATAGAATCATTTTGGTTGAAAAAGACCTTTAAGATCACAGAGTGCAATCACCAGCAGTTTGCCTCATTGAGAAGCTGAAGGAAGTGAAGTTTCCTCAGGAAAGTGCAAGAAGCTCCCTAACTGTGTGCTCAGTCACTCCTAGGGGACCTGGAAGTATCCCTGTGCGATATTTGCCTAAGGGGGTAACATAAGGTTGTAGAGTCAGACCAGGGGTCTTCTGGAGGGAGTCAAGGGCAATTACCCAACGAAAGACCACAGTAATAGGGAGAGGTTTCTGATGAACAATGTGAGAAGTTTATTCAATAATATTAAGGAGGATCTGGGGATCTCTAGTCTGGTCAGAGATCAGAAATCTTGCCTCAAAGCCCACATTAAGGCTATGGAAGAAATACTCCTGAAAGCCTTACCCAAAGGAAGGAAGCATGTGATGATGGCTGGAAACGGTGACCACGGATTTGACAAGGGCAGAGCACTCTTGGCCAGTGTGTGATAGGTTTCTTGGAAGAGATGACTTCCACAGTGGCCAAGAGGAGTTCAGGGAACATCACAGATCTTGGCTTTGGTTTGATCTCTGTCGGCTTCTCCCAGCGTAATCAGTGTGGCAGGACACAGAGATGGATTGCCTCAGTTGAATCCCAAGGCAATACAAAGTGTCTGGAGCAGGGCTCTGAGGGGGTTGTGGTCAGTGGTCGGCAGTGCAGCTGGTGTTCCTCACCATTTGATATTGCATTGGATGTTCTGTGACGTCTAAACGGTGTTTGCAGGAGATGTTCTCCAGAATGAGGACATGGGCTGCCGCTGAGGGTCCTAGAACAGCTGCGGGCCAGTGGCGCAACGGATAGCGCGCCTGACTACGTATCAGGAGGTTGCAGGTTCGACTCCTGCCTGGTTCTACACTTTTCGCCTGGCAGACGCTCCTGCTCCCCATGGGAGCACCTGCCTTCTCCTCACCATCAGACATCCTCCCAGACCTTCTGCAGGGCAAAACTGCTGCCTTGTTCTCTTACCCTCTCGGAAGGAAAGGCTTTTCTCCAGACCTTACACTGGACCTGGGCACCTTAGCTCATCACTCTCCTCCAGTCATTGCTGACATCCCTTCGTTCCCGCTCCTCACTCATCTTCCAGACTGGCAATGCTGCACCCAGCTTTGGGGACCACACTGTAAGGGCACTGATCAACTGAGAAGAAACTTCTTTACTTTGAGGTTGCCAGAGCCTGGCCCAGGCTGCCCAGAGTGGGTGTGGAGTCTCCTTCTCTGAGACATTCAAACCCACCTGAACGTGACCCTGTGCGACCTGCTCTGGTGACCTAGCCTCAATTCCTCAAATGCTGCTGCTCTACGCCAAGAACAAGGTCTTTCAGAGTCTGGAGCTAACTGTCTTGGATGGTGCTCGGGCTGCTAGAACTGTATTTCCATGAAACACAGCGTATTATTAAAACCACTATTTTTCTACTTAAAAAGTAAGATCTTGCCGTTCACTCTGTGCCTCTGCCCCGTCCATCCCTGGCCTTTCTCCCCCCAAGCCAGGTTACCTGCCTTCTCTACCTCCCATAGCACTTCCTGGGTCTCTTCAGTTTGGAGAAGAGGAAACGGAGGGGTCACCTCATTCATGTTTACAAATATATAAAGGGTGAGTGTCAGGAGGATGGAGCCAGGCTCTTCTCAGTGACAACCAATGGTAGGACAAGGGGCAATGGGTTCAAACTGGAACACAGGAGGTTCCACTTAAATTTGAGAAGAAACTTCTTCCCAGTGAGGGTGGCAGGGCCTGGCCCAGGCTGCCCAGGGAGGATGTGGAGTCTCCTTCTGTGCAGACATTCCAACCCGCCTGGACACCTTCCTGTGTAACCTCATCTGGGTGTTCCTCCTCCGGCGGGCAGATTGCACTGGATGAGCTGTCGAGGTCTCTTCCAACCCCTGACATTCTGGGATTCTCTTGTGGTCCCTGGATACCCCTGGGATGCTCCCCATGGAGAAGACATCCCCACCACCCAGGCCAGGCTCCATACTGGGGAGTTTTATCCTCTCACCCTGACCTCATGGCACAAGGGCAGCGCGTCTGACTCCAGATCAGAAGGTTGTGTGTTCAAATCACATCAGGGTCAGCCTTGGGCCACCACTGCCCAGCCCCGGATTGCTTCTGTTTTTCTGGGGGCCTGCTCTGGGCCAGGGCCAGGGTTCTGCAAGGCTTTGGCCAACTCTAGTGGGGCACCTCAGGTGGGCAACATGATGCCCAGAGCATTGCTTTGAGCCTGACGGTATGTGTCCTGTTCAGAGGTTATGGGTCATGTGCAGAGTGGAGGCCAACACAGGGAGGTGTTGTGGTGGGTGTTTGCCACAGTTTCATAGAATCATTTTGGTTGAAAAAGACCTTTAAGATCACAGAGTGCAATCACCAGCAGTTTGCCTCATTGAGAAGCTGAAGGAAGTGAAGTTTCCTCAGGAAAGTGCAAGAAGCTCCCTAACTGTGTGCTCAGTCACTCCTAGGGGACCTGGAAGTATCCCTGTGCGATATTTGCCTAAGGGGGTAACATAAGGTTGTAGAGTCAGACCAGGGGTCTTCTGGAGGGAGTCAAGGGCAATTACCCAACGAAAGACCACAGTAATAGGGAGAGGTTTCTGATGAACAATGTGAGAAGTTTATTCAATAATATTAAGGAGGATCTGGGGATCTCTAGTCTGGTCAGAGATCAGAAATCTTGCCTCAAAGCCCACATTAAGGCTATGGAAGAAATACTCCTGAAAGCCTTACCCAAAGGAAGGAAGCATGTGATGATGGCTGGAAACGGTGACCACGGATTTGACAAGGGCAGAGCACTCTTGGCCAGTGTGTGATAGGTTTCTTGGAAGAGATGACTTCCACAGTGGCCAAGAGGAGTTCAGGGAACATCACAGATCTTGGCTTCGGTTTGATCTCTGTCGGCTTCTCCCAGCGTAATCAGTGTGGCAGGACACAGAGATGGATTGCCTCAGTTGAATCCCAAGGCAATACAAAGTGTCTGGAGCAGGGCTCTGAGGGGGTTGTGGTCAGTGGTCGGCAGTGCAGCTGGTGTTCCTCACCATTTGATATTGCATTGGATGTTCTGTGACGTCTAAACGGTGTTTGCAGGAGATGTTCTCCAGAATGAGGACATGGGCTGCCGCTGGGGGTCCTAGAACAGCTGCGGGCCAGTGGCGCAACGGATAGCGCGCCTGACTACGTATCAGGAGGTTGCAGGTTCGACTCCTGCCTGGTTCTACACTTTTCGCCTGGCAGACGCTCCTGCTCCCCATGGGAGCACCTGCCTTCTCCTCACCATCAGACATCCTCCCAGACCTTCTGCAGGGCAAAACTGCTGCCTTGTTCTCTTACCCTCTCGGAAGGAAAGGCTTTTCTCCAGACCTTACACTGGACCTGGGCACCTTAGCTCATCACTCTCCTCCAGTCATTGCTGACATCCCTTCGTTCCCGCTCCTCACTCATCTTCCAGACTGGCAATGCTGCACCCAGCTTTGGGGACCACACTGTAAGGGCACTGATCAACTGAGAAGAAACTTCTTTACTTTGAGGTTGCCAGAGCCTGGCCCAGGCTGCCCAGAGTGGGTGTGGAGTCTCCTTCTCTGAGACATTCAAACCCACCTGAACGTGACCCTGTGCGACCTGCTCTGGTGACCTAGCCTCAATTCCTCAAATGCTGCTGCTCTACGCCAAGAACAAGGTCTTTCAGAGTCTGGAGCTAACTGTCTTGGATGGTGCTCGGGCTGCTAGAACTGTATTTCCATGAAACACAGCGTATTATTAAAACCACTATTTTTCTACTTAAAAAGTAAGATCTTGCCGTTCACTCTGTGCCTCTGCCCCGTCCATCCCTGGCCTTTCTCCCCCCAAGCCAGGTTACCTGCCTTCTCTACCTCCCATAGCACTTCCTGGGTCTCTTCAGTTTGGAGAAGAGGAAACGGAGGGGTCACCTCATTCATGTTTACAAATATATAAAGGGTGAGTGTCAGGAGGATGGAGCCAGGCTCTTCTCAGTGACAACCAATGGTAGGACAAGGGGCAATGGGTTCAAACTGGAACACAGGAGGTTCCACTTAAATTTGAGAAGAAACTTCTTCCCAGTGAGGGTGGCAGGGCCTGGCCCAGGCTGCCCAGGGAGGATGTGGAGTCTCCTTCTGTGCAGACATTCCAACCCGCCTGGACACCTTCCTGTGTAACCTCATCTGGGTGTTCCTCCTCCGGCGGGCAGATTGCACTGGATGAGCTGTCGAGGTCTCTTCCAACCCCTGACATTCTGGGATTCTCTTGTGGTCCCTGGATACCCCTGGGATGCTCCCCATGGAGAAGACATCCCCACCACCCAGGCCAGGCTCCATACTGGGGAGTTTTATCCTCTCACCCTGACCTCATGGCACAAGGGCAGCGCGTCTGACTCCAGATCAGAAGGTTGTGTGTTCAAATCACATCAGGGTCAGCCTTGGGCCACCACTGCCCAGCCCCGGATTGCTTCTGTTTTTCTGGGGGCCTGCTCTGGGCCAGGGCCAGGGTTCTGCAAGGCTTTGGCTACTCTAGTGGGGCACCTCAGGTGGGCAACATGATGCCCAGAGCATTGCTTTGAGCCTGACGGTATGTGTCCTGTTCAGAGGTTATGGGTCATGTGCAGAGTGGAGGCCAACACAGGGAGGTGTTGCAGTGGGTGTTTGCCACAGTTTCATAGAATCATTTTGGTTGAAAAAGACCTTTAAGATCACAGAGTGCAATCACCAGCAGTTTGCCTCATTGAGAAGCTGAAGGAAGTGAAGTTTCCTCAGGAAAGTGCAAGAAGCTCCCTAACTGTGTGCTCAGTCACTCCTAGGGGACCTGGAAGTATCCCTGTGCGATATTTGCCTAAGGGGGTAACATAAGGTTGTAGAGTCAGACCAGGGGTCTTCTGGAGGGAGTCAAGGGCAATTACCCAATGAAAGACCACAGTAATAGGGAGAGGTTTCTGATGAACAATGTGAGAAGTTTATTCAATAATATTAAGGAGGATCTGGGGATCTCTAGTCTGGTCAGAGATCAGAAATCTTGCCTCAAAGCCCACATTAAGGCTATGGAAGAAATACTCCTGAAAGCCTTACCCAAAGGAAGGAAGCATGTGATGATGGCTGGAAACGGTGACCACGGATTTGACAAGGGCAGAGCACTCTTGGCCAGTGTGTGATAGGTTTCTTGGAAGAGATGACTTCCACAGTGGCCAAGAGGAGTTCAGGGAACATCACAGATCTTGGCTTTGGTTTGATCTCTGTCGGCTTCTCCCAGCGTAATCAGTGTGGCAGGACACAGAGATGGATTGCCTCAGTTGAATCCCAAGGCAATACAAAGTGTCTGGAGCAGGGCTCTGAGGGGGTTGTGGTCAGTGGTCGGCAGTGCAGCTGGTGTTCCTCACCATTTGATATTGCATTGGATGTTCTGTGACGTCTAAACGGTGTTTGCAGGAGATGTTCTCCAGAATGAGGACATGGGCTGCCGCTGAGGGTCCTAGAACAGCTGCGGGCCAGTGGCGCAACGGATAGCGCGCCTGACTACGTATCAGGAGGTTGCAGGTTCGACTCCTGCCTGGTTCTACACTTTTCGCCTGGCAGACGCTCCTGCTCCCCATGGGAGCACCTGCCTTCTCCTCACCATCAGACATCCTCCCAGACCTTCTGCAGGGCAAAACTGCTGCCTTGTTCTCTTACCCTCTCGGAAGGAAAGGCTTTCTCCAGACCTTACACTGGACCTGGGCACCTTAGCTCATCACTCTCCTCCAGTCATTGCTGACATCCCTTCGTTCCCGCTCCTCACTCATCTTCCAGACTGGCAATGCTGCACCCAGCTTTGGGGACCACACTGTAAGGGCACTGATCAACTGAGAAGAAACTTCTTTACTTTGAGGTTGCCAGAGCCTGGCCCAGGCTGCCCAGAGTGGGTGTGGAGTCTCCTTCTCTGAGACATTCAAACCCACCTGAACGTGACCCTGTGCGACCTGCTCTGGTGACCTAGCCTCAATTCCTCAAATGCTGCTGCTCTACGCCAAGAACAAGGTCTTTCAGAGTCTGGAGCTAACTGTCTTGGATGGTGCTCGGGCTGCTAGAACTGTATTTCCATGAAACACAGCGTATTATTAAAACCACTATTTTTCTACTTAAAAAGTAAGATCTTGCCGTTCACTCTGTGCCTCTGCCCCGTCCATCCCTGGCCTTTCTCCCCCCAAGCCAGGTTACCTGCCTTCTCTACCTCCCATAGCACTTCCTGGGTCTCTTCAGTTTGGAGAAGAGGAAACGGAGGGGTCACCTCATTCATGTTTACAAATATATAAAGGGTGAGTGTCAGGAGGATGGAGCCAGGCTCTTCTCAGTGACAACCAATGGTAGGACAAGGGGCAATGGGTTCAAACTGGAACACAGGAGGTTCCACTTAAATTTGAGAAGAAACTTCTTCCCAGTGAGGGTGGCAGGGCCTGGCCCAGGCTGCCCAGGGAGGATGTGGAGTCTCCTTCTGTGCAGACATTCCAACCCGCCTGGACACCTTCCTGTGTAACCTCATCTGGGTGTTCCTCCTCCGGCGGGCAGATTGGACTGGATGAGCTGTCGAGGTCTCTTCCAACCCCTGACATTCTGGGATTCTCTTGTGGTCCCTGGATACCCCTGGGATGCTCCCCATGGAGAAGACATCCCCACCACCCAGGCCAGGCTCCATACTGGGGAGTTTTATCCTCTCACCCTGACCTCATGGCACAAGGGCAGCGCGTCTGACTCCAGATCAGAAGGTTGTGTGTTCAAATCACATCAGGGTCAGCCTTGGGCCACCACTGCCCAGCCCCGGATTGCTTCTGTTTTTCTGGGGGCCTGCTCTGGGCCAGGGCCAGGGTTCTGCAAGGCTTTGGCTACTCTAGTGGGGCACCTCAGGTGGGCAACATGATGCCCAGAGCATTGCTTTGAGCCTGACGGTATGTGTCCTGTTCAGAGGTTATGGGTCATGTGCAGAGTGGAGGCCAACACAGGGAGGTGTTGCAGTGGGTGTTTGCCACAGTTTCATAGAATCATTTTGGTTGAAAAAGACCTTTAAGATCACAGAGTGCAATCACCAGCAGTTTGCCTCATTGAGAAGCTGAAGGAAGTGAAGTTTCCTCAGGAAAGTGCAAGAAGCTCCCTAACTGTGTGCTCAGTCACTCCTAGGGGACCTGGAAGTATCCCTGTGCGATATTTGCCTAAGGGGGTAACATAAGGTTGTAGAGTCAGACCAGGGGTCTTCTGGAGGGAGTCAAGGGCAATTACCCAACGAAAGACCACAGTAATAGGGAGAGGTTTCTGATGAACAATGTGAGAAGTTTATTCAATAATATTAAGGAGGATCTGGGGATCTCTAGTCTGGTCAGAGATCAGAAATCTTGCCTCAAAGCCCACATTAAGGCTATGGAAGAAATACTCCTGAAAGCCTTACCCAAAGGAAGGAAGCATGTGATGATGGCTGGAAACGGTGACCACGGATTTGACAAGGGCAGAGCACTCTTGGCCAGTGTGTGATAGGTTTCTTGGAAGAGATGACTTCCACAGTGGCCAAGAGGAGTTCAGGGAACATCACTGATCTTGGCTTTGGTTTGATCTCTGTCGGCTTCTCCCAGCGTAATCAGTGTGGCAGGACACAGAGATGGATTGCCTCAGTTGAATCCCAAGGCAATACAAAGTGTCTGGAGCAGGGCTCTGAGGGGGTTGTGGTCAGTGGTCGGCAGTGCAGCTGGTGTTCCTCACCATTTGATATTGCATTGGATGTTCTGTGACGTCTAAACGGTGTTTGCAGGAGATGTTCTCCAGAATGAGGACATGGGCTGCCGCTGAGGGTCCTAGAACAGCTGCGGGCCAGTGGCGCAACGGATAGCGCGCCTGACTACGTATCAGGAGGTTGCAGGTTCGACTCCTGCCTGGTTCTACACTTTTCGCCTGGCAGACGCTCCTGCTCCCCATGGGAGCACCTGCCTTCTCCTCACCATCAGACATCCTCCCAGACCTTCTGCAGGGCAAAACTGCTGCCTTGTTCTCTTACCCTCTCGGAAGGAAAGGCTTTTCTCCAGACCTTACACTGGACCTGGGCACCTTAGCTCATCACTCTCCTCCAGTCATTGCTGACATCCCTTCATTCCCGCTCCTCACTCATCTTCCAGACTGGCAATGTTGCACCCAGCTTTGGGGACCACACTGTAAGGGCGCTGATCAACTGAGAAGAAACTTGTTTACTTTGAGGTTGCCAGAGCCTGGCCCAGGCTGCCCAGAGTGGGTGTGGAGTCTCCTTCTCTGAGACATTCAAACCCACCTGAACGTGAACCTGTGCCACCTGCTCTGGTGACCTAGCCTCAATTCCTCAAATGCTGCTGCTCTACGCCAAGAACAAGGTCTTTCAGAGTCTGGAGCTAACCGTCTTGGATGGTGCTCGGGCTGCTAGAACTGTATTTCCATGAAACACAGCGTATTATTAAAACCACTATTTTTCTACTTAAAAAGTAAGATCTTGCCGTTCACTCTGTGCCTCTGCCCCGTCCATCCCTGGCCTTTCTCCCCCCAGGCCAGGTTACCTGCCTTCTCTACCTCCCATAGCACTTCCTGGGTCTCTTCAGTTTGGAGAAGAGGAAACGGAGGGGTCACCTCATTCATGTTTACAAATATATAAAGGGTGAGTGTCAGGAGGATGGAGCCAGGCTCTTCTCAGTGACAACCAATGGTAGGACAAGGGGCAATGGGTTCAAACTGGAACACAGGAGGTTCCACTTAAATTTGAGAAGAAACTTCTTCCCAGTGAGGGTGGCAGGGCCTGGCCCAGGCTGCCCAGGGAGGATGTGGAGTCTCCTTCTGTGCAGACATTCCAACCCGCCTGGACACCTTCCTGTGTAACCTCATCTGGGTGTTCCTCCTCCGGCGGGCAGATTGGACTGGATGAGCTGTCGAGGTCTCTTCCAACCCCTGACATTCTGGGATTCTCTTGTGGTCCCTGGATACCCCTGGGATGCTCCCCATGGAGAAGACATCCCCACCACCCAGGCCAGGCTCCATACTGGGGAGTTTTATCCTCTCACCCTGACCTCATGGCACAAGGGCAGCGCGTCTGACTCCAGATCAGAAGGTTGTGTGTTCAAATCACATCAGGGTCAGCCTTGGGCCACCACTGCCCAGCCCCGGATTGCTTCTGTTTTTCTGGGGGCCTGCTCTGGGCCAGGGCCAGGGTTCTGCAAGGCTTTGGCTACTCTAGTGGGGCACCTCAGGTGGGCAACATGATGCCCAGAGCATTGCTTTGAGCCTGACGGTATGTGTCCTGTTCAGAGGTTATGGGTCATGTGCAGAGTGGAGGCCAACACAGGGAGGTGTTGCAGTGGGTGTTTGCCACAGTTTCATAGAATCATTTTGGTTGAAAAAGACCTTTAAGATCACAGAGTGCAATCACCAGCAGTTTGCCTCATTGAGAAGCTGAAGGAAGTGAAGTTTCCTCAGGAAAGTGCAAGAAGCTCCCTAACTGTGTGCTCAGTCACTCCTAGGGGACCTGGAAGTATCCCTGTGCGATATTTGCCTAAGGGGGTAACATAAGGTTGTAGAGTCAGACCAGGGGTCTTCTGGAGGGAGTCAAGGGCAATTACCCAACGAAAGACCACAGTAATAGGGAGAGGTTTCTGATGAACAATGTGAGAAGTTTATTCAATAATATTAAGGAGGATCTGGGGATCTCTAGTCTGGTCAGAGATCAGAAATCTTGCCTCAAAGCCCACATTAAGGCTATGGAAGAAATACTCCTGAAAGCCTTACCCAAAGGAAGGAAGCATGTGATGATGGCTGGAAACGGTGACCACGGATTTGACAAGGGCAGAGCACTCTTGGCCAGTGTGTGATAGGTTTCTTGGAAGAGATGACTTCCACAGTGGCCAAGAGGAGTTCAGGGAACATCACAGATCTTGGCTTTGGTTTGATCTCTGTCGGCTTCTCCCAGCGTAATCAGTGTGGCAGGACACAGAGATGGATTGCCTCAGTTGAATCCCAAGGCAATACAAAGTGTCTGGAGCAGGGCTCTGAGGGGGTTGTGGTCAGTGGTCGGCAGTGCAGCTGGTGTTCCTCACCATTTGATATTGCATTGGATGTTCTGTGACGTCTAAACGGTGTTTGCAGGAGATGTTCTCCAGAATGAGGACATGGGCTGCCGCTGAGGGTCCTAGAACAGCTGCGGGCCAGTGGCGCAACGGATAGCGCGCCTGACTACGTATCAGGAGGTTGCAGGTTCGACTCCTGCCTGGTTCTACACTTTTCGCCTGGCAGACGCTCCTGCTCCCCATGGGAGCACCTGCCTTCTCCTCACCATCAGACATCCTCCCAGACCTTCTGCAGGGCAAAACTGCTGCCTTGTTCTCTTACCCTCTCGGAAGGAAAGGCTTTTCTCCAGACCTTACACTGGACCTGGGCACCTTAGCTCATCACTCTCCTCCAGTCATTGCTGACATCCCTTCATTCCCGCTCCTCACTCATCTTCCAGACTGGCAATGTTGCACCCAGCTTTGGGGACCACACTGTAAGGGCGCTGATCAACTGAGAAGAAACTTGTTTACTTTGAGGTTGCCAGAGCCTGGCCCAGGCTGCCCAGAGTGGGTGTGGAGTCTCCTTCTCTGAGACATTCAAACCCACCTGAACGTGAACCTGTGCCACCTGCTCTGGTGACCTAGCCTCAATTCCTCAAATGCTGCTGCTCTACGCCAAGAACAAGGTCTTTCAGAGTCTGGAGCTAACCGTCTTGGATGGTGCTCGGGCTGCTAGAACTGTATTTCCATGAAACACAGCGTATTATTAAAACCACTATTTTTCTACTTAAAAAGTAAGATCTTGCCGTTCACTCTGTGCCTCTGCCCCGTCCATCCCTGGCCTTTCTCCCCCCAAGCCAGGTTACCTGCCTTCTCTACCTCCCATAGCACTTCCTGGGTCTCTTCAGTTTGGAGAAGAGGAAAAGGAGGGGTCACCTCATTCATGTTTACAAATATATAAAGGGTGAGTGTCAGGAGGATGGAGCCAGGCTCTTCTCAGTGACAACCAATGGTAGGACAAGGGGCAATGGGTTCAAACTGGAACACAGGAGGTTCCACTTAAATTTGAGAAGAAACTTCTTCCCAGTGAGGGTGGCAGGGCCTGGCCCAGGCTGCCCAGGGAGGATGTGGAGTCTCCTTCTGTGCAGACATTCCAACCCGCCTGGACACCTTCCTGTGTAACCTCATCTGGGTGTTCCTCCTCCGGCGGGCAGATTGGACTGGATGAGCTGTCGAGGTCTCTTCCAACCCCTGACATTCTGGGATTCTCTTGTGGTCCCTGGATACCCCTGGGATGCTCCCCATGGAGAAGACATCCCCACCACCCAGGCCAGGCTCCATACTGGGGAGTTTTATCCTCTCACCCTGACCTCATGGCACAAGGGCAGCGCGTCTGACTCCAGATCAGAAGGTTGTGTGTTCAAATCACATCAGGGTCAGCCTTGGGCCACCACTGCCCAGCCCCGGATTGCTTCTGTTTTTCTGGGGGCCTGCTCTGGGCCAGGGCCAGGGTTCTGCAAGGCTTTGGCCAACTCTAGTGGGGCACCTCAGGTGGGCAACATGATGCCCAGAGCATTGCTTTGAGCCTGACGGTATGTGTCCTGTTCAGAGGTTATGGGTCATGTGCAGAGTGGAGGCCAACACAGGGAGGTGTTGTGGTGGGTGTTTGCCACAGTTTCATAGAATCATTTTGGTTGAAAAAGACCTTTAAGATCACAGAGTGCAATCACCAGCAGTTTGCCTCATTGAGAAGCTGAAGGAAGTGAAGTTTCCTCAGGAAAGTGCAAGAAGCTCCCTAACTGTGTGCTCAGTCACTCCTAGGGGACCTGGAAGTATCCCTGTGCGATATTTGCCTAAGGGGGTAACATAAGGTTGTAGAGTCAGACCAGGGGTCTTCTGGAGGGAGTCAAGGGCAATTACCCAACGAAAGACCACAGTAATAGGGAGAGGTTTCTGATGAACAATGTGAGAAGTTTATTCAATAATATTAAGGAGGATCTGGGGATCTCTAGTCTGGTCAGAGATCAGAAATCTTGCCTCAAAGCCCACATTAAGGCTATGGAAGAAATACTCCTGAAAGCCTTACCCAAAGGAAGGAAGCATGTGATGATGGCTGGAAACGGTGACCACGGATTTGACAAGGGCAGAGCACTCTTGGCCAGTGTGTGATAGGTTTCTTGGAAGAGATGACTTCCACAGTGGCCAAGAGGAGTTCAGGGAACATCACAGATCTTGGCTTTGGTTTGATCTCTGTCGGCTTCTCCCAGCGTAATCAGTGTGGCAGGACACAGAGATGGATTGCCTCAGTTGAATCCCAAGGCAATACAAAGTGTCTGGAGCAGGGCTCTGAGGGGGTTGTGGTCAGTGGTCGGCAGTGCAGCTGGTGTTCCTCACCATTTGATATTGCATTGGATGTTCTGTGACGTCTAAACGGTGTTTGCAGGAGATGTTCTCCAAATGAGGACATGGGCTGCCGCTGAGGGTCCTAGAACAGCTGCGGGCCAGTGGCGCAACGGATAGCGCGCCTGACTACGTATCAGGAGGTTGCAGGTTCGACTCCTGCCTGGTTCTACACTTTTCGCCTGGCAGACGCTCCTGCTCCCCATGGGAGCACCTGCCTTCTCCTCACCATCAGACATCCTCCCAGACCTTCTGCAGGGCAAAACTGCTGCCTTGTTCTCTTACCCTCTCGGAAGGAAAGGCTTTTCTCCAGACCTTACACTGGACCTGGGCACCTTAGCTCATCACTCTCCTCCAGTCATTGCTGACATCCCTTCGTTCCCGCTCCTCACTCATCTTCCAGACTGGCAATGCTGCACCCAGCTTTGGGGACCACACTGTAAGGGCGCTGATCAACTGAGAAGAAACTTCTTTACTTTGAGGTTGCCAGAGCCTGGCCCAGGCTGCCCAGAGTGGGTGTGGAGTCTCCTTCTCTGAGACATTCAAACCCACCTGAACGTGACCCTGTGCGACCTGCTCTGGTGACCTAGCCTCAATTCCTCAAATGCTGCTGCTCTACCCCAAGAACAAGGTCTTTCAGAGTCTGGAGCTAACTGTCTTGGATGGTGCTCGGGCTGCTAGAACTGTATTTCCATGAAACACAGCGTATTATTAAAACCACTATTTTTCTACTTAAAAAGTAAGATCTTGCCGTTCACTCTGTGCCTCTGCCCCGTCCATCCCTGGCCTTTCTCCCCCCAGGCCAGGTTACCTGCCTTCTCTACCTCCCATAGCACTTCCTGGGTCTCTTCAGTTTGGAGAAGAGGAAACGGAGGGGTCACCTCATTCATGTTTACAAATATATAAAGGGTGAGTGTCAGGAGGATGGAGCCAGGCTCTTCTCAGTGACAACCAATGGTAGGACAAGGGGCAATGGGTTCAAACTGGAACACAGGAGGTTCCACTTAAATTTGAGAAGAAACTTCTTCCCAGTGAGGGTGGCAGGGCCTGGCCCAGGCTGCCCAGGGAGGATGTGGAGTCTCCTTCTGTGCAGACATTCCAACCCGCCTGGACACCTTCCTGTGTAACCTCATCTGGGTGTTCCTCCTCCGGCGGGCAGATTGGACTGGATGAGCTGTCGAGGTCTCTTCCAACCCCTGACATTCTGGGATTCTCTTGTGGTCCCTGGATACCCCTGGGATGCTCCCCATGGAGAAGACATCCCCACCACCCAGGCCAGGCTCCATACTGGGGAGTTTTATCCTCTCACCCTGACCTCATGGCACAAGGGCAGCGCGTCTGACTCCAGATCAGAAGGTTGTGTGTTCAAATCACATCAGGGTCAGCCTTGGGCCACCACTGCCCAGCCCCGGATTGCTTCTGTTTTTCTGGGGGCCTGCTCTGGGCCAGGGCCAGGGTTCTGCAAGGCTTTGGCTACTCTAGTGGGGCACCTCAGGTGGGCAACATGATGCCCAGAGCATTGCTTTGAGCCTGACGGTATGTGTCCTGTTCAGAGGTTATGGGTCATGTGCAGAGTGGAGGCCAACACAGGGAGGTGTTGCGGTGGGTGTTTGCCACAGTTTCATAGAATCATTTTGGTTGAAAAAGACCTTTAAGATCACAGAGTGCAATCACCAGCAGTTTGCCTCATTGAGAAGCTGAAGGAAGTGAAGTTTCCTCAGGAAAGTGCAAGAAGCTCCCTAACTGTGTGCTCAGTCACTCCTAGGGGACCTGGAAGTATCCCTGTGCGATATTTGCCTAAGGGGGTAACATAAGGTTGTAGAGTCAGACCAGGGGTCTTCTGGAGGGAGTCAAGGGCAATTACCCAACGAAAGACCACAGTAATAGGGAGAGGTTTCTGATGAACAATGTGAGAAGTTTATTCAATAATATTAAGGAGGATCTGGGGATCTCTAGTCTGGTCAGAGATCAGAAATCTTGCCTCAAAGCCCACATTAAGGCTATGGAAGAAATACTCCTGAAAGCCTTACCCAAAGGAAGGAAGCATGTGATGATGGCTGGAAACGGTGACCATGGATTTGACAAGGGCAGAGCACTCTTGGCCAGTGTGTGATAGGTTTCTTGGAAGAGATGACTTCCACAGTGGCCAAGAGGAGTTCAGGGAACATCACAGATCTTGGCTTTGGTTTGATCTCTGTCGGCTTCTCCCAGCGTAATCAGTGTGGCAGGACACAGAGATGGATTGCCTCAGTTGAATCCCAAGGCAATACAAAGGGGCTGGACCAGGGCTCTGAGGGGGTTGTGGTCAGTGGTCGGCAGTGCAGCTGGTGTTCCTCACCATTTGATATTGCATTGGATGTTCTGTGACGTCTAAACGGTGTTTGCAGGAGATGTTCTCCAGAATGAGGACATGGGCTGCCGCTGAGGGTCCTAGAACAGCTGCGGGCCAGTGGCGCAACGGATAGCGCGCCTGACTACGTATCAGGAGGTTGCAGGTTCGACTCCTGCCTGGTTCTACACTTTTCGCCTGGCAGACGCTCCTGCTCCCCATGGGAGCACCTGCCTTCTCCTCACCATCAGACATCCTCCCAGACCTTCTGCAGGGCAAAACTGCTGCCTTGTTCTCTTACCCTCTCGGAAGGAAAGGCTTTTCTCCAGACCTTACACTGGACCTGGGCACCTTAGCTCATCACTCTCCTCCAGTCATTGCTGACATCCCTTCGTTCCCGCTCCTCACTCATCTTCCAGACTGGCAATGCTGCACCCAGCTTTGTGGACCACACTGTAAGGGCGCTGATCAACTGAGAAGAAACTTCTTTACTTTGAGGTTGCCAGAGCCTGGCCCAGGCTGCCCAGAGTGGGTGTGGAGTCTCCTTCTCTGAGACATTCAAACCCACCTGAACGTGACCCTGTGCGACCTGCTCTGGTGACCTAGCCTCAATTCCTCAAATGCTGCTGCTCTACCCCAAGAACAAGGTCTTTCAGAGTCTGGAGCTAACTGTCTTGGATGGTGCTCGGGCTGCTAGAACTGTATTTCCATGAAACACAGCGTATTATTAAAACCACTATTTTTCTACTTAAAAAGTAAGATCTTGCCGTTCACTCTGTGCCTCTGCCCCGTCCATCCCTGGCCTTTCTCCCCCCAGGCCAGGTTACCTGCCTTCTCTACCTCCCATAGCACTTCCTGGGTCTCTTCAGTTTGGAGAAGAGGAAACGGAGGGGTCACCTCATTCATGTTTACAAATATATAAAGGGTGAGTGTCAGGAGGATGGAGCCAGGCTCTTCTCAGTGACAACCAATGGTAGGACAAGGGGCAATGGGTTCAAACTGGAACACAGGAGGTTCCACTTAAATTTGAGAAGAAACTTCTTCCCAGTGAGGGTGGCAGGGCCTGGCCCAGGCTGCCCAGGGAGGATGTGGAGTCTCCTTCTGTGCAGACATTCCAACCCGCCTGGACACCTTCCTGTGTAACCTCATCTGGGTGTTCCTCCTCCGGCGGGCAGATTGGACTGGATGAGCTGTCGAGGTCTCTTCCAACCCCTGACATTCTGGGATTCTCTTGTGGTCCCTGGATACCCCTGGGATGCTCCCCATGGAGAAGACATCCCCACCACCCAGGCCAGGCTCCATACTGGGGAGTTTTATCCTCTCACCCTGACCTCATGGCACAAGGGCAGCGCGTCTGACTCCAGATCAGAAGGTTGTGTGTTCAAATCACATCAGGGTCAGCCTTGGGCCACCACTGCCCAGCCCCGGATTGCTTCTGTTTTTCTGGGGGCCTGCTCTGGGCCAGGGCCAGGGTTCTGCAAGGCTTTGGCCAACTCTAGTGGGGCACCTCAGGTGGGCAACATGATGCCCAGAGCATTGCTTTGAGCCTGACGGTATGTGTCCTGTTCAGAGGTTATGGGTCATGTGCAGAGTGGAGGCCAACACAGGGAGGTGTTGCGGTGGGTGTTTGCCACAGTTTCATAGAATCATTTTGGTTGAAAAAGACCTTTAAGATCACAGAGTGCAATCACCAGCAGTTTGCCTCATTGAGAAGCTGAAGGAAGTGAAGTTTCCTCAGGAAAGTGCAAGAAGCTCCCTAACTGTGTGCTCAGTCACTCCTAGGGGACCTGGAAGTATCCCTGTGCGATATTTGCCTAAGGGGGTAACATAAGGTTGTAGAGTCAGACCAGGGGTCTTCTGGAGGGAGTCAAGGGCAATTACCCAACGAAAGACCACAGTAATAGGGAGAGGTTTCTGATGAACAATGTGAGAAGTTTATTCAATAATATTAAGGAGGATCTGGGGATCTCTAGTCTGGTCAGAGATCAGAAATCTTGCCTCAAAGCCCACATTAAGGCTATGGAAGAAATACTCCTGAAAGCCTTACCCAAAGGAAGGAAGCATGTGATGATGGCTGGAAACGGTGACCATGGATTTGACAAGGGCAGAGCACTCTTGGCCAGTGTGTGATAGGTTTCTTGGAAGAGATGACTTCCACAGTGGCCAAGAGGAGTTCAGGGAACATCACAGATCTTGGCTTTGGTTTGATCTCTGTCGGCTTCTCCCAGCGTAATCAGTGTGGCAGGACACAGAGATGGATTGCCTCAGTTGAATCCCAAGGCAATACAAAGTGTCTGGAGCAGGGCTCTGAGGGGGTTGTGGTCAGTGGTCGGCAGTGCAGCTGGTGTTCCTCACCATTTGATATTGCATTGGATGTTCTGTGACGTCTAAACGGTGTTTGCAGGAGATGTTCTCCAGAATGAGGACATGGGCTGCCGCTGAGGGTCCTAGAACAGCTGCGGGCCAGTGGCGCAACGGATAGCGCGCCTGACTACGTATCAGGAGGTTGCAGGTTCGACTCCTGCCTGGTTCTACACTTTTCGCCTGGCAGACGCTCCTGCTCCCCATGGGAGCACCTGCCTTCTCCTCACCATCAGACATCCTCCCAGACCTTCTGCAGGGCAAAACTGCTGCCTTGTTCTCTTACCCTCTCGGAAGGAAAGGCTTTTCTCCAGACCTTACACTGGACCTGGGCACCTTAGCTCATCACTCTCCTCCAGTCATTGCTGACATCCCTTCGTTCCCGCTCCTCACTCATCTTCCAGACTGGCAATGCTGCACCCAGCTTTGGGGACCACACTGTAAGGGCACTGATCAACTGAGAAGAAACTTCTTTACTTTGAGGTTGTCAGAGCCTGGCCCAGGCTGCCCAGAGTGGGTGTGGAGTCTCCTTCTCTGAGACATTCAAACCCACCTGAACGTGACCCTGTGCGACCTGCTCTGGTGACCTAGCCTCAATTCCTCAAATGCTGCTGCTCTACCCCAAGAACAAGGTCTTTCAGAGTCTGGAGCTAACTGTCTTGGATGGTGCTCGGGCTGCTAGAACTGTATTTCCATGAAACACAGCGTATTATTAAAACCACTATTTTTCTACTTAAAAAGTAAGATCTTGCCGTTCACTCTGTGCCTCTGCCCCGTCCATCCCTGGCCTTTCTCCCCCCAAGCCAGGTTACCTGCCTTCTCTACCTCCCATAGCACTTCCTGGGTCTCTTCAGTTTGGAGAAGAGGAAAAGGAGGGGTCACCTCATTCATGTTTACAAATATATAAAGGGTGAGTGTCAGGAGCCAGGCTCTTCTCAGTGACAACCAATGGTAGGACAAGGGGCAATGGGTTCAAACTGGAACACAGGAGGTTCCACTTAAATTTGAGAAGAAACTTCTTCCCAGTGAGGGTGGCAGGGCCTGGCCCAGGCTGCCCAGGGAGGATGTGGAGTCTCCTTCTGTGCAGACATTCCAACCCGCCTGGACACCTTCCTGTGTAACCTCATCTGGGTGTTCCTCCTCCGGCGGGCAGATTGCACTGGATGAGCTGTCGAGGTCTCTTCCAACCCCTGACATTCTGGGATTCTCTTGTGGTCCCTGGATACCCCTGGGATGCTCCCCATGGAGAAGACATCCCCACCACCCAGGCCAGGCTCCATACTGGGGAGTTTTATCCTCTCACCCTGACCTCATGGCACAAGGGCAGCGCGTCTGACTCCAGATCAGAAGGTTGTGTGTTCAAATCACATCAGGGTCAGCCTTGGGCCACCACTGCCCAGCCCCAGATTGCTTCTGTTTTTCTGGGGGCCTGCTCTGGGCCAGGGCCAGGGTTCTGCAAGGCTTTGGCTACTCTAGTGGGGCACCTCAGGTGGGCAACATGATGCCCAGAGCATTGCTTTGAGCCTGACGGTATGTGTCCTGTTCAGAGGTTATGGGTCATGTGCAGAGTGGAGGCCAACACAGGGAGGTGTTGCGGTGGGTGTTTGCCACAGTTTCATAGAATCATTTTGGTTGAAAAAGACCTTTAAGATCACAGAGTGCAATCACCAGCAGTTTGCCTCATTGAGAAGCTGAAGGAAGTGAAGTTTCCTCAGGAAAGTGCAAGAAGCTCGCTAACTGTGTGCTCAGTCACTCCTAGGGGACCTGGAAGTATCCCTGTGCGATATTTGCCTAAGGGGGTAACATAAGGTTGTAGAGTCAGACCAGGGGTCTTCTGGAGGGAGTCAAGGGCAATTACCCAACGAAAGACCACAGTAATAGGGAGAGGTTTCTGATGAACAATGTGAGAAGTTTATTCAATAATATTAAGGAGGATCTGGGGATCTCTAGTCTGGTCAGAGATCAGAAATCTTGCCTCAAAGCCCACATTAAGGCTATGGAAGAAATACTCCTGAAAGCCTTACCCAAAGGAAGGAAGCATGTGATGATGGCTGGAAACGGTGACCATGGATTTGACAAGGGCAGAGCACTCTTGGCCAGTGTGTGATAGGTTTCTTGGAAGAGATGACTTCCACAGTGGCCAAGAGGAGTTCAGGGAACATCACAGATCTTGGCTTTGGTTTGATCTCTGTCGGCTTCTCCCAGCGTAATCAGTGTGGCAGGACACAGAGATGGATTGCCTCAGTTGAATCCCAAGGCAATACAAAGGGGCTGGACCAGGGCTCTGAGGGGGTTGTGGTCAGTGGTCGGCAGTGCAGCTGGTGTTCCTCACCATTTGATATTGCATTGGATGTTCTGTGACGTCTAAACGGTGTTTGCAGGAGATGTTCTCCAGAATGAGGACATGGGCTGCCGCTGAGGGTCCTAGAACAGCTGCGGGCCAGTGGCGCAACGGATAGCGCGCCTGACTACGTATCAGGAGGTTGCAGGTTCGACTCCTGCCTGGTTCTACACTTTTCGCCTGGCAGACGCTCCTGCTCCCCATGGGAGCACCTGCCTTCTCCTCACCATCAGACATCCTCCCAGACCTTCTGCAGGGCAAAACTGCTGCCTTGTTCTCTTACCCTCTCGGAAGGAAAGGCTTTTCTCCAGACCTTACACTGGACCTGGGCACCTTAGCTCATCACTCTCCTCCAGTCATTGCTGACATCCCTTCGTTCCCGCTCCTCACTCATCTTCCAGACTGGCAATGCTGCACCCAGCTTTGGGGACCACACTGTAAGGGCACTGATCAACTGAGAAGAAACTTCTTTACTTTGAGGTTGTCAGAGCCTGGCCCAGGCTGCCCAGAGTGGGTGTGGAGTCTCCTTCTCTGAGACATTCAAACCCACCTGAACGTGACCCTGTGCGACTTGCTCTGGTGACCTAGCCTCAATTCCTCAAATGCTGCTGCTCTACGCCAAGAACAAGGTCTTTCAGAGTCTGGAGCTAACTGTCTTGGATGGTGCTCGGGCTGCTAGAACTGTATTTCCATGAAACACAGCGTATTATTAAAACCACTATTTTTCTACTTAAAAAGTAAGATCTTGCCGTTCACTCTGTGCCTCTGCCCCGTCCATCCCTGGCCTTTCTCCCCCCAAGCCAGGTTACCTGCCTTCTCTACCTCCCATAGCACTTCCTGGGTCTCTTCACTTTGGAGAAGAGGAAACGGAGGGGTCACCTCATTCATGTTTACAAATATATAAAGGGTGAGTGTCAGGAGGATGGAGCCAGGCTCTTCTCAGTGACAACCAATGGTAGGACAAGGGGCAATGGGTTCAAACTGGAACACAGGAGGTTCCACTTAAATTTGAGAAGAAACTTCTTCCCAGTGAGGGTGGCAGGGCCTGGCCCAGGCTGCCCAGGGAGGATGTGGAGTCTCCTTCTGTGCAGACATTCCAACCCGCCTGGACACCTTCCTGTGTAACCTCATCTGGGTGTTCCTCCTCCGGCGGGCAGATTGCACTGGATGAGCTGTCGAGGTCTCTTCCAACCCCTGACATTCTGGGATTCTCTTGTGGTCCCTGGATACCCCTGGGATGCTCCCCATGGAGAAGACATCCCCACCACCCAGGCCAGGCTCCATACTGGGGAGTTTTATCCTCTCACCCTGACCTCATGGCACAAGGGCAGCGCGTCTGACTCCAGATCAGAAGGTTGTGTGTTCAAATCACATCAGGGTCAGCCTTGGGCCACCACTGCCCAGCCCCGGATTGCTTCTGTTTTTCTGGGGGCCTGCTCTGGGCCAGGGCCAGGGTTCTGCAAGGCTTTGGCTACTCTAGTGGGGCACCTCAGGTGGGCAACATGATGCCCAGAGCATTGCTTTGAGCCTGACGGTATGTGTCCTGTTCAGAGGTTATGGGTCATGTGCAGAGTGGAGGCCAACACAGGGAGGTGTTGCGGTGGGTGTTTGCCACAGTTTCATAGAATCATTTTGGTTGAAAAAGACCTTTAAGATCACAGAGTGCAATCACCAGCAGTTTGCCTCATTGAGAAGCTGAAGGAAGTGAAGTTTCCTCAGGAAAGTGCAAGAAGCTCGCTAACTGTGTGCTCAGTCACTCCTAGGGGACCTGGAAGTATCCCTGTGCGATATTTGCCTAAGGGGGTAACATAAGGTTGTAGAGTCAGACCAGGGGTCTTCTGGAGGGAGTCAAGGGCAATTACCCAACGAAAGACCACAGTAATAGGGAGAGGTTTCTGATGAACAATGTGAGAAGTTTATTCAATAATATTAAGGAGGATCTGGGGATCTCTAGTCTGGTCAGAGATCAGAAATCTTGCCTCAAAGCCCACATTAAGGCTATGGAAGAAATACTCCTGAAAGCCTTACCCAAAGGAAGGAAGCATGTGATGATGGCTGGAAACGGTGACCATGGATTTGACAAGGGCAGAGCACTCTTGGCCAGTGTGTGATAGGTTTCTTGGAAGAGATGACTTCCACAGTGGCCAAGAGGAGTTCAGGGAACATCACTGATCTTGGCTTTGGTTTGATCTCTGTCGGCTTCTCCCAGCGTAATCAGTGTGGCAGGACACAGAGATGGATTGCCTCAGTTGAATCCCAAGGCAATACAAAGTGTCTGGAGCAGGGCTCTGAGGGGGTTGTGGTCAGTGGTCGGCAGTGCAGCTGGTGTTCCTCACCATTTGATATTGCATTGGATGTTCTGTGACGTCTAAACGGTGTTTGCAGGAGATGTTCTCCAGAATGAGGACATGGGCTGCCGCTGAGGGTCCTAGAACAGCTGCGGGCCAGTGGCGCAACGGATAGCGCGCCTGACTACGTATCAGGAGGTTGCAGGTTCGACTCCTGCCTGGTTCTACACTTTTCGCCTGGCAGACGCTCCTGCTCCCCATGGGAGCACCTGCCCTCTCCTCACCATCAGACATCCTCCCAGACCTTCTGCAGGGCAAAACTGCTGCCTTGTTCTCTTACCCTCTCGGAAGGAAAGGCTTTTCTCCAGACCTTACACTGGACCTGGGCACCTTAGCTCATCACTCTCCTCCAGTCATTGCTGACATCCCTTCATTCCCGCTCCTCACTCATCTTCCAGACTGGCAATGCTGCACCCAGCTTTGGGGACCACACTGTAAGGGCACTGATCAACTGAGAAGAAACTTCTTTACTTTGAGGTTGCCAGAGCCTGGCCCAGGCTGCCCAGAGTGGGTGTGGAGTCTCCTTCTCTGAGACATTCAAACCCACCTGAACGTGACCCTGTGCGACCTGCTCTGGTGACCTAGCCTCAATTCCTCAAATGCTGCTGCTCTACCCCAAGAACAAGGTCTTTCAGAGTCTGGAGCTAACTGTCTTGGATGGTGCTCGGGCTGCTAGAACTGTATTTCCATGAAACACAGCGTATTATTAAAACCACTATTTTTCTACTTAAAAAGTAAGATCTTGCCGTTCACTCTGTGCCTCTGCCCCGTCCATCCCTGGCCTTTCTCCCCCCAAGCCAGGTTACCTGCCTTCTCTACCTCCCATAGCACTTCCTGGGTCTCTTCAGTTTGGAGAAGAGGAAACGGAGGGGTCACCTCATTCATGTTTACAAATATATAAAGGGTGAGTGTCAGGAGCCAGGCTCTTCTCAGTGACAACCAATGGTAGGACAAGGGGCAATGGGTTCAAACTGGAACACAGGAGGTTCCACTTAAATTTGAGAAGAAACTTCTTCCCAGTGAGGGTGGCAGGGCCTGGCCCAGGCTGCCCAGGGAGGATGTGGAGTCTCCTTCTGTGCAGACATTCCAACCCGCCTGGACACCTTCCTGTGTAACCTCATCTGGGTGTTCCTCCTCCGGCGGGCAGATTGCACTGGATGAGCTGTCGAGGTCTCTTCCAACCCCTGACATTCTGGGATTCTCTTGTGGTCCCTGGATACCCCTGGGATGCTCCCCATGGAGAAGACATCCCCACCACAAGCCAGGCTCCATACTGGGGAGTTTTATCCTCTCACCCTGACCTCATGGCACAAGGGCAGCGCGTCTGACTCCAGATCAGAAGGTTGTGTGTTCAAATCACATCAGGGTCAGCCTTGGGCCACCACTGCCCAGCCCCGGATTGCTTCTGTTTTTCTGGGGGCCTGCTCTGGGCCAGGGCCAGGGTTCTGCAAGGCTTTGGCTACTCTAGTGGGGCACCTCAGGTGGGCAACATGATGCCCAGAGCATTGCTTTGAGCCTGACGGTATGTGTCTTGTTGAGAGGTTATGGGTCATGTGTAGAGTGGAGGCCAACACAGGGAGGTGTTGCGGTGGGTGTTTGCCACAGTTTCATAGAATCATTTTGGTTGAAAAAGACCTTTAAGATCACAGAGTGCAATCACCAGCAGTTTGCCTCATTGAGAAGCTGAAGGAAGTGAAGTTTCCTCAGGAAAGTGCAAGAAGCTCCCTAACTGTGTGCTCAGTCACTCCTAGGGGACCTGGAAGTATCCCTGTGTGATATTTGCCTAAGGGGGTAACATAAGGTTGTAGAGTCAGACCAGGGGTCTTCTGGAGGGAGTCAAGGGCAATTACCCAACGAAAGATCACAGTAATAGGGAGAGGTTTCTGATGAACAATGTGAGAAGTTTATTCAATAATATTAAGGAGGATCTGGGGATCTCTAGTCTGGTCAGAGATCAGAAATCTTGCCTCAAAGCCCACATTAAGGCTATGGAAGAAATACTCCTGAAAGCCTTACCCAAAGGAAGGAAGCATGTGATGATGGCTGGAAACGGTGACCATGGATTTGACAAGGGCAGAGCACTCTTGGCCAGTGTGTGATAGGTTTCTTGGAAGAGATGACTTCCACAGTGGCCAAGAGGAGTTCAGGGAACATCACTGATCTTGGCTTTGGTTTGATCTCTGTCGGCTTCTCCCAGCGTAATCAGTGTGGCAGGACACAGAGATGGATTGCCTCAGTTGAATCCCAAGGCAATACAAAGGGGCTGGACCAGGGCTCTGAGGGGGTTGTGGTCAGTGGTCGGCAGTGCAGCTGGTGTTCCTCACCATTTGATATTGCATTGGATGTTCTGTGACGTCTAAACGGTGTTTGCAGGAGATGTTCTCCAGAATGAGGACATGGGCTGCCGCTGAGGGTCCTAGAACAGCTGCGGGCCAGTGGCGCAACGGATAGCGCGCCTGACTACGTATCAGGAGGTTGCAGGTTCGACTCCTGCCTGGTTCTACACTTTTCGCCTGGCAGACGCTCCTGCTCCCCATGGGAGCACCTGCCTTCTCCTCACCATCAGACATCCTCCCAGACCTTCTGCAGGGCAAAACTGCTGCCTTGTTCTCTTACCCTGTCGGAAGGAAAGGCTTTTCTCCAGACCTTACACTGGACCTGGGCACCTTAGCTCATCACTCTCCTCCAGTCATTGCTGACATCCCTTCATTCCCGCTCCTCACTCATCTTCCAGACTGGCAATGCTGCACCCAGCTTTGGGGACCACACTGTAAGGGCACTGATCAACTGAGAAGAAACTTCTTTACTTTGAGGTTGCCAGAGCCTGGCCCAGGCTGCCCAGAGTGGGTGTGGAGTCTCCTTCTCTGAGACATTCAAACCCACCTGAACGTGACCCTGTGCGACCTGCTCTGGTGACCTAGCCTCAATTCCTCAAATGCTGCTGCTCTACCCCAAGAACAAGGTCTTTCAGAGTCTGGAGCTAACTGTCTTGGATGGTGCTCGGGCTGCTAGAACTGTATTTCCATGAAACACAGCGTATTATTAAAACCACTATTTTTCTACTTAAAAAGTAAGATCTTGCCGTTCACTCTGTGCCTCTGCCCCGTCCATCCCTGGCCTTTCTCCCCCCAAGCCAGGTTACCTGCCTTCTCTACTTCCCATAGCACTTCCTGGGTCTCTTCAGTTTGGAGAAGAGGAAACGGAGGGGTCACCTCATTCATGTTTACAAATATATAAAGGGTGAGTGTCAGGAGGATGGAGCCAGGCTCTTCTCAGTGAAAACCAATGGTAGGACAAGGGGCAATGGGTTCAAACTGGAACACAGGAGGTTCCACTTAAATTTGAGAAGAAACTTCTTCCCAGTGAGGGTGGCAGGGCCTGGCCCAGGCTGCCCAGGGAGGATGTGGAGTCTCCTTCTGTGCAGACATTCCAACCCGCCTGGACACCTTCCTGTGTAACCTCATCTGGGTGTTCCTCCTCCGGCGGGCAGATTGCACTGGATGAGCTGTCGAGGTCTCTTCCAACCCCTGACATTCTGGGATTCTCTTGTGGTCCCTGGATACCCCTGGGATGCTCCCCATGGAGAAGACATCCCCACCACCCAGGCCAGGCTCCATACTGGGGAGTTTTATCCTCTCACCCTGACCTCATGGCACAAGGGCAGCGCGTCTGACTCCAGATCAGAAGGTTGTGTGTTCAAATCACATCAGGGTCAGCCTTGGGCCACCACTGCCCACCCCCTGGATTGCTTCTGTTTTTCTGGGGGCCTGCTCTGGGCCAGGGCCAGGGTTCTGCAAGGCTTTGGCCAACTCTAGTGGGGCACCTCAGGTGGGCAACATGATGCCCAGAGCATTGCTTTGAGCCTGACGGTATGTGTCCTGTTCAGAGGTTATGGGTCATGTGCAGAGTGGAGGCCAACACAGGGAGGTGTTGTGGTGGGTGTTTGCCACAGTTTCATAGAATCATTTTGGTTGAAAAAGACCTTTAAGATCACAGAGTGCAATCACCAGCAGTTTGCCTCATTGAGAAGCTGAAGGAAGTGAAGTTTCCTCAGGAAAGTGCAAGAAGCTCCCTAACTGTGTGCTCAGTCACTCCTAGGGGACCTGGAAGTATCCCTGTGCGATATTTGCCTAAGGGCGTAAGATAAGGTTGTAGAGTCAGACCAGGGGTCTTCTGGAGGGAGTCAAGGGCAATTACCCAACGAAAGATCACAGTAATAGGGAGAGGTTTCTGATGAACAATGTGAGAAGTTTATTCAATAATATTAAGGAGGATCTGGGGATCTCTAGTCTGGTCAGAGATCAGAAATCTTGCCTCAAAGCCCACATTAAGGCTATGGAAGAAATACTCCTGAAAGCCTTACCCAAAGGAAGGAAGCATGTGATGATGGCTGGAAACGGTGACCATGGATTTGACAAGGGCAGAGCACTCTTGGCCAGTGTGTGATAGGTTTCTTGGAAGAGATGACTTCCAGAGTGGCCAAGAGGAGTTCAGGGAACATCACTGATCTTGGCTTTGGTTTGATCTCTGTCGGCTTCTCCCAGCGTAATCAGTGTGGCAGGACACAGAGATGGATTGCCTCAGTTGAATCCCAAGGCAATACAAAGTGTCTGGAGCAGGGCTCTGAGGGGGTTGTGGTCAGTGGTCGGCAGTGCAGCTGGTGTTCCTCACCATTTGATATTGCATTGGATGTTCTGTGATGTCTAAACGGTGTTTGCAGGAGATGTTCTCCAGAATGAGGACATGGGCTGCCGCTGAGGGTCCTAGAACAGCTGCGGGCCAGTGGCGCAACGGATAGCGCGCCTGACTACGTATCAGGAGGTTGCAGGTTCGACTCCTGCCTGGTTCTACACTTTTCGCCTGGCAGACGCTCCTGGTCCCCATGGGAGCACCTGCCTTCTCCTCACCATCAGACATCCTCCCAGACCTTCTGCAGGGCAAAACTGCTGCCTTGTCCTCTTGCTCTGTGGGAGGGAAAGGGTTTCTCCAGACCTTATAGTGGAGCTGAGACCCACGCCACAGCCAGGGATAGCACAGCAAATTTCACAGCACAACTAACATGCCTCCTGAGCTACAGCCCTGTAGGCTCGACAGACTCAGCACCCTCACGCTCTCATGCCACATCAGGACCTTTTTCCACCCACCCTTTACTCACTGTTACTAATGGGCTTTACGTATTTTTCATTCAGTGGTGCTTAGGATGCCAGAGAAGACATCTGCATAGGTTTTATGAAGAAAACACACACTCACACACCTCAGGAGCAATCTCTCTGCTCAGCAGCTTAGGAATTCAGCAGGTGAGGCCAAAAAGGACTTGAGCACTGGTGGCTTTTCAAGCAGGTGGCACACTCACAGCTTTCATGCAGCCTGCCCCAAAATGGTGCTCCTGTAATGCTGATGCCAGGCAGATGGACAAAAAGTCTGAAAGGGTAAGGATCTCATGAAGACAACTGTCCCTTGTCACCTCCACAGCATTCAGACAGCCTCTGGATGAGCCAGGCAGGAGTTGAACCTGCAATGTCCTGATCCATAGTCAGGCGCATTGTCCATTGTGCCACTGTCCCCAGCCCCTGCTCCCACCTGGTGCCCCCCCTGTGCTCTCTGTACCACCTGGGTGTGCTGGTGCTCAAAAGGAAGTGGTGAGTCCTCACCTGGCTCCCTCCTGCCCCATCCATGGCAGCCTTGACCTACTCGCCTATGGGGGGAGGTCAGTACCGGTCCCACTGGTCCCACCTACCAGGAGAAGTGGTGCCTGTGCTGAGTCACCCCCACAGCAAGAGCACATCATAGAATCATAGACTCATTTTGTTTGGAAGAGACCCTCAAGATCATGGAGTCCAACCATGAACATAACTCTAGCACTAAATCACATCCCTAAGAACATCATCTATGCATCTTTTAAATCCCTCCAAGGATGGTGACTCCACACTGCACTGGGCAGCTTGTTCCAACAACCAACAGCCCTTTCTGGGAATAAATTTTTCCCAATATCCAATCTAAACCTCTCCTGGTGCAACCTGAGGCCATTTGCTCTTGTTATATCGCTTGCTACCTGGAAGAAGAGAACAACAACCTTCATGAGACAACCTCCTTTCAGGTAGTGGTCTTCAGCCCCTCAGTTGCTCTGGTTGGTTGGAGGAGACATCTTGTTTGCCTCATGGGAAGTGTGGCTACAATTCCCAGCCCACCCAAGGCCTGGAGCAGCCCAGGGCTCTCTGGAGCTGTGGGGTCCAGCTGAGGGTTGAGCTCAACCCAAAGCCACCAATTTTGCCCTCTACTTCCTCCTGCTTGATGACAGATGGCAGGGCAGGTGAGTTGTGGGTCATGAGATCTTGCCTGATGGTCAACTGGTCTGGGCTAACCTGTACATGGCCAACTTTGACCTTCCTTCTGCAAGCCAGCTGCAGGGTGAAGGTACCACAGAGGTAATGACAAGCCCATGAGCCTGTCAATGTGGAACGGAGAAACAGAAGAAGATGGAAGCGGGAACATCCCATCAAATAATAGAGTGATTCAGGTTGGAAATTACATGTGGAGGTCTCTAGTCCAAATTTCTGCTCAACTTGGGACATTGAGGTCAAGGCCTTGTCTGCTTGAACTCTGAATATCTCCAAGGATGGAGAGTTCACAGCCCCTCAGGTCCCTCTCTCAGTGATTTACCACCCCCACAGTGAATGCTTTTGCCTATATATGCAGTCAGAGAATCCCCTGATGTGAGGGAAGTTTTCCTGTGCAAGAAGCCCAGCAAGAAGGGAGAAACATCAGTCAAAGGCAGGCCACCATGGAGGAAGAGGTCCCTTGTCAGCATGGCTGGGCTGTGGGCACGAAAATGCCGAGCCAGGCAGGAGTCGAACCTGCAATCTCCTGATCCGTAGTCAGGTGCGTTGTCCATTGCGCCACTGGCCCTGGTCCTCCAGGAGCTCTGAGGGCTTCTCATCACTGGATGGGATTTGTGAGCAGAGCAGGAGATGGTGCAAGAGGATTTAGATCAGTATAGAAAACATTACATTTTCCAAGATCCTTGGAAGAGCTCTTCCCCAGGCCAAATAAACACAGTTCTGATGGCTTCTCTTCATATGGTGAGTGCTCCAACACCACCCCATTTTGATGGCCTTCTGCTGGTCTTATTCCAGTTACAGAATCACAGCATGCTTAGGGTTGGAAGGAACCTCTGGAGACCATCCAGTCCAACCCACCTCCTAACGCACGCTTACGGTGATCTTCAAAGATTCCTGGTGCTCAGTCTTAATCATTCCATAATACCATTTGAACTTCATTCCCATGGAGCCAGAGGTGCTGTTATATTCTGCACAATTGAAGACCTGCTCCTACCAGGCTCCTAAGTAGTCCAGGTACTTTTGGACACCTTCCTTGTAGTGACAGGATTGGTTCTCTAATACCATCCCAGGTTTACTTTGAAAATGCAGGAAAATTAAGATGAAAAAAGCAATCAAAAGGTATGAGGAGGTCCCCATGGCTCGAGGAAGGCACAGAGTTAAAGAGGCTTTCATACACAAGAGTGAGATGAGGCATCTCTGTGTCTGTATAAGCAGGCAAATGAAAAATCTCAGAACAGCTCTGTAAAATCCATAGCCTCATAAAGCTGCCATAACTTGTTAGCTCAAGTTTCACTTCTATTCCATGACAGCCAGGGACTCTTGATGAATCTTTGAAAATCCCAGTTATAGGATGTGGTGTAGGCAGAATCACAGAATCACAGAATGTCGCCAGAATGTCACAGAATGTCATCCAGTGCAATCCCCCTGCCGGAGCAGGAACACCCAGATGAGGTTACACAGGAAGGTGTTTAGGCGGCTTGGAATGTCTTCACAGAAGGAGACTCCACATCCTCCCTGGACAGCCTGATCCAGGCTCTGCCACCCTCACCCCCAACAAGTTTTTTCTCAAATTTAAGTGGAATCTCCTGTGTTCCAGTTTGAACCCATCGCCCCTTGTCCTACCACTGGTTGTCACCAGGCAGAGCCTGGCTCCATCCTCCTGACAATCCCCCTTGCCATCTTGATCCCCAGGAATGAGTCACCCCTCAGTCTCCTCTTCTCCAAGCTCAAGTGCCCCAGCTCCCTCAGCCTTTCCTGATACAGGAGATTCTCCACACCATCATCTTTGTTGCCCTGCGCTGGACTCTCTCCAGCAGTTCCCTGTCCTTCTGGAACTGAGGGGCCCTGACCCCTCAGCTGCAGATGTGGATGAGAAGAGCAGATGAGGCCTGGCTGCACTGAGGAGTCCGGGCTGGAGGATGAATGTGCAGGGTGGGATGGGCTGATCTGCAGGGTCAATGTGGGTAGAACCTGGGCTGCAGGGGAGGACAATGGCCCAGGGTAGAACACAGGGAAGGGCCCAGGTCCCCTTTTGCAGCACAGCCCAAGGTGGGCTCTGAGTATGTTCCCAGAAACTGTGGTGGACAGTGTTAAGAGCAGACTCCCCATAGGCTTAGTCCAGTCACGGATGGACGCCACAGTTCTTTTTGTAAGTAGTCAAACCCTATTTTGGCTAAGAATGGCAGCTGGACCTTCTGCAAGGAAGGCAAGATGTCCCACCAGTGCAAGCAAGGTCTCCCAACAGTGCAGGCAAGGTTCACTGTCCATGGTGACTGCCCAGTCCTTTTCCCAAGGGTGGTTAGTCTGAGGTTGTCATGAACAAAGGTGTCAGAGAAGAGATGAAGCTTTCCTTCTTCCTCTCCAACTCCATGCCCACCTCAGCATGTTGGAAGAAGTCTTCTGGGAACTAGGATGGCTGGGCAGGAACATGGTGGTGGCACCATACGTACAGGAGGTTGGGGACAGTTTGCTTGAGCTTCATAGCCAGTGAGATACTTGCCCACCATCTGTACATACTGTATGTAAATACATGAGATACACAGTACTTGTTTGGAGGGAAAGACCACGGCTGAACGACATTAGATTTTTATTTGTGGGTGATTTTCTGGGAGCAAGTCACAACATTCTCACCTGAGCTAGCACTAGAGTACACTTCTACATGGAGAAGTTATTATCTTGCAAAAGCAGAAATCTCAGCAGAAGCTTTTATGAATTTTCTGGCTTTTTAAAATGAGTTTTATTTTTAAAATAAATAACTGGCATCATATGGTTACTGCTTTATGACTGTATGAGGTAACACTGATTAATGAGGCATGAGGGTCTCCTGGGGTGAGATGTTACTTTAGCTACCTGAATGTTTAATGAAGTTTTGTAAAGTCATACGGCACATGAAATTCTATGAAGTTATAAAAAACTTACCTTTACAGTTATATGCTTATCTTGAATGTGGGTACTCACTCCGGTCCCTAAAATGTAGTGTCTGCAACCAAAAGCCATCCCTGCTCTCCAAACACAATAATCCTCATGTATTTAATCTGTGGGTTGTCAGTGCTGAAGATGGAGTAAAGAGGCAAACACCGACCTGTCCATCTGAGCAAATCCTGCCCAGAAGAACTTTTCTGGCCCTCCCAGCATCATCCCCCACGAGAGGGAGCCCTGAACCAGCCCATGGGCAGGATGCAGAGCTTTCCCCATGTGTAAGTATTTGTTCTGTGATCCGTATAAAGCGTCTCTTGCCTGGAATAACCTGAGAGAGGAGGAGAGTAAACCAAAGCAAATGAAATGCAGAGGCACGAAGGTAGAATGAGGTGGAGATTCTTTGCTAGGTGGTGAGAGTTCCAGTGTTCATAGGACTTTTGGGAGCAAGAAGGACGGGAAATAGGGATTTTGCTTCAAGGTATATAGTGTAACCCTTGGCCAAAATTGCTGGCTAACACCTCTTTGCATCACAATCACAGGGTCACCTCTGAGTCAGGAGAGCTGATCCCACCTGCTCCAACCAACAGGAACTCTGGAGAGAAACCCTTTACCAAAGCCAATTTCACTCCAAATCTAAAGGTTTGTTTTGGTTTGTTTTGTTTTCTGACATAATTTTTTAATCATAACTTGAAGGGAAACATGTTCATATAAATGCTTATCCTGACAGTGAGAAAGTTGTGCAATAGCTGGAAATGATGGGGAAGGATTTTGAATGTCGGATTATTGGACAAGCACTCTTCCTCTACCAGGTCATTACCACACTCGAGGTGTTGCATTTGTCCTCCACTTCCATTAAAAAAAGAACAACAAACAAACATTTCCAGTCCATCATGAGGTCCACTTTTCGTAAATTTAAAATTAGCTTTGCAGAATTGGAAAACTGGGTTCATGCTCCATTCTAAGTAGAATTTTGGGTCTTATCTGAGAGCTGAGATATTCCCCTTGGCTTCAGCGGGAACCCGAGCTCACCAAAGTTTTCTTGTCAGGGTCTTTGATTCATTTATTGCCCTGGAGTGCCTGAAAATGGACAAAAGCAGCTTTTCTGCTGCTTGGCTGCCCAGGACACTCAAAGGCAGCTGCAAATTTGAAATGAAAAACTAACAAAGAAACCAGGAAGGCAGAGAACAATGCACATTGACTAAGGGGAAGGTTTATGTTGTTGATATCAAGACCACTGGGTCAGAACAACATCAGTAAATAATCAAGTGCAGAAACAGGCTCAAATCAGTGGTTTCTTCTGCTCTGAAGGAGGACCTGTGCTGTCAGCTACCAATTTGGTATGACTATAGCATACTTCAAATACTGTACGCATGAATCCTTATGAAAACTGTATCACAAATCTCACTTTTCCTCTGCTTTTTGTACCTCTGCAGAACAGAGGGTGCTTCTCACGACATCTGCAAACTCTGACAATCTGCAGCTCGTATCACCCTGCTGTATGTCTTGTGATCCAAACACTGGTTCCCATAAACCAAATAATTTCATTTTGCTTTGTGAAAGGTGTCAGACTATGCTTTGGAAAGCCATAAAAGTGACAAAGCATTTCTTCAGGACTTCCCGGAGCAGAGAGGAGACAAATACCTGTGCCTAGTTTGTGGAAAGCATTTGATGCTATTTAAGAGAAGAGCATAAGCACTCAGGGGTTGAGCGGTGTCTTCAGTCAATAGGTACAGGAACTCACAGTGCTGGTCATTTCTAAGGTGGCAAGATCTTACTTTTTAAGTAGAAAAATAGTGGTTTTAATAATACACTGTTTTTCATGGAAATACAGTTCTAGCAGCCCAAGCACAATCCAAGACAGTTAGCTCCAGACCCTGAAAGACCTTGTTCTTGGGGTAGAGCACCAGCATTTGAGGAATTGAGGCAGGGTCACCAGAGCAGGTCACACAGGGTCACGTTCAGGTGGGTTTGAATGTCTCAGAGAAGGAGACTCCACACACACTCTGGGCAGCCTGGGCCAGGCTCTGGCAACCTCAAAGTAAAGAAGTTTCTTCTCCATTGATCAGTGTCCTTGTAGTGTGGTCCCCAAAGCTGGGTGCAGTATTCCAAATCTGGAAGATGAGTGAGGAGCGGGAATGGATGGATGTCACCAATGACTGGAGGAGAGTGATGAGCTAAGGTGCCCAGGTCCAGTGTAAGGTCTGGAGAAAGCCTTTCCCTCCCACAGGGTAAGAGGACAAGGCAGCAGTTTTGCCCTGCAGAAGGTCTGGGAGGATGTCTGATGGTCAGGAGAAGGCAGGTGCTCCTGATACGTAGTCAGGCGCGCTATCCGTTGCGCCACTGGCCCGCAGCTGTTCTAGGACCCTCAGCGGCGGCCCATGTCCTCATTCTGGAGAACATCTTCTGCAAACACCGTTTAGACATCACAGAACATCCAATGCAATATCAAATGGTGAGGAACACCAGCTGCACTGCCGACCACTGACCACAACCCCCTCAGAGCCCTGGTCCAGCCCCTTTGTATTGCCTTGGGATTCAACTGAGGCAATCCATCTCTGTGTCCTGCCACACTGATTACGCTGGGAGAAGCTGACAGAGATCAAACCAAAGCCAAGATCTGTGATGTTCCCTGAACTCCTCTTGGCCACTGTGGAAGTCATCTCTTCCAAGAAACCTATCACACACTGGCCAAGAGTGCTCTGCCCTTGTCAAATCCATGGTCACCGTTTCCAGCCATCATCACATGCTTCCTTCCTTTGGGTAAGGCTTTCAGGAGTATTTCTTCCATAGCCTTAATGTGGGCTTTGAGGCAAGATTTCTGATCTCTGACCAGACTAGAGATCCCCAGATCCTCCTTAATATTATTGAATAAGCTTCTCACATTGTTCATCAGAAACCTCTCCCTATTACTGTGATCTTTCGTTGGGTAATTGCCCTTGACTCCCTCCAGAAGACCCCTGGTCTGACTCTACAACCTTATGTTACCCCCTTAGGCAAATATCGCACAGGGATACTTCCAGGTCCCCTAGGAGTGACTGAGCACACAGTTAGGGAGCTTCTTGCAGTTTCCTGAGGAAACTTCACTTCCTTCAGCTTCTCAATGAGGCAAACTGCTGGTGATTGCACTCTGTGATCTTAAAGGTCTTTTTCAACCAAAATGATTCTATGAAACTGTGGCAAACACCCACCGCAACACCTCCCTGTGTTGGCCTCCACTCTACACATGACCCATAACCTCTCAACAAGACACATACCGTCAGGCTCAAAGCAATGCTCTGGGCATCATGTTGCCCACCTGAGGTGCCCCACTAGAGTAGCCAAAGCCTTGCAGAACCCTGGCCCTGGCCCAGAGCAGGCCCCCAGAAAAACAGAAGCAATCCGGGGCTGGGCAGTGGTGGCCCAAGGCTGACCCTGATGTGATTTGAACACACAACCTTCTGATCTGGAGTCAGACGCGCTGCCCTTGTGCCATGAGGTCAGGGTGAGAGGATAAAACTCCCCAGTATGGAGCCTGGCCTGGGTGGTGGGGATGTCTTCTCCATGGGGAGCATCCCAGGGGTATCCAGGGACCACAAGAGAATCCCAGAATGTCAGGGGTTGGAAGAGACCTCGACAGCTCATCCAGTCCAATCTCCCCGCTGGAGCAGGAACACCCAGATGAGGTTACACAGGAAGGTGTCCAGGCGGGTTGGAATGTCTGCACAGAAGGAGACTCCACATCCTCCCTGGGCAGCCTGGGCCAGGCCCGGCCACCCTCACTGGGAAGAAGTTTCTTCTCAAATTTAAGTGGAACCTCCTGTGTTCCAGTTTGAACCCATTGCCCCTTGTCCTACCATTGGTTGTCACTGAGAAGAGCCTGGCTCCATCCTCCTGACACTCACCCTTTATATATTTGTAAACATGAATGAGGTGACCCCTCCGTTTCCTCTTCTCCAAACTGAAGAGACCCAGGAAGTGCTATGGGAGGTAGAGAAGGCAGGTAACCTGGCTTGGGGGGAGAAAGGCCAGGGATGGACGGGGCAGAGGCACAGAGTGAACGGCAAGATCTTACTTTTTAAGTAGAAAAATAGTGGTTTTAATAATACGCTGTGTTTCATGGAAATACAGTTCTAGCAGCCCGAGCACCATCCAAGACAGTTAGCTCCAGACTCTGAAAGACCTTGTTCTTGGGGTAGAGCACCAGCATTTGAGGAATTGAGGTATGGGAGAACAGTGGGACATGCTGACTGGGGAGACCTTCTGGCAATTTCCTCATGCTTTTATTTTAAAACTTTTATTTAAATGCATTATGAAACCAAACAACCTCTCTGTGGAAGTGCAGGTTGATGCACTCTGGCTAACACATGTGTTTTCCATAAGATAACAACTCATTCAAACTGAAACCATGTGAGAAGACCCTTAATTGATCTGCACAGCTTTCCTTAATAACCTGTTAGAATACTTTATATCTGAGGTATAAGTTCTTCTTGGTTCTTTAATATTCAAATGCTTGCTCTGCGTGACGTAGGAGTGGAGATGGGAAAAGGCTTGTGGTCTGTGCTGGCTTGATTTGAATGGGTTAATTAACCATCTGGATGTTTTCCAAGGTGTTAGAAAGCAAAATAAACAAGGGCGTCATCCTGGAGATGTAGTTGCTTTGCCCCTCATGAGATCTGTACTTTCAGCTGCAGCCTGGAGATCAGGGTCTGGGACAGATTTGACTTGCAAGGTAGGAAGAATGTGTCATGGTAGGTGGGGAGAGAGGTGGGTAGAGCAGGTACAGGGCACAGGATTTGGCTTGTGTTTCTGGTAGTGTTGGGGATGAGTTAGGAGGATAGTAGGTTTGGGTTTGGAAGGTCAAGAGTGTAGAAAAAAAGAGAAGAGCTGAAGGAAAGCAAAGCCAAGACCCCAGGAGAAGAGTTGGGTGGTGAAAACCCTTTTTCCTTGCTCCCATACATCCAAGGTTGTGCATGCAGTTGCCATCAATACCCCCATATGTCTCTATAAGATGACGCTCTGTGACACACCTGCCAGCCCATCACGTACATGACCCTTTGTACCTGTGTATTGCCCTCATAGTCTGCTGCTAAGAGGGGAAGATGGTTCTCATAGTCCCTAATCTGGCAGGGTCCTTAGTGGCAATTAACAGGAATCCTAAAGCAATGGCATGGCAAGGTGGACCTCCCCTCCACCAGTGCAGGTAGATGGATTTTTACAGGCTGATCCACTGCATAGACTTCTCTCGCAAAAGAGAGGCTTTTCCTTCCCCCTCTTCCACCACCTTCTCATCTGATACTGCAAAGCTGCCCTGTCCTGTGACAGACACCCTTATACCCTTGGAAACAAGAAAAGACGTTCTCCACACATACACAGTATTGGCATGGAAAAGCACTTCTAGAGATGTTTCTACCCTACCCTTGATTTAGGACTCCTTTTTCCCCTTTCACTGCCTACACCACATCCTATAACTGGGATTTTCAAAGATTCATCAAGAGTCCCTTGCTGTCATGGAATAGAAGTGAAACTTGAGCTAACAAGTTATGGCAGCTTTATGAGGCTATGGATTTTACAGAGCTGTTCTGAGATTTTTCATTTGCCTGCTTATACAAACACAGAGACGCCTCATCTCACTCTTGTGTATGAAAGCCTCTTTAACTCTGTGCCTTCCTCGAGCCATGGGGACCTCCTCATACCTTTTGATTGCTTTTCTAATCTTAGTTTTCCAGCATTTTCAAAGTAAACCTGGGATGGTATTAGAGAACCAATCCTGTCACTAAAAGGAAGGTGTCCAAAAGTACCTGGACTACTTAGGAGCCTGGTAGGAGCAGGTCTTCAATTGTGCAGAATATAACAGCACCTCTGGCTCCATGGGAAATGAAGTTCAAATGGTATTATGGAATGATTAAGACTGAGCACCAGGAATCTTTGAAGATCACCGTAAGCAGGCAGTGCATCAAGTTAAGAGCACTATTGTGTCCTGTAAGCTTTCTTGCTGAAGACCAACCCATAGCTATGGCACACTGTGGCATTAAACATTACTTTAGAGTTATCCCATTTCCCCAGGTTGTTACTGGTTTGGGTGCAGATCCTACCAGGAAATGTTTTCCAGGTTTCAGGAGAACTCCCACTGAATGCTGAGCAGAGGAGAAAGTGCTTCTGGACTACATGGTCCCTCCATGCTTAGAGAACCCACCTGCAAAGTGAAAGAGCTGGAGTAGGATTATGGCTTCCAGAGATCAACAGCTTGACATAAGCACCTGTGTGCATTGTGATGTCCCAGTGTACCTGAGATATCATCTCATGGGGGTAGATGGGACACAGACCCTGTGGGACAACTGAGACCTTCTAGATGGGCAGCTGGAGTTACCCTGGCCCATCTTGAGCAGCCCTGTGCTCCCATATGCAGATACCTCAGTGGACCCCACAGGTTGTACAGCCCATGGGGTTTAGAGACCTACTCAGGAGCTGACATGTGTACATCACAGTAAAAGCTGAGGTGAGTTGACTCTGCTGACTGCTCTGCCTCAGTCTTCCCAGCAGACTTCATATTCAGGCTTCATGAGGGGAGACCTCATCATGGCCTACAGCTTCCTCACAAGGGCGGGAGTAGGGGCAGGTGCTGATCTTTTCTCTCTGGCAACAAGTGACAGAACCCAAGGGAACGGCAGGAAGATGTGCCAGGGGAGGTTTAGGTTGGACGTGAGGAAAAGGTTCTTCACCCAGAGGGTGCTGGACACTGGAACAGGATCCCCAGGGAGGTGTCACGGCTCCAAGCCTGACAGTGTTCAAGAAGAGACTGGACAACGTCCTCAGACACACGGTGTGAACTGTGGGGTGTCCTGTGCAGGGACAGGAGTTGGACTTGATGATCCTTGTGGGTCCTTCCAAGTCAGGACATTCTATGGTTCTATGATCTGTGTAAACATAGGCACTTGATGCTGTTAGTGAACCTTCAGCTATCTGGGGTACTTGATACACTTGCACAGAGTGAAGAGATAGAGTATTGGTCAAGTCTTATGCCCAAGGGTGCCCAAACCATCACTAGATGACTGCCACATGACCACAGAAGCTCAGAAACCTAGCTTAACTGGAGATATACCTACGACTACATGGCTGAAGCCCACCCCTGTTTTCTGAGCTGTTCCCTGCAGTTCTTTGATGCAGAAGCAACAGTAGGAGACATCACGAGAGACTTGCTCCAGAAGAGCCTGTTGGCTAAGGTAATGTCAAAAACTATCAGGAGGGAGTTTTTGACCTAGGTCTGCCATGTTCCTGGGGACTACCTCAGGCCATTAGCCAGCCCAGGGCTGACCCAGAATCCTTTCTTAGTTAAGAAATAGTAAAACCATAGAATCATTTTTGTTGGAAGAGACCCTCAAGATCATCAACCGCTAGCCTAATGCTGTCACTAAGCCATGTCACTAAGAAACTCATCTACAATAGTTTGATGCTTGCATGAAGTTTGCAACAATTTGGCCCTGAAGTTGTGAGTTCTTCAAACTGTTTGCAGGTACTAGTTATGTTTATTAAATAATTCTGGAAATAAAACAGCATGGGTGATATTTCAGTTGGAGGTGCTGTTTGTCAGCTGTTTTCTACATGCAGAAGAGAAGCTGGAGTTTGGTTCTTTCTGCTGTTAAAATCAGGCATAAAACTAAGGCAGCACCGCTTTATGGGAGGTTTTCTAAAGACAAAACTCTTATTTCTGTGTCTTACGCAACATAGAAAGTTTCATTTCAGTATGAATGGAAATTTTTATGTGAAAAGAAATAGTCATTATTTTTTTTTCAATGGCAATCCCACAGCAGTAATTTGGAGAAGTCCCAGTTCACTCCAGTCCAAATCAAACCCCTTTCTGTTTTCCAGCCTGATGCATCACTCAGAAGCTCAGCTGTGCGTGCGACACAGGCTGTAGATTGCTCGCAGGCAACCTAACCACAAACCCATTGATCTGATAACGTTTTGTGCCTATCCCTTCTCATCAGAGTACAAAATGTTTTCTACGTGCAGGCAGCAGAACTTGGGACGTCTTGGTCACTTTCTGGTGTGGTCTGAGAGGAGCTGCAGACATTACTGCCACGTAAATGAGTATCTGATTGGAAGCTGCTTCTAAAAAAAATATGTATACTGTAATAAATACACAGGAATATCCTACTTTCCCAAAGAATAAAGAAAAAGGAGGCGTGTTGTTAGCTTCAAAAATATCTCTGCTCTTTAGCATTCATGATTCTTCAACAAAATTATATTTCTTCTCTTTTAGATGTTGAGTATATGCTTTCCTTGTTTTCCTTCTGGAGTTAACTTCTCACTCTGACAGATGCAGTAACTTGGTTTAAAGGGAAAAATTCCAATTTTATCCACTACAGATGTAACAAATTAAGATGTTGTTCTGACAAAGTGCCAGATTTCTGTATTTCACACAAAGGAGGATTCATGTTTTATTAAGATTATGTTTTATTTTGTTAACTAACAGTTTATTGAGTGTCTGTTGTAACTCACGTTCATCATAATGACTGATGAAAAAATATATAGGTATCATTCATGTAATATTCTCAGTTTGACGAAAGACAATGATGTGTATGATTTAATAATTTTGATTAATGCATAAGATGAATAGTTTGGAAATAGTATCTTATACATTTCACCTTACCAGAAGTTTCAAAGTAATTTCTCAGGTAAGTCCCTTGGAAGAGAAAAAAGCTAAATCAGTTGGGTATCTAAATCCATACATGTTCAGGTATCTGAAACTAGATACCAAACATGAACATTAGGAGTAGTCGTGCTCTTTGCAATTAAATTTGAATTTTGTCACACTAAGGCAGCTGTCGATGCAGCTTGAATTCACTGCAAGAATTCATATGGAAGAAAGATTTTCAAGGCTGTTTCATATAATACTGCTGAATAAGACGATGTTTTTACTCTTTTGTCTGACAGCTCTGTAGCTATGAGACGTGAGACCTAGCTCCAATTCTGTTTTATCCTGGGGTACTAAAATCTACTAATGATCCTTTTCAGACTACCAAGAACTAGAGAAAAATGTTCATTTTACTTTCTTGACCGTGTTGCATGTGGTATAAAAACATCATATATCTGCTGGAGTAGTAACAGGACCCCAGGTTTCCTGGCTTACATGGTGGGGTTTGGGACAGGATTCCTCACTATCAGAGGTGCTTTATTTTGTATTAAACTTTTTGATCATTGCATTGCGAAGCAGGGCCTTACAAATTATTCTATAACCTTTCCGTTTGTTTGTTTGTTTGTTTGTTTGTTTGTTTGTTTGTTTTTCCTATAAAATGACCACAACCAGAAGGTGAAGATTAAGAAAAACTTTCAGGAGTTGACTCAGTTGCCCACACATAGAGACTACAGCCATCTGAGAGGTCCCATGACATTAGAAATGTCAACGTCCTCCTGGGGCTGGCAGGTATCATGTAGGAGCTATGGGGGATCTGCACCCTCATGAAGCAGCAGCTGGAGGCAAGGTATGATCCCTGAGGCATCTTTAATGACAATAGATGCCCCCAGTTCTGGACTTGGCTGGAGAAGTACAAGTATCTATGTGCACATTTCCGCATATACTTTAGCTCCTAAGGTCCCACTGTAGCTAAATAGGTGATTTGAGTCCTAGAACCACTAATTAAACACCTCATTCCTATGCAACCACATTGCAGATGCTTACATTTTAGTACCTGAGTCCAGTTCTGACCACCACCGTTGACCTTCAGTCAGTTGGCCACACGAGTGTCTAGTGCCATTTTAAATAAGTTAGGTCATACACGTGGCCATCCATTTTCCGCTCTGATCACATACAGATTGTCTCAGAGGTCCTGTGTCTTACTGGGTAGTCCCATGAGATTCTTAGGATACCCTAGGGCAGCCCACAGGAATTAGACCTATATATGTGGGCAACTGAATTGATTCCATAATATCAGCCAATTAATATTTACAGAAAGAAAATCTATTGTTTAGTTGGTTCAATTTTTTTTCTTCAGTTATGGAAATGATGCAAAAAATCATTTATTTCCATTGATGAATGGAGACTGCAAACACTGTAGCAGCACCTTGGACCTCCTGCTACACTCATCATCATCGACAGTCTTCTGGCATTTCCAGGTGCCTTCTCTCCCACCAAAACAATGGCTAATATTCTCTGGGTGGTCCATTATCAACCACCTTGAGCTTTGAAGTAATGATGCTCTCCGGGTGGGTTGGTATTGAGGAGCAGCCTTCCCAGTGGCTGGGCAGGGAGGTATAGTTATATCTCCGCTTGCTTTTGTGATCCTCTGCCATTGTTCAGGTTCAGCCACGTGCAGCGGTCAAGCTGAACTCTTTACCAAGGTGCCTTGGATAGACAGATCTGTTCCTACAGCCCTATAAATGCAAGAGTGCTCACTCCTCTACTCAAAAGATTCTGGTGTTTTGGGCCCGTGTCCACATTGCAACTGAGACCTTCCACCATGAAGCTCTTTTCCTGCCTCATGGCTCTCCTCCTCCTCCAGGCTGTTCCAGGTAAGGGGTAAGACCCATGCTGGCATCTGCACATGTAGGAGGTACAACTAGCTTGTGCAGTGGTGCAGACTGTACTTCTCCATGCTCTTCAGCTCTTTTCATTAGAGCTGTTCCGTATTTCTCAGTCTAGACATCAAAGTCAAAAATGGACCTGTGGTGACCAGATGTCAAACCAGAACCTGCCCACAGAAACCACTACCAGGTGTTGGCTCCTTATGACTCTCTGAAGTCTCTTTATGCCACTTTGTGTCACTGTTGGAAGATGGTACCATGGAAATAGTCTACCTTTTCTTATCTCAGGGTCATGCATTGTCTCCTTTTTGTACAGTAAGAGAGAAGCAGAGGCATTCCCTTGCATTACTCAAGTTGAACTACACCAGTGAAGTTTACATTAGCTCTCTGAATATGCTGGTTTTTCTTCCTCATCCCTTCTGCTGCACTGACACATTCAGCGATTATGCTTTTAGCCTGGCTTTCCTTCATGCTTATTGAAATTCCCTGTCTTGGAGTAAGGCTTTCAGAGAAGGAAGGAGCTGGGCAAACCTCTTGTCCCTGTTAATAGGGCCAGATCCCAGCTTTTTATTTTTTTGAAGTCATAGGGACATCTCAGAGCATACGGACATGATGCTGTTCCTTGCATGACTAGACTGGAGCAGTCCCAGAACTAGAAGCATCCAAGGTCTGAGCTGTCCCTACCTGCAACAACATGCATGCCTAGGATATGTTCAGAAAATTGTTGTCAACAGCTACTTTTTTCTCTAGTTGTACAAAGACCTCACTTGGAGTCCTGTGAGGTCCCATATGGATTCTCAAAACTTTTGGAAAGGTTGCCTTGGGTTTTGGGGGCATTTCTATCAGACCTTTAATTGGGATTCATGGGGTTTCAGCAGGAGGAAGACTATGAGAAATGGACTGATCCTGCAGCATAGCTGGGAATCCCATTCTTCCTGTAGGTCTCGGCTTGCCCAAAGACACCTTACGTTGTCTCAGATACCACGGATTCTGCTTCCGATCCAAATCCTGCCCAAAGCCATTTGCTGCGTTTGGAACCTGCTCTTGGCGTCAGAAAACCTGTTGCATAGGTATGTGTGAAAATCCTGCCCAGGCAGGCAATGTTTGGAGAGGAGGTTACTAAAGCCAGCAAAACACACTCTTGATGTGTCTCCAAATGGCCTAAGTCACCTTCTCCTATCTACAAAGATAGACCTGACTATTCTTCCTTTAATGGCAGCATGGAGACCTTATTGTGGCCTTTTAGTACTTAAAAGGGGTTGATAAGAAAGATGGGGACAGACTTTTTAGCAGGGCCTGTTGTGATAGGATAAGGCATGATGGTTTTAAACTAAAGGGGGGGAAATTCAGGCCAGACATGAGGAAGAAATTTTTTACCCTGAGCATGGTAAGGGCCTGTCTCAGGTTGGCCGGAGAGGTGGTGGATGCCCCATCCCTGGAGACATCCCAGGCCAGGCTGGCTGGGGCTCTGAGCAACCTGAGCTGGTGAAGATGTCCCTGCTCATGGCAGGATGGACTGAATGAGCTTTGAAGGTCCCTTCCTACCCAAACTGTTCTATGATTCTGTAGAGCACAGGAACAGCATCACTGTTTTGGGCTGGCCAAATACCATGTAGCCCAATGTCTTGTCTCCAAAAGAACAGATACCTAGGGAAAGAAACCAAGAATCGTGGCCCACATAGCGTCCTTCTTCCTTGATATAACCTCCCTATAATCACCTTTTGGGGAGCTGCTGACTGCACCCATGCTGCTGTGTTTAATAGGGGCCAGCTGACCTCTTCCCTGTAAATTTGTCTAATCCTTCCTGGACTTACTTAATTTTTGGAGAACCTCAATAGTTGACATGTATGATTGGGTCAATACATGACTTATAGCTAGCTGTGCTAATCTGATCCAGCGTCACGTATCTGTCTGTGGCCAGAAGTGGATGTTTCTATACAGTTACTGTGTTCGAGTAAAATTACTTAGTGAATGCCACAACCAAATAATTCCACTTCTTTATAAATTCTGCTGGCTTTCATGAATTTGCAGCTCAGGACTTCAAGATTTAAGCATCTTTGTGTTTGAAAGTCCTTACTGGATTTTTCCTCTTTACATTAAGAATTACTTTTGTTTGTTTTGAAATCTCTTCCCTCATAGTTTTATCCAGTATCCCCTATTTCTGTACTGCAGATGAAAAGTAGTCATTCTGCATTCACCTTCTTCATACCTTTACAATATCCCTCCTTCAATTGTTTCTTTTCCAAGTTTGTAGGTCACAAATTCCTCTTTTTACAGAATCCCCATAGTCCTTCTTTGTGTCTTTGTTTTTGGAGACAGAATAACCAGAACTTCATGACACTTCCACGCATGAGTCAGTTCAGATGGTGATGTAATGTTTTCTGTTTTCACTTAAAATCATTTTCGTTCCAGACACGACATCAAACTTCCATACTTGTCAAGATGAGGGAGGTCATTGTGTGCCTCTAGAAATCAAATGTCTACAAGAACAAGTGGGACTTTGCCCTCACAGAGAATGGAAGTGCTGCACAGAATTGTAATAAAGACCTCACAGAATTGAAGAAAACCACAGAAGTGCATGGACAGGCAAACAAACAAGTTCTCTTCCTAGTGTTGTAGGGAAGACATCTGTTTTTCTCAACATGAGAAGCATATAATTAACTAGAGAAGATACGTTTCTTTATATAATAAAGGTAATAAATACTAAATAAACATGTAAAACATTTGTATATGTATGGAAAAAGGTAGAATGTCTCTCTAGTACACCTACACACTGAAATCCACAGAAACTTCACTGTAACATCCTTGGAAACCACATCCCCTTGTAATCCAAACTTCACCTCCTTCCATTTTGTCTTTCATTATTCCTTCCTTCATTTCCTTCCCAACAGAAGGAAAGACAATGTCTTTTCCTTCCATTAAAGTGATGGAAATAAGGACTGTTCATTTGTCGTGGTCAGGTCATATCTATACTACTCAAATCCCATTTTCCAGAGCAGGATGCCAGTCAAGTCTTCCTCCTCTTCTCCCTATTTCTACCAACAAGTTGCACATCTATACGAAATCTTTCTGAGCAGCTGGACAAAACTATTGAAAACAATTTGCTTAAAAGCATTCAGGGGTGAAGTCTTCCTGTGTCTTACGTGTGGAGTCTCACCATTGAGTCTTAGTTTCTTCTACTTTCTTCTCTTCACTTTTTTTTCCATTATTTTAAGGTGATTTGTGTTGGGTGGTGGCAGTTCATAGTTGTTCACTAATTGATGCAAAATCTCAGCTTCCTTGAATCATGAAGGAGGGTGGCACTCAACTTCAGTACACGGGGAAGACATGCTGTAACTAGCAAGTTAATGGCTTGCAGTGAAGATTTCACTGATGTGCCATCAGATGTAAATCAGCAAAGTATAAAGAACCTGATATTAGCCCCAAATCAGGGCTTGTGTGCAGAAAAAGCACACAGGAAAGAATACATAGAATCATATAATCACCTTCACCCAGCTCAGGTTGCTCAGAGCCCCGTCCAGCCTGGCCTGGGATGTCTCCAGGGATGGTTCATCCACCAGCTCTCTGCCCAACCTGGTCCAGGCTCTCACCACCCTCAGTGTAAAGCATTCCTTCCTCATGTCCAGCCTGAATCTCCTTCCCTTAGTTTAAAACCATCACCTCTTGTCCTGTGGCAAGAGGCCCTGCTGAAAAGTCTGTCTCCATCTTCCTTATCAGCCTTTTTTAAGTACTAAAAGGCCACAATAAGGCCTCCCTGGAGCCTTCTGTGCTCCAGGCTGAACACCCCCAACTCTCTCAGCCTTTCCTCATAAGAGAGGTCTCAAAAAATATGTGGTCTGCACAGTTCACAAAGAAACCCACAGAGAGACTCACCAAAGTCACCATAACCACGGATGAAAACCCTGTCATGAAAATTATTCACCCACCCACAACGGCACATCGCAAACCAAAAACATGTAGTGACTTGGGGGCGTGACAGAGCCCCATGACCCAGCAGCTATGTGGGCTGGTGCAGGACAAGGTCCCAGCAACTGCAGCTGTCCAGCCAAGCATTTATCATTTCTCAGAAGATGCTGGGTCAATGCCAGATGAAAAGGGCTGTGCTCAGAGTTGCAGATGGTGTGCATCCAGTGACTGCTATGTCATGAGGTGGTTTTAAAGCCAGCACCATGTTCCTCCAGCTTTCCTAAGACACATAGGCATCACTGGCTGTTCTCCATGGCCAGGGTTATCTGAAGGCAGGAGGAAGGGCTCATTGACGTGTATACCTCAACTCTGCCAAAGAGGTGGAAAGGATTTTGCTTATTCACATAAGTAAAGACTTACTGCCCTCAAAACTCTGTCACTGAGTATCTTGCCTTTGCTGTCCCTGTTTTCATAAATAAATGTTTCTCTGTGATCCAGCTACAAAGTTTAGCTTCAGTAACCCATGGAATTAACACAAAGGTGCATCTGTGCTAATACGTTGGTCCACCCTTTGCTTTGCATGGAGATATTGGGCACTGGATTGTCTGTACTGCACACAGAACCATTTATACCTCATTTCCACTCTGTAGTGAACCAACTATGTGCCTGCATGTGGAAAGTCACACACAGAATCACACGTTACGGGCAGGAGCCACGGTGGCCACACTTTAAGCAGGGGGATGGACTGTAGAAGTCACCTCAAACCAGATTTTTAACTGATAATAACAAACCGCAGGTATGTGTGTGCTATCAGTGGGACAAACCCCTTTTGGGAAGTGCTGTCTCAAAAAGCCAATAATTATCTCACAGAGGCAAAAAGGAAAGAGGTGAGGGGTTCATTTTTGGCAAGACTGCGATGTATCCTGCACCTTCCATGTTGTCCCATCATAGAGTGTTAGAATCATTGAGTGGTTTGGGCTGGGAAAGACCTATAAGGTCCTTGAGTCCAATGTTAACTTCACACTGCTGAGTCCACCACTAAACCATGTCCCTAAGAACTCCATCTATGTGTCTGTTCAACCCTCCAGGGATGGTGACTCCAGCACTGCCCTGGGCAGCCTGTTCCAATGTCCAACAACACTTTCTGGGAAGAATTTTTTCCTAATATCCAATCTAAACCTCCCCTGGTGCAACTTGAGTCTGTTGCCTCTTGTCCTATTACGTGTTATTTGGGAGAAGAGACCAACACCCCACCTGGCTCCAATCTCCTTTCAGGCAGTCCAGAGATCAGAAGGTCTCCCCTCAGCTCCTGTTCTCCAGCTGAACCCCCCAGGTCCCTCAGCCGCTCCCATCACACTTGTGCTCCTGCCCCTCACCAGCTCCGTTCCCTTCTCTCAACTCACTCCAGCACCTCAAGGCCTTGCTCGTCATGAGAGGTGCAAAACATTCAGCCACAAAATACGTCCACATGCGCACCCTCTTTTGCCACCTTAGATCTTAGAAGACTCTCCAAAGACACACTGTCATGGCCCAGGGGCAAGAAAGTTTCTCTTCCAACTCTGGAGTTGTTTAGCTTCCCTGCATCCTTACTGAGTGGTCCAACATCTGGGACAGCATGAGAAGGGTCCTGGCCTACCACACACCTTCCAGTCTCAGAGGCAGCAAGGAGCAGCAAGAAGCTCTACAAGTCTTTCAAGAGAGGGTACATCTCACCCTCACACAGCAATGAGTGGGACCAGCCAAGCTTTGTCATCAGTTATAAGGCATGAAGAAAATGAAGAGAATGTTGCTTGGGGAAAAATCAAGTCCACACCCCTTTGTTGGAGTGGAAATGCACTGAAAAAAGCAATACATCAAAGAATGGCCAGGGGAGAGGAGGTAGAAAAATTCAGTCCTTTGCAAAACCTGAACAGGCTCACCTGGAAATTGTTATCAGAGTCCGCTGACTTTGCTGTTCCTGTGAGATCAGTATCTGCCTGGCACAAAATGGTCTGTAGCTGCAGTTCTTTCACCAGACTTACCTTGCAGGTTTACCCACCACCCAGAGGGGCAAGTCCTAACACCATGATGTGCAAGCAGTTGGTCTCAATCCAGCTCCTTGCTTTAGACCAGGGGTGTTGAACTTATTTTCACCAGGGGCCACATCAGCCTCACGGTTGCCTTCAAAGGGCTGAATGATATTTTAAGACTGTATAAATATAGAAGTTTTTACATTTATACAGCCTTAAAATTACATTTGTCCCTTTGAAGGCAACTGCAAGGCTGATGTGGCCACCAGTGAAAATGAGTTTGACATCCTTGCCCTAGACCAAAGGGAACAATCTCACTCCTGAGGGATTAGTTCTTGCTCCAAGAGGGTGGCTGGACCTATTTCTGGTCCAGCAGGTGACCTTGGAGTAATCAGAACATTAAGTGGACAAGGAAAATGAAAGGTTTGCCAGCACTACCTTAGATCAGGACTGCTTGCCTTCAAACAAGATGCTTTATTCCATCTCAGCCTAGAGACAGACAAAATCTGCCTTTTACCCTTCTTGAATTTAGGGCCAGACTCAGTTGCCCACAGGTGGACATTGGTGTCACTTGGGATGATCGAGGGTATCAGGCTGGGCTTCCAGAGCTTCTTGTCTGTCACTGTCACTCAAACAGAAATCCTGCATACCTATATATCTCAAGGGACATAAATCAAGTTTTTCATGCCTGCTGATCCAGGACAGCAGACTTTGACTCTATTATCTGAACTATGTTTTTTGAGACACAACGGAATTTTTAACCTCTGTCTTTCAACCATCCACTTTAGGATGAATTCACACACACTGTTATATTAACACAGCTGAAGGGCCAACAAACAGCAAGACCAGGCAAGGAGCAGCAAACCGGCAAGGGTGGCTGGAATATCACAAGCTGATTTTACAGCAAGAGCTGCACGTCTATCACATAATTACCACCAAGTGGTGCATTACTGAGCTACCTCCTCCACCAGTGCTCTGTGCTCATCACGTTCAGGAATGAAGCCTCCCAGATTCCTCAGGAGCCAAAGCCAGCGTAGCCATTTTGGCAGGAAAAAAATCACACCCAGGTTTCAGCTGGAGAAAATATTCATGTGAGCTCAGATGAGAAATGAGTCACTCCTTGCCTGTGTGGTTCTCCTCCTTGCAGCTCCTCAGGTTTCTTTCCTTGCAGGTTGGCACCCTCCCACCCATCAGCATCCTTTGGACTTTGCTGGCTGCAGGTGAAGAGCAGAGGATCCCCTTGAGCCTCTTTTTCCATTGTAGCTGGCACTCTACCAGTACAAAATCCCAATTTCTTGGGAGAGGAACGGAGGAAGCCAATAACTGGTGAATGTGAAGGAAGTCAACATTGTTTAGAGCCACAGCACCGGGTCGGAACGACACTGAGGGTTTCTCAGCAACAAATGTTACTCCCAAGACTGGAATATAATTAACTCCTGCCTACTCTCCCCGGATGCCATCCAGCATGCCAGGCTTCTGCAAAATCTCACGCTCAGCCCTGCGGTTTTCCAGCAGAACCAAAGCAATGGGGATCCTTTGGTTCATTTTCATCTTCATCTCCTTGATTTGTCACGGTAAGATCAGGAAGGCCAAGAGGGGTAAACAGAGGTATCTGAGAAAAGGAATAATCTTTCCTCACTGCATAATAAATCAAAATAATATAGGTAGTGAGGGGGAAAGGTGTCCTCAGGTTTCTGAACGAGATAGTGGGTCAGACACTTTGGAAAAAATGCATGATTTAATCCCTTGTGATAACAGAAATATAGGCAGGGAAGATGCTGTAGAAATGAGCACCTCACTGCCTTTCTAGCAGCAGATGGGTTGGAGAAGCCCTAGAGGAGATGTCCTGCGCTCTGAAAAAAACGTTTCTGCCTTTGCTCAGGCTGCAGCTGCCTCCTTGGTAGGGTGAGGACAACCACTATGACCTTCTGATGTCTTTGCCAACGTCCTGAAAAAACAACCGTGTGATAAAATGTTCCTTGAGTGAGGTTGGCTCTGGACCTTGGGTTTTATAACACAGGTGTCTGAAGTTCTCCCTTGGGACAGGGATCCCGGGTGTGTTTTTTGCAGCCGTGCATGCTCAGGCTCTGTGCACGCTTGCAGTGCTGGGTTGGGTCACCGGTACCAGAAGAAACGCCATGCATTTTACCCACCAATATTCTTCTTCTTTATACAGGAGATGCTCATGGACCAGACAGCTGTAACCACGCAGGGGGCTTGTGCCGAGTTGGAAACTGCGATTTTGGTGAATATCTGACTGGTTACTGCTTTGAACCCATCATCCTCTGTTGTAGATGGTTATTACCCACTGCCACAAAGAGCTGAAGATTCTGAAGGAGCAAAATGCAGCTGCAGGCTCCACTAACAAGGAACAAGCTGCTGTTGGGAAGGAAATGTTGTGCCTTTCTGTGACTTTGGGGAGAATGCAGCTATGGATTCACTCATGAACTTCTGAACACGTTGCTTTTTGCTTTCCCTGTAACTTTCCAGGAAACACTGTGACAGGGATAAACTGTGGCCATCCGGACTATATTTTACCCCTTCTGGCATCTGGTTGTTGCAACAACATCTGGTATCACCTGTCACACACAGGTGAGAAATTGCTGTTCTCCTTACCTGAAAGCAATAAACCTGAAGCTTAACAGATCAGCCAGTGCCTGTCTGTGACTCCTGCTGACACCCAGCAAAGCTGCCAGTGGTGGGGTGCACGTTCTCCCACTCACCAGGAGTGAATAGAGCAGCCCACACCTTCTTAGCAGAGCAGGTAGCTCTATCCCTTGCCCTTGCCAGGGAAAGCAGCCTTTTTTCCCATCACTTTTGATGCAAAAGCTACGCGGTTTGACATAAAAGTCTGTGTCTCTTGGCAAGCTCTGTGCTATTCTTCATTTCCAGTTTCTTACAGGCACTGGGAATGGCTGGCCAGAGAAATAAGGCACAGAAAAGGAGCAGGGACTCCCTGCAAGAATACAGATCCCGTTAGCCATGGGGTTCATAGCAGGAATGTGCTGTACATAGCAGGAATGTGCTGTACATAGCAGGAATGTGCTGTACATAGAATCACAGAATGGTTTGGATTGAAGGGGTGTCCAAAGCTCCCCCAGTGCCACCCCTGCCATGGGCAGTGCCACCAGCTCAGGTTGCTCAGAGCCCCGTCCAGCCTGGCCTGGGATGTCTCCAGGGATGGTTCATCCACCATCTCTCTGCCCAACCTGGGACAGGCTCTCACGACCTTCATTGTAAACAATTTCTTCCTCGTGTCTGGCCTGAATGTCCCCTCCCTTAGTTTAAAACCATCACCCTATTGCAACACACCTATTGCAACAAACCATCATCCTATTGCAACACACCCTGATAAAAAGTCTGTCCCCATCTTTCTTATCAGCCCCTTTTAAGTATGGAAAGGCTGCACTAAGGTCTCCCTGAAGCCTTCTCTTCTCCATCAGCCACCAACTAGACCAGAAAATGCAAAAGCAGGGCTGTCCCAGGTTCATCCCTCTTCCACAATGCAGTAAGACCATGGAAGAGCCCAGGCCATGTTTGTTTTAAACACGGGGAGGAAGGGATATGAAAGGTGTGTGCCATTGCCCCGACAGGCTGCTCTCCTCATCCATGGGCTGCATTTCTGGTGCTCCTCCTTGTTTTCTGTAATCACCCAGTAATAATTGCAAATCAAGTAGCATGTTTGCACCTCACAGCTCTCCGCCTGTGAGCAGCATCAGCCTAAATCCATTAACTGTCCATGTCCACCCTCAGTCCTTCAGTGGTTTTTTCAGTATGAAATTTTGACACTGCCCCTGCCTTTGTCAGTTAGTTCTTATTCTCCCTTTCCAGGTAAAATATTTCTCTCCGGGTCAATCATTTCTGTGAAAGCAAGAAAACAATGATGTAATGAGAGAGCTATGCCGAGTAGCCGAGGCATTGGTCAGAGCCAGGGAAAAGTCCTCCCTGGGAGATGAAATTCTTGCTGTGATGAATCAAACAGGAAAATTCCCATTGACCTCACCAGGGTCAGGACTCGTTGCCAGAAATACAACAATTAACTCACCCCAGTAATTCCATTCTCCTGTGGGCAGCCCAGCTCTTCTCCTGGGGTCATCATAACAGTCTGGGACACCAACACATGCAGGAAGATGCCAGTCCATCCTTGGAGATCCCCTGCAGTTGGATGAACCATCAAGAAAGTTCAATTACCCAGAGCCAGGTTGTTGGCTTGGGAACCGCCACTGAAAACAGAGATGGGGCTGAATCTGGAGCCAAATTCCTCCCCAGCTCCATCCTGTCTCTCAAAGACACACTGATATATGAGTACAGAATGGGCAGGCTTGTAAATCAAGGCACCTTTCCAAATCAAACAGTTTATTTCTCACATTCATCCACAAAGTTTGTGATTCACGCCTCTTATCTAGGGGATGCTCAGCCACCATATTTATAGCATGGTTTCCTAAGAAAGTGAAACATATGGGCTCATCCAGCTCAACTTGTAAATCTCCCTGTCAGCTCCTGGGACTATACACTTTGGAGCTGTTGTCCAGCCAAATTTCAATCAGGGGAGGTGGAAATGCTCAGCCAGTTTATAGGCAACGTTGTCCCTCTGGCAGTAATGCAAATGCAAGCTGCTGTTAAATCAGATGGTGCCACTCTCTCCTGGCTGTGTGTTCCCATGATCACTGATCTGGTTGGAAATAACTCTGAAAAAATCCCCAAAACACAAACTAACAAAAACAACGACAACAAAAAACAACAAAAATCCATCATCCTTTCTGCCTGATGAATAAGATGAACTGACTTTCCTTCCATTTACCTGATCTGACATGCAGGGAGGAGGGAGAAAGCAACAAGGACATGGTAGAGGGTGGAGAATGGCGGCCTCCAGTCTATCAACCCTACACAACTGTTTTTTGATGTGGTTTCTTGACCCATTAACTCACCTGGGGCACAGCACCCAGCCAGCAGCACAGCTCATGAAGAGATGTTTAAACAGCACTATCACAGAAACATAGAATCACAGAACAGTTTGGGTGAGAAGGGACCTTCAAAGTGCATCTAGTCCAACCCTTGCCATGAGCAGGGACATCTTCACCAGCTCAGGTTGCTCAGAGCCCCGTCCCGCCTGGCGTTGGTGGTATGCTTTGGTGTAAGTGCATGATAGGAAATGCTGCTCAGATTAATCACCCCCAGGCTGGTGCATCCTGTAACCCCAGGGAGGAGGAAGCACTGAACTCCTCTGCCTCAGTGACCTTTTTCATCCACTCAGCCCAGAGTCGTTCACCTGCGTGTTTTCATTCACCATGAGACCACACTCCTACAGGGTCTCAAACAACGCTTTCCAACCCTTTATATCCAAAAGAAAAAGAAGTATCCCTTGTTTGAGGCACTCAGTAAAAGTCATCCCCAGTGTGACCTCCCAGAGGCTCTCCACCCATGACCAACAGTTCTGCCCAACTAGGACCTTTTCCAAGTGTGTAGACTGGCATGTGGTCAGTGGAGTTCAACTGAATACAACCTTTTACCTGAAGGATTGTGTGTACAAGTAGAGAGGACAGTCAGGCAAACTAAGAGGGAAGTCAGAATAACAGAAGAAATGAGAAGGTGAAGTCTACCATCTCTTAAGAGAATCACAGAATCCCAGAATCACAGAATCCCAGAATCCCAGAATGTCAGGGGTTGGAAGGGACCTGGAAAGCTCATCCAGTGCAATCCCCCCATGGAGCAGGAACACCCAGATGAAGTTACACGGGAAGGTGTCCAGGCGGGTTAGAATGTCTGCAGAGAAGGAGACTCCACAACCTCCCTGGGCAGCCTGGGCCAGGCTCTGCCACCCTCACCATGAAGAAGTTTCTTCTCAAATTTCTCCAGCTCCAGCGCCCCAGCTCCCTCAGCCTTTCCTCACACGGGAGATGCTCCACTCCCTTCAGCATCTTGGTGGCTGCGCTGGACTCTCTGCAGCAGTTCCCTGTCCTGCTGGAACTGAGGGGCCACAACTGGACAAAATATTCCAGGTGTGGTCTCCCCAGGGCAGAGTAGAGGGGCAGGAGAACCTCTCTGACCTACTGACCACCCCCCTTCTAATCCACCCCAGGTACCATTGGCCTTCCTGGCCACAAGGGCCCAGTGCTGGCTCATGGTCACCCTGCTGTCCCTAGGACCCCAGGTCCCTTTCACAGAATCACAGAATCAAAAGGCTGGTGAAAATTTAAATCAGATTAGTTGTCCGCTCTGAAAAGACATTAAGATTTTGCATGCACAGGAAAAAGCCAAATGAGGAGGAGAATTTTTATGGTAAAGGCTTGGTTGAGCAATTAAGTCCAGCTACCTGTAACAGACAGACCTCTGATGGCTACAAAAATATGGGTTCTTCAGTACTTCAGTTCTTAGAGTAGTGAGGGGGGTTGCAAACTGGCTTAAGGAGAGAAGCCAGAGAGTGGTAGTCAATGGTACGGAGTCTAGTTGGAGGCCAGTATCTAGTGGAGTGCCTCAGGGGTCAGTACTGGGGCCGGTATTATTCAATATATTCATTAACGATTTAGACGAGGGAATAGAGTGTACTATCAGCAAGTTTGCTGATGACACTAAGCTGGGAGGAGTGGCTGACACTGGAAGCTGTGCTGCCATCCAGCGGGACCTGGACAAGCTGGAGAGTTGGGTGGGGAATAACCTAATGAAATTTAACAAGGGCAAGTGTAGAGTCCTGCATCTGGGCAGGAACAACCCCAGGTTCCAGTATAGGTTGGGAAATTACATATTAGAGAGCAGTGTAGGGGAAAGGGACCTGGGGGTCCTGGTGGACAACAGGATGACCATGAGCCAGCACTGTGCCCTTGTGGCCAGGAAGGCCAGTGACATCCTGGGGTGTATTAGAAGGGGGGTGGTTAGTAGATCGAGAGAGGTCCTCCTTCCCCTCTACTCCGCCCTGGTGAGACCCCATCTGGAATATTGTGTCCAGTTCTGGGCCCCTCAGTTCAAGAAGGACAGGGAACTGCTGGAGAGGGTCCAGCGTAGGGCAACAAAGATGATTAAGGGAGTAGAGCACCTCCCTTATGAAGAAAGGCTGAGGGAGCTGGGTCTCTTTAGTTTGGAGAAGAGGAGACTGAGCGGTGACCTTATTAGTGTTTATAAATATATAAAGGGTGAGTGCCACGAGGATGGAGCCAGGCTCTTCTCGGTGGCAAACAATGATAGGACAGGGGGTAATGGGATCAAGCTGGAACACAAGAGGTTCCACTTAAATTTGAGAAAAAATTTCTTCTCAGTAAGGGTGACAGAACACTGGAACAGGCTGCCCAGGGGGGTTGTGGAGTCTCCTTCTCTGGAGACATTCAAGACCCGCCTGGACATGTTCCTGTGTGACCTCACCTAGGCATTCCTGCTCCAGCAGGGGGATTGGACTAGATGATCTTTTGAGGTCCCTTCCAATCCCAAACATACTGTGATACTACCCCAGCAGGTCTGTAACATCTCCTAAGGAAGACACAGAACTTTCCAGATGTCTTGGGAGGTGAGAACCCCATGGCAGGGGGTTGGAACTAGATGATATTTAAGGTCCTTTCCAACCAAACAATTGCATGATTCCATGATATTTTGTGTCTTTGGAGGTACACTTTGTGTCTTTGCAGCCCTAGAGAAAGCCAGAGTAGAGCCCTACCCTCATGCCTCTGTCAACCAGCACAAGCCTCATGAATAACAGGAGACGTTAGTTCATCAAAGCCTGACATAAACATCCCCCTCACTGTAATTTATATACTGTTCCCAGGCAACAGGCCAGTGTTTGTTTGTCAGAGAGAGACAGATGGAGACTAAATCCTCTGCTTCTGCCCTAAAAACACCATTGTAAAGGGAGCTGTGTAATCAGGAGCAGAACGGTGGTCAGAAGGGCTCCTGCTTGGGGAAGCTGATATCTCGTAGCCTTGGCCAAGCCCCTTAGATCCAGGTTGCCCCTTATGTCCCCATCAATCCCATGCAAATCAATTGCATGCCAGGCTCTCTCTTTGCCCCTGTGCAAGAGAAAGGGGTTGTATTCATCCCCCTCACATGGCTGCTCCTCCACCTCCTGTGGAGTCAAAGATGCTACCACCCTGCCACAGCCCAGCTCCAGGGGTGTGCTCGGAAGCTAAAATGGGTCTGGATTCAGAGATCTACGGGAGTAAATCAAATTGCATGATGCTCAGATACTAGCAGATACCCACCCATGGTACTAGCAAACTAGCACTTTCCCAAACTATTCCTCAGCACACTTCGGAGGTGGGTACATGTCATGGACCATTTGTAGCAAACACATGGATGTGGCCATGAAGCTGGCAGGGAGAGTTTAGATGTCCAGACGCAATGTGTGCTGTGTCTGTTTGCCATGAGGAAAAGAACAGCATTTTGAAAAGGAAAAATAGGGAGAAATTAGGGATTTACAGATTCAGACAATATAAAATGAGATATTTTTCTACTCAGAGAGGAAATAACCTGCTGCAGGCTGTGAGACCAGGAGCATAGCAAGTTTCACAGGTGGAGACGAGCATGGTGCAGGACAAGCCCAGCACACAATGAGATGTGGTTCTCACACCAGGTACCTAAGCACATTTGAGATGGATCAGAAAGTCTGCTGAAACGTGCTGAGGGTGAATGAGGTCTGATTGTTCACACTCTAGTCATGCACAAGAACTATGGGGAAACTGGTGGGAGCCACACTTAAAAGAAACAAACAAAAATGTTCCTTTATATAACCAGTTGCAGACCTATGGAAGTCCTTGTTGAAGGACGTTGCCGTGTAAAACTTCTCTACCCAGACCACAAAATAGCCTGAAAGTGGGAGCAAACTTGAGATAAATACCACAGACATGCTCTGCTTATTCAAATTCAGACCTCCCCATCTGGCCGCTGTTATATGCAGGAGGTGAATGATCCTATGGGCTGGGCATTGATGGTTGTATTGAAGTCTGTAATGAAAGTCTAACCATGGCTATGAAGGGTTCCTAGACCAGAGCTCAGCCCATAGATGAGCCAATGGTCACTTCTTCCCAGACAGAACTGCAGGGCTATATCTGCACTTGCATGGTTTTGGTGTTGGCAAAATTCACCAGTGGGACTGGGAGGCAGAGGTGGCATCACAAACTGGCAAGAGTTTAATTGCCATAGGATTTGCTCCTGTTGGCATAAATTTATCCCAGGCTGCAGTTTAAAAATTGGGCTGTAGATCCTGGACTGAAGGCAAATGGAGTCAGTGGAGACACCTCTCCCTTTTGGGGCCATGGGGTGGATGTGAGTTGAATTGACTCCTCCTTAGCCTCAAAACCTCTGAGGGATTGGGGCCTAATTTCTGCGCGACATGTTGCTGAGCACAGATCAGCCTTTGTGCATGGTGGGCTCTGAAAATAAACATCTGGTGGCAGGCTGGGGAGCAGGAAAGGGCGGGAGGCTGATGGACCAGCCCCAGTAGGCTCACCAGAGGCTGATGCCAAAACGGTGTAGGGACCACATTGGACAGAGCAAGCCCAGCTGTTGTCCAAGCAATCACCCAGGGGACAAAGTCTTCCTGCCCCTAATTTCTTGGGGAAATCTGGTTTATGTTGGTATTGTCTGGTTTTGGATCTGTTTCCCAAGGCACGTTCTGCAACTCAACCCGTGCACCGCAGCTGCAGAGCAGGGATTTGTGGTGGTGTGGAGGACACATCCTGGCTACCTTTGTGCCCGCCCCTGTGGAGCCTGCAGCTCCAAGCACATCCTCTGAGATGATGCTGTTACTACCAAGGGAGAGCAGCTGAGCTGGAGATAAAACATGGCATTTTGCCATCTACCATTGGGAACTTCATGGCCAGGTGGTACTTTGGCTCTGGAGTGCATCAAGCCACCTGCACACACATGTTCAGACACATCGGTCATATACTCACAGAAGGACACTCATATGAGCATCTACATGCTCCTCCCTGCTTGGGTCCTAGCTCAAGAGCTGCAATCTCATTTCTGCTAAATAAACTCTGTCCCAGGCCCGTTGCCTCATCTCTCACTTTGAAGATGCCGATCCTCAGAGGTACGTAGTGGGTTACGGTCTTCCACCCACTGCACAAAGCAGTGCCAGCAAAGCACCAACACTTGTAGAGAGGCTCTACAAGAATCATAGAATAGCTTTGGTTGGAAGAGACCCTCAAGATCATGGAGTTCAACCATTAACCCAACACTGTCACTAAACCATGTCCCTAACAACCTCATTTATGCATCTTTCAAATACCTTCATCGATGGTGACTCCACTCCACCCTGGGCAGCCTGTTCCAATGCCTGACAACCCTTTCTGGAAAGAAATTTTTCCTAATATCCAATCTAAACCTCCCTTGGTGCAACTTGAAGCCATTTGCTCTTGTCACTTGTTCCTTGGGGGCAGAGCCCGACCCCCCCTGGCTCCAAGCTCCCTTCAGGCAGGGGAGATCAGAAGGTCTCCCCTCAGCTCCTGTTCTCCAGCTGAACCCCCCAGGTCCCTCAGCCGCTCTCATCATACTTGTGCTCCAGAGCCCTCGCCAGGTTTGTTGCCCTCCTTGCAACCACCCCTCCCGCAGATAGGGTTACAGATCCACTCTCTTTCCCCAGGTTGTGTGTGGCAAATTTGCACGACACCCTGTTCAAATGCTCAGTGTCCTGTGATCCAAAGTCCAACTGGTGAAGGGCCCTGTACCTGCACTGTTTGATGAGGGTGATCCTTGCTCTCTTCAAGCAGCCTGAAGGCCATGGGTTTAACATTTTCCAGCACTGGCTGGTGCCCAGCCTGCAATAAAAAGCCATCAACGTGATTTATTGAGAGAAAATAGAAGATGTGGTGATGTGAAAAGAAATCTTCATGACATTTCTATTTCATCTTCTTCTATTTGTTATGGGCTGGGAGAGATTTCTGCTCGTTATTTGCTTTGTGTTGTTTTCCAGAGTTGAAACGCAGGTGCCACCTCTGCTGTTTTCCTGGAATGGACCTGAAGAACTAGTACACACCAGAGAGCCTGCCAGCATTCTTGGGAAAGCTGTAATACACAATTTTTCCTAACACGCCTGGTCCCGATAATTACAGGGACCTGTCCCAGCTTTCCCATTTAATAAATGCATAAATGAATAAGATGTTAAATAGCCGTTTTTCTTGACAGTTGTAAACAAAACCTTGGCAAACAATCACTTTGCAGCCTAGAAGTTGGGAAAAACAAACAGAGGTTTGATTTTTAAGGATCTCATGCTTTTCAAGCCAACTTTGTGTGCTGAGGAGCGCTGAGGAGGAGACTCTGGATTTTTTCATTCTTGACTGTGTTGGTGCTAAACACAGAGACAGGGAGGTGGAAATAAAATTAAAAAAAAAAATAAAAAAAGTTGAGCCTCCAAAAACTTGGACAGGATTTTAACATCACATGCTTAAGCATATAAACACAAAAAGAGCCAGACTGGGTCAGCCCCAACATCCTGTATCCAGCAGCAACCAGTGGCAGACTCCCCAGTGCTCAGTGCAATTTGTTGACAAAACCCTGCTTTTTTATTTCTTTCTAATTATTATTATTTATTTTTTATTCTTTTTTTTTTTTTTCCTTGGCTGCACCATGGTGTATCCAAGAGCGAGCACATCCCAATGCAACTGTTTGCTGTCGTGTTGAAATTCTTCCGAGATTGACAAAGTTCCCCGCACTCCAGGAGCATTACACAACCGTCTAGTACTATAAATCCAGCATTTCTCCCTTCTCCATGTCTTTACGGCCCTTCACTCCTCCTCGTGGTGGAACTTCCACCCACGTTCAGCCATGAGGATCCTCCAGCTGCTCTTTGAAGTCTTTGTCATTCTCCTGCTCCAGGATGTTCCCGGTAAGGACAACATACTAATAGGGGTTTCTGCAGGACTATGGAGGGAGAAAAGTTGAGCTCCTACCCCAAGATAGACAAGGACAAGACAGGGCCCTCAAGTCAAACTAAGGCAAGCCAAGGCTGACTTGACTCTTGCTTCCAAGGAACAAATGTCTTCTGAAAAGGTCTCTGTGAAGTTCCTGCATGCAGGTATCTCAGGTTCATAGATTGTACGCCCCTTCCTCTCCATCCCCTCAAAACCCACCCAGAAATGCTGAGCTTGAGACAGTAGCCTGAGTTTTGCTCCTGGCCAGGATACAAGCCTCAACCTTCACAAAATAAGGAGAAACCCATGAAATCTTTCAGGGGAAAAGGTGGGAGGAAAGACTGTTAGATAATTTTTTTTGTCTGTCTGTTTTCTTCTGGGATTCTGTTTTAATAGAAAAATCTTCCTTGGCTGGATTTTTTCACTGGTTGCTTTTATAGATAGATAGATAGATAGATGATTGATAGATAGATAGATAGACAGACAGACAGATAGATAGATATTAGGAATTCAGGTTTCATTCAGCTGTAATGTTACTATGGTGTTACTAGGCTTATGGTGGTATAACTTCCACAGAAAACAAACCTGATAACCAAGAAGAGTAGATTTACTTGCTTAGCCTGTTTATGCTCTCATTTAGTTAATTTAAGTCCTAGGGATAGAGGGAGGAGAGAGAAGAGTTTGCCCTCTCCACTGATAGTGGATACCCATCAGTGCATCCCTCCAGAAACCCCAAACTTGGTGTGCCTGCTGTGTGTAAAGAAAAGCAGGACATACCCTTTTAATCAAAACAGGACGATTTAAAATGAACAATCAAAAAAATATACCCAAGAAGCCAACAATTCCAAAAAAATACCCCAAAACAGCCAAATAAAACAATAGATAAAACATCTGTTCCAAAAAGATGCTTCTCTGACTTTTGCTGTTGCCCAACTCATCTAACCTAACTTAGCCAACCCAAAACTAGCTGCCTCATCTAGGCTGGTTAAGAGGGTTCCAGTGCTTGCTGGGGGGAGATGGTCCTCCCAAGAGCATCTGACCTTCACCACAAAGCCAGCTGGATTTCCCCGTTGCCAACAGCAAGCGTTTCATTGCTCAGCCAGTGGCACCAGCAGGGCTCCAGGTGGGTTCCCAAGTCCCCTGAGAAGATCTGCCACCCCCTTTTCCCCAGCAGCAAGAGGCCTTTTGGACAGCCAGCAGTGCAGAAGCAACCACGGCCACTGCCGGAGACTTTGCTTCCACATGGAGCGATGGGAAGGGAGCTGCAGCAACAGCCGCCTGCGCTGCTGCCGATGAGACCGGCCATGCTAGGGTGGACCCCAGCACCTCGAGGGGACCAGCCCAGCGATCCTGCAATCACAGCTGTACGTAGGATCTGTTCTCCGACACCTCCGGACCTACACCTGCAGCTCGGTTTGCCCATTGCCAATAAAACTGTTGGGTTTGTGTGTCCTGGGTTCAGCTGTGTTTCCCTCTGAGATGGACCATCCTGCCTCACACTTTGGTTTTGATGGTGTTTGAGATGCACTGGGGTACCTGAAACATCTGCAGAAGGCTGGAAATTGTGGCACAGAACTGAAGGGACACCTGTGCCCTTCCAGAGTGGCAGCAAAACAGGGCTCTGCTGGGCTTCTCCAAGTAGTTATGAAGCTTCTCTTCTAGCCCATACCTCTATTTCTGTCACTGTCACAGCCTTTATCAACCTCTATCTCTTGCTCCATCTGTCTACAGAAGAGACCACAGCAGGGTCTATGCTCTTCAAGGAGATAGATCCAAGTCAGAGGTATGATCTGTCCTCCAGAAGTGCCTCTTTCTCCTCCATGACAACAACAAGGTGAACAGGGGCAGATTGCTCAGGTTATCCACCCCCAAGACAAGGTAAAGGTGGGTGAGATGGAGAAATCTCAAGCCCATGAGCAGAATGATTAAAAAGGTGGTTGCACAGAGAGTGTGGTGGGTTCTGTATCTGTTCCACTCTGTGTGGAGTTATTCTCACATGCAATGTTGCTTGCATAGTGTGAGGTTTAAATAAAAAGATCAAGTGCTCATAAGGCTGATGATAGAAGCAAAAGGAGTTGATGCCTGCATGGAAACTGCATGGTGGGAAGAGCTTTTGGACCGTGCTGTTCCCTGAGACACACCAGGGTTGTGTTTGAAAAGGGGACAGCTCGCAAACACCAAAGGCCTGGAGACGATTTCCCTCATGCTTTATCCATGCAGAGTGTTTTGGCAGCTAAAGAGAATAAACCCTCATGTTTCAGACCATATCCCAACATCACGTGAGGGGCATCATTGCCTCATTTCCTGCACATGTTGATCTTTTGAGTGGTAATGGACCAGGGCCAAGCTCATTTGCAGACGCTCCTCACCAGGAATTAAATGGATCCGTATCGGGACCAGTACTATTTAATATCTTCATCAATGACATAGACAGTGGGATTGAGTGCTCCCTCAGCAAGTCTGCAGATGATATCAAGCTGAGTGATGCAGTTGTCACATCTGAGGGATGGGATGCCATCCAGAGGGACCTGAACAAGCATGAGAAGTGGGGTCATGTGAACCTCATGAGGTTCAACAAGGCCAAGTGCAGGATCCTGCACCTGGGTCGAGTCAGCCCCTGGTATCAGTACAAGCTGGGGATGAAGGGATGGAGAGCAGCCCCCAGGAGAAGAACTTGGGGTGCTGGGGTATGAAAGATGGGACATGAGCTGGCAATGTGCGCTTGCAGCCCAGAGGCCAATTGTATCTTGGGCTGCATCACAAGGAGCATGGGCAGCAGGTGAAGGGAGGTGATTTTGCCCCTCTGCTCCGCTCTGGTGAGACCCCCCTGCAGTGCTGGTCCAGCTCTGGGTCCTCAGCACAGGACACACATGGAGCTGCTGGAGAGGGGCCAGAGGAGCCCCAGGAATGATCCGAGGCTGGAACAGCTCTGCTGGGAGGACAGGCTGAGAGAGTTGGGCTGTTCAACTGGAGAAGAGAAGCTCCAGGGAGACCCTAGTGCAGCCTTTCTGTACTTAAAAGGGACCCATAAGACAGATGGGGACAGACTTTTTAGCAGGGCCTGTTGTGATAGGACAAGGGTGATGGGTTTAAACTAAATGAGGGGGTATTCAGGCCAGACATGAGGAAGAAATTGTTTACACTGAGGGTGGTGAGAGCCTGGCCCAGGTTGGCCAGAGAGGTGGTGGATGCCCCATCCCTGGAGACATCCCAGGCCAGGCTGGACGGGGCTTTGAGCAACCTGAGCTGGTGAAGATGTCCCTGCTCATGGCAGGGGTGGCACTGGGGGAGCTTTGAAGGTCCCTTCAACCCAAACTATTCTGTGATTCTGTGATTCTTTGAATTAAAGCAGGAAAGAACTGGGCTCCCATGGGGTCCCAGGCTGGGGATACCTCTGTCCTTTCCCTCTCATGCAAACACGTCAGCAGTGCCTCCATGCAGTCCCCTATCCTGGATGCTTCTCCTCTCTGCTGAGTGACAGTCTAGTCCTCGGGGACCTCAGAAAGCTCAGCCAGAGGTTAGCAGCCACTCTGGCTCGCTCTAGCCATCAGTCCCATCCAGCAGATAAGGCTTTCCTTGATAACAAGACCTGCCAGAAATGAGCCTCCAGTTTTTCCACCTTTTTGAAGTCTGGACGGTGAAGTTTTGCAGAACTTTGTCTTTTTGCCAAAGTAACCAACTCGCAGCTCCAGTCTTCATCTTCCCTCCTTTTTTCCGACCTCCTCCCCCTTGTCTTCCCCCTTCCTCCTTGCTCCTCCGTGCACGCGCCTCTCCGTGGGGCTGATAGGGATGCTGGGGGGGGGAACGGAGGGATGAAGGGGTGATGTCATCTGTTTTTGGCCGCTACTGGAGAAGCCGAGGGTTAGACATGTCTGCCTTTACCCAGCCTGGCGCCGGGAACAACTGGGAGCCTTCCTTTCGCAGTCGCCTCTGCGCCTTATCAAGGGCAGGATGACATCTCGGGGTTGCAAAGGAAAAGGAGGTTGGGGAGCCCCTGAATGTGAGCCTTGTGAGCAGCATTCACGCCTGGGTGTGCACATGGATGTGTGTCTGTGTGTGTCTGTGTGTCTGCATAGAGGGAAATTGCTGCCGGCAGGATGGAGCCGGCTATCAGCCCTCAAAAGCATCTCTGTGCTACAGCCCAGCGATGCTGTCACACAGCTTTCCTGCTGCTAAAGCCTGCGAGACTTTAACCGCTCACATCCTGGTGAGGAAACCTGGAAAATCATGGGGTGAATTTTGGGGTTGTCATAGGCAGGGATAGGAGTTGGATTCAATGATCCTTGTGAGTCCCTTCCAACTGAGGACATTCTACGATTCTATGAAAATCCTGTGTGACTGTCTACAAAGGGGTAAAAGAATCCCCTGGTCATCAAAGGATGGGGCCAGGGCAGAGGCAGGGAGGTGTATCCATCTGCCCTTTACCCAAAGCTTGGCTACAAATTTATCATGGAAATGGTTTTGAGATGGAGCACCAGGTACTACTCACAGAATCATAGAATCATAGAACCATAGAATAGTTTGGGTTGGAAAGGGGCTCTGACACTCATCCAGTGCCACCCCTGCCATGAACATGGACATCTTCACCAGCTCAGGTTGCTCAGAGCCCCGTCCAGCCTGGCCTGGGATGTCTCCAGGGATGGTTCATCCACCACCTCTCTGGGTAACCTGGGTCACTGTCTCACTACCCCCATTCTAAAAGTCCTAAATGTTATTCGGTAGTTTTCCCCTGAATTTGAATAATGAACCTTCATTCTCTATAAAACAGCAATAATACCTAACACTACCCCCTCTTTCCTTGACTCCCCCAGAAACACAGTTTGATCAGAAAAGAATGAAATATTTTTGGCTAAACCCAGACACGAACTATGCTTTTTATCTCCTGCAACACAGCCCTTGGGAGGCAAAAGCCTTGTGGGACATAGGAGCTGCCCCCCAAGGAGAGAGACGGTTCCCTACAATAGTGGTCTTGTAATGTTTTTATTTTATTTTATTTATGAATGGTACAAAGAATATTTTCTTCCCCCAACCCAATGGATTGTCCTGCCCACACCCCACTTTGGAAATCAGTGCTCTTGAGGAAAATGGAGACTTTGGGGAGAGGAACTATAGGCCCTGAGGCATGGGACAGAAGGGTTAACACTGGGTGGTTCTCTTTACAGCTGGAGAATTTATAACTTTTCCTTTTTTTGTTTGGAAAAAAAAAATCTGTAAAATTCATTCTCCCTTGTTGTAACTACAGTGATAAAATAGATACTTTAAAAAACTAGGAGTGCTATAAAACCAGGGTCAACTTCAGGGACTCTTTCGTACCTAAGCACTGTTTCAGAAGAGCCCTTCTCATCTCAGGCAGAACCAAGCCCTTGCATCGGGTAAACGATATGAATATCTACGGAGTGAAGGTCTCCATCTCCTTGTCCTCCACAGCTGCCTTGAGAGCCAGGCCCTGTGCAGCCAGGAATTATGTCTTACATGGGTTTTCTTATCTTTACGGATGGCAAAGGGAGCCCAGGGTAACCCACCACTGTGGAGACACTTCTGTTGATCAAATGAAACTCTGCCAGCAAAACCTTGGCTCATTTTTTACATGAAAAAATCAATGTCCTGTTTAGATAACCCTTACCATAGGGCTAAGAGAAGACGCAGCCACTAGGACTGGCTCATGCTGACCTCAGCTGTCCACGTCAGAGCGACAACGTTAATGTCTCAGAGGCTGTGTAATAAAGTACATTTTTTTGCTAGGCATAAATAAATGACTTCACCCTCCTGGCGAGGTGCTCCTGGCTCTTTCGGCAGCCGCACGTGGAAGAACAGCAGCTCTGGAACAACACAGCCCTACTGTCCCCAGAGTGGGAGTGTTGGATGGTGGGGATGCTCCAAAACAAACACCACCGTGAGCAGCTGCTGGGCTGATCCCCAGCACAACGGCAAAGCCACTTGCAGCCAAAATCTTGTGGCTCTTGGTTCGGAGACGCCCCAGGAATGAGACGCAATGCTGAATTTGGGGAAAGGACAAGAAAAAGGCTTTGCACCCCAGATAAGGGAGGGTGAAGGAGGCCTTTCTCCTTTCCATCATCCTCTCCAGAGCCACCACTTGCAGGACCTTTTTCCAAACCCCGTGAGCAATCAGCTCTTCCTCCAGGATTAGGTCCTGACTCCTGGGACAGACACGAAAGCTGTCAGAAGGCTTTATTGTCCAGATCTTCATGCCGCTATCAGCGACTCCCACACACTGGAAGTGAGATATGTGTGACAACATTTTTTCCATCAGCGAGCTTATCGTTGCTGAGAAGAGGAGAAGGGGCTGGGGAGGGTGATGGGGAGGACAGGGGAAGGAGGGGAGGTGAATGGGTATGAATGCCCACCCACTCCATCCTTCCCCCACTCCACACTCCCCAAATCTACGAAAAAAAGGACAGGAAAAATGGGGTTTGGGAGGAATGTGTTGGCAAAGTAGTTTTGTCAGACCTAGAGCCTCCTGGCCCTGTAGGGACAGTCCTAAATTCCTTGGGAAAGATGCTAAAAAACTCTTTCTGAAAACATATCTCTTCATTCATATGCGTACAGACAAATGGAGAGGCCTTCTACAAGGATGTTGGCTGGGCTAGCAAGACCCCAAGGGGTACGACCCCTCCTCAGTGTCAGACTGATCCTTCCCAGGACTGAGGGAAGGTCCAGCCAGCAGGAAAGATCTGAATCCAACAAAAAGCTGAGACGTATCAGATAGGGACAAAGCAATTGGGACACCATCACGGTGACTGCAGTTGTGAACTATGCGGTGTATCTCGCTGGGTTTTTGCAGTGGTCACTTTAATCAAGTCCTGGGAAGGCAAGGTCTTGGCCCACAACCCTGTTGTGCAGAGCAGAACCCAAAACATGGCTTTCTCAGTCTTCATTTGGAGAAGACAGGGGGAGTGGAAGTAATGCATGGTTCTTCAACCCTGGCAGTCCATCCCTAGCCTGGAGGACCTAATGCCATGGTCGTGGGGCACCACAAAACATCAAGGTTTGCACAGCTACAGGAGCCGTGGGGACTAAACCAAACCTGCATCTGGATGATGGGAAGGCTTTAGGGACCTGCAAGACTTTGTGAGTCTTCTGATAGATGTCTGGAGTTGGCAGCACTTGTAATGGCAACACATCTTAGTGAGGTCTGCAGGACACAGAGCTGAGGATACAGGTGTGATTTCAAGGAGTCTGTCCATTTGTTCTGAAAACCACTAGATTTATCCCAGGGTGGGCAAGTTCAAGCGTACCCTAAGTTTGCCATTAGGCCCTTTCCTCCCAGGTACCAGGTTTCTGCTTCCCTCACAGCAGCCCTTTGAAGAAGCCACCTCAAATAAAACATGCCTCCTAGGATGAGAAAAAAAAAAAAAAACAAAAAACAAAAAAACCCAAAGATTAAATAACCTCTCTTGCTAAGCTGCTGCTTGCAAGGAAAACCCAAGACAACGCTGCCCTGGTTTTGCTTCAAGGTGAAAGGTTGCCAATGCTATCTTGGGACCATGGGGAGGTAATCGCCCAAAGAAGACATCTCTGAAAGCTGACGTGAAGCTGAGGTCTGCCTTGCTGGTATGTGGATAGGTTTATCTCCCCAAAGGAAGATAGTTATGGATTTGCCCATTAAGTGCATTATAGAGTCTCCAGGCTGGTGTTTCATAGAATCATAGAATAGTTTGCATCAGAAGGAAGCTTCAAAGCTCATCCAGTGCCACCCCTGCCATGGGCAGGGACATCTTCACCAGCTCAGGTTGCTCAGAGCCCCGTCCAGCCTGGCCTGGGATGTCTCCAGGGATGGGGCATTCACCACCCCTCTGGGCAATCTCAGTGTAAGCAATTTCTTCATCATGTCTGGCCTGAATCTCTCTCCTTTAGTTTAAAACCATCACCCCTTGTCCTATTGCAACAGGCCCTGCTCAAAAGTCTGTCCCCATCTTTCTTATCAACCCCTTTTAAGTACAGAAAGGCCACAATAAGGTCTCCCCAGAGCCTTCTCTTCTCCAGGCTGAACAACCCCAAGGATGCGGCTGGATGACAACACGATCTTTTAATGTATGGTCCACAGTCAAGGGGCAGCCATATCTGAGCACCAGACATCTCCTGACACTGAGCACATGGGAGAAAAAACACATGGGAGCACATGGCAGGGGAAAAATGTGCAAGTTCTGTCTGCTCAGTGGTGTGATTAATTCCGGTAGCTGCTGTGGGGAGGTGGCAGCTGCACTTCTGTGATTAATGGGAGGTTTCACCATCAGCATCGTCACTCCCAGGCTGCCTGTTCCCTGGGGAGCTGTTATCTGCTGGGAGATGATGGTCTTCAAGCACAGTTCGTTAGCAGGGTCCCCTGGGGGGTGACCGACTGTGGTGGGTTACACTCAGGCTGGAAAAGGGTCCCTTGCTTTTTATGAGCTGACACGGTGTGGGATGAACCAAGGTCCTGCTGAGTGGAGGCAGAAGCAATTTTGGCTTGAGCTAATCCAGCTGTCAGCCCCCACAAGAGCCCGCTCACTCACCATCATCACAGGGTGAAAGCCTTCAAAATGCCTTCAGAGATGGGCAGAATCATCCCACCAGCCATTGCCAGCCCTCAAGCCACCAGATGGACCATCCTGATATGAAACTGAAGCACACATACCTTGCTGGCCCTTCAGAATCATTTCTCTACCCACAGCCTCCTGGGACCACACCAGGTCTGAGACTTCTTCACTGCAGGAGGACTTGTTGGGAATGTACTGAGGGTCTAACTGTGCCCAGGGTTTGTTCAGCAAAGTGCACACTCGTCAATGTTAAAAGCAGGGACCTAGTAAAAGTGTAGACAAAGGCACTTATTTAATTCCCTCTTTGATAGGATGGATTATCCATGTCCTGCCAAAGTACCCCACCAGCAGTGAGGGTCTGGTAGATGATAACCCCAGAAGGAAAGAGGTCAGTCATTCAGAAACACCAGAGGTTGAAGAGACCTACAGGGTGACTACCTCCCCAGTGATAAGGTGGGATGCAGCACACCTGCTTGTGCTGCCAGACAAGGGAGGTGGGCAGAGCCCAAGGAGAATCATTTCAGCAGCCTGATCCAGGAGCCATCGGTGATGGTGCTGGGGATGGAAACCAAAAGCCCAGCCTGAGAGTGACAACCATGAGTGTACAGGAACTGGTTGACTTGGCTGGTGTCCACAAAAGGCAGAACCAGTTTCTCTAACACCTAGGATGTGGGACATGGGACAAAAGGAAAGGAGGTGAAATATCTGTGGGCTGAATCTCTCCATCTGTGCCATGGGGTTGTCTTCCATTTCTCTCCTTGTGTTTCCCCTGGGGTGCTCATCTCTCTGATGCAGGATGGGACATCATGAGGTGATAAGAGCTAGGTAAGGGTAGCCAGACGACTCTGGCATTTCCAGGCATGGCTTGGGCAGCCTTGAGAAGAGGGGACAAAGCAACAGCTTGACCACAAGACTTCTCCACAAACATTCCATCTCATCCCACCACCAACACCAAATATGCTGAAGCATCTGTTCATGGTACCACTGGCAGGTCTCCAGCTGGCATCAGCAGGACAGGGTTGGACCACAAACACTTGGTGGTGAAGCCCAATCAGGTCTTGTAGAAAAAGCACTGAGGGGAACCCCAGGGGCTGTGTGATCTGTCCCTCAGCATCCTACTGCTTATCTGGATGTTTCCAAGCACACTCTGGAGATGGATACCATGTGCCCTCTTCAGACAGGTCTGGAGATGGGCATGGGATCACATTATGGGCATGACATGGAGAGTAGGCTATGAGAAGGTGGTATCTGGGATGGGCCATGACAAGGGAGAACCATGATCCTAAACTGTATCTACTTAGTGAAAGAACAGTGGGCTCACTGAGTCACACATTTTGGGGAGGGCTGCTCCAAAGGACAGCCATAATCAGGGTCAAAAATGGTAAACACCTGAACTGGGGTTTTACTCATGCAGGTGCAGAAGAAAGGCTGTGTCTTGGAGAAACTATGCAAAAGAACAAGATTTTCATGTTCCACAGCTGAGGCCGGCTCAAAGGTGATACCCAGTGTACAGACCTGAGTGATCAGCAGGAAAGTTTTGCCCAGAGAGGCTGTGGAGTCTCCTTCTCTGGAGACATTCAAAACCAACCTGGATGTGATCCTGTGCGATCTGCTATGGTGAACCTGCTTTAGCAGGTGGGTTGGACCAGATGATCTCCAGAGTTCACTTCCAACCCCAGCCAGTCTGTGATTGTGTGAGAGTAGCGGTGTCTGCAGAAATCAGTTGGGAAGCACAGTCGTTACATTCAACCGCATTAGGATAAAACACTGGGACACCTGCACAGGGAACCCTGAGGCAGGACAGACCTGGTACATGGTCACAAACCGTCATCTCTGATATGATTCATCCCAGCAGGTTAGCAAGGTGTTGGGGTCACATAATTCCTGTCCCCAGGACACCCCCTCTCTAGAGCTGTCTGTGCACAAGGCAGTAACTCAGTCTCACCACTATGGGAAGTGTGTCACTAACATTAATTAGCAGGGCTTCAAACCAGGCTAATTAACAGTTCCTACAGGGCTGTGCTTGGAGTCTCCTGGCCAGATAAAACTGTGCAGGTGTGTGACAACCCCTCGCACACCTGCCAGAGCATCCCCAGCTCCCACCTTGCTGTCAGGCTGAGACCTGGCTCCTAGCACAACAAGAAGGATTTTTCTGGGCTGCCTTTGTCTCGGCAGCTTCCTCTTGCGGCACGACGTCTGCTGCAGGAGAAGCCGGGATCTTAATTTCCCTCCTGCCCTCCATTATTCCTCTATATTCCTCTTCCAGGGTATTTTCCTTATCTGCCACCACCTTCCTGTTTTTCTTCCTCACCCAGCACCCTCCAGCCTCCCCGGCTCCTGGACCCATCGTCTCCTGTCGAAGTGCTTCCTCCTCCTCCTCCGGACCATGTCCTCCCAGCGATAGCCCCCAGCATCCCGGGGGACCACGGGCATCCCGCGGGGCCCATCAGGAGAGGGTGGTGGTGCTGACCCCGCGCTGAAGGAAACAGGGCTGGGAGGAAATGACGGCACTGGGCTCCCAGAATATCTCTGGAAAGGGCTACCCCAGGGATGCAGAGATAAGCAGAAAAAGCTTCATTTGGGGGGGGTGGAGGAGGAGGTCAGGGCTGTTCATCTGAGTTGTTTGCACGTCTTCTGGCATAAACACCGTTCTGGGCTTTCTCAGCAGGGGCCAGCGTCCTTTTTGGAGTGGGGGCAATTGTTTATTCAGCCTCTGCTCACCTTGGGACGTGCATCTCAGCACCGTGATGGCAAGGAAGATGCTCAAGGCCACAGGGAGGTGACATGAGGAGGGCCAAGCCCTGACACAGCAGTTCCCAGGAGAGGTTCTCCCCTTTTTCAGGGTTTTTTGCCTTGGGCGGGTGCCAGTTCAGGGTTAGGACCTCACTGTGGGCTCAGGGCTATCCCTTGCCCCTCAGGTGGGATCTACAGGTACTCGGTGCATGCATGGGGCCACGGTGACACAGCCCATCCCGTGGGACAGATGCCTGCCTCATAAGGACTACCATCGATGATGTCGACAGTCATAGATCCATAGAATTGTTTTGGTTGGAAAAGACCCTCAAGATCATTGAATCCAACCATTAACCTCACACTGGCACTAGCCCATGTCCCTGAGAAAATCATCTACGTATCTTTAAACCCCTCCAGGAATGGTGACTCCACCACTGCCCTGGGCAGCCTGTTCCAAGTGCTTCACAACTTTCTGTATTAAGAAGTTGTTCCTAATACCCAACCTCAACCTCCCCTGGCACAACTTGAGGCCATTTCCTCTCATCCTATCGCTTGTTACTTGGGAGAAGACACCAACACCCCTCTGACTCCAACCTCCTTTCAGGAAGTTGTAGAGAGCAAGAAGGTCTCCCCTCAACCTCCTGTTCTCCAGGCTACACAACCCCACTTTGGTGGACCAGTCTCAGGAACCCATCACTCCTGCAAACACCAGCACACGGTACTTGTTGGCCACAAGTCCTTGGAGAGGTTGCAGGTGCTCACTGCACTTAGGTCATGCAGTGAAGCCCCTCTGGGAAGACCCCATGGTGTTTTGTCAGCCCTCAAATGCTGAGGTCCATCTGCTGGTGGGTCACCAGGTACCTCAGCATGGTGGAAGCTGCAGCCAGAAGTCACCACCATTTCTTTCCCCATCCCAGAGTCTCTCCATCCCAGGAAATTCCTGCAGCCAAGAGATGCCCTGGGATGGGGAATATGGACAAGGACCTAGGGGACAGCCACTGGGCCCCCACTGCACAGGCACAGCTGCAGATACCAACAGGACTATGACAAGGGCTCTGTGTGGGTATATCTGCCTCCCTTTCCCTGGATGAAGAAGGCCACCTCATAGCTAAAGAAGACACTTTTCAATCTATCTGACATGCTACCTCATCAGCTAGGAAACAACTCAGCTGCCAACTTCCTCTCCAAAGCTCAAGACTTCTCCAAAGTCCCAGAACAGCATAATTTTTCACTTAGGTCTCAGTTTAAATACATGCACGTGACTCTGTTGCAATGAGTATGAAGCACACTCACTCTCTCAGAGCCAGCTCCATCTGCTTTTCCCAAGCCAAACCTGCTGCCTTCCTCCTGCTATATTTATCAGAATGATTTAGATGCTTGGAAAGTGCCTGGGGAGGCAGCTGGGGTGGAGCGACCTTGGAAATCAGCCATGGGAGAAAACCTGCAGCCGCCTCCATCCTCATGTGGCTGTTGCAAGATGCTCTCACATCTCCCTCGGGGTAATTCCAAGGAAAAGCTATGAGGCTGCTGATCATTTGTCAAATTGCTCACGCTCTACAGATAAATTTTGAAGTATTTAGCACCCCTGTGCTGGACAACTGCTTGGCTCCCAAACCCTCACAATCCTCATCGCCAAATGGAGATTTCCAGGATGAGCTGGTGATAATATTCTTTTGTTTTCTGCTTAGGAGATGGTCCAAAGCAATTTGTTCTCCTCCTGTCCCTCAGTACTGCCCCTCTGAACCCACCGGAACAGTCAGACTAAAATGTGATTTCTTACTGATGCAAATGAGATTGGTGCATTTAAGTACCTAAAAAAACCTTTTGATAGCTTAGTGCTCTCCTATGGCAGTGAGACTAGAGAATAACACGCAAAAACTCCCCAAAATCCCCTAGTGATAAAGCACAGGGTGCAACTGCCTTTTACTCCTCACTTTTTTAGCATCCCTTGGCAAGACCTGTTCCAAGCTGGAAGCCCTGCCCGTGCCAGCCAGGAGGTAGTTGCTCAAATCTCCTTAGCTATAGAGCTTGAGCAAGCTTCACAAACGATTTCTGCTGTAAACCACAGCACATGGGCTCCTGTTGAGCAACAAGGCTTGCAGCAGCAGAGGTTCAATCCTCTTTGACGTGGAGATTTTATGGTGTTCGTCTTCCTTTTCATTCCTGATGCACACACTCCTTGCATTTCGGTCTCTGATGTGTTGTTTTGTTTTGTTTTTTTCTTTCTGTGCTGTGATGAAGCAGGGATCTGCACTTGAAAGGCTGAGGGAGCTGGGGCTCTTGAGCTTGGAGGAGACTGAGGGGTGACTCATTCATGGTTATCAATATATAAGGGGTGAGTGTCAGGAGGATGGAGCCAGGCTCTTCTCAATGACAACCAATGATAGGACAAGGGGCAATGGGTTCAAACTGGAACACAGGAGGTTCCACTTAAATATGAGAAGAAACTTCTTCCCAGTGAGGGTGGCAGAGCCTGGCCCAGGCTGCCCAGGGAGGATGTGGAGTCTCCTTCTGTGCAGACATTCCAACCCGCCTGGACACCTTCCTGTGTAACCTCATCTGGGTGTTCCTGCTCCATGGGAGGATTGCACTGGATGAGCTGTCGAGGTCCCTTCCAACCCCTGACATTCTGGGATTCTCTTGTGGTCCCTGGACACCCCTGGGATGCTCCCCATGGAGAAGACATCCCCACCACCCAGGCCAGGCTCCATACTGGGGAGTTTTATCCTCCCACCCTGACCTCGTGGCGCAAGGGCAGCGCGTCTGACTCCAGATCAGAAGGTTGTGTGTTCAAATCACACCGGGGTCAGCCTTGGGCCACCATGCTCACCTTTCCAATCCCTGACATTCTGGGATTCTGTGCTTTATTTTGCTGACAGCAAACACTTTAAATCCTCTCACCAAATTCTGTGACGGCTGATACTTGCTAAATGCTCCACAAAGACGCTGTTTCCAGCCTGAGCGGCTGACAATCACAGAATCATAGAATAGTTTGGGTTGGAAGGGACCTCCAAAGCTCCCCCAGCGCCACCCCTGCCATGAGCAGGGACATCTTCACCAGCTCAGGTTGCTCAGAGCCCCATCCAGCCTGGCCTGGGATGTCTCCAGGGATGGTTCATCCACCACCTCTCTGCCCAACCTGGGACAGGCTCTCACCACCCTCAATGCAAACAATTTCTTCCTCATGTCTGCCCTGAACAATGCTGTCATTGGGCTGGGACTTGATTCAATCTCTCCTGTAGACACAGATAAGGGTGCTGCAGCTCCAGGATCTTATCAGCTTCTGATTCTTCTCACCTCTGAAGTGGATCTGCCTTTTTTTCATTTAGGAAGGGGCAGAAAGAAGTGGGGACAGAAGGCAATGACCACGTCTGGAGAGGGTTAGGGCTGAAGGCGAGGTGAACCCTCCCTGATCATCTCTCCCCCACACCCTTGGAGGGATGCTGGTGTGAAGGATTTCCCCACAAAGGAGCTTAAAATGAGGTGGGATGAGACAGCCCAGCTCCCTAAACTTAATCAGGTTGGCAATTCCCAAACAGAGGCAGAATGAGGTGGTGGAACTCATCCTCCAGGAACGAGACCTGTTGGAAGCGATGGGGCCAGGACCAGGTTTCACAATGCCCTGGGAAGCAGCAGCAGGAGCTGCTTCACTCTGCAGTTTTTCTGCCCAGACAAGGAACTACTCTACACACATCCCTTTGTGTAAAAGCCTTCCTGGACCACGAGATGGCGTCCAAAACCAGTGCAGCCTGAACCAGACTGGTTTCCCCTCCATTCTGGCCTCATCCAGCAAACCCAGATGTCCCGAGTGGGATCCTGCTGGGATGGATGAAGCACAATGTCCCTCGGTGTAAGGACGTCCCTTCTGCCCGTGGGAAACTCCCCGTCATCTTCCTCATCCTGCACAATTTTATGTAAATAAATTAAAATGAGATGTGCTTCCAGCTTCCCCCACATGTAAAACACACTTTTAGGTACCAGTCTCACCCGGTCCACAGTCACTCGCCACTGACCTCAGAAAAAGCTCCCAGTGCTTTGCCCTTCCTGCCCCAGCTCCTTACAAATGGCCTTGATTTCCAGTCCCACCAGTTCTCCTCCTGTTCCCATTTCCCCCCTGAGGTTCATGTATAAACAAAGCAAAGAACAGGGGAAAAACAGGGTTACCGGGAGAAAATGGGTCTCGGGTGGCCAGCAGCATGTGACAGGCCCTCACACGTCACTGAGAGCCTGGCATGGAGCCTGATGAGATAACCTTTCACCGGAGCACCAAAAAACACCCATTTCTGAGGGATCTTGGGAGGTTTCCCTTCCTGACAGAAGCCTGCAACTCTCCCAGCTTTGCAGGCAGCAGAAGGGTGCAGGCAGCATGGCCAGGCTCCCCATGGGCCAGGACTGCTGCTTCCTCCATCTGGGCTCACCATGGGATGGAACTTTTGTGCCTCAGTTTCCCTTCTGCAAAGCAGACGCATAATGGCTCTGCAGACAAACCAGTCATAGAATCATAGAATAGTGTGGGTTGGTAGGGACCTTTAAAGCTCTTCCAGTACAACCCCTGCCATGAGCAGGGACATCTTCACCAGCTCAGGTTGCTCAGAGCCCCATCCAGCCTGGCCTGGGATGTCTCCAGGGATGGTTCATCCACCACCTCTATGGCCAACCTGGGACAGGCTCTCACCACTCTCACTGTAAACAGTTTCTTCCTCATGTCTGTCCTAAATCTCCCCTCCTTTAGTTTAAAACCATCACCCCTTGTCCTATCACAACAGGCCCTGCTCAAAAGTCTGTCCTCATCTTTCTTCTCAGCCCCTTTTAAGCACGAAAGGCCACACTAAGATTTCCCCAGAGCTTCTCTTCTGCACCTGAACACTCCAACTCTCTCAGCCTGTCCTCCCAGCAGAGCTGTTCCAGCCTCGGATCATTTCTGAGGCTCCTCTGGCCCCTCTCTAAGAGGGCCAATATCTCCCTAAACCTGAATTCTGCATGTATAAGACACAGCCTCCATCCCTACATCATCCATCCAACCCAAACACAACACTGGACAAATATTTTGGCCTAAGGAACCACCCCCACAATGTGTGTTTCAAGCTGTGAGCAGGAGGACCAAGAGATGGAAACAAATTCAGTGACACAGATAGGAGTCTGGGGTCTCTTTAGACAAGAGCAAGTACAGCCCCCCGCCCTAGTTGGTCCCTCCAGGAAAGCATCTCCCCAATGTTTTATCAGGAGTGGAGACTCATGTCAGTGTATGAACAAGCCCCATCAGCTAGAAGCCCAGGTCCCCACCTTGCTCAGGGTCTTGTGTTGGCCATGCCCAACCTTTGTGCCTGCAGAGGAAGGCAAAATTCTTCAACGCTCCCCTAAAAAGCTGTGCCCAAAGTCAGGTTGTCAAAGCTGTTCTTGTTGGAAGGCACTGACAGGCTGATCCTGGAGAAGAGAGAAGAACATGAAAGGAGGGGCGTGGATTGCTTTATTTGTCCCCTTTGTTCAGCACCCACAGAGAAACGCTCTGGATGCAAATTTTTGTGGTGTGTGTCAGTGCACCAGCTTCTCTCTCGCTTCTTCTTTTCAGTGGATTTCGTCCTCTGAGGCCAGCTGGAGGTTTCTTTTTGAAGCACAAGAGCTGTCCCCATCCTTGGCTTTTCTTACGCAAACCTGTCATCTGAGGCGGGAGGTGACCACAGAGGGGAAGTCAGCTCCTGCTTTCCATCACCAGCCAGGACAGACGGACAGAGATTGCAGCTGGGTGGCTTAAAAGCACGAGCTCAGCATGTGACAGAAGGAAGAGGCCAGGATCAGGTACCCAGGGAGACCAGATCGGAGCATTTTCCACCACTCTTGAATTTCCTGGAGGTTGGGGTATGGTAAGAGCAAGACCAAAGTTGGGCATGTACCACAAAGGGAAATGAGGCCATAGAATCTGCCCCAAAGTGTCTGAACCTGCCTGAAACCTCTTACAGAAAACCCATGGGAAAGGTGCCCTGAGGGTAAGGTGTTTCCCAAGAGAAACGTCTTGGTCTACCTGGGAGCATTGCAGCTGCCCCAACCAGCCTGAGATTGATGGAGAGACAGGAGTGGGGAGCTGGCCCAGCTCAAATTGCTGAGGAGGAAGATTCCTTGCCAGGGAACAGAGCAGATGGAAAAAGTTCCCATAAATTCAAACATCTGCCAGACTCATAGAGGAAAAATCAGTTCTGGACTGCTAAACACAAAGGTCCATCTCTGGCTTCAAGGGTATTGCAGCCAAAAGTTGCCGGAAGAGCTGGCAAGAGAGGTCTGGCCACACCAAACAGCTGAGCAGTGACACACCTGGATCGTAGAATCTTAGAATCATAGGAACATACAATAGTTTGGGTTGGAAGGGACCTTCAAAGCTCATCCAGTGCCACCCCTGCCATGAGCAGGGACATCTTCACCAGCTCAGGTTGCTCAGAGCCCCGTCCAGCCTGGCCTGGGATGTCTCCAGGGATGGGGCATCCACCACATCTCTGCCCAACCTGGGACAGGCTCTCACCACCCTCGCTGTAAACAATTTCTTCCTCATGTCTGGCCTGAATCTCCCTCTTTTAGTTTAAAACCATCACCCCTTGTCCTATTGCAACAGGCCCTGCTCAAAAGCCTGTCCCCATCTTTCTTATCGACCCCTTTTAAGTACAGAAATGGATGCTGACCATGAAGGTCTGTCTCAACCAGACGTAGGATGAGTTTTGCTCTCGCCTTATCTTGCATGCCAGACATGAAGAAAGGCATTTCCACCTTTGGATGGGAGCAGCTGGGCATCTTCTTTGGTGCAATGCAGACTTAGCACAGCTAATGGTGTTTGCTTGAAGTCAAAGGAGGGGAGACACCCCAGGAAGACAAGATGGATGAAGCGAGGCAACCAAGGAGAGCTTTTTGATAGAAAATAGGGAAAATGCTATTAATGGTTAATTCAGACAAGGACCCTGTGTTAGAGCCAAGGATCAGCTTTGTCCCGCATTCCCCTTGGCCCAAACCCCAATCCTGGCAGCAAACGCTGGAATAAACTGGGAAGGGAGGTTCTCCCTTCTTCTTCCCTCCTGCCTATAGCCAGTGCTGTGCAAAGGGACATAAATTTCCAGGAGCAAGTCACAGCCTTGCCATTATGTCCCCAAACGCAGCCAGGGCCTGTGGGCTCTCCCCTCTCCATGTCTCTGCTCACCCACATCTGGATTTGATTTCTCCCAGTGATGGTGGGAAGAAGCTTTTTTTGCTTATGTCACCCATTGCTGAGTCACCTCCTGGCAAAGTCATCTGCTTCCTCGTGAGCTTGGCCGAGTCACCAGGCACTGCTGGGGTTGCATAACCAGAATTGCCTGTTTTGCAAGGATTTACACAGAACTAGGAGTTCCCTGTTCGCAGGGATTTGCAGGGAGCAGAAAGGGAAAAATGCTGCAGGGTCCTCCAGATCCAGAAAGGACTTTGAGCCTCCTAGGGAGCATTGGCAGTGTAAGGCAAAAGGGGTGCACAGGCTTTGGAGGACACCAAGACCCCCAGTTTCTACCTGCCTTGCTGTGTAGATGGAAATCCAGGCTGGGTGTTGGATTTAGCTCTGCCAATTTCTTTCAGCCATGGCCAAGCACTTCTGCTTCCTGCTCGGCCATGAGAGCCTGTCCCAGGTTGGCCAGAGAGGTGATGGATGAACCATCCCTGGAGACATCCCAGGCCAGGCTGGACGGGGCTCTGAGCAACCTGAGCTGGTGAAGATGTCCCTGCTCATGGTCCCTGCTTTGAAGGTCCCTCCCAAACCCAACTATTCTGTGATTCTAAGATTTGAACTCAGTGTATCCCAGCTCCCCCATTGAGGTGAGAATTACATCAGTGCCTAACCCTTCCAGAGGGGATTTATTAGGCAGGGTCCTGGTTTATAAAGTCCTGCTTACCAGTTGCCCTGGGTGAGTTATTTACTTTGGCAGCTGATCCAACCCTAATAACCGTTATAAACCCCATCAAAACCCAACCAGCAAGTCGTGGAGATGTTCTGCCCCTGCTCGGGCATGCAAGTCAGCTGCAAAATCTGCAGAAGGGACAGATCACTGTTAGGGATGCAGATATAACTCACATTCAGATAATTTTGTTTTGCAAATTTGGGTGCAAAAATCTACATCTGATGTAACCTTTCAAATTGCTGAAACACTGGTTTTCTGTTTTGCAGATGAAAACCCCAGATATGTTGTCTAAAATGACATACGTGACCAATCTAAGGCTGTCTAAATCTCAGTGTAAAGGAATAAATGCTGATACACACCCCTGAAGTAATGTCTTTTGGGCCAAAATGCATTTTTATTTCATAAATTCATTTATTTAATTTATTTCCCAAATGCCTCGTTTTGGATAACCTGCAATATCATGTGGTTTAGGTGATTCAACACCCAAATATAAGACAGCTGGGAAGAGGAAAAGTGGCATTGACAAGGGAAGTGTTGACTTTTGAGGATGAACCATGATGCTTGAGGTAAAGAACAAAAATGTTAAGGGACAAAGAGAGGGCAAGAATATTATAGATCTTTAAGAGCAAATTCACAGTATGTTTGGGATTGGAAGGGACCTCAGGAGATCATCTAGTCCAGTCCCCCAAATTCCATAGTGTTGGTTTGGTAGTAAAATGTTAGCGTTTAAAAGTGGGTGATAAATGTGAATTAGGAATAATTTGGGTAGATACACCCAGAAGGAGTTGACAGCCCAACTGTGAAGCACAGGTTTTGGGATCAAGGACCACGCTTTACTTCTATCCTAAGCCAAGCTATTTGCTTATTAAATAAATACATCTACATTTCATGCGTTCGGCATAAGCAATAATGATTTTAAACCCTGAACATTTTAAAAAAACCACAACAAAACAACAATAACTTACCCATGTTTTTTAGTATTTATTTTCTCTTTTTTTTTTGGTGGCAGGTAGGTATGCATGGAAACTTTTTTCTTAAACTTAGAGCTATTGGTCTTGCAGAAGGAGTTATTTGCTGCCTAATGTTCAAGCAAGGCCACCATGAGTCAATCAGCAGTGATTTAACAACTGATAAGAGCCCAAGACCTCCTGGCTGTTTTCCTTATCTCAGTACTGTCTGGTGGATTTTGCTCCAAAGGCTGAAAAATGCCATTTATTTCTCCTAAAAGCCTACAAAAGCAAAAAAGGGGGTTGTTTCGTGCCTGGCTTGGGCACACAAGGGATTAAGAGGCTCCCTGGGGAGCGTGTCTAACAGCCTGTCTTCCTGCCTGCATCCAGCTTAATATATAAAACCAATGTATCTCAAAAAATTGGTGTGGTTTTGGCCCAAATTGACTGAAAAAGGGAGAGAAACTTCATCACTTCCACAAAAAGGGTAGAAAGGCCAGAACTTCATGCAAAGTTTTACTTCATACTTTCGATTCTTGAAAGAAATCGCATTTGCAGAAAAACAGGCGGATGCTCCCCCCACAAACAAAGAGCAGAAGACTTTGGCATAGCCCAAAGAATGGGCTTTGCAATGCCCCATAATAAACTAAAAGGTGTTTTATAAGACTTTAAAGGTTTAAAAACCTCTTTGGAAAGCAGGAAGTATTGGGAATAAAGAGAGACATGCTGCAATTGCTGGGAAAAATGAGCATTAGTGATGTCCCAACCCCAGGTCCCCAGTGTCACATGTGCTTGGGAACTTTGAGCCAGTTCAGTAAAAGGTCAGGACAAAAATCAGATTATTTTGTCTGTATTTTACACCAAAAACACATCACGGGCAACACGGAAAACTGCAAAAAACAAACAGCAATGAGCAGAGCAACACAATCCTGTGTGAGTCAGAGGGAGGTTATGCAGGTTACAAGTGATTTATTTACTTTTTTGTTATTGTTGTTGTAATTGCAGGTTACAAGTGGCTTATGTACTTTATTATTATTTTAACTGCCAAAGTATAAATAAAAACATAGCGAAGGACTTTACTCTTTGTTGGTTAAAAATTATATTATAGGCAGGCAATGATGCAAGGGCCTTTGCACAGATTGTATCAAAGGATTAAACTTCACACAGTAACAACATCTCCAGTTTTACTGAGGTTTACAGTTAAGTGTATTAAATATGACATTTCTGATTTATTTTTCTCATCGCTTCACTAGGAAGCCTTCTAAGCTGAAATCAATCTTTAAAATGTGAATGTGATCAAAAATTATTATTAGATATAAACGGCAGCAGGTGGAGAAAGCGTACTCACAGGTTTTCTAGAGACAATATATTACAAACCTTCCAAAAAAAATACTAAAAAGTATGTAAAAATACATATATAAGGCACAATGCTTATGAAAACCCAGCAGAGAGAGAGGGACCTTCTGCTCCATCGCTGCTAAAAAGGACCCAGGATCCACTTTTCGATATCTGAAATGAGTCCCAGGTGATCCCCTTACCAAGCTTTGCTGGATTTTACAGATTTTGCTCACAGATTAATAATTTTCTATTCCAGGCCAAATGGTTCCTCCATTTCCAAGGGTGGTGCAGAATATATATTATCCCTATCTTCTCCCAGAGAAATGTCAGAAAAGAAAATGATGGTTTTTTGCATTAAAGAGAAGCTTTAGCATCATCGTGGTGCAGAACAGAACTTGAAACTGTGTCTTAAGATGACTTTTCTGTGCTGTTGACTCTGCAAAATTTGACCAAAATGGGGGAAAGAATCATTTTATATATATATATATATATATATAAACATCATAATAACACAGTAAAAAGAAAAAAAAGTAAAAAGGTAAAAACTTGCTGGACTTCCTGGTGGAAACTTCAGAGGATGCTGTTGGGATGGAGGTGGGATGGTCAGGGGATGGAGGTGGGATGCAGGAGGGAAGCAAGCAGGATGGAGGTGGGATATGGGCAGGAAGGTGATGCGATGCAGGCAGGATGCTGAAGGATGGAGGAGGGAAGCAGGTGGGATGGAGGTGGAATGCTGGTGGGATTGAGAAGGGATGTAGGCGGGTTTGAGGAGGAAAGCTAGAAAGGTGGAGATGGGATGCAGGTGGGATAGACGCGTTTTCACAGAATCATAGAACAGTTTGGGTGGGAAGGGGCCTTCAAAGCTCCCCCAGTGCCACCCCTGCCATGAGCAGGGACATCTTCACCAGCTCAGGTTGCTCAGAGCCCCGTCCAGCCTGGCCTGGGATGCCTCCAGGGATGGTTCATCCACCACCTCTCTGGGCAACCTGGAACAGGCTCTCACGACCCTCATTATAAAACATTTCTTCCTCATGTCTGGCCTGAATCTCCCTCCTTTACTTTAAAACCATCACCCCTTGTCCTATTGCAACAGGCCCTGCTAAAAAGTCTGTCCCCATCTTTCTTCTCGGCCCCTTTTAAGCACTGAGAGGCCGCACTAAGGTCTCTCTGGAGCTTCTCTTCTCCAGCTGAACAGCCCAACTCTCTCAGCCTGTCCTCCCAGCAGAGCTGTTCCAGAGCTTTGGCTTTGGATCATTTCTGATCCATTTCTCTCCAGCAGGTCCATGTGTGTCCTGTGCTGAGGACCCAGAGCTGGACCAGCACTGCAGGGGGGTCTCACCAGAGTGGAGCAGAGGGGCAGAATCACCAACCTCAACCTGCTGCTCACGCTCCTTGTGATGCAGCCAGAAATACAATTGGCCTCTGGGCTGCAAGCGCATGTTGCTGGCTCATGTTCAATCTTTCACCCCCCAGCACCCCAAGTCCTTCTCTGTAGGGCTGCTCCAACCCCAGCCTGGATTGAAAACAGTGTTTACCCTGACCCAGGTGCAGGACCTTGCACTTGGCCTTGTTGAACCTCACAGTTCCACATGGCCGCACGTCTTGAACTTGCACAGGTCCCTCTGGGTGGCCTCCCGTCCCTCAGGCATGTCAAGGGTGGCAGAGGAATACAGGTGGGTTGGAGGACGGATGGCAGAGGGATGCAGGTGGGCTGGAGAAGGGATGTGGGCAGGATGGAGCAGGGATGCAGGCAGGAGCAGGGAAGCCGGCAGGAGCAGGGAAGCCGGCAGGGGCCGAGATACAGGCAGGAGCAGGTATGCAGGCAGGAGCAGGGATGCAGGCGGGAGCCGGGATGCCGGCAGGAGCCGGGATGCAGGCGGGAGCCGGGATGCAGGCGGGAGCAGGGAAGTCGGCAGGAGCAGGGATGCAGGCAGGATGGAGCTGGGATGCCGGCAGGAGCCGGGATGCAGGCAGGAGTCGGGATGCAGGCAGGAGTTGGGATGCAGGCAGGAGCAGGGAAGCCGGCAGGAGCAGGGAAGCCGGCAGGAGCCGGGATGCAGGCAGGCGCAGGGGTGCAGGCAGGAGCAGGGAAGCCGGCGGGAGCCGGGATGCAGGCAGGAGCCGGGATGCCGGCAGGAGCATGCAGCCTGGGGGCGGGCAGCGGGCGGGCGGGAGGCGGGGAGCGGGCAGGATGCAGTCACGGCGGGGGCGGGCCGGGATGACTCAGCCGTCGGGCGCTGCCCCTTCCGCGGCCGCATAGGAACCGCGGGGCTGGCCGGGCTGTGCGGGGCGGTGAGTCCCGGCGCGGGGGCGGGCCGGGTCGGGGCCATAAGGAGCGCAGCGGGGCGCGGGTGCGGGCGCTGCAGCGGGGGCAGGTAAGGGGGTGTCGGGGCGATGCTGCGGTGCTCGGCCCGGCTTGGGGCAGGGGGACACGCGTAGGGGGGTGCGGATGGGGATGTGGAGCAGTGGCGCTTTTAGGGAGCTCCGCACCCGCTTGGGACCCCAGCCCTGCGCCCGCGGGGTGCGGCGGAACACGCCGCAGAAACGTCTCCCACGGTTTCCAGCTGCATTTTGGGGTATTTTTTTGGCAGCGGTGGGTCTAGGAGGGATGCTCTGCAGCTCAGCTGCGGGCGAGGTTTGTTGCGGGGGAGATGCCATTAACCCTTAGTGCGCCTGAGAAACAGCAAGTCTTCCTGTAAGCGGCGGGGGAGCAGAGCGGAAACCTTGTTTTCATAATGAAGACTGGAAAAAAAATATCCCCAGCCCTGCTCGTCAGCTGACGCCAAGGAGGTCAGTTTGGCACTGAAGTGTTTCTGGGAATATCCCGTCACGTGTGGCCAAGCTGGGGTCTGGCACCAGGACCATGGCTTGGAGGTGGCGATGGATAAAAGCTGCCTCACATCTGTCTGATGCGCAATGTATCAGTTGTCCATATATCTCGTTCTCAGGGTTTTTCTGCAGGCGTGATACAGTAAAGATCGTTTGCTTCTCGTATTTACCTCCAGGTTGGAAGGCTGAGGGCGAGGAGTTTCAGTGGCGCAGGGTGTCTGCGGCAGCAGCTGGGGGCTTGTGCAAGACTCTGGTTTGTGGATTGGTCTGTAAGAGGAAAAGAGAAATAATCACAATTAAAAAAATCAGTGCAGTTTGCACTTTCTGTGAATGCAAGCTGCAGAGGGGAGCACTGCAACTTGCCTCAAAATGCATTTATTTTGCTAGATATCTGACTTGTGATAATGTAAAGGAAGTGGGGAAGAGTGGCTTGTGCTTTTTTCTTTTTTTCTTAATAAGACAAAAAAAATGTCAAGCTTGGATAACGCAGTAATGGCTGTAATGGAGTCACCAGGCCATGAGTTTGGTGGATAACGCAGTAGTAGCCATAGTGAAGTCACCAGGCCATGAGTTTGGTGCATGCCGGTGGGGCCACCAAGCTACTAGCCTTGGTGGCACAGCAAGCTAAGCTGGATGGCTTTGCTTTATTGTGGCTTAGAGTCACACACAAATATTGGCACCCAGAACAAAGGACAAAGCTCAGCTTGGATGAAGGGCTGTTTGCTGGAGGAGGACACATGACTTGGGCTTTGCTGGGTACTTCTCACCCTGAGGGGTGGGGGTGTCGTAGCTATGAGGCTGAGACAGCTTTTATCTTCACCAGATCCTTGGGAAAGGGTGTGTACGTGCTTCTGTCTGTGCCTGGAGGGGTTTGGCCCAGACAACGAAGGTGCTTCAGGGCTGTGGCTTATCTCCTGGCCTGACCTGCCTAAGCGGAGTCATGTGAGCTGGGCTTTGCATAGCCAGGTTTGGGGTTCTTTGATTTTTTTTTTATTTTTTTGATGCAGAGAACTGGCCGGAAAAATAGGAGTTGTAGGCTTTGATTTCTAAGTAACAAGAAGACCTTCACCGCAAGTCACTGCAGAGGGGTTTGTTGTATTATATCTGCGCATCTCCCTCGGCCGCTGCGAGGAGGCTGCGTGGTCCTGCTCATTCTCACCGTAATGCGGTCCAAACAGTTTTCCTTGGGAAAACAGCCAGGAAACCGCCTCTGGCACCAAGATCTCCTGGTCAGGAGGGATGGAGGAGGCACCTGGGTGATGTCACCTCCATCCCTGCAGAGGGACCGCAGGGACTGCGGGTGGGTGGTGCAGCATCTCTTCGGATTCTCTCCTCCCTTGCACGCTGCAGCTGCTCCGAGCAGCTCATCTTGAAGAGCCTTCGGCCTTAGTGCTTCCTCCTTGCTCAGCTGGGAGTGTGTGTGTGGGGGAAGTGGGGGGGGTCAAGGGCTGCACTCAGGTGGCCCGAATTTCCTCTTTTTAGCAACCAGCTGTCTGAATTGTGGCAGTCCCGCCCAGGGTTAGGCGTGCTGGCGAGTCAGTTTTTGTTCATCCTTCAAAAATCACTTTACTGGATACTTTGGATCCCAAAGCAGGGGGCAGGGGACTTGTCCACAGCTCAGAAGGAGGTGCAGCAGCTTGGGGGGGGATTTATTTGCAAGCCCCAAACAACTTCCTGCCATCTGGAGAGTTTGCCAGGGTGAAGCTGCTGTGTCTTAAGTCCAACAGCTGAGTTTTGCTTCTTGCTTTCAAGCTAACAGGCTGTGATGGGACATGACCTGTGCAGACAGCCTGTGCCAGGGTTATCCTAAAGCTACAAGGCACCTCCAGGGACATGGAGGATGCAAAGGGATCTGCTGGGGTTGCTGGAGAAGCCCCTCTGGCCTGTTCACCCTGCAGAAAGAAGAGCAGATATCTGCCAGGTGCAGCAGCTGCTGTGCAAGTTCAGTTTTTGGTGCTGCTCTTTTGGTGTTTAAAACATCTGTGTGTGCAGAGGAGATAGCGGCCGTGGGGGAAGCATGGGTGCGATAACGCTGCTATGGGAAGCGTCTTTCTGCTGGTATCTGTGGGGAAAAGGGGGTGATGTTGGGAACCGGCAACTCTTTCTGACTCCCTGCGTTGCCACTGGGGTCGATGTGCCTGTGGCTGCACGTGACTCCCTGTCCGCTGAAATTCACCCTGCGAGTCCCGTGCCTGTGCTTTCTAAATATAGGTTTGCTGTACACAGGGCACTTGTGAAAGCTGGGGGAGGAAGAAATGACATGAGATCAAGGGTTTCCCCTTCCTTCTCCACCCAGGTCATGGGATACTTTGTGCCAGCTGGTTGAGAATATCATCCCCCAAATTCACACCCAGGGGAGACTTCATAGAACAGTTTGGGTTGGAAGGGATCTTCAAAGCTCATCCAGCAGCACCCGTGCCATGAGCAGGAACATCTTCACCAGCTCAGGTTGCTCAGAGCCCCGTCCAGCCTGGCCTGGGATGTCTCCAGGGATGGTTCATCCACCACCTCTCTGGCCAACCTGGGACAGGCTCTCACCACCCTCATAAACAATTTCTTCCTCATGTCTGGCCTGAACCTCCCCTCCTTCACTTTAAACCCATCACCCCTGTCCTATTGCAACAGGCCCTGCTAAAATATCTGTCTCTATGAGATAAAGGATTTCCCCTTCATTCTCCACCCAGATCTTGGGATAATCTGTGCCCCCCAAAACCCCGTGCCTGTAGGAGACTTGGCGAGATGCTCTTTGCTGCAAACAGGAGCCAGTTGGTCGTTGTTTGGGTGACCACGTCACGGGGCAGATGCAGCGCGGCAGAGCTTAAAAGACAAGCGCCTGTCGGAATGGAAACTGCCTGGTATCTCTTTTCATTTTGGTGTTGGGTTGCCTGGAGCTCTCAGGCTGCAGCCGGTGTGGTCGGGTAACCTGAGGATGGGAGATGTCCCGTGTCCGTCCCAGCCAGAGCGCGGTGCAAGCAGCCGTGTCCGTGTGGGAGGCTTTGCGGGGCGGTTTTAGCCTGTCAGCAAGTATACAAGCATCCTGCTGAAAACAAAAGTGTGTCAGGCAGCTTCTGGCCTCAAAACTGCCTCCTTTCTGTGCTACAGAAAATATAAAGCAGACTGCAGGAAGCACAGAGGTTTTTGGGGTTGTTATTTTGGTTTTGTGTTTGTGATTTTTTTGTTTTTTAAGATTTTTAATAAGCTTAGGTCTGTCACCTTCCTGTGGCCATGTGGAAAGTGAAAAATCACACTAGACTTAGAGATGTATATTTGTGTCTGTGGGTATAACCACTTTCCTGCTGGGTAAGCAGCAGACTGTGGTGGGGACACCAGCAATGCCAGCGAGTCCCTTGTCTAGGGGGAAACCGCTAAGCGAGCAAATACACATGAAATACCTTCAAAGAGGTGAGATTTGAGGGTAGGAGGATCCACATGCTGCTGCAACTCAACTGGCAGTTGTGCTGAGCGTTGTGTTAAAAGCCTGGAGGGTGGGAAGAAAAATAAACGGTGGAAGGAAGAGCAGGAAAGGAAAAAACAAATACAGTTAGTTAGCTGCAGCCGCCTGGGCTTGTCGCTGGCAGAAAGTAGGACACTCCTGCTGGGTTTTCTTCTCTGGAAAGGCTAAACTTGGCTGTGAGTGGGTGGAAGCAGCCTGCATGGGAATCTGCGCATCTCCCCATCCCCTGCTCAGCAAGTTCTGCTGCCGCCGGGCTGGAGAGCTGCTGGCAGGAGCTGTGTGTCCAGTCCTTTGGGTGTATTTGTCCAGAAGGGTTTAAGCCCAGGCTTGCAAAGGTGATTACACGTTCAGCTTGCTGAGATGAGTAGGAATTAAAGCTTAAATATCTCTGCTGTTCAGGCTGCTGTGGAGTATTTGTGGTCTTGGGTCATTCACCAGGCTTGGTGCTCATCGGGTTGGATGGAAGGGGAACTAGGAGGTTTTGGAGGAGGAGGAGGATGGATTGATGTGTTTGCAGAGGTTATACAATCATAGAATAGTTTGGGTTGAAGGGACCTTCAAAGCTCATCTAGTGCCACCCTCCCATGAGCAGGGACATCTCCACCAGCTCAGGTTGCTCAGAGCCCCATCCAGCCTGGCCTGGGATGTCTCCAGGGATGGTTCATCCACCACCTCTCTGCCCAACCTGGGACAGGCTCTCACCACCCTCAGTGTAAACAATTTCTTTTTCATGTCTGGCCTGAATCTCCCCTCCTTTACTTTAAGACTATCACCCCTTGTTATATTGCAACAGGCCCTGCTCAAAAGTCTGTCCCCATTTTTCTTCTCAGCCCCTTTTAAGTACAGAAAGGCCGCACTAAGGTCTCCCCAGAGCTTCTCTTCTCCAGCTGAACACCCCAGCTCTCTCAGCCTGTCCTCCAGCAGAGCTGTTCCAGCCTCGGATCATTTCTGGGGCTCCTCTTGTCCTTCTCCAGCAGGTCCATGTGTGTCCTGTGCTGAAAAGGCTGAGCAGCCCGTGGTCCATCTGCACATCCGAGTCAGGCGTGGGGATGCTCGTGTCGGGGATTAAACTGCAGCTGGGCAATTTAAAATGAATTAGGTTAAAGGAGGCAGGAGAACAGAGAAGCGCCCGAGCCGTGGAGCATCTTTGGGCAGGGTGATGCTCTCTGATCCTCTCTTGCCGTGCTCCTGGGTTTCCCCTGCATCTCTGTTCCTTAAATTGAGATTTTTCTGGTGCCCTGCACCAAGGGCTGGGGCTTCACAGCCTCTCTCATGAAAAGCCCTTTGTGGGAAGGCAGCTCCGATGTGCACAGACCCCCTCTGCATGGGCAGGAGTTCCCTGCTTCAGGGTTGTGACCCCAATCAGGGGCCCCATGGCAATGGGCTGGCCAAAATGATGCTGTAAAGCCCCAAAAATGTGATTTGGAGTGATGTCTTCAAAGGGAAGAGCACTGCACCAGGGCAGACACAAGCAAGTTCTGCCTGCAGTTTGCCATGGTGGGGGAGTCACCTATTCCTTCTCCTGGTCCTTATTCTCCAGCGTTGTGGAAGTAAACACTGCTTTTAATACCCTCCAAATCCCTTGGATCTGCTTCAAAAGATATTTTCCTGCTGCTACTAATCCTTAAGTGGTTGACAAACAGGGTTGCTTTGTCTGGTTTCTTCCAAGGAGGGGGGATTATTAGTCGGCTCCTGTGTCTCTCCTGACCTTTGGGGTAAATCGGGATCAGGAGGGACTTCACGCAGCCACGTGTTATATCCTCCTACGTGTTGCTGTGACATTCCTCCTGCCAAGCCCTCGTGCCTTGGGAAGGTTTCCAATGATGCCCAAATCTGGCTGCAGGTGGAGCATCCTGTTTTGTCGCCAAGATGTGGCCGTCCGTGTCCATCCTGTGTGTCCTGGTGGCCTTCGCCAATGCTCGCAGCGTTCCTTACTACCGTCCTCTCTCCAGTGACTTGGTCAACCACATAAACAAGCTCAACACCACCTGGAAGGTAAGTACCAGGTTGCTTTTGTTTTGGGTTTTTTGATGCACTGCTTGAGAGTCTCTTTGCGGGATTTAATAGCTGAGCTTTGGGAGTTGCATCACTGTGGTTGCATCCAACCAGCCTTGGTCCCAGTTGACTTTTCCAATGAGTTGATGCCATCAGGGATTCTTGTGGTGACAGTAACTGTGCAGCTTCTCCTTGGAGGAGAACACTGATGAATTTATAGACTAGGAGCAATGCTGAGACTTTGTGGGAGTCTGGAAACAAGCAGCAAGTGTCCAGCTGCATTGGTGACCTGGCCAAAACCTCCTTGGTGAGGCTGCTGCAGCCAAAGCCTAGAGTTGGACCTTAGCTTACTGGTCATCAAGTACTGATCCTGGAAGGAGCTGTGTTGCTCTGTGTCCACATGCACTTTGGCTCGTGGCCCATGGATTTTAAAACAAGTATCAGACCCCGGGTGGGTTTGATGGAGATCTGGAGCACTATGCTGGTCCCAGCAATGTACTTGGTGACTGTGGAGAGTCACGTCCCATTGCTCTGTGTCTCTTCCCAGGCAGGGCACAACTTCTACAACACCGACATGAGCTATGTGAAGCAGCTCTGTGGCACCTTCTTGGGTGGACCCAAGCTCCCGGAAAGGTGAGAAGATGATGAAAGCCCTGTAAAAACTTGTGTGGATGCTCCTGGTGTGTCTGGGGTGCATGAGGGTCTCCCCCGGCAGGCTGTGAGTTGGGGTTCCCCTGGGTGCAGCTTGCTGGACATCTTGCTTGGAGTTAAGCACAGGATCATGCATGGCTGGAACATCCATCCCCTGTCCCGCCAGATATTTGACCAGTTGTGTAATTTGTACTCCTTGGAACTGAAAAACACTGAGGAACTGCTGACCTGGTCTGAGGCCTTCAGAAGTATTTGTTCTCCTTCAGTAAGCAAACAGCAAGAGCTCTTGTCCTCCAGGTCACCTTCAGTGGAGGTTGGAGAGACCCGTGCACCCAGTCCTGTTGTCACACTGCTGTTTCTATAACAGGACTTCCCTCTTCTTGCTTGCAGGGTAGATTTTGCTGGAGATATGGAGCTGCCTGATAGCTTTGACTCACGGACACAGTGGCCCAACTGTCCTACCATCAGTGAGATAAGAGACCAGGGCTCTTGTGGCTCTTGCTGGGTAAGAGCATGGGTGGTTTAAGATTGTGTCAATACAGAGTTTACTGGCCAAAATAACTGCTGTTGAGTTCGATACTGAATTGCATAAATGGGGGGGACATGGGGGATCCTGTGGTGTCAGAGTTTCTTGGTGGGCTTCTCCTAGCCAGGCTCATGCTTGCTGCACTCATTGCCAAAGGTTCATAGAACGGTTTGAGTTGGAAAGGACCTTCAAAGCTCATCTAGTCCAACCCCCTGCCATGAGCAGGTTGCCCGGTTTCTCTCTCCTCACCAGCTTTAATGGTCTTCCCTTGGAATTTGGGGGTTGTCTGCAGGCTTTCGGTGCCGTAGAAGCGATTTCGGACAGAATCTGCGTTCACACGAACGCCAAGGTGAGCGTGGAGGTCTCGGCAGAGGACTTGCTGTCGTGCTGCGGCTTCGAGTGCGGGATGGGGTGAGCTGCTCTTGCTTCTTGTACACTTAAAAGGGGAGTGGGAGGTATGGGGACAGAACCCAAAGATGCTGAACATTTCAGCCCTGGTTTCCTAGTCTCTTTAGGTGCTTTGTGCTGTAGATGCTGGAGTTAGCTGGGAACATAAAGGTGACTGCATGGACTGAACGTCCCTCGGGGTCACATCCTGCTGCCAGCAGGAGCTGGATGATGATGGATGGTGGAGGGAGAGCAAGCATGTAGTGATGCTTTTCTCTATAGAGTTGACAGCAACCTAAGCCAAAGGAAGGATCTTTTAATAGCCCCAAAGCCTTGGTTTTCAGGCACAAGTTGTTTTTTTTGCCTGTGGCTTTTGCAGTTGTTGAGAGCAGGGTGCGGGGTTGAGTCACCAAGTTGTGTGACTTTTGCTGCTACTGCTGACAGGGGCTGACCAGAGACCTGGTAAGGAGGCACTACTGCTTTGGGATGAAGGCATGGACGCTTTTAGATCCTTCTTGCCCTGAGGCTTTGGTGTTTTGAGGCCTATAAATCCTGGGGAAGACAGGGACAGACTTATAAAGTTTCAACCTGCTGAAAGCTTCACTTCAGCCATCCTCAGCTGGCTTCATGTCCCTCACATCCCCCAAAAGGGGATGGCTCTGGACAGGCTGGAACTGGTGCCTCTTCTTCCAGGTGCAATGGTGGTTACCCCTCCGGCGCGTGGAGGTACTGGACAGAGAAGGGGCTCGTGTCTGGAGGACTCTACGATTCCCATGTGGGTAAGTCCCTTGTGAAAGCAAAGAGGAGCATCTCTGCTCAGTTACAGGTCCGTGTCCTTCAGGGTGCTTCTTTCTGGTCTGCATCCTTGTGGCTGCTCCCTCCTTTGGGGCTGGGCTCATAGAATCATAGTATAATTTGGGCTGCAGGGGACCTTCAGGCTCACCCAGTGCCACCCCTGCCATGAGCAGGGACATCTTCACCAGCTCAGGTTGCTCAGAGCCCCGTCCAGCCTGGCCTGGGATGTCTCCAGGGATGGTTCAGCCACCACCTCTCTGCCCAACCTGGGACAGGCTCTCACCACCCTCAGTGTAATAAAATTTCTTATTCATGTCTGGCCTGAATCTCCCTCCTTTAGTTTAAAACCTTCACCCCTTGTCCTGTTGCAACAAACCCTGGTCAAAAATCTGTCCCCATCTTTCTTATTGGCCCCTTTTAAGTCTGGAAAGGCTGCAATAAGGTTTCCCCGGAGCTTCTCTTCTCCAGCTGAACGCCCCAGCTCTCAGTGTGTCCTCCCAGCAGAGCTGTTCCAGCCCTCTGATAATTTCAGACACCTCTGCTATCCCAGCTGGCTGCTCTTGTTCCCATGGCACCTGGTCACCCCTTTGGGACAAAGGTCCCTGAGCAGCACCTAGTGGCAGGAGACACGTCCAGGAAGGGAGCAGAGTGTCCAGACTTAACCATTCAAGGTTTCTGCTTAAAATCATAGAATAGTTTGGGTTGGAAGGGACATTCAGAGCTCACCCAGTGCCACCCCTGCCATGAGCAGGGACATTTTCACCAGCTCAGGTTGCTCAGAACCCTGTCCAGCCTGGCCTGGGATGTCTCCAGGGATGGTTCAGCCACCACCTCTCTGCCCAACCTGGGACAGGCTCTCACCACCCTCAGTGTAATCAAATTTCTTATTCATGTCTGGCCTGAATGAATCATGCTATGGATTTTTTTTGTTGTTGCTGGTTTTGGACCAGTTCATTACACTTTGGATGAAGGCAGGAGTCTTCCTGATGTTGCCCACTCAAAAAGCAACTTCCAGACTGGAAACCTCTGCTTCTTCCCAGCATGGTCATGAGCTGGTTCACGTTTCCATCTTTTCCATCACCTTGTCAAGAGGGAGGTGGTGGGAAGCAGGTCCAGAGGGGAAGCACATTGCTGATGCAGGGATTGCTCATCTGGCAGACCTACTCTTGCTTGCACCCCACTGATCTGTGGGGCTTTGGGGTCGGAAAGGTCATACCCTTTCTTGGGGTATCTGATGCCTTCTCCAGAGTGGCTGTTGGGGTCAGGGGTGTTTGGGGACAGCCACTTCATGCCACTTCTGTCCTTGACAGGCTGCCGTCCCTACTCCATCCCACCCTGTGAGCACCATGTCAACGGCTCCCGGCCACCCTGCACTGGGGAGATGGGAGAAACCCCTCGGTGCAGCCGCCACTGCGAACCCGGCTACTCGCCCTCGTACAAGGAGGACAAGCACTACGGTAAGGGAGGTGGCCTCCAGCACTGCTCAGGAGCTGCTCCTGGTGGCAGCTCAGTGGGGTTGGCAGGGGTTGGCCTCTTCCAAAGCTGTTTTATGGTGATTATGGTCCATTTTCTCTGGGTGGGTGGTCCTGGAGCAAACATAAGCCTGGCAGACGCTCAGTATTTGCTGAGACTCAATTGAGATGGGAGAACTGATTTGAGTCATAGAAACATTTTGGTTGGAAAGACCTTGGAGATCATTGAGTCCAACCATTAACCTCACACTGCCAAGTCCACCACTAAATCACGTCCCTAAGAACCTCATCTATGCATCTTGTAACCGTCTCCAGGGATGGTGGCTCCACCACTGCCCTGGGCACCACTAACCCATGTCCCTAAGAACCTCATCTACGCATCTTGTAACCATCTCCAGGGATGGTGGCTCCACCACTGCCCTGCGCAGCCTGTTCCAATGCCCAACACCTGCCTGGGTTGAAGAGCATGGTGCTGAGTCCTGGGGGATTCTGGTGTCAAAGCCATCTTCTTCCCACTCCTTGGTGGTAGCCAGACCTATACATGTAGGCTAGTCTGGCTGCTTCTTGGAGACTTGTCTTAGCCTGGAGTAATTTGGTTTGGTTTGGAATTGAGGAAGTATAAGGGGAAAACTTCCTGCTGAAGCTGCCTGGTAATAGGTTTTTGGGTACAGAATAAACCACTTCAGTTAAATAGGAGAGGAATGGTTAGAGCCCACTTGCCCTGCCTGGTGGTGCAGTTGCCTCTGAACAGCTGGGTTTGAATTTAACCTTTAAGTGGAGAAGCCTTCTTGCATGGGCAGGCCAAGCAGGTGCTGTCCAGCTGTCCCAAGACCTCTGTGGCCTGACAATGCTGTACTAATGGTGTGAGTTGTTTTCCTCCCTAGGCATCACATCCTACGGTGTCCCTCGCAGCGAGAAGGAAATCATGGCTGAGATCTACAAGAACGGCCCAGTGGAAGGAGCCTTTATTGTCTATGAGGACTTTCTGATGTACAAGTCTGGTGAGCATCAGCATGAAGGGTGCAGGGAGTCCTGTTTATACTTCATCCATAGGGTCTCTCTTGCATGGCCCTTGTCGCTCTACTCAAGTTTCAAAGGACATCTCATGTTCACACTTAAGTATCTGGTGTTAGAAGAACATGGGCAGATGCCATCTCCAGTATCTAACGGTTTATAACAAGCGGAACAGGTGCTTGGGACCAGAAATGCAGCTGAGAACAACAGCTAGGATTTTAGGTAAAATCCTGGCAGATGGTTCTCCTGGTGTGGCCCCAGTTCCTTGTTCTGAACTGCTCTTTGAATGTGCCACCTTTGGGACCTTTGCTGGGTGTGCTGGGTGCTGTGCTGACACTTAGAATCACAGAATAGTTTGGGTTGGAAGAGACATTCACAGCTCTCCCAGTGGCACCCCTGCCATGAGCAGGGACATCTTCACCAGCTCAGGTTGCTCAGAGCCCCGTCCAGCCTGGCCTGGGATGTCTCCAGGGATGGTTCATCCACCACCTCTCTGCCCAACCGGGGACAGACTCTCACCACCCTCATTTGAAACAATTTCTTCCTCATGTCTGGCCTGAATCTCTTTTAGTTTAAAACAATCACCCCTTGTCCTATCACAACAGGCCCTGCTAAAACTTTGTCCCCATCTTTCTTATTGGCCTGTCTTAGGTACTTAGCATCAGCCTTTCTTCCACTAAGCTTCAGGTTTGTGTTTAACCAAAACCACCATCTCAGGTGGCCTCTGGGCTTTGCTATCGCTTATCTCCCAAGCTGCCCATGGTCTGAAGCAGGGGGAGATGTGGTGCCCGTTGCGGTGTTGCCATGTTGCGGTGTTGCCATGCAGGTGTCTACCAGCACGTGACCGGCGAGCAAGTTGGTGGCCACGCGATCCGGCTCCTGGGCTGGGGGGTGGACAACGGCACTCCGTACTGGCTGGCGGCCAACTCCTGGAACACCGACTGGGGGGACAACGGTGAGGAACCCCGAGACGCTGCTCCCCTTCCCTCTTCTTCGTGGGGTGGCAGGGAGGTTGACTTTTTGCCCTTGATGTTCTTCCAGGCTTTTTCAAAATCCTCCGAGGAGAGGACCACTGCGGCATCGAGTCTGAGATCGTGGCTGGCATCCCCAGCACGGAGCAGTACTGGAAGAGGGTGTAACCTTGATCAAACCACAAATAATCCTGAGTCCTCGATGCTTTTAACTGATAGCAGGTTGGGTACAGAAACCCCTCCTTACCTCCCCCCCAAGAGACTATAGTTGAGGTTACTTTGTTAAAGCTTTTTATCTTTTTAATTTTATTTTTAATTGTATGGTGGAGCTGGAGCTGCTTTCTGCAAGCTCCTGGTGGGTCACAGCTATGGGGCTCAAAGGACTGCTGGAGGGCTCACTGGCCTCTTGCACTGTAGTATTTGGTTAGCCATGGTATTTGGGTAGCCCAGACCCCTTCCAGCCCAGTTTGTTACTGGGAAGAAGCAGTAGGTTTGTGCTGGTACCAGGGACTTGATGGGGCAGTGGAGATGGACCCAGGGTGATTTGTGCAGCCCTGGCTGGGTTGGTCACACTGTTAAGGCAGGGGATGTTAGTGTGTGCCTTGAATTGGCTAAACTTAGACCTTTTAATGACAAAATACTGACAAACTTGATACGGGGCTGGCTCTGGCCTGAGCTGCGTTGAGGCCCCTCCTGCCTGCAGCAAGTCCTTTGTGCATTGCTTGCTCTGCTCCATCCTCTCAGCTGCTTTTTAAACCACTTGTTTCTCTGCTGGTTATTAGTTGTTTTTCTTTCTCTGCTGTAGTCTGGGGTAATTGATCCTAGAGAAGGGCCTGGCTGGAACTCCATGAGCCTTTGAGCAGATGTCCTGCAAGCATCTTAGGAGCATGCTGGAAAGAGGAAGCCACTTATCCATAGAATCATGAAATAGTTTGGGTTGGAAGGGACCTTCAAAGCTCATCCAGCCCAACCCCTGCCATGAGCAGGGACATCTTCACCAGCTCAGGTTGCTCAGAGCCCCGTCCAGCCTGGCCTGGGATGTCTCTAAGGATGGGGAGCTTGGTGTGCGCGGCGGGTCGTGCATCCAAAATCAGTGTGGGGCTTTGGGGCTGAATGCTGAGCAGAGATAAGGGATGTTCCCAGTGTCGGCTGCAGGTGCTTGGGGGTATTTTGCTAACTTGCACACTGTTGAAGCTTTTTTCTTCTTTTTTTTTTTTGTAGCCACAGGCATTAAGAAAGAAGAAAAAAACTTTATTTTTATTACGGGGGGAGGTGTAATAGCTGTGTAGGAGGAATCATGTGATTTGCCAACACTAATATAGTGAAAGAACTTTCTTTTTTAATTTTAAAGCACAAAGTATATTGCTGAGCTGAGGCTACAGGCCTGAGCCACGTGAACAAGCTCTCCCTTGCACTGTAAAATAGCCCCTTACCTCTGCTTACTGCCCCCAGTGAGACAGAGCTGTGGTGTATGTGAATGGAACAACTGTGCCAATAAATGATTTCTCCAATGTCTTGTCTCCTGACCCCTGGTTGCTTCTCCTTGACTTCCAACCACCTCAAACTGTTGTCCTGTTGCTCTGGGTGTTGTGGAAGCCAGGTGAGACCCTTCTGTGTTCGTGCAAGGGTGGTCAGTCCCAGCCCTGTGCTCTGGCCATACTGGGGACAGTGGGACTTGTGTTGTTTCCTGGGGCGCCCCAGGGCATTGCCCACTCCTGATGGTGGGGAAGGGGCTTCAACATGGACCAGGGCATCTCTGCACAGAGGGTTTGTGGGGAGGAAGATGCACCAAAGCGCTGGAGAACATCTGCAGCTCAGGCCTGTGCCACCACCCACAGTGCCTGCAGTGCAGGGTCCATTAAAAGTTAACGTACTGACCTTTAGATGTCACTCATCCTGGTTACAATTATTCCTTTGCTTTAATGAGATGCTCCCAGTAGCAGCAAGGAAGCGACTGCATTTTGTCTGAAGGCTTTGTAACTTGTGGCAGGGTGGGGAATTATGAATGTAGAAGAAATGATTTAAAAAAAAATAAAATTAAACAGGTGTTTTGGTTTTTTTTTTTTTTTCCCAAAGGAAACTTTAATTTAAACAAGACAGGAAGCTGCACAAAGTTTGTTTGAACAACAGCTTAGAACTATCTACAGGGGTACTTGTGGGATAGGGGTCCTGCCTCTGAGGAACAGTCTGGACGCAGCTTGGCCTTGCCAAGGCCACCAAACCGAGCTCCAGGACAGGGGCTGTCTGTGTGTCTGTCCTCCCTTCACAAAGGAGCAGCATTTAGGGGTGACAGGGACCACAAAACCAGAAATCCACCCTCAGAAAACAGGGCTTGCCTTTAAAGCGTCGCTTCCTTCTCGAAGTAAGTCCAGTTTCAAAACAGCAGCGGAAGCCTCTTCCAGTTCATGTTGGTCTAACCCAAAGCATCATCTCGAGCTGGAGCCAAGGAAACCGGTCCTGGCCACCCCCTCAGTGGGTCATCCCCACAGCAGGGACCACTGGTGCCTTTTTGGTGGCCAAAACCACCTTTTGGGGAACAGTATGGTGCAGACCCTCACTCCCCTGGAGCTGCTGCCATGGCCACCCGTCCCCTTGGGCTGCAGAAGGGGTTCAGACCCCACAGGGGTGCCATGTATTGGGGTTATCACCTCAGTGCCGTGCAAACAGCTCCCGTCTTCATCTCACCACCTCCCCAGCTGCTAAAATCCACAGCTGTGCAAGTGCAGTGTGGCATCTGATAGAAGACAGGGAGCTGCAGCAGGTGACGTTCAGCTGGGGGGAGCATCATAGCGGACAGAACATCCCACCTCCTACGAATTTAACATTAAAAGGGCTTGTTTCAAGCCTAGCAGCCTCCTTCAGCACAACAACAGAAATGTGGATTGCCTCGGCCTCTTGCTAAGCTGGAGCAAGTCAACCAGCCCAGGCTGAGGGCCAGAAGGTGGCCAGAACTTTCTCCCTGGGTAAGGAAGTGTGTTCCTCTCCTGGCTGAAGCAGCATCTTTCCAGTGGGGAACAGGCACTGGAGGCCATGGGGGAGAGGCTGCTTAAAAAAAACCAAAAACAAACAAACAAACAACAAAAGGGAGGCAAAACCCAGAAGGTTTTGCTCAGCTCTGAGCTGGAAAAGTGTCTCAAATCTCAAGCAAGAAAAGAGGCAATGGGAGTTTCCATTTAAAACCATCCTAACAACAACAAAAAAATCAAATTTCAGGTAAATCATCCAACAGGAAGGAAGGGAAAAAAAAACCTCAATAAGACTTCGATTAGTTTTTGTAACAATTCAAGCAGACAACAAGGAGCAGGGTCCGGCAATGCCGCGCTGTCCCCCTCGGGATGCAGCTCCCCGGTGTCCCGTCCTCATCACTGTCCCCGGCCCCATGGCACCCGCTGCCTGGCTGTCCCCTCTGGCAGGGGACCAGGAGCCTCCTACCTCTTGTCCATCCACCAACCACATCTTCCCCCCACGATCCGTCAGTTCTCTCCTGCCTGGACGTACTCCTCGGTGGCCTTGGAGATGGTGCTGAGGTACTGCCAGCTCAGGGCGGCCAGGAGCATGGCGCAGGACAGGTAGATGGGCGAGTAGTGGTGGCGCGACACCATGGGGCCGCCAGGGAAGCTCATGGCGCGGATGGAGGCGATGACCTGCTGTGTCTTGTTGGACGACGGGTCCGTGCTTGGGATCTTCTGGTAGATCTGGGGATGGGAGAAGGAGTTATGCTTCCCACCCAAGGCTAAGGAGACAAATGGGATCATGGAGTGGAAGAGGAAGCCTTAAGTGCTACCATGTCCTCAACTGTCTACAACTGACTGAAAGGAGGTTGGAGTATGGAGGGTGTTGGTCTCTTCTCCCAAGTAACAGGACAAGAGGAAATGGCCTCAAGTTGTGCCAGGGAAGGTTTAGATTGGGTATTAGGAAAATTTTCTTAATGGAAAGGGCTGTTGGGCATTGGAACAGGCTGCCCAGGGCAGTGGTGGAGTCCGGTGTCTGAATGAGCTCGTCACCAACGCCCTCCACCATGTCCCTGATGTCCTCAAGTACTTATCCCGCCTGAAAAACCAAAGCGTCTTCAACTCCTGCGCTATCCCCCAGGTGAGTTACGTTTTCAAATGGTTCTTCACTGTCTGCAGCCCACCTAAGGAGAAGCTGGAGGTGAAGCAGGTTATGGTAAAGGGTCTAAAGAATAAGTCTTATGAGGAGCTCCTGAGCGACCTGGGGGTTCAGCCTGGAGAACAGCAGCTGAGGGGAGACCTTCTGATCTCTGAACTGCCTGAAAGGAGCTTGGAGCCAGGGGGGGTCAGACTCTGCTCCCAAGGAACAAGCGCCAGGACCAGAGGAAATGGCCTCAAGTTGCGCCGGGGGGGGTTAGATTGGATATTAGGGAAAATATCTTAACAGAAAGGGCAGTCAGGCATTGGAACAGGCTGCCCAGGGCAGTGGTGGAGTCACCATCCCTGGAGGGGTTTAAAAGGCATTTAGATGAGGTTCTTAGGGACATGGTTTAGTGCTAGAGTTCGGTTAGGTTATGGTTGGACTCGATGATCCTGAAGGTCTCTTCCAGCTGAAATGATTCTATGATTCTAAGAGGAAGCTCAGTGGTGGAGCACCATGGGGCTGCCAGGGATGCCATTTCCCTTGAGAAGTGCACTAAGCCCAGCAGCCTCTTGAGGGCACCCCACAATGGGAGATGGAACACATGGCACCAGCCACAGTCCCTCAATCACAACTGGTGTTGCTGGGACCACCGTCTCTTGCCCGGCAATCCTAGCTCACTGCGGCGCACTGCAGCCCACCCCAAACCAGGGAGGACAGCCCCGTGTGACCAGCAGACAGTGACTGCCAGGAAACAGTGGAGTCACCATCCCTGGAGGGGTTTAAAAGGCACTTAGACAAGGTTCTTAGGGACATGGGTTCGTGCTAGAGTTAAGTTATGTCTGGAATTGATCCTGATGGTCTCATCCAACAGAAATGATTCTATGATTCTTCAGATAACCCCATGGTCTTTTGGGATCTTCTCTTCACGGTGTGCAAACCCCATGGCCTTTACGATACTTGTCTGCACAAGTCCCAGGGAGGCGTGCACTAGCAGAGGTCCTCTGTGCCTGCTCAATGTCTTGAGTTGGAAGGGATCCACACAAGGATCATTGAGTCCAACTCCTGTCCCTGCATAGGACAACTCTAAAATTCACTCTGTTCTCTACCAGAAGGACAGCAGGACCTCAGTCTCTACATCTCAACATGGGCCAAGGGTGCATTCAAAGGAACACATCAAGCAGTCAGTCTGATCCAGGCCAAAACCACATCAGGGTCACCATGCCCTGCCACCACTGCACTGACAGATGTAAGGAAAGGATTAACAGATTCACACGTGTCCCCAATTCCACCCCAGGAATGAAAACTAGAACAACCAGAAGTGACCCGAGAGAAGCTGCTCAACCTACCTCTTCCACATACTGGTACATGATGGATTTGACAGCTTGTATGTTGGTGGCGTCCATCATGAGAGTGACGGCTTGTCCCTTCCGGATCTTCACGACACCCCTGAACACTTGCTTGTTGTTATAGCAGGCAGCCAACGTGGCAATGGCCATCACCTATGGAGAAACACCAAGAGTCCTTACTGCATCGCAAGGAGTTTGCCAAGGGAGTAACCTCAGTCCTCGAGAAATCGAGGGCAAGACACTGGAGCAAAGCCACAATCTCACCGACAGCGGAAACACCCGGTACCAGGAAAGAAGAGATCATAGAGAGGGAGAATAAAACAGGCTAATACCAACATGATGCACACAATCATAGAATAATTGGGCTGGAAAAGACCTCTAAGCTCGAGTCCAATTGTTAACCTCACCTTGCCAAGCCCACCACTAAACCACGCCCCTAAGAACCTCATCTAAATGCCTTTTAAACCCCTCCAGGGATGGTGACTCCACCACTGCCCTGGGCAGCCTGTTCCAATGCCCGACTGCCCTTTCTGTTAAGATATTTTCCCTAATATCCAATCTAAGCCCCCCCTGGCACAACTTGAGGCCGTTTCCTCTGCTCCTGGCGCTTGTTCCTGGGGAGCAGAGCCCGACCCCCCCTGGCTCCAAGCTCCTTTCAGGCAGTTCAGAGATCAGAAGGTCTCCCCTCAGCTGCTGTTCTCCAGGCTGAACCCCCAGGTCCCTCAGGAGCTCCTCATAAGACTTGTTCTCTAGACCCTTTACCATAACCTGCTTCACCTCCAGCTTCTCCTTAGGTGGGCTGCAGACAGTGAAGAACCATTTGAAAACGTAACTTACCTGGGGGATAGCGCAGAAGTTGAAGACGCTTTGGTTTTTCAGGCGGGATAAGTACTTGAGGACATCAGGGACGTGGTGGAGGGCGTTGGTGATGAGCTCATTCAGACACTGGACAGCCATATCGATGTTCTCTGGTTTGGCAAGATCTGAGAGCTTCTTTGCGTATCTGCTCCAAACCTAGATATCAAAATAAGAATGCACAAGTTGGAGGGTACATTCATGCCACAAGAGAGACAGCAACAACAGTCTGAGGTCTGGGAGAGCAACAAGAGCTACCAGAGACCCACAAAGGCCTTGAAGCTTAATAGGCTAAAGAAAGGAAGGACAGGCTGTGGAGACATGACAGTGGCCTTTGTATATAATGAGGGATCATAAATAGGAAGGATGCAACACATCTTCTCTAGGCAGGGTGAGGAAAAGACATGTCACACGTTGGGCTGACATCAAGAAATGCTCTATGAGACACGTGAGCCACGTGGAAAATGGAGAGAGAAATTTTTGGAGAGCCTTAAGACAAGCAGAGAAGCATCTGTCAGGCACAGGCAGAGCCACTCCTGCCTTTGGGAACAGACTAGTTTCTCTCTAGAGATCTCACCCAGTCTTATTTTCCCCTCATTCCTTGAGCCAGTGTAACAGAGAGGGGAAGAAGCTGCCCAACAAGTCCTTGGCAGTGTGGGGAGACATCACCTCATCCCCACAGACAGCTGCAGATAGATGTGGGACTCATCAGCCAGCTGGCTTTAGAACTGTTATGATCAAGAAGATGCACAACCAACAGCAGTGATCTTCTGCAGGCCTGCTTGACTGCAGGGTCTTAAAATTACAGCAGACCTTCAAGTCTTAATTAACTTGGATTTAGAAGTACATGAGAGACAATACAATCGTAGCTGTGCACCTTCCGCACCCTGTAACATTCCTGAGATGGGAAGCATGGATGGTTCGCTTAATCCATTCCAGGTCTTGCACAGAATTATGGAAGACCATCAACGGACACCAACAAAACCTCTGACTTTGGGGATTTCAAAGAAAAATCCAGCAGGAACCTTTCTAATGAGAGCATGCAAGTCCCCGTGTCAGGGCAGCAACAACAGCACCTTCAGTCTTACAGCATTTTCCAAAGAGAAAACAGAAACACTTGGTCCAAGGCAGCGTTTTCCCTCACCTCTCTGGGCCAGAACTCCCTTCCCTCCTGCTGGTCCTCCAGATAGTCACGGATTATGTTGGTTTTCTGCAGGAAGAGGCCCATGGAGTTTGCCAGTTCTGTGTCCTGCCCGACGATGGGATCTTCTAAATCTGATGCAGAGAAGAGACGGGAAAGGCCGATCCCCACCAGCCCAGCAACGTAGTGACAATACTGCGAGGCACCGAGAGGGCAAGGGGCACCAAAGAAAAACAAGAAAAATAAAGGAGAAGTTACAAACAGCTGCTGGTTTGCCACAGTGGGTTTGACAAAAATGATGCTCAGATGTAATTTACAGTACATTTTCTGCAAGTTCATAGAATCACAGAACAGTTTGGGTTGAAGGGACCTTCAGAGCTCATTCAGTGCCACCCCTGCCATGAGCAGGGACATCTTCACCAGCTCAGGTTGCTCAGAGCCCCGTCCAGCCTGGCCTGGGATGTCTCCAGCGATGGTTCATCCACCACCTCTCTGGCCAACCTGGGACAGGCTCTCACCACCCTCAGCACAAACAATTTCTTCCTCAATGTCTGGCCTGAATCTCCCCTGCTTTAGTTTAAAACCATCACCCCTTGTCCTATCACAACCAGCCCTGCTCAAAAGTCTGTCCCCATCTTTCTTCTCAGCCCCTTTTAAGTACAGAAAGGCCACAATAAGGTCTCCCCAGAGCTTCTTTTCTCCAGCTGAACACCCCAACTCTCTCAGCCTGTCCTCCCAGCAGAGCTGTTCCAGCCTTGGATCATTTCTGGGGCTCCTCTGGCCCCTCTCCAGCAGGTCCATGTGTGTCCTGTGCTGAGGAACCAGAGCTGGACCAGCACTGCAGGGGGTCTCAAGCCCTGCATTCTCACATTCCTCTCTGGGACATCTCAGCTTTCCCACCCCCAGCAAACACCTCACCAACCATGTCCCACCAAGGTGCTGCTTTGCTTCCAGCAGCCGAATGAATCATCCACAGGGGAACAGCTGATGTGATGGGTCACCCAACACACGTGCTGGTGGGCAACACCAACAACCCACGCCATCCTCCCATTACCCACAGGACCAGCAGCCTCCCAAAGCCTTCCCAAGCCTCATTCATCCAGCTGAATCCTCTTCCCTACAGAGATGCTCTGCCTCCTCTGTCCCCATAGACAATGTGGACCCTGCTCATGTTCAGTCCACTCCTGTGGGCTGACTTACCCTATCCCACTCGTGCTGGGAGTCCACCTTCTTCTCCAAGAACTCCGCCATGCCCACACCCATCTTGCGGCAGATGTCCGAAATCACGTCCTGGTAGACCTTTGACAGGTTCCTGAACTCCATGGAGATCTGCAGCACAAACCACCACAAGGGGAAACAAAAACAAAGACAGCGTCAGGAATAAATAGCAGAGATCAAGATTTATTAAGAAATAATAACAACTTAAAAAAAGGACTGTTTACCAAGCTGTTATCCTGCCCTGGCTGGAGATCTAGGACAACTCCCACAACCAGGGTTGTTTCAAGGCCCCTAAAGCACAAGCTCAGTCTGTTCTCGGTCTCTGGCGGCAGATCAGACACAGCAATATCTTTGGGAAGGCTCTGTGGCCTTGGAGTGGTATCATCTGGGAGTCGCGGGACAAAACTACCTACGCTTGGTGCACAGAGTTGCTATTTTTTTTTGTAATTTGTGAAAGCATCCCCACCACGCCAACCATGGGAAAAGATGGGAGGATTCTGGAGCTCTGTTCTCCTCAAGGCACATTTTGCACAACTGGAAAAGCATCAAGTGACAAGAGAAAGCATGAAATCTTTCTTCTGCGTGTCCAATAACATGATTCAGTGACTCAGTCGCTCTCACACTGAAAAAATAACTTAAGAGCGTGTCCTCCCCTTCCCGAAACTGCGGAACATTACGTTTTATTGTGCTGAGCTTCATTTTCCATCAGTGGGTAAGTACAGCCAGCCCGTGTCTCAGTCACTCCGTAATATAAACGTATCGGTTCTGCTTCTGTCTCAACGGCTTGAATTCAGTACAGAGAGAGCACGATCTGCCAGTACACCTCTAACAAATACTGTTAAAGTCACCCCTGGATATGATCTCAGATTGCCTGAGTAACACAAGCACACCAAGAAAGAACAAAGTGCCAAAACCACCTTCTCTAAAGCTTTTCTAATTGCACACCTACCTATACATCGAGAATCCCATGACACAGGCACCTCCTATAGAGAACACCCCACCCAGATAAGGCACGGCCACTGTTACCCCAGGGCTGAGCATCAAAATTTACAGCACATCTCAGTTTTCCAAACAATTACCCCATTCCTACTGCTGCAGAAAGCAGGTGGGTTTTATCCCATAATCAGGTCAAAGATGTGCACACAGACCCCTGTAGCTCTAGAGCAGACCCCTCAGGACCACCGCAAATGCTGGTCCATCCATAAGCCAATGCCAGACAAGCTTTGTCCTCTCTCTCTTTATTAGGTGTGATACCCAGCTCAGTGGTGGGGCACAAATCCAAATCTCTCTCCACAAGGAGAAAGTCGTTTATTCTTCCAACAGCGGAGGCAAAAAGCCACTTTTCAGAGCTGCCACTCTCCACAGCCAGATCACCGCTGGTTCATACAGGGAACTGCACAATACTTGGGTTTCTCACTCCAGCTCTGTGTCCAGCCCCAAGAGCTACGGGCTCAGTGGGGACTGAACAAGCTCGGGTGTGACACAGAGACAACCAAGGTGACACAAGGCAGCTGAAACAAGGAGGTGGACATCTCACCGTGGGGAAGTCCTCGAGCACCTGCCGGTCCTTCTCCTTGCTCTCCATGTATTTCCACTCTGGTTGGTACAGATAGGAGTGAAACTCGTGCAGCATTGGGACTTTGACATCTAAGCTGATGGTCATGTCATCCTCTATAGTGTCCAGGGCACGGAGAACCAGGTAGAATATACAGACAGCATGTCTGGGGAGGAGAGAAAAGGACAATCATCCCTTACTTGGGGTTGCTTGTCACTGATGCCTTGGAAGATACAAGCACTTTCGGAACAATTCGCTTTCGCGTTTCAAGCAATACAGTATTCAGAATGGAAAGTGGTGATATGAAAACCTTCCCAGCCCACACCATTGTATCCCAGTGTCTCCTACAGTGTGGAAACCAGCTTTGGTCAAGGGATGTCCACATCCAACCCCTCTTCCATCAAACCATAGAATGGTTTGGGTTGGAAGGGACCTTCAAAACTCATATAGTCCAACCCCCTGCAATGTGCAGGGACATCTTCGACTAGATCCAGGGTGTCACCTTCCCAAGGAACATAAATGCGTTAGAAACGTGCTGCTCGGGTCACAGGAGCAGGTTAGGGATGGAAAGCACCACCAGCAACACCTCCCAGCCTACCTTGGCTCAGCATCTCCTTGAACCTGAGGACCAGAGGTGCCTCCACACAAATTCCTCATGGGCTGAGTGCTGCGAAAGCTGCAGCACGACTGAGCTGGGATGGGAAAACACAGTTTTTTCCCTTCATGCAGAGAACTATGGCATGGCTTTTGGCTTTCTAAGATGTGCATTGGGGAATGGATGGACCTGTAAGTTCTCCCTGGGAACTGCCAAATCAAGCAAAGCCAGTGCTTGCCAGGACCCACAGGACAGAGCCTGAGGCCAAAACTGATTGGAAAAAATTAATGCAAAATAAGGAAGAGGAAAAAAAAGGGTGTACTTGTACTATCACTTCCTTCCTCTGCACCCATCATCCTTTTATACTGTTTGGGGGGAATAAGGGGATCAACTTCCCCATCCGGGGTCCACATTTCTGCAGCTGAAGGAAAAACAGAAGTCCTGATGGCGAAAAATAACCAGCCTAGACTCCAGGATTTATATAAAATAATCCCTGAGCTCTAAATGAGCACAGTGATACTTCAAGGAGATGATGCATTTATTAATTGTTTGACAAATGGTAACTAGCTTGGACTGCTTAAGTGCTAATTACTAGACGAAAGCGTTGCTATCCTGGGATGACAACATGCAAGCGGTAATTAAGCAGCCAGGAAAAACCAACTGGCTCATAGAGTCAGTACTGTTAAATTTGGCGTTTTTTGCTTAATTGAAGGATATTTAATACCTCTGTCCATCAAATCACACATCTGAGTGCCCAGACCAGATTCCTTGTGCCCTCCTGTCCCTTTGCACCACTGAGTTATTCCATTTCAACTGGGTTGCAAAGGTTCACCCCACACGATGCAAGTGCCCAGGACTCCCACTGCCCTCCAGCAGCAACTTCCACCAGCAGCAACCAAGAAAAGGCAGAGCAGAACCTGAAATGCCATCCCAGAAGCATCTCCCGCATCTACACTGTGCCAAGGGAAGAGCTAGAAACACCTCCAGAGCCCAGAATGGTTAAAAACACTTATGTAACCCACTTCTGCATCTGCATCCCTAGATTCTGTCATATCCTGGATTTAGCTCTGTGGTGATTTGGGCAAACCAAAGGAATAATATTTTTTTTCTTTACAAAAAAGGTGGTGAAACACTGGTCCAGGTTGCCCAGAGAAATGGTAGATGTCCCATCCCTGGAGACATCCCAGACCAGGCTGGATGGGGCTCTGAGCAACCTGAGCTGGTGAAGATGTCCCTGCTCATGGCAGGGGTGCCACTGGATGAGCTTTGAAGGTCCCTTCCAACCCAAACTATTCTATGATTCTATGAAATATCATAAAAACAACTCTGCAGTGAGCGAGGTCTGCTCCAGCTCCCCATTTCTCTGCAGGGTTCCCAGGCACCACGGTCCCAGCTGGGCGCCAACCTGAGATCCATGGGGATGACAGAGGCAAACCAAACCCACAATCTCCACCAGAAAACATGCGTGACAGCGCTAGGAAGAGGACATCCCGTCATTACCTCCCCTCTGCACAACTGGGAGCGCCTACTTCCAAAGAGCAAACCTGGTTCCATCTCAGGGCTCAAGCTCCAGCCCTGTCCTAGGTGCAGCTCCGCTCTTCCCAGGTGAGAAGGTCTCTTTTCTCTTTGCCACCACAGTCACTCTGGTCCCACCAGAAAGGTGGTGAGAGCCTGTCCCAGGTTGGCCAGAGATGTGGTGGATGAACCATCCCTGGAGACATCCCAGGCCAGGCTGGACGGGGCTCTGAGCAACCTGAGCTGGTGAAGATGTCCCTGCTCATGGCAGAGGTTGGACTTTCTCCTTGCCACCACAAGGCTGGTCCTCCCCACAAAGCAGCTGAACCTGCAGGAATTGATCCCAAAGGGTCAGGCAGGACCATGGGGCTCCAGCACCATCTCTCCCCTCTCCAGCACCAGGAGTTATGATGTTGGCTCAGCCGCCAACGAAGCCGCAGTTTGCACCACCCACCTTCCAAGAAAATGCCCAAACCATGGAGCTGGACGCAGCGCTGGGCAGCAAGACACATGGTTTATGGGGCCAAAAAAAATAAGCAGGAAGAAAGCAAACATTTTAGCTCAAGTCCTGTGCACAAAGCTGGTGAGCATCGCTCTGAGCACTCCATTTTCCAGCAGTCCTTGGAGGGCGTGTGGAAACTCTCCCAGGAGCAGGGATGTGAACCAGGGAGCAAGAGCTACACGCTTCTCCCAGCCTTCAAACAAGGAGGTTTCACTCCAAAGAGGCAGCAAACAAAGTTGTGGCCAGGGAGGGGACAGGGCTGTGGCGCAGACCCCAACTCACACCGAGCTCCTCCAACCAGCAAGAACAGCGGCAAATATTAAGCAGTGTGTAACCACAGATCAGCTTAACCCCCATTACAGCATCAACGAAAGTACTTCTGCAACACAATCCAGCAAAACTAACTCCCTCTGTAAGCTGGCTGCCTATTCCTATATTCTGCCTATTTTGCATTTCCCTCTTTTGTCCCTAAACTCTCCAGCGGAGCTACTGCGCTTTGAAAATGAGCTGCTTCTGATCCGCTACAGAGCCGGCTGTAATTCAGCAGCAATCTGTAACTCAGCAGCAAGCCCTTCACAGCCCCAGGTTGCAAAGATCCAGCAAAAACATTTTTAAGATGCCAGGCAAAAGATTCTGTGCCCTGAGGGTGGGGAGCCTTCCTGATCTGAGCAAGCTGCAATTCAAGGATTAAAGAACAAAAAAGACAAACAAGAAGGAAAACTGCGGGAAGATCAAGGCAAACATGCCCCATACAGACACTGCTAACACATTTCAAGGTGTTTTATTAATTGGCCTATTTTTTTTCTTAATTTCTACGTTAGCTAATATACCAAGCATGAAAAAAAACACTTAATTCTTGGCTCCGCTCATACCTTTCCACACAACCCCAGCCAAGCCGCTGAATTTCTTTGCGTTTCCCATAAAACAGGCTGCAGATGACCAATTTCATAAATGCTGGACGACGACCACGGGGCACCATCCAAAACACCAAACCAGGGCTCAGAAACCCAACAGATGACCCAGTGTTCGGGCTGGTGCCTGCAGCCACTCAGCAGGGTCACAACCGTGGCATTAGACGTGTCTAGTGCCACTCGTAGGAACCCCTGATTTTGGTGATTAATCCATTTTTTGGATTAACTGGAGAGAGAACTGCATGACAATATCAGTTATTTCTGTGTGAATATAATACATAGAGCATATATATATATATATGCATGAGACTCTGGGCCAGCTGAGCTTTGCATCCTCTGTTACTATTACCATCCGAAACTTTCCTATACGGCTCAGCAAAACTTGCACAGCAGAAAAAAAAGGGTGTGCAGCAAGCCCCCTCCGACGCTTGCACTGTATTTGAGGCGGCTGTTTCCAAATGCACCTTTCTGGCAGGGTCCGGAGCCTTGGTCAGCCCCGGGTTTTTTGCTCACCTCCTCCCAGCAGCGGTGACACCTCCTCCCAGCAGCGGTGACACCTCCCCGGGGCCATCCCGAAGGCCATCGCCAGCCTTGGCACTGCCAGGACACATTCCCGGGGTGTCACAAACAGCACACGGCCAGGCGGCGTGTTTAACCGCCTGCTGGCCAAGCAGCTGTAGTGCCCGTCCACAGGCCTGCTCAGAAACCAATTTTGGGGGAGGATGAATTGCACGCAGCCAGCTCGGACGTGAGAAATCCCACGTTGGGCTGTACAGTGAGTCTGCCAGCCAGTCCAGCCCAGTGACTGGGCGATCTGCTGCACTGGGAGGGGGGGAAAGGAGCTTTTCCCAGCAGCATAGCTAAAGAAATATGGCAAGTTGCACCCACCAGCAGCCCTGGTGTCGGAGCGGGGGGCATTGAACCCACTACCTCCTGGGAAGCCCTGGTGTTGGGGGGACATTGCACTCACCACCTCTTGAAAGCACTTGATGTTTGGGGGATATTACAACCATCACCTCCTGGAGACCACCAGTGTCAGGGGGCATTGACCATTGCACCCTCCACCTTGCGGGGAGCCCTAGTGTTGCGGGGACATTGTACCCACCACCCCCTGGGGAGCCCTGGCGTTGGGGGGATATTGCACCCACCAGCTCCTGGAGACCCACAGTGTCAGGGGGACATTGCACCCAACACCTCCTGGGGAGCCCTATTGTTGGGGGGACATTGCACCCACCACCTCCTGAAAAGCACCGGTGTTTGGGGGACATTGCACCCCTCACCTCCTGGAGACCCCCAGTGTCAGGGGAACATGGCACCATTGCACTCACCACCTTCCAAGGAGTCCCCATGTCGGGGGAACATCGTACTCACCACCCCCTGGGGAGTGACGGTGTTGGGGGGACATTGCACCCACCACCGCCCGGAGACCCCCAGTGTCAGGAGGAACATTGCACCCCCCAACTCCCAGACACCTCTGCCCCCCCCTCACCTTAGCTCTCCGTCCAGAGCCTGGATGACAGCGGCGAAGCTGCGGCTGGTCTGGTTGAGGTAGCGGTAGCAGGTGCGGAGGCCGCGTCCCAGCGAGTCCTGCGGACAGAGCGGGGCACAAGGGGCCGGTTGGAGTCGGGGGGCGGCCGGCGGCGGGGCCGGGAGGGCGGCGGGGACACCGCGTTGCTGCTGCACCCCCCGCCCGCCGCCGCCCCGCAGCCGCCCCAGCGCCCGTGGGGGTCCCCGGGGTGGGGACAGCGTCAGTGTCCGCTTGAAGAGGGACACGGCTTTGGTGCTGGCCGCCATGGGGGCGCGGCGGCGGGGGGCTGCCGCCCGCTCCGCCCCCCCTGACCGCCCGCCCCCTTAACCCGCTCGGTGCCCGCCCCGTCCGAGCGGCGGGGGCGTGCACGGAAAGCACCGTGGCCGTGCAACGCACGGAGCTGCTGCCATGCACGAAAAGCACCGGGGCCGTGCAGCGCACGGAGCTGCTGCCATGCACGGAAAGCACCGGGGCCGTGCAACGCACGGAGCTGCTGCCATGCACGGAAAGCACCGGGGCCGTGCAACGCACGGAGCTGCTGCCATGCACGAAAAGCACCGGGACCGTGGAGCGCACGGGACGCACGAATCCGTTGCAAAGCAGCCGGGACGAGCAATACCCTGAGTCAGTGCGATGCAAACGAATCATCGTGACCGTGCAACGCTCGGAGCCGGCGCGATGCACAGAAAACATCAAGCCGGTGGCATCGGGTTCGCGATGCACTAGGGCCAGTGTCAAGCACCTGTGCAATGCGTGGAAAACCCGCAGCCGATGCAAAGCACCGGGCCCGCGCATCGCTGGGAGCCGGGGCGATGCACGCAGGGTACCGGCCCCGGGCAACGCGCGGTAAGGGCTGGTCCGCTCCGGCGCACCGAAAGCCAACAGCCGGTGCGATGCCCGGAGCCGGTGCGGTGCTCGCCGAGCCTGTGCAATGACTGAGAGCCCCGAGTCGGCGCAACGCCCGGGAAGCACCGAGACGGTGCGAATCCCACCGAGCCGAGCCCACGGGTAACACCGGGCCGGGGCACCGGCCGTGGAACGCTCACCCACGGCAACGCCTCAGCCGCGCAGGGAGATGACAGCTCCCTCCTCCTCTTCCTCTTCTTCCTCCCGGGCACCATCCGATCGATGGAGATAGAGAAGCGCATCCCCTCCCCCCGGCCCCGGCATCACATCCCGTCCCGCTCACCGGGTCCATCCGCGGCATGACGGCCCGGTAGCCGCCCATCTTGAACCGCAGCAGGTGGTAGATGTCCTCGGGGTGGCCCAGCCATTTCCTCAGCAGCTCCATGGGGCCCCCGCTGATCCCCCGCCGATACCGCGCGTTCCCGCCGGGCCCCCCCTTCCCCGACCGGTGGTTAACTGGAGTCAGGCGGGGCCGCCTTTGCCCCTCCCCCCCGCCAATCAGCTCACTCAATACATCGCTCGGTGGGCCGGCGGGGCACCTATTGGCTGAAGGGCGCTCGTACCAGAGGAGCGTCAGCCAATCGGAAGGCGGCGGGGCTGGTGTGACGGCCGCCGGCCGGCGCTGGCTGGGTAGCGGCGCCCGTCGCCACACGCCGGCGGAACGGGAAGGCGGCGGCGGGGGAACCGGAGGCCCACGCGTGGCCCCGTTGCCACGCAACCCCTCCCGCTCGGGCCCGTGGAGAACGGACAACACCCTGCCCCGCCGTCACCAGCCCCGCCTCACCCCCCGTTCTTCCTCAGGCAGCCCCCGGGGTGCGGTCATGGCCTCCCTTCATCAGACCTCAGGGAGGTTTATTTGTTTGTTTTACGTCACCACCCGCCTCGAGTGGCACCTGGGGTCACCTTTCGATCACCAGGAACGCATAATGGTTTGGGTTGAAGGGACCTTCCAAAGCTCCCCCAGTGCCACCCCTGCCATGAGCAGGGACATCTTCACCAGCTCAGGTTGCTCAGAGCCCCGTCCAGCCTGGCCTGGGATGTCTCCAGGGATGGTTCATCCACCACCTCTCTGCCCAACCTGGGACAGGCTCTCACCACCCTCACTGTAAACAATTTCTTCCTCATGTCTGGCCTGAATCTCCCCTCCTTTAGTTTAAAACCATCACACCTTGTCCTATCACAACAGGTCGTGCTAAAAAGTCTGTCCGCATTTTTCTCATTGGCCCCTTTTAAGCACAGGAAGGCCTCACTAAGGTTTTGCCGGAGCTTGTCTTCTCCAGCTGAACACCCCAACTCTCTCAGCCTGTCCTCCCAGCAGAGCTGTTCCAGCCTCGGATCATTCCTGGGGCTCCTCTGGCCCCTCTCCAGCAGCTCCATGTGCATGCTGTGCTGAGGATCCCAGAGCTGCAGGGGGGTCTCACCTGAGCACCCCGAGTTGCTGCAAATCAGAATATGAGACCTCACCCTGCAATCTCTGCAACTGACTCAGCTGTCTCTCTGCTACAGATACTCAGCTGCAATCTCATGCTTCAAGGTGTGAGGTTCAGGTTTTGGTGGTTTTCCAGTTGTTCTTTCTCTCTTTGTGTGTGTGTTTGTTTTGTGTTGTGGTTTTGGTTTGGTTTGGTTTTTTTTTTCCCCCCTCCTTTAAAAGGTCATGGACATGCAGGACATGCATGAGTGACATTAACCATCTTCTTTGGCACCGTAACCCCATTAATTTGGTTATTCAACAACGCCGTAACCTGCAACCAACTCGAGGGCACTTCAGTTCACAGGAGAGAGGTTGCGCAAGTCTTGTTTGCGAAGGAGCCTACTACTGAGGTGTTGTGACTCCAGGTGGATTTGCAACCCATCTTTAAATCCATTTCCCATGAAAATAGTTCTCCCCCCAAGCCACCCTTATGCGGCTGTGGAAAGCTGCTGGTACCATCCTCTAAAGGGCAGCAGCAAACAGTGGAGTTTCCCTGTACATCTCAGTTTTTAACCAAGAACCTACCAGAAAAGACACGCTGAACTTAAGCTGAGCATCACTGGTTCTAACTCCAGCTTTTATTTTTCATTCAAGTCAACAATCTATTGTTAAAGTAGCCCCAGATCCAGGGACACAGGACAGCAACAGCTTCTGGCTACTGCACAGAGACACACAGATCAACAAAGGAGGGACCACATCATCTCCATTTCCAGATCTTTGCACTTTCAGGTTACCTTGGAGATCATGAGTTTTATATAACCCCTTAACACAAACATTGTTAGACACCCCCCAGATCTGTCTGGCTTGTGAACCCAGTTGGAACTGGTGACTTGACTGAGCCTCACAGTCCCTTCCTTAGGGACCATCCCTATAATCTGTCAAAGCAGAACTATATATATATTTTTAATTGGCAGTTTGCCACAGAAATCCATCCTGTGGGTGCAGACGCCATGTCAGGCAGGCAGAGACAAGCTCCACCAAGAACTGCTGAGGTTGATTTTCTCCCCTCAGAAGGAGGCAACTGTCCCTGTGAGATCTGACACACAGAACAGCAGCTCACTTTTAACTACACCTAATTGCAGCCCATTGCACAGGTACAAGCGGAGGCAGAATTATCCAATACTCAATTAATCAAGCTGTTTAGACAGAGGAATACACGTACTCCGCTAACTCCACCATAAGGCATCAAGGGACAGGATCACTTCAGACCACAGTGATCGCCCCCTCAACACTGTACATTTTCCCTTCCTCACAGTCAGACCAGGGGAACCAAAACACCCCGGAACTGGTCAAACTATTTACACTGTTGTGTCACTGAGACAAAAAAAACCCAGAGATGTAACATGTACAAGCACTTTCCTTTTTGCATCCAGAGGCACACAGCACTGCAGTGAGTCCTGTAGACTCCACTGAGCACTGAACTCCGTCAACTTGCTGTCCTCAAGGAGCAAAATCAACAGCCTCAAATAAACCATGAAGACCTTTCCAGGGCAACTAAGAACGTGGTTCAGAGGCCACCTAGACAAGTCCAGGAAAGCAGGAACACAAAGCCGGGTCACTCGGTGACTGGGGAAGGATCCCCATCCCCTGACGGTACCACAGGCTGGCACTGAGGACACCACCATGTAAGTCTCTTGTAGCTACCTGAGGGTCCAAAGGTTCCCTTCATCACTGCGTGTCCAAGGGGACACTGCTCCTTCTGGTAGATCTGAGGGTGCAGCCCTTTGCCCTGCAGCTTGCTGTGTAGCCAGTCTGAGCTGAACTGAATGGCACAGTCAAGCAGATGCTCCAGATCTGAGAGAGGCAAGAGAGAGCCTTGTGTTAACGGATGAATCTTGGCCAGGTACAAGACCTCATTCTTAATGATGTTCCCTGGAAAGAACCAGAAATAAGGGAGACAATAAGGATGTTTCTTCTCAAGATGATGCAGACCTGTGGCCCCAGTCTGTGACTTCTGCCTCAAGGATCACAGCTATTACAGCAATGTCATTCCCCGTATCTGACGTGGCATACAAAGAGTAGACTTATAACTGGGATTGGAATGGAATATGTTCTCTTCCACTACCCCGAAGAGGACTTTCCTTTTGTTCTCAAGTATGAGCCAATCCATAGTCACACACAGAATTGTGCCAGGGGAAGTTTAGATTGGATATTAGGAAAAAAGTCTTCCCAGAAGGGGTTGTCAGGCATTGGAACAGGCTGCCCAGGGCAGTGGTGGAGTCACCATTCCTGGAGGGGCTTAAAAGACACATAGATGAGGTTCTTAGGGACAATGGTTTAGTGCTAGAGTTCAGTTATGGTTGGACTCTATGATCTTGAGGGTCTCTTCCAACTGAAATGACTATGATTCTATGATCTGTGTCAGGGATAGTACAATACAATGCCACAAATGTCTTTAACTCCCTGATACTCCTCAGGCTAGACACCACCTCCCAAAGCTCTGTCACCAGGCTGAGCAGCTCCTTTACTTGGGCACATCTCCCACAGGTGAGATGACCACATACCCTCAAGCTGCACCAACCAGAAGCCATAAGACTAAGGAGTTAAATGCTTAGACACACAGCACTGGATCTGTAGACATCCCACCCTACCTTCCTCCATTTCTTGCTCTGCCACCATACCCTGAAACTCACCCAGCCCTGAAAAATATCTTTGGTCTAATAGGGTGTAGCAGATGGGATTGGATGTGCGGAGAGCATCCAGCGCCCGGCCACGGTGGAATTCCACAGACAGGATGTCAGAGGCAGGATCAGCGCTTGGAGCGGAGCACCAGTGCATTCGGCAGTTGTAGAAAACAAGGAAGCCTCCGCTCTCAAAGTGCAGGACCAGCCTGGGAGAAGCAGACAAATTAAAAAGTCTTGTTCCAGAGACATCCCTGAACCATATTCTGCTCTGCTGAAGAGACTTGCACAGACAGAGCAGAAAGAGGTAGTGGTGCAGCAAAAAGCACTGGGAAGTGAGAAAGAGCCTGTACATGACATAAGCTTGGGGAAAAGCACAGAGCAAGGCATCAGCCCGTGGAAAGGACATCTCATGAGAGCCAGGGAGACACCTTCAAGTACCAGTTCCCCAAGTCCAGCTATTCTTTCCTCACAGCTCATCACCACGCTTGCTCATGTGCACAGGGTCTCTGCGGTCTCTGCATTTCATGTCCTTTGTTTTATGTGATGAGGGAATTAAGTGATTGCACTTGTAGGATGCATATTACCTGCATAGTACAGGCACTCCAACACACCAGGCCACCAACTTAGCACAAAGTGGTCTCTTTTATGATTTCAGCCAAAAAAAACCTCATTGTGAGCCCACACAGCTTGTGGATAACTGCTCCTTCTGCTGCCCTGTGGTACCCAGCTGAGAAACAGCAGCAGGCAACGAGATGCATCAAAATCTAAGTAGCACACAAAACTGACTATGTCTGAAATTATTTGTGTAGAAATAAAGCAATCCTCCAAAAGATTTCAGGATGGAGGAGCAGGGAGCATGTCCCTACCAAGGACACTACGTACAGAGGAGCCAGACCTACCTTGTACATTATTAAGCACTCAAGTTAAACAGTTTACAAGAACTGAGACCAAAGAATTTTCCTGTATTTACCCCCTCCTTGTTAAGTACATTTGCAGTGGGACTCAGGACACAGACCGCTGCCTTGAACAGCATCACTCCAGCCTGTGATTCCAGCTGCCCTAGACATATAGTATTTCACAGAAACATAGAATAGTTTGGGTTGGAAGTGGCCTTCAAAGCTCCCCCAGTGCCACCCCTGCCATGAGCAGGGACATCTTCACCAGCTCAGGTTGCTCAGAGCCCCGTCCAGCCTGGCCTGGGATGTCTCCAGGGATGGTTCATCCAACACCTCTCTGGCCAACCTGGGACAGGCTCTCAACACCCTCAGGGTACAAAATGTCTTCCTCATGCCTGGCCTGAATCTCCCTCCTTTAGTTTAAAAACATCACCCCTTGTCCTATCACAACAGGCCCTGCTCAGAAGTCTGTCCCCATCTTTCTTATCAGCTCCTTTTAGGTACTGAAAGGCTACAAAAAGGTCTCCCCGCAGCTTCTCTCCAGGCTGAACACCACAACTCTGTCTTTCCTCACAGCAGAGCTATTCCAGCCCTCTGATCATCTTGGTGGCCTCATCTGAGACTTTTAAACCATGTAATTGGGAGAAACTGGCATTTTCAGAGCATGATTCAGTCTGACATCCTAAAAAATTCTCTCTTTGAATAAAGATCTTAAATGAGCTGGTACTATGCAGGTAATATGCATCCTACAAGTGCAATCACTTAATTCCCTCATCACATAAAACAAAGGACATGAAACGCAGAGACAGCAGAAAAAAGTAAAGCATTATCAATTATGTAGCTGGGAGGAGGCAGAAGGTGGCAAAGGGCAGAAATCTCAGTTTCTTACTCAGGGTAGAAGAACATGCAGTACCAAGATAAGGTGTGTCAAAATAAAATCATGATCAACTGATACTGTTGGGAGGCCTGCAAGACACCTACAACATAGGAATACTTAGGCAACAGTCTACTGTGGATTCCCTGGTTGAACACACCCCACAGCCAGTCATGCCATCCCTCCTGCCTACTTAAGACTTATCAGAAAGGAAAGAAATCACTAAGAGCATTCCCACACAAATCCAGTTTGAGATAGAAGAACGCCTCTCCAAAACGAGAGGCAAGGAGAAAGTTTGTGAGGATTCCAAATACCTGGGTGTAGGGTCCTTCCAGTCCCCCCTCTTATTGCTTTTGTTTGCTCTTGAGAATTCATTTGCCCAAACGCTACCAAACAAGCCGAAGTGGATGCGCAGCCAGCTGCCCAGACCTCCTGCTTCACCTGGGACTTCAGACACGGAGTGCAGGAGTTCCTGCGGCTCCTCATCCTGGGGATGTATCTGTGGAGCACAAACCTGTCCTTGCCCCCCCCAGGGAGAACTCGCCCCTCCAGCAGCATCTCTTTGCAGCACTGTGTCTTCCGCAGTTGGCCCTAAGGGACCTTCAGCTGTCACAAAGGCCAAGTACAAGTTCTTCCCATGAACCTGAGAAAAAAGGTGGGATGTATTTAGGATCCACATAACCTCTGGCTGTTTTCACACAAGTGATTATTGTCTACAACCTCTTTTAGACAGAAGATACACAGAATCATTGAATAGTTTGGGTTAGAAATGACCTTCCAAAGCTCCCCCAGTGCCACCCCTGCCATGAGCAGGGACATCTTCACCAGCTCAGGTTGCTCAGAGCCCTGTCCAGCCTGGCCTGGGATGTCTCCAGGGATGGTTCATCCACCAACTCTCTGGCCAACCTAGAACAGGCTCTCACCACCCTCACTGTAAAAAATTTCTTCCTCATGCCTGGCCAAAACATGGGATTCATTAGCATCTGAGCCATTCCCATCAGAGCTGCAGTTATCCTTTCAGCATCCCTTTTCATCTACGTGAAGCACAAGGTATTCAGATGCCACTCCACTGTGAAGCCCTCCCAGAGGTTCCTGTCATGCCAAAGAGACGCACCAGGATGGGCACTCAGGGTTTCCAAGTCTGTCATCTCTGCTTCTCATTTCTCCCCACTTTGTGCTGGCCTCAAGTGTCTTAGGCTAGGGTGACCTAACTCAAGGGTGGCTCTGAAGCCACAAATGGCTGTTGAGCAGCTGACATCTGTGCCCTGAGATGAGACCATCATGTAATTAGAGGTGAGGCTGCAGTAACATTTGGTCAGTCAAGTCCAAATCATCATCTGAAGGAGATCAGCCAAGTGAAAGCCCCAACAGAACTGACCCAATGTGACTATCTCACAAGTGCCCACAGCACAGACATTTCAACCCAGCCAGCTGTGCACGTTCACACCTGAGGGAAATGCGGCTGCTGCTTCTGACATCCACATCCTGAGGAAATCAACTCTCGTCTTGTACAAACACCCTTGCCAACACCAACTCCTCATCCCTCGAGAGGCACAGAACCAGCACATTAGCACAACTGACCCAAAACTGCAAATAAATCTGGGCATCTCCATGTCCAGCCATATCACGGCAAAAGCCTCTCCTCACAGTAACCTTGATTCCAAACTTCGCAGCAAGGAACAATACTACAAAATGGGCATACACATCTCTTTGGCCACATGCACCTATTTTGTGGCTATAAATGAAGACAATGTTCCACCTCAACGAAAAACTCGGCGTCATTCTCAAGTCATGCACCTTCTGTGACCCAGATGCAGGACTATCTGTGGCGGTTTGTCTCAGACTTGCCATGGACCAATAAGTTCATCTTTAGTACATCTCACCTGGGAGTCCTGGAGCCTCAGGGCATTCAGGTCATTCACATTGATCTTCCGGCTGCTTCCCCCCACCTTGACCACCACTTGTCCCACAAAAGGGGCGGTCAGCAGCTGGAACTTCCTCACCGATGGACCCTCCGGCATCTCCAGCAGCTGTGAGGACCTTCTCACACTTGATGCCCTCGACTTAAAGGAAAGTTGCAACTCAGAAATACACAAGACCAGACAGAGGCTGAACTCAAACCCCCCATCCCCCTTTTCCTCTTCAAGTTCCTGTGGCAAAGTCAATGGAGGGAAATAGGTTCCTTTCAGGCCCGGGGAAGTGGAGGAATTTCCATCCTTGGAGATAATAACTCAATAAAAAAAGGCCCTGAGCAACCCTTTTTTAATGTTAGTTTTCATTCCACGAGCAGGGATTTGGCCTGGAAATCTCCATAAGTCATTTCCTACCACAAGTTCTCCAGGAGTCACAGAGGACCTTAAATTATTTTAGCATCTCTCTCCTCAGCAGGAACAAGAGCTCTCCTAACTCCAACTATTCCCTCAGTCACAGCATTGATGTCCCAATACAAAGGAACAATGCAACCTTACACAGATATTATCAAATAGTTTGGTTTGGAAGGGACCTTCAACGCTTTTCCAGTGCCACCCCTGCCATGAGCAGGGACATCTTCACCAGCTCAGGTTGCTCAGAGCCCCGTCCAGCCTGGCCTGGGATGTCTCCAGGGATGGTTCATCCACCACCACTCTGCCCAACCTGGGGCAGTGTTTCACTTCATGTGCTGCAGAGCACAAACCAAAGCCCTCTTGGAAGAGCTCAAGAGGAAAACGTATCAGGTAACATCACCTGGATCCAAGACATGAAATTCAAGGTATTAATTGGTCACACAAACTAGCTTTACCAGGAATAAACCACTGAGCTTTACTCCTGTGTCTCCTAGAGCATGGGATAATTACTCACAGGGCTGCTCCAGTTTCCCCCAAAACAGCTGCATATTGTTTTCAGACCAAGAGTCAGCTAAAGAGATGCTCCTGCTGCCAAAGGCACCAGCAGCAAGCTGGATCCCTGGGAGCAGCGTTTGGCCACTGGACACACATCATCCAAGGGCTCTACCCATGTCCTGGGCCCTTTGGGTTCTCCTCCTGACTATCCAAGCACTGGCTTTGTGTCAGGCAACACAAAATGAGCCCCAGGACAACTCACAAAGCCCAACTCAAGCTCCAAGGAAGCTCATCCCCTGCAGAGCTGTGCAGATCCAGCTGCTGCCAGTTTGGTTCACAGCGGGCTTGTCGAGAGGGACTGCAAGTGCTGAGCACTTTGTAGGGTTTTAATGCACATGCTCCCCCAGCTGCAGCCCCTCTGGGCAGCAGAGTAATGCTCCTCTTCAAGAGGAGAGCCTGCCCTTTCCCCCAGGACATCAGAAGAACCAGCATCAGCTGCCTCTGGTCTTCTTCTCTCCAGGGACCTCCCTGCTTCACCTTTTTACTCCAGACCTACTTTGGTCTCTTCCAAAATGCTTTCTCCTCCAGGGAGGAGGATAACAAGCCCCAAACTTCTGCGGGTCATGACACCCATCTTGCCATGAGCATGACCACTGCACTCCAGAGCCTGTCCCAGCAAGAGACTTGAGCTGGTATCACTACAGATCTGGGGCAGGGAGCCAGGAGAAACCCTCCCTATGCATGGGCTCATTTCCAGTACTTGTGCTCAGACACAGGCCAAGCACCCACACTGGGACATGACAAGGCTGCCAGCTTCACCTACACCCAGGGGTTGCAGACCCACATCCTGCTGCAGAACAAGACCCACCATGGCCTCACACCCCCGCACAAGGCTTCCACAGGGACTTTGAGGCACAGCCCTGACTCTCCACATGCAATTAAAGGAGTGAAGAGCTCCTCATCTTCTCACACTCAGCCAAGCATCAACCTACAGTTTTGCAAAACAACTGAGTCCACGGTTGTCACCTCATTCCACTCCATGTCTCCCCGGGGCAGTGGAGACACCCATTCTACTCGCCCCAAACCCCATATTTCTGCATCCAGCTCTCAAGCCCTTCCCAGGCCCACCTGGTGCTTGCAGCTGGGGAAGAGACCACACAGCCTTGCCCTCCTTACCATGGGATCATTTTGGTTGGAAGAGACCCTCAAGATCATTGAGCCCAACCATTAATGCAACACTGCCACTAAACCACATCCTTAAGAACCTCATCTACACATCTTTTAAACTCCTCCAGAGATAGTGACTCCACCACTTCCCTGGGCAGCCTGTTCCGATGTTCAACAATCCTTTCCATGAAGAAATTGTTCCTAATATCCAATCTGAACCTCCCCTGGCACAACTTGAGGCCATTTCCTCTTGTCCTGTTGCTTGTTAGAAGAAGAGACCAACACCCTCCATAGCCCCTCCTCTCCCCACCTAGTTTGCCTCCCAACAGCTCCCACAGCCTCTCCACCCCCTCCCTAACCAACCTACCCACCCTCAATGTCACCTTCTGCACCCAAAACCCTTCCACCCACCCACTTTTATAGGGGAGGAGGGCCTTCCACCCTCAAATACCAGAGGAGCTCCCTGGTTGGCTGGTGTGGGAGGGAAAGGTGGGGTTTCAGGCACTGGTTGCACTCACCCAACCGGTTGCAGTGGTGTCCAGGGACTGGTTAGACAGGGAGTGATACTGTCTACTCTGGGGAGAAGGTTGGGTACTCGCAGGAGGGGTGTGCTTGCTGGAAAACTAGTTGGTTTTGGCTTAAGGGTGGTGCCTCTCAGTTCAGCTGGAAGCAATTAGAGCAATTAGGCTGAACAATTGGGCAGAACCAGGTCATTGGGCAGACCAAAAAGATAAGTCACAATGGTATTAAAGTGCCCTGAGGAGCTTTGCACTTCTGCACAGTTTTAGGAAGAGATTATCTGCTGCATGGAAAACATATTGGGTGCTTTTTCTCCCTTTGTATTAAAGTCATAGACTAGTTTGGGTTGGAAGGGATCTTAGAGATCATTTCACTCCAACCCCCTGCCATAAGCAGGGCCACCTTCTGCTAGACCAGGCTGCTCAAAGTCTCATCCAGCCTGGCCTTGAATTGCTCCATTGCTGGGTGTGTTACTTCTGGTGTTTGTCATCCTGTGTTGCCCATCCCAGGTCCTACCTACAAGAAGGGATTCTGTGGGACTCTAGGACTTGAAGACATTGTCTCCCGCACTGCCTCATTGCTTGGGAGTCCCTAAGTCTGAGCAATTAATTTACCAATATTTTGCTTCTCATTAGAATCTAATGTTTATTCAGAAAAACATCTCCACCATGAGGGTGCTCAAACATTGGAAGAGGAACCCAGAGAGTTTCTAGGTTTTCCATCCTTGGGGATATTCAACATGTCACTGAACAGGGCCCTGAGAAACCTGATCCAATCCCTTCTGATTTAAATTACTCTGTAATTCTATCATTACGAGGACAGGAACCATTCCACCATGTCTTCTCCAGGTGCACTTCATAGGTGATCATTTACCCCCAGCCCTCCTCGAGAAGCCCACGAGGGTAGTCAAAGTCAAACAGCAACCTTCTGGTTTTATTATCGTTGTTTTATTTCCATTAGTCCTAAAGGTGTAGAAGTTACATGGATTGGTAGCCATACTACTTCATAATATATATTTTTTTTTACATTTTTAAATAATTACAACTTGTTCAGTTGGTTGGTTTCCCTCTCCCCCTTACAAATAAGTGTCTGTCTCCACGAGACCTTCCCAGAAGACCTGGGAAGCTTCTAACTTTATACATGGGGAGAAAAAAAAAGGCAAAACAAAACATCACCCCTGACATAGTCACAGCTTCAATGTTAAATTAGGAGTTGTTGATTGGTTTTAAAGCTCTCTTACAATATTCCTGAGCTCCTCCTGACTGGACCCTCTCCAGCCAGCCCATAACATTGCAAGTGAAATACGGATTTTGCCTGATCAATTTACAAAATAACTGAAGTGATTCCAGATATTGCACTTCCACAAAGAGGAAAGACATCTAGACATGGTTAAATGACCTTTCTACCGCTCTGGCTCCTGGTTCTCATCTGCCCATTTCACTCTGGTGACCACTGAGCCCTTGCAAAGATCTGGTTTGACACAACCAAATCTTCTGCTAAAAACCCTTTGACATCAAAATTTGCATGTGTGATTAATGATGACCTCCAAGGGAACAAGTCCTGCAAATGCCTTTATCATGCTTAAATGTTTTGCAGGACTAGGCCCTTCCCTCTTACTCCTCAGGGCAGGGATAGTTCTTGGTCCTGCATTTGTGTAGGACCTGACTTGCTATGGTCCTCACTATGTTCTCCAGCAATTATAATAGAAATAATTATTTTGCCTTAACAGATTTCTAATAATTGTATCTTATTTCATTAACAAATCAAGCTCTAAATACCTCCCCTTCCCCATCATGGGAAGGAAAGCAGAACTCAGATTGAACCCAGAATTTGGCAAGTTGCTCCTTCTGCTGGAGTGAGCTGAGTGTCCTGAGGCTGGTCACACTTTTATCCTCCCATCCTGTGAGTATCCTTCATCTGTCACTTCTGGTGTTTGTCAACCTGCGTTGGCCATCCCATTTCCTACCTACAAGAAGAGGCTCTGTGTGACCCCAGTGCTTGGAGATGATGTTCAGCCTCCTGCAATGACTCCTTTTTTTGTGAGTCTCTAAGTCTGAGCAATTAATTTACCAATTATTTTGATTCTCATTAGAATCTAACCTTTATTTGGAAAAACATTTTCGCTATGAGGGTGGTAAACACTGCAGCAAGAACACAGAGAGGCTTCAGCATTTCCATTCTTGGGGATATTCAACACTTGACTGAACAGGGCCCTGAGAAACCTGATCTAATCCCTTCTGATTTAATTATTCCATAATTCTATTGTTACAAGCTCCATAGAACAGGACCCATCTCTTATGGTATATTTGTACAGCACCTGGCATGATGGTGCTCCATCCAAAGTCAACATCTCGCCAGCTTGATATCAGTGTTGGTCAGAATACAGCAAATGCTGTTCTACAGCGGTTCTGGATGATTGAGAAGAACAGCAGAACAGGTGTATCTGGACTTCTACTGCTCGTGGTGCAAAAGGGGGACAAAAGAGGTAATTTCTACCGCTAAAGAGAACCAAGTTGTCCTCCCAGCCCCAAAACCTCACCATTTGAAAGCAGACATCTTGTTTTGTTACCATGGTCCTTGTCAATGCTCCTCACTCTGTTTCAAGAATTATTTTTAAGGCTTTGAGGAAGGCTTAGAACCAATTAACGAATCTCTATCATGATTATTCAGGTAACCTGAGGGAGCATCAGGCAGTCTGATGTCCTGCAGGGTGTTTTTTTCCCCTCCTGCATCGCAAGCAGACTCCTTCATGGCATCTCAGAGTGTGTTTTAAAGGGCAGGAGAAAAATTCAGCCAGGGATTTTAGCTTTGAGGGCGGGAGGAGGAGAGCAGTAATAAGGCAAGGTGGACAGAAGCTCTGGGAGCATCCGTATGAAAGGAGAAATGGGGCATGTGATTGGTCTGGACTTTAGCTCCTCTGCAGGAGATCACCTGTTCCCCTCCCTCTCGGGTTGTCCAGGGTGGTTCTGGGTGTCTCAGATGTGTGCGTTAGCCAAGAGGCATCTTTGTGGTGCGTGATTCTCCATTACGGACAGGAATTCACAGCCAGGTCCCAAGAGAGCTCAGTTGCCATTGACAAAGGAATATATTAATAGGAGGATGCTGGCTAAAGACCTGCATGCCCAGGAAGAAACACGTCTATGTTTTCACCCCCAATTCATATTTTTTAAATGCTATTTCTGGCCTCTTCTCTGCAGCCTACCAGGCTGGAGCAGAGTCATGGAATTTCATTTATTTTTACCCATGTTTCATGAATGTGTTTTCCTTGTCTGAAATTAGCACTAATGAGGCTAGACCCTGTATTTGCTCAGCCGCACAAAGTGGGAAGTGATGCAAACACCATCCAACCATTTCCATGGCATCACTGCCATGGTATTTTTCTCCGGGGAGTGCAGAGGCTCTGTCACCCCTTCCCAAAACCCTGCAGATATGAGTTACGCAGAGCATAGGGAATGTGAAAGGGTACAGGTCTCTACTGTCACTCCAGTCCCAGTCTTTATCATGACCAGTCCAGTTGGATCCTTCTCCTTAAAGAAGCTTTTCTCCCATCTGGAAGAAAATGGTGAGTTCAAACAAAGACAATGCAATGCCATGCTTTTGCTTCAAACGTGTATGCGGCTTTCCTCTTCGCCAAGCCGTGTATCTTGGTGGAAACACTCTTTGTGGGAATGTTAAAGAGTAGGGGATGGAGGATGTCACATTTTGGGTGGGGGATGCACAATCCCTCTTCTAGATTTTTCACTTGGTAGTTCTGTACACCAGTTGTGGGTGCAGGGAGGAAAGAGAGGAGCTGGGAAGGCAAGAAGGATAATAGAGTTTGAGAGCAGACAGAAATAAGGGTGGAGAATCTTGTAGGATGAGGTCTCCCAGAAATTCTCTGCCTGGAAATGGAAATTTCCTCCTTGGAAATGTTGATGAAAACATCATGGCAAGCATGTGGTGAAGCACTTTGCACAGGGGAGCTGTGGCATCCGTGATGCTGGAGTTTGTTAAGCACATGCTGGAGAAAGAGCAGCCAGAACTGGGTTAGGTAGAAGTGATCCCTTTGGGAAAAGGGAATGAGTCAGTAGAGCTCTCAGCATCTCTTCCAACCCCATTTGCTAGGGTTCCCTGGTTACTGAGAGCCTTATGGGCGAGAAAAAATCCGAGTCTCATTTAATACTCGTGCATGAATGGAGTTATGCTTCTCTTGCAGGCAAGCAAGTCTGTGCACATGCTTGGTAAAGAAATCGGCCCCTGCCTACATCCATCAGAGGCTGAAGCCTTTGCTTGTGGCAAAAGGTGAAGTCCTAAAGGGTTAGACATGTGAAATGGTCGTGAGCCAGCTGTTAGGGGGAAAGTGGACACTCACAGTACAGCCAAAAAGAAGTGACAGTCAGATTTCATCAATGACATCAAAACCAGCAGAAAAGTATGCAAAATAATTAAATTAGCTGTCTCAAAAAGCGATGGCACAGCAGTGTTAGAAGAGCATCTTTCACGTGCTGTGCTCTTGAATGATTTCTAAGCCTGGCTTGTTGCTTTCCACAAGGGAACAGTCTCCTCCAGGATTTGATGACCAATGTGGGTCTCCTCTACCTGCTTCCAGAAGGTTCCTCCTTCCAAAATCCCCCTTTGACTTTGGACAGACCTTCTCCAGGCTCAGCTAACAACCTTTTGGAAACACAGTCCCATGATTTTGTAATGATAAATAGGAAAGGAGTTACTATTTCTCATGGACATTCATTAGGTTTTCAGACTATCTAGGAAAATGAAGACAACGCTCTAGATGTGTGAGCTAAGGATGTGTGTGAGGGAGGGTCTCCTTCTTCTGTGCCCTGATTCATATCAAATCCTCTAAAGCCACCACCGCATGTCTAGTGAAGTCTATTCAACCAACTGTTCTGGAACTGGCTTCGTTTGGTGGAAGATCACTGAATTTGGGTAGTGAGAAGATTGTGACATTTTCTTCTGGTCAGGAAAAGAACAGATAGTGACAGATGAAAAAAAAAAACAAGTGTCTCTGCTCCACCATCATCTGAGTCTTAAATGCCAGATGTTTTTAAATAAACAAAGCTCAAGAATTGTGTCCAACTTTGTGTTTCTGGCTGTTTTGTAGAGGATGGTGGCAATCAAATGGAGAGGCTCATTTAAAGTGGGGTGAAAAAGGCTTGAAGTCCATTAATTACTTTGAGATTTGAGTCTTCTCTGTTTGTTTCGTGAGAGCTCTCCTACACCTCAGATAAGTCCTCTTTACCTCTTTGCTGGAACATCTCACAAGGGAAGAGAAGGTGGGAGAGCAGGGGAGGTGGGAAACAACATTGACTTGATGATTACGTGGCATCTTCTTCATCTCTCAAGTGGATCAGCCTGAAGTCCATGGGTGGAAGACCAGCTTATGCAGTTATGATGTCCCCATGGTTTTCAGCTAACACCAGGCTGTTCCAGGAGTCCTGTTTGGAGCTGGTTTGGGGAGACTGGCTGATCGCTGACTGGTAAGCCTGCGGTGAAAGCTTCAGAGCTGAAATCGCAGGGTGAATAGATGATCCATGGCTGGACACGGCAGAGACTGAGAATGCCTATGGATAAAGGAAGATCCTGTGAACAAAGCTTCAAAACATAGTGGACCATATGAATCCCTTTATGGGGGGCTGGTGCTATTGCAATAACACATCTGTGGGCTTGCTGTGGAGCTCCAGATCGCAGCTCATGCATGATCATAGAATCACAGAATCACTTCAGTTGGAAGAGACCCTTAATATCATCGAGTCCAACCATAACGTAAATCTAGCACTAAACTATGTCCCTGAGAACCTCATCTCCATGTCTGGTCAACCCCTTCAGGGATGGTGACTCCAGCACTGCCCTGGGCAGCCTGTTCCAATGCCCCACAGCCCTTTGGGGAAGAAATTGTTCCCCAGATCCAACCTCAACCTCCCCTGGCGCAACTTGAGGCCGTTTCCTCTGCTCCTGGCGCTTGTTCCTGGGGAGCAGAGCCCGACCCCCCCTGGCTCCAAGCTCCTTTCAGGCAGTTCAGAGATCAGAAGGTCTCCCCTCAGCTCCTGTTCTCCAGCTGAAGCCCCCAGGTCCCTCAACCGCTCCTCATAAGACCTGGCTCTTTCCATCTTGTTCCAGACCCTGTTCTTTCCTCTAATTGCATGTGGGACAACTTGTTCCCTTCTAAATGTCAGAAATGATCATTTTACCTCCGGAGGCTTGAGATTTCTTTGTCCTCATGCTCTCCTAGCTTACAAATTCTTCCAGGAAGAAATTTTTCCTGATATCCAATCTAAACCTCCCCTGGCACAACTTAGGTCCATTTCTTCTCTTCCTGTCACTTGTGATTTGGGAAAGGAGACCAACACCCTCCGTGCTACAACCTCCTTTCAGGTGGTTATGGCACAGAACACACCACTTCATCCTGCAGCTCTCTGCCATCATGCTGCCTTGCTTTACCTTTGCAGGGATTCAACTCAGATTTGGACTGTGTGAGTTTATTCTCCTCACGCTGCATTTCTCATATGGCTCAACACACAGCCAGAGAAAGTAGGGTAATATTGCCAAGTTATCCTTGCTTGAGACAAATAAAATCAAGTCATAAAAAGGAAATGTTCATTTTCTTCCTATGGGGCCTATATAGCTGTCCAGCCAGAAAGAATTTTGTGTTTTCAACCAAGCTGCTACTTCTTATTGTCCATTCAGAATAGCTACACGTCATTAAAAAGCCATATAGTGCTGTAGACATGGTGACAAGAATGTGGGGTTTTGCAGCATCCCAGAGGACAGATTTCTTACTGTGAACTCCTAGACCCCTGGGTTGAAAAGAGGCAGCCTCTTCCCACAGAGAGTTTGAGGATGTTCTCACTGCATCTACCGTCTTAGCTCTCATTTTTGTCCCACTGCCAGCATCTCCCCCCCTGTACCTGAGAAATTGGGCTGGGGTGCCCATAATGAGATGAGAGCCCAGGTTCTGTTTTTATGGGGCGCATTTCCTCGGTGGTCGTGGCGCTGCTGCTGCTGCTGCTGGCAGAGCTGGTGGTCGGGGTAAGACTCTCGCTGTTGGATGGACCTTTGAGAAAGCAAATGGTAAACCAGGCTCTTTACAAAGATCTTTCAGTGCGGAGCTGTGCCCACCCACAGAAAGTTAGTACAGGTAAAAATTAAAAAAATAAATCACCAAAATTGCTTTGCTACTGCTGAAAGGCATTCAGACATCCCTTATTTTTGAAGAATCAGCCTGTTTTGTGGCTGGGTGTCAGACTCGCAGGACACAATGATCAGGAACACAAGTGCACACGCATGTGCACATACAATAAACTCCTTCATTCAACGCTTACCTGCCGGTGTCTTTGTTTTGCTAAGGTTCTTTGGCTTGCGCTTCCTTGTCTGAATACCCTCTTTTCTCATTGCTAAAGGCCTTGGAACCTACAGAACCAAATATAAAAGCACATTAGTTTCTGGCCATGAGGTCATCTAGGAGAACATGATTCCAGCTCAACCTCGTAGGCCCCACAAAAGCCAGCTGATTTAATTCAAAGCAACAAAATGGAGCCCAAAGTCATTGATCAACATTGTTGTGTGAAGAGATATTTCAAAGCTACAAGATATGCATCCAAATGGGAATATATTGGATTTTCACATCATAGGTAGAAAGTGTTTTAAGGCCAGAAGGGAATAACAGCTCATGTGATTTACTTTCCTGTTTAGGACAAAGTAAGTCTTTCAGAGAAGATGTTTTTCTGGCTAATACCTGCTTTCTGGAAAGGTACCAAGTCTATGTGGGGAGACCTCCCTTAGGAGCTGATCCCACTGAGGTAGTTACCCTCATGGTCAGAAACACTGGGATTTCTAGGAATAATTTGTTGGGTTAGGTAAGACTTCCCCTCATCCACCTGGTCTTCAAGCTTTGACCTGTCCCTCGTGAATGCTCTTCCATCTATGCTGAAGCTCTGGACATCTTTGAGAGCATGGATGTGTATAAAAAACATGGGAGTAGCAATGAGAAGTGGAACTGGGGCTTGCTATTAACCAGTTTCCAGGGTGTTGAATGCTTTGCTTCTACCACAGGGGTGGCCCCATTGCCACTGACTGATGGGACAAGGACTGGAGATTTGCATCCCCAAAGTGCCTTGAAGTCCTGCTACATCTTGGACCCCAACTGGACTCTTCTAGATGTATCAGAAATGACACAGATTCATGAAGCACCCACTGGCAGGAGAAGGCAAATGTGCAAGAAAAGTCATTGGTTGCTCCCGTGACAAGTCTACAACCAAGTCTTGGCTGGAATCTGACACCCCGTGTGAGGGAACTCAGTTCTGACTCAGATTTCTCGCCAAAGTGCCTGAATTTAGGTGGGAAGAATCTGGGCCGAGTTTTGTGGGGTTTCAAGACTTGGATTCCAAGGGCAGCTAATTACTATGTGAGAAATTCCCTGTGTGCATCACCCCTTGGCAATAAAACCATTATATAATGTTGAGGGGGACTAAATCCCAGAGGAAAAACAGCTCCAGGAGAGCAAAGAGTTGTGCAATGAGCCCAATCCCCAACTTGGTGCTATCGATACCCTCCCCACGTAGAGCAGAGATCAGTGAAGACGTTACCCCATGGAGCTTCATGTAGAGTCCGCAGGCGTTGCAGACGGGCTCTCCCTCAGCGTTTCTGCGCCAGAGTGTGGTGGTCGTTGTGTGGCAGTTGGCACAAGAGAGGCCAACGCGGCGGGAAGCCGACTGTGAGAAAAAACAGAAGGAGAAAACATGTCAGCCCTCCACTGCTACCAGCAGCAGCATCAGATCCCAACAAGCTTGCTGCACCACACCTCAGGTTTTCTTCTCCTGCCCAACTTCTCGCAACAAGGCCAAGTGCAAGGTCCTGCACCTGGGTTGGGGCAGCCCTCGGTATCAGCACAAGCTGGGGATGGAGGGATGGAGAGCAGCCCCCAGGAGAAGGATTTGGGGTGCTGGGGGGTGAAAGATTGGACATGAGCCGGCAATGTGCACTTGCAGACCAGAAGGTCAATTGTATCTTGGGCTGCATCACAAGGAGTGTGAGCAGCAGGTGGAGGGAGGTGATTCTGCCCCTCTGCTCCACTCTGGTGAGACCCCCCTGCAGTGCTGGTCCAGCTCTGGGTCCTCAGCACAGGACACACATGGACCTGCTGGAGAGGGGCCAGAGGAGCCCCAGAAATGATCCGAGGCTGGAACAGCTCTGCTGGGAGGACAGGCTGAGAGAGTTGGGCTGTTCAGCTGGAGAAGAGAAGCTCCAGGGAGACCTTAGTGCGGCCTTTCCATACTTGAAAGGGGCTGATAAGAAAGATGGGGACAGACTTTTTAGCAGGGCCTGTTGTGATAGGACAAGGGTGATGGTTTTAAACTAAAGGAGGGGAGATTCAGGCCAGACATGAAGAAGAAACTGTTTGTGCTGAGGGTGGTGAGAGCCTGTCCCAGGTTGGGCAGAGAGGTGGTGGCTGAACCATCCCTGGAGACATCCCAGGCCAGGCTGGACGGGGCTCTGAGCAACCTGAGCTGGTGGAGATGTCCCTGCTCATGGCAGGGGTGGCACTGGGGGAGCTGTGAAGGTCTCTTCCAGCCCAGACTATTCTATGATTTCTCTGCTTTTTTCTCGTCTCGCCTTGATGCACTGAATATCACAACTGCCTTTTTCTTCCCTTCTGGCCTTCTAGCTTCTGCGTTTTAGCTTCTGGCCTTTTAGCTTCTGCCTTTCCACTGCCTTCTGCCTGCCAGTGATGCACAGACATCTCAGCTGTTGTGGGGCATCTCAGATGGTGCCAGACACACCACCTGAACAGAGTTCCACATCTCCAGCAGGTCTGGTAGCAGTTAAAGACCCACTGCATGTGCAGACACCCACGCTGAGGTGTCTGGATCTCAGACAGTCCTGCCCTTTCAGGCTCCCAAGCCCTTCACCTTCCAAGCACCATGGCATATCCCAAGAAGACATTACCAATGCCATGAACGTTACATACTCCTTGCTGGCTTTGAGGCTTGAGGGGGACATAAGAAAAAGAGTGCTTCCAGCAGCATCATCTTCTTAAAGAGAGATAGTTAATAGGAATCCCCACTAATGAAACCTTGCAGGGAATAGGCCTTTTGAATTTAATTTTCTGGCTGAACTGGTTTAGCTGGGCTCAAAAGGTCACAGTAGGAAGACAATGAGCTTGAAACCATATAAAATGCCTGGAAGCAGAGTTGGAGATGGGGGAAGAAAAAGTCACATTCTCTGTACCTGCCTGACTCTTCCCAGCATCCTTCAAAGCTCAGGTTTTACGAGGCTGAGGATAAAGTCTAGATGGGTAGGGGTCAAATTCCCTCTTTGCTTGCTGATAAACTGGGGACTGAACAGAAGTGCCAGAGATATGTGAAGATGTCTGAAGAGGAGGAAATCTGGTGGTCTTGGACATCTACCCAGCTCTGCAAACCTGAACAGCTGTGCGATGGGGTGAAAGCCAGGGAGATGAGGACTTGGCATCTACCAGGGATTTCCTTTGTGATCCTTGCCACAGCTTTTTCTTTGCATCTTCCCCCTCATTATAAAACAGGATCAGTTACTCTACGGCAGCAGGACAATTAAAAGTGAAATTCAAGTACTTCTTAAAGGCTTGGAAAAGTGTGAACCCCTTTGGTGCGGAGAAACAAAACACTGCTTTAGTTGTAACCTCAACATGTATTAGCTTCAATCATCAGCCTTTGCAAGTGGACCGAGAGTTTAAAAGAGATCTTGCAGCAAAGGCAAAGATCTCCCTTCACAGAGCCCTCTGGCATATCTCAGTCTCCAAAAAAAGGGTTACACAGTGACAGATTAAACCAAATTAATTGTGCTGAATGTATTTGTTCAGGTCAACCAATTATCATTACTTTAGCCACACCCCTACATTGCAACCTTAGGCATGTCCTCCTTTTCTTCACAGAATTTCTCTTCCAGAAGGAAAAGCAGAAATTTGGCCACTCTTGCAAGATTTCCAGATTGCCAGCTGCCCAGCCAAGTGACAAAAGTGCATATATGGGTACGCACAGCTCATGCATTTATATTTCTCATAGGGTTTTCCAAGCCTCACCCCAAGGCTGTGCAGAGTTAAAAGCCTGCATTGCTGCTTGCTCCAAAGGACCAACCCTGGTACCCAATGGGCCATTCCTGACTGCACAGATGTGCCCGAGTCTAACATAGAATCATAGAGCCATAGAATCATTTTGATTGGAAGAGAACCTCAAGATCATCAAATCCAACCATTAACCTCACACTGTTGCTAAACCATGCCCATAAGAACCTTACATATGCATCTTTTAAACCTCTCCATGGATGGTGACTCCACCACTGCCCTGGGCAGCCTGTTCCAATGCCTGACAGCCCTTTCCAGGAAGAAATTTTTCCTGATATCCAATCTAAACCTCTCCTGGCGCACATTGAGGCCATTTCCTCTTGTCCTACGCATGTAGACCCATAAACGAATGAGGACCAGGGCCTGGGTGCCAGGGTGAGAGCACTGCGGTGTCTAGGAGGGGGTTTTCACAAGAGGGCGCTGGGTGGCTGTGGCTGGTGGCAGCCCTCAATCTGCCAGTGTCATTTTCGACACTTGCAGGGGATGTCTGGGTTTGAGCACAGACAGGTCTGGGTGAAGCAAAGGGCAGGGCAGGTTTGGGATGGAGCCTCATGGAAATATGGCCCTGAGGAATGTCTTGCTGAGTTCTTGTTGTCTAGGGTCATGATGGTCTTGTGTCTTTGGGGCACAAACTGCAGAGATCTTCCCAAAACCCCTCGGCAAAATGGACAGGGACAGGCAGGATATCAACACTGAGATGTTCTCACCCAGCAGCTTCCTCATCCATACCCATCCTGATCCCACAGGCTTCAGGATGCCCTGGCCTGTCCCACAAGTTCACCCAACAGAGCCAGGAGCAGGGTATCCAGAAAAGGTGGCCAGTCACCATGAAATGACCAGTGAATAAGGACCCTGAAGGTAAAGAGAAGATGGACTGGTGGTTTGGTGGAGCTGCAAAGTGTTTCTATTCATCCCAATATGCCTACAGGAGTGCTAAAGCAAAGAGTGGCTTTTGCTAAACCAAAACCGTGGTACTGCCCTTCCACTGCCTGGCCTGCATGTCTTTTCAGAACTAATCTGGACAATACATGGTGTTGGAGCACACAAAGAACAAGATAACCTGTCTTATTTTGGAAATCTGGATCAAAACCACTTAGTTTTGGGCACATGGGGACCCAAGGAGTTGAAACATCCCTGGCATCCCCACATAGGTGAGGGCTTTTTGGCTCATCCTTGCCTGCAGCCTTGCTCCACGTGCGTTGTTGTGATCTTGACTTACCAGCCTCCTCTGAGGTTTGAACAAGGGCCGGTTGATGCCATTCATCTTGTGGTAGAGCCCGCAGGCGTTGCAGAGGTAGTGCCCCGTGCCGTCTCTCCTCCAGAGCGGGGTGGACATGGCCCCACAGTTGACACATTCTCGCCCCTCTGAGTAATCGTCAAAAAATTCTGCTGCCATGATGGGAGAGAAGGGAAAAGACTTGATTAATTAGGCAGCCGTACATTTAATTTCTGGCCTGGTTCTCAATATTTGAGCCCAGAAGTGACATTTTGAGAAATCACCAGCATTCGGATTTTACAGGATGCAAGAAACAGCTTTTCCGTTCTCAAGGAAGCCCCTGGGATTATTGTGAAGAAGAACCCCTTTCCCTGCTATACAGAGTTGGCTGCAGGACTTCTGTGGCAGCAGGGATGTGCTGGGACACAGATACTGGGAGACAGAAATAGAAACCTTCCCTTCTGCTCTGACGTTATCCAGTTTTCGAGGCTGGACATCATCAGGACAAACAGATTGGGGCAGACGAACAGCTGCATTTACAACTGAGACATATTGCCTGCGACCACGGACAAACACAGACCCACAAAGCAGAACTGCCCAGGGGTCCAAGAGCTGCCTGAGCGTCTTTCAGTGGGGCTCAAGCAGGTGAGGGCAGGGAAAGCGCTGCCTGTATGTCCTGCTACCCTGCTACCCAGCCCACGCCAGCTCCCGCCCTGGCCCCTCTGAAGAGGGGAAGATGGCACAAAATTGTGTGCAGTTTTGTGCAATTTTGGGCTCCACAGTAGAAAAAGGATATAAAGCTACAGGAGAGTGTCCAGAAGAGGCTATGAAGTTGGTGAAGGGTTTGGAGGGGAAGCTTCATGAGGAGCAGCTGAAGTCACGGGGTTTGTTCAGCCTGGAGAGGAGGAGACTGAGGGGAGAGCTCATGGTGGCTGCAGCTTCATCACAAGGGGAGCAGGAGGGGCAGGGCTGAGCTCTTATCTCTGGTGACCAGTGACAGAACCCCAGGGAATGTCAGGAAGATGTGCCAGGGGAGGTTCAGGTTGGACATGAGGAAAAGGTTCTTCACCCAGAGGTGCTGGACACTGAACAGGCTCCCCAGGGAGGTGTCACGGCCCCAACCTGACAGTGTTCAAGAAGAGACTGGACAACGTCCTCAGACACATGGTGTGAACTGTGGGGTGTCTTGTGCAGGGACAGGAGTTGGACTCGATGATCCTCGTGGGTCTCTTCCAACTCAGGACATGCTATGATTCTATGAATGGCTGCAGAGAGCCAAGGGGGAGAGATGTTCATGTTCCTTCACCCTGTTCTCTGCACGAGAAGCATCTCCTGAACTGCAAGGATCCACATGTCCAACCCCAGCTCAGGCTGTCAGCTGACAGACATCCTGAGGCATTCATGGGTGTCAGAGACTCAGCTTTTGACACAAAACTCTGTCATGCTTGATGTCACTCTCTAGGGCTTGGTGCATTCACCCACCACATTCCTGGTTCATCCACAATGTTCCTGGTTCACCCTGCACTGGGGACCAGCTGTGTCTGTGATGTGAGGGTGAGGACAACCATACCTCTGGCTGTGACAGGTCCATATCATCTACAAGGTGGCACAGAGGCAAACACCTCGACTGCATTATAATTTGGAAAGATACAGGTCAGCTCACCCTTGGATACAATGCTTTCAAGAAGCCAAGAAATTCACCTAATAAAATATAAACATCAGCTATAGGTCTTGCTGTGATGTAAATTATAGCTGCATCTGGCTGGCGTGGCCCTTCAAAGTGTGTGTTCCTGATGGTAAAATAATTAGTAGAGATAAAGGAAATGACAAATTACAGCAAAGGGCTCCATTACTTAGCATAGGCTGGGAATAAACCAGGCTGTGGAAAAAAATCCCAACATGCTGCAGCGCACAGGAGATGTTTGGAGGACAGTAAGAACTTTGCATCAGGACCTTTAACCATTATAAACAAGCATAACATTAACTTTTAAAACATTATCATGCATCTCACTATGTTTTCTGCTTGTCCACCTGCTTTTTATACAAGTATCTCAGCTTTCTGCTGGAAAACAATAGTTCCCTATAGAGCAAACCAACAAAATTTAGCTTCTTGCCACTCTATGCCTCAATCCTGTGTGGATTCTCTGATAGCTAATAAGGGTTATGTTCAAACATCGGCCTCATTTTCTCTTTTCTCCAGAATATTTTTGGAAAATCTGCAGGAAACTACATAACCCTGAAAGAGACAAAGGATTAAAAAAACTACTAAAGTGGCGCCAGTAAACAGAGACAAAAAGATTCACGTGAACCTAATTCTCTTTAGAAAAGCAGGCTAAAAATGGCAAGAGATTACATTGTGTGGCCATGGGGAAATACTAGAAAACAGTGAATGAATGTACCCAAGGGGCTCTGGAGCCAGCAAAGAAGGAATCCAGCATCTTCTCAGCAGCTTAGGGAAATCTCATTACCTTTGAGCAATTCTGGTGGTTTAGGAAAGATGAGAATCCCTCCAGGTGTTTTTTGTACACGTGGATTCAGTGATACCGTAACCATAAAGCCTCACTTTCCCCTTTAAAATCACCATTGAATCACAGCCAAAATCTAGATCAAATAAACTCCCTTTGAAAAGAGAAGGGATTGGAACAGCTGGTCAGGAAAGAACTCATTTCCTTGAAAAATCTCAAGAAAAGAAAACATTTCACTATATTTTTTTTTTCATCTTAGAAGTTGTTGAGGTTTTTGATTATCACTTTTCAAAGAAAAAGCCAAATTATTTTCACAGTGATTTTTGTCCTATGAGAAAATCCCTTTCTTTTTGAAAATAACTCAGTACAAATCTGTTGACATAATCCAGGGAGAATTTAGCAGAGCAGAGGTAGTCCAAAGGTAACCATTAAAACTCTTGACCAATTTGAGTTGTGTCTGTGACTAATTACAAAATACCAGCTTTCCTGGAGATTTTCCCACCGGAGAGCCAAAATCTAAAAGTTTTCAATCAAAGGAAAAGTAGAAAATTCCCAACAGTCCCTCAGAATTGTGAAGAGTTGGACTAGCTCTTGAATAAGAAGGTCCATCAAAGTGGGTGTGATAAGAAGATGTGTCAAGTATAATTCTGGTTTTAGAAAAAACAAACAAGCAAACAAACAGTAGATGTGGAGTTGAAACCAGACAAATGGCAAATCTATTCTTTTCTGACAAAAAGCAAATTTTCTGCTGAATCTGGAGTGTTATTTCCTAAGAGTTTGTGTGACATCCAGCTCCACCATCCACATTATTTTCCCTGTTGGTTTGTAGTCAGACACCACTACAAAGCAGTCTTGAGATCTCTGCTTTTTCATCCCTATTTGTTTGAGCTGTATTCTTCACTACTTGCTTGGTGGTTTGGGATTTATTTTTTAGGTTTCCATGGGATTTGGAATGGAGCTTCTCTCTTGAGGGACTTTCACTGGTTTTAAGTTTCCAAAAATCCTCTTCTGCTTCTGTATTAACGGCATTTGTGTGATTTCCCCCTCTCAGCTGCAGACAAAGGAGATCCTTGCGAGCGTTAATAAGCAGGAATTACTGGTGCTGGAGATGGGGAAGGACCAGACTTTGTTCCCAGGGCACACCGAGGTTCCACGCAATGGGTGGCTCCCCCTAATCGCAGCCCTCGTGGGGCAATATCAGATGGGTGCGTCCCCTGCGTGCACCAGCCAGTGCTGACTCGGAAGATGACATCTAACAGTGCAACCTCATTAAAACCATCCCTGGAGCCCCGTCAGAGCGGAGGGAGCTCCTTGACCTCGAGACATCTCACCTGGAGGAAAAAAATCCTCTCCTGCTTCAAAGTGTGTTTGATGATGGCAAAGGACACTTTGCCATCGGGCACTACTGGATGTTGGCTCAGAGAAGACAACGTAGGCGCAGTGTACACCTTCCAGTGAACAAAAGGTCATTTTGACACCGGTGGAGAAGTGGAAGGCAAGGGACTGGATTTCTTTCTATAAGGGGTGCTGTAATTTCCCAATATCACTAAACTCATGAGTGAAGTCACCAAGGGGAGCTTTCTAAGCCAACCTTCTGGCCACGCATCTCAGACAGCCCAGCTGCTCTTGAAAACCAGAGTGTCTGCAAAATAATGAGAAAGTATCACCCGAGAATCATAGAAGCATTTGAGTTACAAGACACCCTCAAGATCATCAAGTCCAACCATTAACCTCCTACTATCACTAAACCATGTTCTAAGAACCTCATCTACACATCTTTTAAACCCCTCCAGGGATGGTGACTCCACCGCTTCCCTGGGCAGCCTGTTCCAATGCCCAACAGCCCTTTCCATGAAGAAATTTTTCCTAATATCCAATCTAAAAAAGAAGTTACAGGCTGTGCAGTTTGACATGGATGGATCTCCAAGAGCTAGGAAACCCAAATGTTCCCAGGGCTCAGGAACCGTGATCCACCAACAGGCTGAGCTATATTAGGCACAGGGGTCACTGGGCTTTGAGTGCAGCGATTGTTTCATTTGCCACTGTAATTAATAATGGGGATTAAGGTGCTGTGAAGCAGCAAAGTGTTTTCTTGGCTTCTGTCTCAGGGTTGGAGCTCTAAATCCTGGCATTATGAGATCCCCTGACACTTATTCCTTGTACTCAGCAGCCGGGAAAGGAAACGTTTATTCAGGCAGCAAATTGCCTGAGCGGCTCCTGGACAGCTCAGAACAATGCGGGGGGAAGGAAAAGCTCCCCCAGTCACACTCAGGGCAATAGTTTCCGTTTTGTGGCACAGGAGCCGCTGCCTGATAATGGAGATTTATGGGTCCATCCGGTGACCTCTGTAATAGCCTTTCTGCTGGAGAGATTTACTCCCTCTCCCAAAGCCAGGTATGGCCAGCACTGGAACAGCGTTGAGGAAAGGGTAACGTGTGCTGATTGGGCTCAGAAGGACACCAGCCCATGGATGGAGTGGCCTCATGTGTGCTGGCTGGTCACATCTTCCTCTTTGAAGGTACAGGTGTCCCAAGTGCCTTTGGCTAGCCCTTATCTTGGATACTATCAGTCTTGGGATCATTCTGTCCTTTTTATGGGTTGGGTCCCTGATGCTGGCTAATGCTAATGATCTTCTACTTAATTCTTCATAAGACTCTGCCTTTAGTCCATGAAGGAGCTTCTCACATGAGAGCAGATCACCAAATCTCACTTAGTGACTTGGCTGGCGGAGAGGATGGTCCAGGTCCTGCCCCTAGACTGGTCATCAGCTTGCTGTATAAAAGGAGGTCTTTCTCCTCTCACACGTACTGTTTATGAGGCCTGCAAGGTCCACAGGGCAGCAAATGTCACTTGTGTCTTGCACAACATTCTCCTAATCTTGGGTGAGGCCTTGAGCATGGTAATGTCAGAAATACTTTCCACAATGGGACATTCAGTTGCCAGGGAGCCAGGAGCAACTCCTAAGTGGGGTCTGCTACAGGTCTGCTATCCAAGCATTCTTGGATATGGCCATCATGGTTCTTAGTCATTGGGAGTGGTCATTCACATTGACCACCAGGTCCATAGAGGTCAACTGGTAAGGACGACGCAGGGCTCAACAGGAAAGCAGATCTGAGCACCACCAGCCAGCCCACACCTACAGGCACTTTTTCCAGCTTGACTAGGACATGACAGCATCTCAGATCAAGGACATGGCCCACCCAAAGTCTGAGTACTTTTGCCTTCCCAACCAGGAGAATCATAGAACAGTTTGGGTTGGAAGGGACCTTCAAAGCTCATCTAGTCCAACCCCTGCCATGAGCAGGGACATCTTCACCAGCTCAGGTTGCTCAGAGCCCCGTCCAGCCTGGCCTGGGATGTCTCCAGGGATGGTTCATCCACCACCTCTCTGCCCAACCTGGGACAGGCTCTCACCACCCTCATTGTAAAAATTTTCTTCCTCATGTCTAAATAGCCTCAGATACCGTCTCACAACCATGTCATCTGGGGATCAGAGGGAGGTTGGTCAGGGCTTGAGTCTGAAGGGTGGCTTCTGCTCCCCACTCTGGGTCCTTCCACCATCTCTGCAAACCTTAGATCTTCTTGCCTGACAGCATGCTCATTCCTAGGTCCAGACCTTCTGGTTTTGTTTGGGCTTTTCTTTAGCAACCCTAAACCTGTTAACATTGGAGAGATCATCTTGAACATGTAAACTTGATGGATCAGGACCCAAAAGAATAATAACAGTAGAAGCGCCTCTGATAGAGGGACTTTGAATCCTGCACAGCCAACTACCAGTTTCTAAGTTTCTGTTCCCAAACCAGCTTCCAGAAGGGGACAAGGAGCCCTTCCTGCACTGGTTTGGATCAGACCCTGCTGCATGAGAAACAAGAACCAGGTTGTCTACCTTCTTCTGCCCTCCAGCCCCTTTCTGCCTTTCACCCCCTCCGGGCAAAGAAGAATGGAAAGAGTCTTCCATTAATACAGCACTGGAGTTTTGTTTATAGCTGGAGGGATATTTAATATCAACATTTCCCCCTGCAGAAGTGTCTTCTCAACCCAGCGAAGCAACTCGGCAAAGGAGAAGCTGTCCTTCAAACACCGCCAGGCACTTACGGGCTCTAAACAGACCCTGAGAGCAGTTTTCCCCGCAGAGAAGCAGTTTCCTAAAACAATTTGTTATGATAAGGGGTGAGAGCCACGGTCCTGTGTATACATGAATTTCTAATGGAGTCTCAGCCACTCACAGCTGAGGCAAAGGACGTTGGCCCCGTGGACACATGGACACTCTGGGATCCCACCCAAGAGAACCTCACCTCCTTCTTCAAGGGGCAGACATGACAGCATGGCAGGGCAAAACAAGATTTACCATTTCCAGGATGGTTTGTCCCCAAATCCCAAGACTATTTCTGTTAAAAAGTGACAGCGTGGAAATACTTCCTATGGTTCAAGCCTTTAGAAGCCGTTTTAATAAATGTTTTACTGCAGCTAGTGGAGCTGAAAGTCACAACTTCTATTTCTTTTGAATGGGTTGAGATGCTGCCGTGAACTGCATGACTCCAGAAGCTGAAGCTTCAAGGGTAAAATCCCACTGAGAAGTTTCTGGTCAGATCACAGCACTTTAAAATGCTGGTTGTTCCAATATCATAGCAGAGCAGGGCTGAACTGGGAAGGAACACAGCAGCGAAAACCAAGGAGAGACAAAAGTAGAAGGGACAGGGAGCAACTGTAAATAAAAGAACCCACTATTTTAGAAACTGATGGGACTTAGACATGGGGAGAGCAGGACAGTGCTTATTTGAATAGCGCCCATCACTGGGTTGGTTGTTGGTGGGAATGTGGCTCCCAGCTCTCCTCTGATCTGGATTGACACAGAGCATCATCTGTGTGATTGCTGATCTGCAGGGCATGTAGAAGGGGGGAAATTCCTCACTGTTAACCAGCAACACAGTTTTGAGCAAAATGCATCATTTGTGAAGCTTCACAAAAAAGGCTTGATGCTGTTTCAGAATGTTTTGGGGTTTATCTGACATGTCTACAGTGGAGAAAATGGTTGGTTGCTCAGTTGGCTGCCCTGACCGAACACCTTTCCCTCGGCAAACCTAAAGAACCAATTTATGGCTTAGGAAAACATTGAATCTACAGTCTGGCTGAGCCACATGCTGCTTTTGAAAAGGCAAAGAAAATCAGTTTTCTCCTTGCTTTGTGAAATGCCACATTGAGACTGTTCTTGTCCAACTCTTCCCAGGCCAAATGTTTCACGTCAAGGCAAAGGGAACATCGTGTCCCTCCCCTGCAAAGCTCCCTCCTCTGCCTGCGGCAAGCCAAGGTCTATGGCACACACCATTGCCAACAGCCAAGAATGCTCTTTTCCTTCATGGATGTGTTTTCCCCAGTTTGAAGGACAGTGGAGGTGGAAGCAGCCAAAGGACCAGCTGACACCATGTGCAAAACGGACATGATGGGAAGGTGGGTCAAACCCTGGGCTGGGATTTGAGGTTAGTCTTGGCCCTGCGATGGGCTTCCCTTGAGCAAGGCTTTTCATCTCCTTGCAATACTGTTCTTCCCTTGAGAGGAGGTCGAAAGGCTCTTCCCTGCTGCAGTGGGGGGGACAAGAGGTCAACTTTCAAAGGCCACAGCCATAGATGTGGAGACAACCAGTGGATGAAAGAAAAGTGTGTGGAAATGGGCTGTACGCCTCTGAAGCAGATTCAGACAATCTGTTACGGGAAGGGACAGGAGATGCTTCTGGGGGGACTGGCCAGTCTGGTTGCTTGAAAAAACATTGACAGGTCTTCAGCACACCAGAGCCACCAGGCCTAAAACATCAAACCCAATGGTTTTACCAGAGCTGAGTGGAGAGACTGTTGACCCACATGCTGAAGTACTGTGTCCCACATCCAACAGGCACAGAGTCTGCTACTAGAGGAGACAGGCATGGGGACAAGGGGTGATGCTTTTAAACTAAAGGAGGGGAGATTCAGGCCAGATATGAGGAAGAAGTTGTATACAGTGAGGGTGATGAGAGCCTGTCCCAGGTTGGCCAGAGAGGTGGTGGATGAACCATCCCTGGAGACATCCCAGGCCAGGCTGGACGGGGCTCTGAGCAACCTGAGCTGGTGAAGATGTCCTTGCTCATGGCAGGGGTTGGACTAGATGAGTTTTGAAGGTCCCTTCCAACCCAAACTATTATATGATTCTATGCAGAGCCCCCTGAGGTGCTTTTGGTTGGAGTAATTGCTGGCCACCCCTTTGATAGCAACCTGGTGTCCTACAGCAACTTCTGCTGACTGTCAAGTTGTGCATGTGTGAAGGTTCAAGGCCTGCTTTCTTTTGCTGCGTTGCAAGTCTGATCCCACCCACCAAAGTGACCTCCCCTTTCTTACTACTACTTACAATTCTTACACTTGTAAATATCTGAGGCTCTTCTGATAAACAGGAGATTCCTCTGCTTATCGGCTGTCCAAATATTTTTTAACAAATCTTAGATTAGCATGGAGAGCCCAGGGAATGGCCATGATGGGGCCATCCACAGCCTGGGGTCTGCTTGGCAGGAGGCACCTGGAAATGGTCTTTCTCTCTTTTGACAAAGGAAAAACAACTACAGTGTTATCCTCCTTGAAATATGTTCCATTTCTAAATGGATATGCCCTGGCTAGACGCTCTTTTTTGATGACTACGAAGGAAGAGTCAGAGAAACACAGAATGTTTTGAGTTGGAAAGGACCTTCAAAGCTCACCCAGTGCCACTCCTGCCATGAGCAGGGACATCTTCACCAGCTCAGGTTGCTCAGAGCCCCGTCCAGCCTGGCCTGGGATGTCTCCAGGGATGATTCATCCACCACCTCTCTGGCCAACCTGGGACAGGCTCTCAACACCCTCATTGTCAACAATTTCTTCCTCATGTCTGGCCTGAATCTCCCCTCCTTTAGTTTAAAACCATCACCCTTTGTCCTATTGCAATGCCATGTTCACACCTGGGTGACTTTGTGACTTGGGCACAGGCAGTGGATCACCTCTGATGTGATGTTCCCACAGGGGACCACAAGCAGGTGTGCTGTGGAGACATGCCAAGCTGCTTCTCCGTGGCTGAGCCGTGGGAACTTGCCTTATGGCTACTGGGTAACTGCTCAACCTTGACCCTGAGCCTGCCTAGCAAGACTCTGTCCACATTCGTATTCTCTGAGACTCCAGTCTACAGTGGTCACACACAAATTACTTTCCAGGGCCCACACCAGGAGGTCAGGCTGTGTCAGGCTGAGATGGTCTGTGCTTGGACCATGCCAGAGACCGTGCTAATGACTGAAGAGAATGGTCTGTTGGGTTCTCATTGTTGCCATCTGGCCGTAGTTTGTCATCAAGCATGACACAGCCTTCACGTGCTCTTGGTTTGCTTGGGCTCATGCAGAGCAGCTGATGATGTGGCACTTAGGGACATGGTTTAGTGGTGGAGTTGGCAGAGTTAAGCTTAGAGTTGGACTCGGTGATCTTAAAGGTCTTTTCCAACCAAAATGTTTCTATGATTCGACACTTCTATGAGGTGAAAGTCCTTAAACTGCAGGAACCCAGTGCTTTGTGGTCATACATCCTAGTGCAGCATCTGTCTGTCTGATGGTGACCATCTGTCTGTCTGCAGAGGTGACTCCCAGCACCCAGGTGGACCAAAGCCAGGGCTGGTTCCGGGCCCAGGGACACTGATGCTGTTTGGGATAATTCCAAAGACACCTGGAGAAGACAGGCAGATGTACAGAGACCACAGAGCCAAGCTCGACTCAGCAGTGGGAGAAGACACATGGGTCAGGAGCAAAAAGTACCCAGAGACGTGGTGGAATTTCCATCCCTGGGCATTTCCAAGCCTCATCCAGGCAAATCCACAGCTGACCTCAGCTACTGCCACTGGTTGTCCTGCTTCAAACAGGAGGCTGGACTAGAGTTTCTTCCAACCTGCATTTCTACAATCCTGCAACTCCAGAAAATCAAAGGTGGTGTTTTGTTGTTGTTGTTATTGTTGTTGTTTTGTTTTGTTTTTGTTTCCCCAGACTGGTGCAGATCAGAAGAAAAGAGATTTATACAAGTCAAATGGGGAAAATCCTACATGTAGGAATACAATTAATTATTATACTTATGATGTGTGTGTATTATACATGGGTATGTATAAATGTGCATATATATAAGTGTATATATATATAAAGGTATATATTTTTATAGAGAGAGACTTATAGCATTTCCTTAAAAATACCATTTTAGCAAGCTAGGAGTCATCTCTAATCAATTCTGTCTGGTTTTGCTATTGGAATTATTATTCTGTAGCCATATACAACACAGCTACATAGAATTGTGTGTACGCACATATATAGAGATAGATAGGTATACACGCACAAATATAAAACACACACAGACGCACATATGCATGTATATAAAAAACCCCACTCACTTTGTATATACAAAACATATATATACCATGTGTAGGAATATATGAAATATATAAAGCATATACTGCTCCACGTGTCTGAGCTCTGAGTGTGACGGCACAAATACTGATTATCCTGTGTGTATTCAACCCCCCACCCCAGTTTTCTTTAGCTCACTAATTTAGACAGGCTCTGACTGCAACCCGGAGGTGTTACACTGATAAATACCACTCAGAGGAGCTACGTCTAAATAAGTTAGTCCAGATCCCAGCCTCCCTGCGGGACACCAGCCAGGGGCAAACAAAAAAGGTGTTTACTACGGTTCATCACATTATAGGGGAGAGTCAGTTTGTCTAACCCCTGGCCCTTCTCTTTTCCTCTTTTATTAGTTATTCTGAACGTTAAGTCAACTCAGCCCCCGAGCAGGGTGGGAGGATGGAGCCGATAAAGCATCTGCAAAGGTCATTTCGCACAGAAACTGCAGCCCAGGCCAATAAAACGGCAGGTACTGAACTTATCAGGGCAGCATATAACTTGCAGTTTTTCTAACTCAATTGATTGGACTTTTTATCTAAAATAACAGGCATTATAAGATAGGCGAAAGTCGAGATAAGGAGGAAAATGGAGTAGGTCTTGAATCAAGATCAGCTCGGGGACAGGTTCAAACTCCCACACCTGCCCTGGAGGAATCAATGAAAGTTTCTTGGCGTCGTCCTCTCGTTTTGAAACGCTGCTGAAGTTGAGTGAACTTTGAGACCGTGGCGTTTATTCTGCGATTATAATTAACCTGCTCACCCGTTGTTATTGATTTCAAGCAAAGGGAGGGAGGTGACAGAGTCTGACTGGGATGTTGGGTTGGGGATAGAAATGGCTGAGCCAGGGAGGCAGAAATGCCTGCCGGGGTGAGACCATTCCCCATCTGGAGGCAAAGGGAAATGGGGTACAAGGGGGATTTCACCCTCCAGCTTATGGTCCTGCTTTTACTGGGATCTGGGAAAGCCCTTGAGGCCAGATCTTCACATCCAGAGGGTCCAGGTAAATCACAGCATAATGGTTTTAAACGAAAGGAGGGAGATTCAGGCCAGACATGAGAAAGAAATTGTTGACAATGAGGGTGATGAGAGCCTGTCCCAGGTTGGCCAGAGAAGTGGTGGATGAACCATCCGTGGAGACATCCCAGGCCAGGCTGGACGGGGCTCTGAACAACCTGAGCTGGTGAAGATGTCCCTGCTCATGGCAGGGGTGGCACTGGGGGAGCTTTGAAGGTCCCTTCCAACCAAAACTATTCTGTGATTCTATGATCTGCCTCACCGAAGCAGTGAAGAACCAAATGTGGGAAGCCCTTGGAGAAAAGCCTCAGTCATACCCAGGATGCAGGGCATCATCCCAGACATGGAGACCGCGAGGAGGTGACATCCCCCAAGCCATCTGCCCCTCTCATGCTCCACATCACCAAGACATGTCTCAACTCAGTGTCCTTCCCAGCAGCCCAGCCCCAAGCAGCCAGCCCCCGGGGCCAGGCCTCCCTTCCCAAAATAACCTCAGACATCTGGGGCCAAACATGTCATTCGGAGGAGTCCTGATGTCTGGAGCTCACCATCTCGCTCATTTTCTACAGCTCCAGCACTGCAGATCCTTAATATTAAATAATGATGGCTCCCTGGCTTGCAAATCCAACAGCCTGCCTTGGAAACTCATAGGAATTTAAATAATAAATATTCAGGTTGTTTGTTGTTTTTTTTTTTTTTTGTCTCTTCTAGAGTTTCAGCATGTAGGAATCAGCGTTTCCCAGCTTTTATCTTGCCCAGAAAAGCTTCTCCTTCCCTTCGTGTAAAACCAGCGCCCTGCTGTACAATAACATGACTTGAAGGGAAACCAAGGCGCATGGAGCCACAACAGCCAGAGACAAGCATAGAATCATAGAATCGTAGAATCATAGAATCATTTCAGTTGGAAGAGACCTTCAGGATCATCGAGTCCAACCATAACCTAACCTAACCTAACTCTAGCACTAAACCCTGTGCCTAAGAACCTTGTCTAAACGCTTTTTAAACCCCTCCAGGGATGGTGACTACACCACTGCCCTGGACAGCCTGTTCCAATGCCCGACAGCCCTTTGCGAGAAGAATTTTTGCCTGAGAAGCAGACAAGAGGGTCACGTCTCCCAAAATGTTTGGAGACGTTTGCAGAATCAAAGGAGACAACTCACTCCCCCGGTCCTCGAGGCCAGAGGACAACCTGGAATTTGCTTATAATATTATAGGTGCAACCAGAGAGCACCGTGCAAGCGGGAGCTGTGAAAACAATTAAAAAGTATATATATAAAAAGGAAGAATTGGCAAAATCTTGCTCTGGGGGAATGGTGTGGTTTCCTCCTTCTCCCTCCAGCTCCAGCTCTGCCCCACTGGGCTTGGTTTTAACCTTTTAGGAGAGCCTGACGGCAACAGCCCTACCCCGGCACCCTGTAAATATGTGACGATGGGGATGGAAACATCAACCGGAGGAAAATGCCTGAGTTCTGGGAAAAAAAACAAGACCAGGCAGCGACGTCCCACGGTGGGACGTCTCCTGAAATGCTCCCCCTGGGCAGACACCGACCTAATTCCCAGGGATTAAGAGGAAACTTTTCCAGGCGGTGATTTTTGCTATCCCAGATTCAGCAGCATCCCGTACCAGTCCCTGCTGGAAACGGGAGATCTGCCCTCACCCCACCTCTGCTGCCACTGGAAAACTTGGGTGTTTTTTCCTTGACTTTCTATGAATTATTTTGTTCTTTCACAAAAAACCCACCCAAGTTTCTGAGTGCGCTCCCAAGGCTGACGCGAGCTGTTCGAGCCCAGCTGGCTCTGATAAGGGAACCACCGGCCTTACAGGTCACTAAAAATAATCTTAAAAAAGCACAAATCCCTTCATCATATAAACCATATAAACATATAAACCAAGAGCCCATTTTTCAGGAAGGAAAAAGAAAAGTTCCACCGATTTTGGGCCTTTACCTCCCCAAGTAAACCTGTAAGTCCCCATATTATTTGTATTTCTTCCTCACAGAAGCTTCTCGCATGGGCCTGATCCTGCGCCAGCCCCAGGCGAAACTCCCTTTGCTTTAGAACAGGGACAGTTTCACCTCTGGACAAGTAAAGTGGGGTTTTTAGGGTTGTATTTTTTTTCATAGCCCATACTGAACCTTTTTTCCAAGACAGGCTGATCTGGATGAAACAGAAGGATTTGCATTAGAAAGACAGAAAAAGGGCAAAAAAACGTGGGAAGGACCCAGCTTTGCCAACCCCAAGTCAGAGGGTGCATCCTACATTTAGGTGTCCACTTAATTAAACAAAAGAAAACCCCTTTGTGCCAGCAAATAACTGAGAAAAAAATAATTACCGAGCGCTTCTTGGAAAATAAAATAATTGTTTTTGCTTTCAGTTGACACTGTCCCAAATTTGGCTTTAGAATCCAGACCTTGCCAAAATCTGAAGACTGAAATATTTCAGCGTTGATGGCGGGGTCAGATCTACGTCCAGCTTGGAAAAATCTGTGCCCAGCAGATGAGAAAATCCAACTCCGGTTTATCGTATTGAAAAAGAAAATCGGCACCGGGCGCCTTGAGGGTTTTTTAAAGGGTGCAATATAGCGGCCTTGAGGAAAAAATGCAAAGAAAAAGAAAACTAATAACATTTCTGCCATACGAGACCTTATGTCGGCATCGCTCGGTGTGGCAGAAACGTGAAGGTTTTCAAAAGAGTCTTTAATTCCACTTGTACCAGCCGCCGCAAAGGCAACGATGATCGAATTATTTTCAAGCGCTGTCACGCACGTGTAAGCACCCGTGTCTAAAGACCTCACTGCTCAGGCATGGCAGATAATTGGGTTTAATTTGTCATTACGGATGTATTTACGGCTTGGAGCGGTCACCGTGACCGATGATGTGGGGAAGACTTGTAAAGGCCAGGGAGATTTTAATATTTTGCCGTAATGCTGCAAAGTTTTTTGCCCCGCGAGGTTTATTGCTTCCCCCCAAAAAATAAAACCTCAATCCAACCTTATAATGAAATTTGCTTCTATAATTCAGCTTAATTTTGGAGGTAAGAGCACGTTCTCATGTATTTCCCTGGTTATTCGAGCAGCATTTCACACTGGGGCACCAAAACCGTATTTACACCTTCCTGCCAGACAGCAGCGTGAATTCGGGATCCATCAACAAAGTGAATATTCGGCATTTCCAACCTCCTTTTCTGCAGCCATAATTACACACATCCCCCCCCAAAAATGCAAACTATATCCCTAACAACCCAACCTTGCCATTATGACCGAGGGATTTTGGCAGCATAATTGCGTTATTTGGTGATTGCACGTCGCGGTAACATGGGGAGAGCGCAGCAAAAAATCTGCATTTCTGCCCTCCTGGCGTGAGCAAAACCAGCCGCTTTAAGCTCAAAATCGGAGCTCTCGCCACAATTCCCCGCCTGGTTTTGCAGGCAGTGGTGAGCCCCAAATGAGAGGCAGACGCTTCGTTAAGTCCTTTTATAATAAAGACACAAAAGCCTCGAAGGACCTGAGACATTCAGCTGCATCCCCTGAATCTCCTCTGCCTTGTGCCTCACAGGAACATCGCCGAGCAGGGGGGAGATCCCCGAATAACCCATTTCTGCACCTCCTTTTCTGTAAGGGAATTGTAGTGAGCGAAGGACACACCGGGAATTTGGGAACAAAACCTCCGAAAGACAATATATTGTATTTTCACCTCTCTTTCCTACGCACGCAAAGCTCTGCGGGGCTGGAGGAGCAGAACTTTCACCCCAAAGCCCTGTGCCGATGAGAAACAAGGTCTCTGCAGATTTTGCAACTACACTATCAAATATTTTTAATTAAATTTTCCTTAAAAATTGTATTTTCCCACCTTTATTTTAACTGCCTTTGCACACAGGGCTGCCGACCTTCAGGCACAAAAACTTGCCCAACTCCCTACGCTGCAGCTTTTTCACCCATTTTGGGATTTGATTTGCCTTTTGGTGCTTTGGTTTTTTTTCTTCTTTGTAAGGTTACCCTTAATTTTTCAGAGCGAGGTGTTTTGCCCATTCAAAATACCCAACCATGTTTGGAATGACTGATTTTGGGGAGCCCCTCTGCCTGCTGAGAAAAGGTTCCTCCATCATCAGAAGAGGACGGAGACAGCAGGATCGGACCCGATTTCCTTTGGGTAACACCGCCTGATAAACGCTCATCTGTTTCCAAGGGTTTTGCCTCTTTCCCCCAAAATTAGGGGATATATACATGGAGAAAGCAAAATAATGGATGTGTCTTAAAAAAAAAAAAAAATGCTGTTATTATTACAGGGACAGAGACGCATGGAGGAGTATAATAATTAATCCTCACTCAATAAAGTCTTGGATTTAGTGCCACTGCCTTAAGTTTTACTGCTTTACAAAAATTCACGAGCATTTATAACATGTTATATACCACACCATGGCTATTCTATGCAGCATATGCATTAGTATTTGGTCATAAAGTGCAGTTTTCAATGAAGTTTTCAATTAATAAGGATGATACAGTGCCCATGATGGTGACTTTTTTAATTATTTGTTATTTTTATGTTATTTATAATTTAAAATAAACTGTCTGGGGATTTGGGGGAGGGGTGTAAAAAAGTTGTGTGTTTGAGCTCGACCTGGTATCTCCTAATTCTGTGGGTTTCATCCTAAATCCCAGACTGGCTGGTGACAATTAAATTAGGCTGGAAAACAGAAGGTGACTTGAAACCTATGGTGGGGACCAAAGGTTTTCCCCCCCGAGGTGAGAAATGCAGCTGCTTTCAAAATGGGGGATGTAGGATCCCGTGCAAAATGCGGACATGTCCTAAGGTCCCTTCCATTCATCCATCCAATGGTCCCTTCCACCCATCCTGTGGTCCCTTCCATCCATCCTGTGTTCCCATCCCTCCCCATCACCCACTGCCCCACAGGGAGATATTGCCTTGTCCTTAGGTTTGTGGGGAAGGTCAGGAGCTGCTTGTGGGGCAGAGGGTTGTGACAAATGCCGATGAGTCACTGGAAATGCCGGGCCCCGGGGGGGATGCTACGGGACAAATCTCTTCGCATCCCTATGGGAAAGCTGAAGATCTGGTTCACAATCTCTCCCCCACCAGCAGTGGAGAAGACGTTTTTCCAAACCCAACGCCTGCTCCAGGCTTTGATCTTCCCAGATGCTGCTGCCATGTTCAAACAGCGAGGAACTCTGACTTATTTAAAACAAAATGTGAGCACCCAGCAGAAATACCCACAGTGACTTGCCCTGATTTACTTGCAACCACTTCAACCACCCTGATGGCACTGCAAAAAAAAACCCTAAACAAAACCCAAACCTCGCTGCTTTTATTTCTTTTTCCTGTTTGTTTTGTTTTGTTTAAAAAAAAGCAAAATTGCAGAGGTTGGGGGTGGCAAACTAGGATCTGACCCCCCCCATCCTCAACCTGGAAACATCCAGGATGCAGAAGCAGCAATGGGCTGGATGCGTTTGGGCTTCTCTGCCGCCCTCCATCCTCGCTCCCCTCTGCCTGGGAGAAGGGGAAAGGGGCAAGCTGCTAATTTTAGGACAGATTTCAAGTGGTTTTTGGCTCTGGCGGGGAAGCCTCCTGAAAGGGGACATTGCAGCGGGTCCTTTTCATGCCTCATTAAGTCAGGAATTCACTGTAACGCCATCCCGGGCAATGCCTGGAGCAAGTTCACGGCCTCGACTGCAGGGTCTGATCCCGCCCTTCGGGGTAATGAAATAATTCACCAAACTGACTCTGAAAAGCTCAAATTTGGCATTTTGAACTCACACTGGTGAGAATTTTTCGAATATTCCCGTGTGATTTATGCACCCACCCTTACCACTTTAGACCACAGAGCTTCACTGGCACATTTCAACCCAGGCCAAAATTCCTCCCATTAGAAAAAAAAAAAATAAGATATTTATTTATTTTTTTTAGTAGAAATAAATATCTTATTGCTTTTTCCGTTTTTTACCATCTTTGTATACAGTTTCCCTAAACTTCTTTCCCCCGTACATTGCTTTACAGCAGGAAAAAATGCCATGCCAAATTGCACAAAGTGCGTCTTTATCTGCAGACCAGCTACACCTGTGTAGATTTGATCTTCATTGTTGAAAAATTATAATAATTAATATTCTAATGATCCCCGGGGGTGCTGTGCAATTAGCACTATCCAAAGGTGGTGGTTCTCCGGGAAGCAAAATCACTGGAGGGAAATGAGAGCGCTGCAAAAATCACTTGATTTATTAAATCGAGTGATTTATTAAATCAAGCCTTGCACAAAGGATTGTGTTTCCACCTTGAGGTTCCACATTGTGCGGAGAATATAAATATCTTTAGACATAAGGAAAGGAATCTGGACTCCACTGTGCCAGTGGCCGCTCGGATGCTGAGCCAGGCTCGGATATGTCTATGATGGGTACCGTCCACAATGGTGTTTTCCACCCACTATATAACAAAAACTCGCCTTCTCCCTGCTCAGAAACCACCAGCCAGGCTTGAAATGCTTCATCTAACCCCCTTGATACCCGCAGCCTGTGCAAAGCATCGTTGAGAAGGGACCCGGCTGGGAACAGCCCAGCTGCCGCGTCCCAATGCGGGGAGAAGAGGGAATGTCTGGATATTAAACCTCTTGAAATCCCCACGGCCATTTTAATCCTGAATTTAAAACTCACCAGCTTTTAGGCAGTTTCTTTCTTTTTTTTTAAAAAAAAAAAATAACAAAAAAATTAGCATATTTTATTTAAACCCAAGGGCCATCTCCACACTCAGGCAGACGTGTAATCAGACCCACGCTAATAAATCCCCCGTGAAGCGACACCGTGAATCCAGCACCCGAATTGGGACCTGGCGATGGAATGGGACTCTCGGCTCCTTCCTCCTTCGTTAGTGACCGCTAATACCTTATGGACTGGCTCAACACATCCTGGCTTCCCGGTGCTTTTTAAGAGCCCAGATAAAAAGCCACTTTTTGCCACCGAAAGACAACACAAACCGCTGCTTAACGCAGGGCTTGAAACCCCCAAATCACTGCGGTCCATCTCCGGCACGTTAAAAACTGCCGGGTATTTCTACAGCTGCAACTCTTCATTTGCGTTAAGTTGGTTTTAAGTTATTTTTACTCCCAAGAAACCTTTTGAGACCACTTCAACAAGGCAACATTTTTTTCCCCAAGAAGAGACGGCACGGTAGTCAAGCACAAATGCGGGTATGTCCTTGTTGGTAATATTCAATCGTTATTTGATTATTTGATTCATCCTGCTTTTTTCCTACACTTTCTACCTTCTCAGGGCTTCCCAAAAACATTGTCTGCTTGGCCAAAACTTTATCCTTAGAGATAAACTCTTCCCTATTTTAAGCAATTTCATAACACCCAAAGAAAAGCAAAAGGCTTTGGCACGGCCAAGCCTTCACCGACGCCCAACTTTTCTTTCTTTAACATCTTAAAATTATGCTAAAGATAAAGCAAATCATGCTAGACACAATGGGAAAATTACCCTCCAAAATTTAGGCCAAAGAACGCAATCTTAAAACCTATCAGCACACAAATTTGAGTAATTTTCTTTGTTAACCCCAATGCCGATAGAAATACCTTCACGGAGAGAAGTCAAGGAGGAAAAAAAGGGTTTATGCAACCGCGATACAAAGATATGTCCCACATTTCTCTCCCCAATTCTCCCTCTTCTGCTGTATAAAATAAAATAGTGATATTTTAGGCCATTCAGGCCAACTTCTGGTTGTAGGACTCAGGGGTACTTAATGAAATTAAAGACTCCAAGATTGGAGCTGAGATATTTTTTTGGAGCAGGAAGACCGTGAAATACATGGTTGAGTCATTCATATGTGCCCGTGAGTTCCCCAAAAGGCATGATAATAAATGCAAACTCATTTATTTTTCTTCTTCATCATGGTATCTCCCCCATCGGCACCAAATTTCCCTTTGCCTTCCCTTTTTCTAGCCTAATCAACCTTTCAAAATTTAAAAAAAAAAAGGCATAAGATGAAACAGCCCAAAGGGAAGATCTGGGCTTCACGGGCCAAACTTTTGATTTCTCCATTTTCCAAATGATTTTCCCCATTTTTACACCTAAAGCGAGCCTGGGAAGGGGGTCCCTGCACATCCCCAGAGCATCGTGGTCCTGCACACCCAACTGCAACCCCTGGATCCCCTTGGAGCTGTTTGTGGAGCCAACAGGCCCTTGCACATCATTTCAGGCCTACCCTAAATTATATATATATGTTGTTTTGGGATTTTTTTTTTGAAACTGTGGTCCTTGAGGACATTTGGAAATGGTGGTTTTGCAGAGGAATTGCGTGTGCACGGGGGTAACCACAGCACCGCGGGGACCCCCGTGTTTGGGAGCAACACCCCGAATATGCCACATTTCTCCCTCCTGCCCTTTGCGCTTCCTCGCCGTACACAAAGAGTGGTGTGTGCACAAAAATTTGGGGAGGACGGCGATGGATTGAAACCCTCCCTCCCCGTTATCCCAACGCTGGCAGCGCTCACCTATGTTGGCGTGGCGGGCGGCTGCGGGCGTCCCTCGGCTCTGCAGGTTGTGCAGCATGGGGCTGTCGAAGGGGGAAGAAGTCCAAGTCGTGGCCATTTCGGGGCTCATATAAGCTGGGTACGGGCTGGAATAGGAGCTGCCGAAGCCCCTGCCGTACTGCTCCCTCCCGTTGGCAGAAAGGTTCAAGGAGCTGCTATAAGCCGCCGCGGCTTCCCGGGAAGAGGTGGCGGGGATGGGGGTGCTGGTGGAGAAGGAGAACCGAGGTGACACAGGAGGGTGAGAAGATCCGGGGTTGTAAGCGGCGTTTTCGGCTCCGGGTTGCGTCCAGATGGAGTGGCTGGAGACGGGGCTGCCTTGCTGGGAAGAGCCGCTGCTCTGGAGGTAAGGCAGGCTGGGGATCATGGAGGTGACCCTCGTGGTGGGGACGTAGACTGGGGACGCTGCGGCCGCGCTGTGCATGAAGCCACCTGCCCCCTCGTAAGCCGGAGGGCCGGGGTTAGCTGCCATGGCTAAACTCTGGTACATCTCGCGATGGGCCCCCCCAAAACCCTAGCCGGGTGCCCGGCTACAATCCAGCGGGTGAAAAACCCCAGGAATCCGCTTTCCCCTGCGGCGAGCGGTGGCCGGAGCGGTCTCGCGTGGGTACAGCCTTCCAGCCAAGAAAACCAAAAAGAACACGCACCAGCGATGCAATTTTCCTCCACCTCCCCCCCAGCTTTTTTCCCCCCGCCGCCCACCTTCCCCACCTTCAACAGGTCCGGCCGCCTCTTCGACACCCCAAGCAAGAAGTCCAGGTCCCTCCGGAGCAGAGATTTAGCTCCCGCCTGGATTTAGCTTCTCCCACCGGGCTCCATCCATCACCTCCCGCCCCCCCCACCCCCCCCACACCCTCCACGATGGGGCTGGGCTGTTTAAAACCCTCGGTCAGTCTCCTCCCCACTTTTCTCCCCCCCCACAAAGCCCCGTCCAACAATCCCCCCCCGGGGGAGATGCTGCCGGGGATGCAGGAGGAGGCGGCGGCCGGGCCGGGACCCCCCCCCGGGGCGGAGGAGATAAGGAGGTTAGAGCAGTCCTGGGGAAGGGGGGGAGATGAAAAGGGGGGGGTTACACAGCCGGGAAGGTGAGAGACAGCGATGCTCTCTCTTAAAGCCTGGAGCAAAAAAACCTTTGTCCCGCAGGTACGATCGGTGCTTTAAGTTGTTAATGTGCCCCCGGGGCCGGCGTTTGATGTGGGATGGCGGCGGGGTTGGGGGGGGAAAGGGGGGCGGGGTGACCCGGTGTCTGAGACTGCGGAGGGTTTGGGGGGTGTAAGAATTAAATTAGGCAGACGGTGGGGAAAGCTGGGGAGGAAGGTTGGCTCGAACCTCCCACCCTGCCCCATGCGTGTCTGCACCAACGCGTGGAGCGGGGGGGCGTTGAAAAGGGGAGGGGGGGCATTAACCACTGCACCCCCCCATCAGTGCTGCCCAGACCCACTTACAAGTGGGGAGCAGACCCCGCACAGCACCCACAAAACTCCCTGTCTGGGATGTTTTTCATTCCCTCCCTCCGGCCCACAACACTTTTCCCTCTTGGGGAACTGGGAGAAGCTGGAAACCCACTGGGGACCCACTGGGGACCGGGGATGCCACGGGTCCGGGGCAGAGTGGGTGCAGTGGGTGTTTTTGCCCACGTCGGTTTGGTTTCTGACTTGGGCTCTTTCGGGTGCCTTTTTTGAGGGGTGGAAGGGCTGTTTTTTGGGCACAGTGCAGGCCCTGGGATGCCATCGGTGCCTTGCAATAGCGAGACCCCCTAAAAATACTTGTGTGTTGGGGGGGGGTCAGAATGAAATACCCTTCCCAAGGAGGGTCCAGGAGGGGTGTGAAATGATCTGAAACGCTGTTTTCTCTTCGGATCATGGAGGGATCCTAGAAAATCATCTCACAGCCGGGGAAGGGCTGGATGGAGGGGAATTATGGCTGGGGAAATAACTCTTGGGACTGATTTAGATTTAACTAGCAGATTCCCCAGGCTGAACCCCTCCACTGGGCTGAATTTAGCAGCAGAGGAGATAACCAGGAGATAAGGCCTGATACCCGGGAGGGCAGCGGGAGACCGGCAGGCAGCCGAGGAAAGGGGGGAGAAGCCGGAGGCAGCGTTGGGAAGGGGTAAGGACAGAAGCGAGCCGGGAAAAAGGGGTTTGAGCGGGCTCTGTTTCCCCCCAAAACCCAGGGGATGGAGGAACGGCTGTTTTCTGTGCGTGTGACCAGCCTGGGATAGGGGGTTTCCACAGGACGCTCCAAAGAGGAGCAGGATCCACGGGCGAGGAAGGAGGAGTGAATTCCCTTCCTGCCTTAAAAATAGAAACGATGATGATTATGATAATAATAATAATCAATGCTAAATAAAAGCAAAATCCAGTCAATTTTCAAGCCCGAGGAGACAACAGGAGGAAGTTTTTAGGGGAGACCTGTAGGAAGGGGCTCACCAGGTGTGACAGCGAAGGGACAGGAGCGAGGGGACAGAGAAGCGCTACCCACCTTCGGTGCTGGGGGGACAAGGGGTGGAGGGGGCGAGGACACCCCCTCGCTGTGGGGAAAGCACAGGGCTATGAGATTCCTGCCTGCTCCTGCTTCGTGGGAGGGGGAATTAGGGGGCGATGGGGCTCTGTCTGCCCCCCGACTTGGCTCCCCAGTGTGGCCAGACTTCCCAGTCCCACTGGCTGGTTTGCCCACGTCACATGGAAATGGGCGGTGATGGGAGGAAAGAGGTGGCGGGGGGGGGTGAGGAGGTAAGGAGGGGGGTGGCTGGTATCTGTTGCACCATCAGCCGGGCGCCAGGTTTCATTGCCGTGCAAAAAAAAAAAAAAAAGGAATAAAATAATAAAATCAAAGCACCACCCCGGGTATGGCCACACGGCCCCACGCTGCAGGCAAAGTCCAGCCGGGCAGCCCCGCTCCGCACCTCCCTGTGCACCCGGAGGGACACCCGTGGACAAAGAGATAATTTGGGGTATTTTCGGGGGGGGGGCATGCCACCCCGCCGGCACCCCAATCCCTTTGGAAACAACCTCCCCTTTCCGTGGGGATGTTGCAAAGGGCGTTTTCTCCGAGCCCCTGTCCCAAATCCCTCATGGTTTGAGCACAGCGAAGAGGTTGCAGACGCTCTCCCCTCCACCCCAGCCTGTTTGGGGGTGCCCCCCCCCCCAAAAAAAAATGAACATCCATCTCTTGCCCCCGCACTGCCTCCCTGTGCGCTGGGTCTAAAGGTCAATGGTGCGGCACAGTGGGGCTGCACCCCATTGCAACGCGGGGTCCCACCCGGCACCGAGCCCATGTGGGGGACCATGTGAGCCCATGGGGGGCTCAGCCCCCCGACCCCCGTCTCCCGGGGGCTTATTTAGCTCTGGGGCCACTCCAGGCTGTAAAAGCCGCCGCGGGGGGTGGGTCCCACAGACCCGGGTATAACGCTCGGACCCTTAATATTTCCTACACCCCGGCTACAGGGTTCCCCTTGGAAATTTGGGGCTCCTACCCAGTCGAGGAGGCGGGGGGGCCGGGTGACTGGTGGCAGCTTTTTTGGGCTAGGAACGAAACAAATCTCGGAGCAAATTAAAAAATCTCCATATGAAAAAGTCAGACGAAGGTGTTTGGGGGAAAATAATAATAATTAAAACAAAAGAAAAAGGAGTGGGAAGGGGAAGCGATTTATTAAGGGGGGGGGTCGGGGGGTCGGAAGGCTAAGGGAGCACTCGGGGGTTCCCCGGAGCCGGGAGCGGGTCCCGGGGATCGCGAATTGTCTCCATCCTTCCGCTCCGGAGCCTCCCGCATCCCCCCCGCCCCGTTACTCCGGGGCGGGTTGAGAAAGGACACAGGGACACTGGCAGGGAAACCCCCAAAAAGGGGGTTCCAGCGCAGCGGGGCTGCGTGTGTGCACCGACAGATGCCAAAAAGCAGAACTAAATTCGGGCAAATGCACAAAATATGGACACGAAGACGGTTATAGGAAAGTATGGAAATAAAATTATAAACGCGTATATACGGCACGGAGAAATATCGGCTCTGTGTGAGCTACGGATTTTTATACTTTAAGCATACGGGGGTAATAACTGGCATGTAATAAGAAATATGTAATTATATACACACAAATAGAAAACATAATACATAGAGATGGGACTTAATGTATATTAGACGTTCATAGGAAGGTGAGTTATGTATAAACATGTATATACATGCGTAGCTAAATATGCAGTGCAATTTATACCACGCTGTGTGCTTGTGTATATATAAAAATATGTTTATGCAGAGAAAGAAGAGAGAATTAAACATATGGATGATTTTATCTTTTTATTTATATATATTTTTTTCCAAAGCAGCTGTGTATCCAGATGTGCAGGGTTTTGGACACACATCTCCCTCTCCACGCCCTGCAAAACCTCCGTCGATTTTCTCTACCAAAGCAGCGCTTTGCTTGAATTTCGTTGAGTTTCTACTCAAGATCAACCGTTTCCTTAAGAAAAAAAAAAGGCAAAAATCCAATTATAACCAATTAAAACCGGCCGAGCAGCTCTACCAGCAGCAGAGACGATTTCAAGGACCTGCCTCGGCGTTGCCTCCTCCAGGAAAATAAAACACGTACACACAGAAAAAAATAACCCCGCGGCCGGTTTTGCGTGTGCGTGGCCGCATCCAGCCTTTTTCAGCCGGGAAATATCGGTCCGTGGGGTGCGCACCCCAAAAATCAACGCCGTGAGGAGCCGAGCTGAGCCCCCCCGGGAGGGTGAGGATGGATTTCGGACACTTTTTATCCCGAAAAAGCAGAGGATGGGGACACAGCAGAGAGCGGCGACAAGAGAAAGAAATCCCCGCTTTGCACTCCGAGGAGCTGCTTTTCGCTGCGATTACCGGGTGCTCCCGGCAGAAAAGAGAAGCGATTAACGAAATTTGGCTGAAAATAACCCTGCGGAGCAAAGCTCGGCCTTTTCGCTCTCCTTTCCAGACTCTTCTTCCCCGCCCGGGGACGAAATAAATCGATGCGATGCCCGTTTATTTTATTTCACGCATCGAAGTTAATTCCGCGGCGCTTTTAGAGTTAAAGCTCCGGGTGTTGATGGATGCGTCCGTGAGTGGCAGCGAACAACAACAACAACAAGACACCAAAAAGACCCACAAAACCCGACAATAACAGCGACAGTAAAGCCATGAGAAATTTGGGCTGTGGAGGGAGAGTTTTTATCCGCGGGATTTATCCGCGGGATTGTGCTGAAAATTGAATTTTTTTAAAAAATCACGGAAAAATGGTTTAAAAAATAATAATTAAAAAGAAACAGCTTTGAGCAGAGCAAAAGGGATAAACTGCTGCTGTGCCAAGCGTGCATGAGTATTTTTGAACTTTAAAAAATAGATATATATTATATTTATTCCATGCGTTGGCTGTCAGCCGGGAAGGGGTCTGGAGGGGTTTATGGGCTGCGCGGGGGGCGGACCGAACCATCCCGGGGTGAGCAACTCGGGTCCAAAAATATCTGTGCCCCCGTCTCCATGTCATATCTCTCTCTCTCTCTCTATATATATATATATATAGGTATCGGGGCTGTGGAGGTGCAGCCGGTGGGGTTTACACGGCGCTGTCTTGCATTAGAGCAGCCGGTGTAATTTGGGGGCTGGGGGGTGTGGAACGGGAGGGGTGTTCCCAAGCCGAGGGGACCGGACGCGGCTGCACCCGCTGGTTTTTGGGCAGGATGAGGCCGGGTGGGGGGAACTGGCCGGGGGTTGTGGGGGGGGAGGACGAGGCCAACCAGGAGACGTCTCGGAGCGGCACCGCGGTGGAACGAACCCGCCTCCCCCCTGCCCGCCTTTGGGGGGGGGGGTGGGATGGAGGGGGGGTTGGGATGGGGAGGGGGGTGATACCATTGACCCCCTCCCCTTGCGCTCCTGCCCTCCCCCCCGATCTGGCGGACACGGAGCAAGGGGGGCAACCCCCCAGCATCCAAACCCCTGCTGGGGGAGGTAAATCCGTCTTACCTCCTGGGGGACTGATCCTGCGCTCCACCCGTTAGCTTTGAACCCCTTGCACCCCTGGTCACAAGTCAGGATGTCCTGGTCCAGGGAAACCCCACAGGAGACTGTGGGCAACCGACCCCACAGCTGGGGGGGCACCAAGGGGGCAATACCCCCACCCACAAGCAGGGGACCGTGTGGGCAGGAAGGTGTCAGAGCTGGAGGGGTCCCTGCTTTGGCTGTCACCCCCCAAATTATCAAAGTCTCTTGTTGCACCTTCAGAGACACTTTCCTAAAAAAAGTCACATCTGTTTACAGGATGACAGCAGTCTTAAAATGTGAGCCCCCCCAAAATCCATAACCCCCCAAAGGTGAGGTACTACTGCTTGGGAGAAGGGTGTCCAAAGAGCATCACTGTTCAGCGATGCTCCAGTGCCATTTCTAAATCCTTTTTGGCCCTCACCCCACCTCCAAATATTTTGTTATTGCTTTTTCTGATTTTATTTGGTTGGCTTTTTTTTTGTTTGTTTGCTTTTGGTTTTGTTTTGTTTTGTTTTCCCCCAATGGGAATAAATACAAACGACTCCCTCAAGGACAAAGCTGTGGGTGCAGAGGTGCATGGAGCAGCGTTTCGTGCTCTGATGCAGCAGGAGGGGAGAGAGGCTGAGGGTCAGTGCCGGGGTGATTTGGGAAGAGTCAGGATCCAAAACCCACTTGGAACTGGGATCTTTAGGGAAACGGGGGCTGCAGGATGACGCACGTGTCCTTGTGTGATGCCACCTGTGCCTGTGTCACTGTGTGTGCATGGCAGGTCCCTGCTGCAGGGACAGAGGTGTCCCAGGGGGGGAACTGAAAATACAGTATGGGTCAGCTCCTAAGCATCGCCTCCGGGGATGGGGGAGCCCCATGGGGATCATAGAATCATAGCATGGTTTGGGTTGGAAGGGACCTTCAAAGCTCATCCAGTCCAACCCCAATGCAATGAGCAGGGACATCTTCACCCAGCTCAGGATGAGTGGAGGCACATCACGCACTTGCACCACCATCCACGTGTGTTTTTATTGTCATTACGACAAAGCACCGCGGTGACAATAAAACCACACGCATGGAGCACGCTTGCAGTGCGCTGTCACCAGGCTGCTGTGAAATCGCCTTCCTGGCTGTTGGGTACCAGCCGGCAGCTCAGGCCCGGGCACGGCCGCTCGTGTCTGGCAGTATCGGCAGCGGTGATGGAAAATGCCTTCCCATGTCAGAGAGGCTGGAAAAGCCTCTTGCACCAGGCAGAAGGCTGAGCTGCCTGGAAATGCAGGGGCTGGAGCCCTGGCAGGGCAGAACCTCAGTTATGTCGCTATCTCTTTATCCCTTTATCCATATATCCATATATCCCTTTATCCATATATCCATATATCCCTTTATCCATATATCCCTCCATCCATATATCCATATATTCCTTTATTCATATATCCATGTAACTTTCTAGTTATTCCTATGTCTATTTGCCTGTTTATGCCTATCTACTGACCGAAGTACCTATTTACTTACCTATACATAACTAACCGTGTGTCTATGTCATGCTTATGTGTCTCCATGCCTACACCTAGTCACTATACATCCTTATCTGTCCCTGCATCTCTGTGTGCGGCTGCACTGGTATACCCCTGCCTGTGGATGTCTGTTACGTGTCTGTGGGCTTTCTGTCCCCCCAGGCCCGTGGGGCTCCCCACACCCCCTGACCAGTGATGCTACCTGTACCCCCCCAAGATCCAGGGCTACCTGGACCCTTGAGTCCGAGTCTTTCCCAGCCCCACAGGGCAGTTTGCATCCCCCTGACAAGTGATGCTACCGCTCCCCCAGACCTATGGGGCTGCATGTGGGAATGTTGACCCACAGGGTGGCCTCCCCCCCAAAACAATGAGGCTACCTGCATCCTGACCCACAAGGCTGCCTATATCCTGACTTACAGGGTTGCCAGTACCCTGGGCCCCTCGGGACTGCCTCCATTTGGACACACAGCCCTGCCTGCACCTGGACCCACAGCCCTGACTGCATCTCAGACCCATGGGGCTGCATCCACCCAGACCCACAGCCCTGCCTGCACCTCAGACCCACAGATCTGCCTGCACTGTTACGCAGAGCTCTGCCTGCACCTCAGACCCACAGATCTGCCTGCACTGATACCCAGAGCTCTGCCTGCACCTTAGACCCACAATCTTGCCTGCACTGGTACCCACAGCTCTGCCTGCACCTCAGACCCATGGGGTTGCATCCACCTGGACCCATAGCCCTGCCTGCATCTCAGACCCACGGGGCTAGATCCACCCAGACCCACAGCCCTGACTGCACCTCAGACCCACAGATCTGCCTGCACTGGTACCCACAGCCCTGCCTGCATCTCAGACCCACAGGGCTGCATCCACCTGGACCCACAGCCCTGCCTGCATCTCTGACCCATGGGGCTGCATCCACCCAGACGCACATCCCTGCCTGCACCTCACACCCATGGGGCTGTATCCCCAAACCACTGGTCTCCCTAAGCCCGCACTGACGAGGCTGCCCGCACCCCAGACTCTGGGGGGCTGCCTGCTCGCACCCCCGACTCCCGGCCGTGCCGAGCCGTGCCGTGCCGTCAGCGGTGCCGTCGGGGCGGCGAGGCCGCGGCTGTCAGCCCCTATTGATGAGGTGTGGGCTGATGGCGGGGAACGGCGTCCGCCAGCTCCGCTCCAGACTCCCCGGCGCTGGGGTCAGCGCCCCGGCCAGCCCCGTCGCCGCCGGGAAGGGAAGGGCTGGACCTGGAGGAGATGCCCCCGCTCCCCCTCCAAGCATCACCCACCGGGTGCTGGGCTGTGGCAACTGGAGCTGGGTGTGATGAGAAAGGGCCAATCTTGACCCAAATCCTCCGCCCCTGGGTGGCAGATGCAGTGTCAGGATGGAGGCGTCATCACCGATTTCCTTTTGCGCTGAAAAAAATCCCTTTTATCTCTCTGCGCTGACACATCAGGGGATTGAAGTGGTTTGCGTTAATCCACCTATTCTTGTTAGACTAAAATAAAAAAGAGAAATAAAAATGAAACCACAAAGCCAAATGATAATTTTTCATACTGATGCTCGGTGCTGCGAGTGCCAAATCCACGTGAAACGCTCTCATGTCAGCAAGGGACAAGAAGGGTTCCACGTGAAGGCAACTGCTGGCAGGAGGTTGGTTTGACCTTGGACGAGATTGCCAGTCAAAAACCACAAAATATTGACAATTTAAAGAATGGAAAACTTGGGAAAAAAGAAGCAAACCAACATAAAAATGTCCAGTGTTTGTTTTCAACCAGGAAAAAACCCTCAGGCACAGGGTGTGACCTGAGGTTGACAGTGTCCTCCAGGCAGATGGGAGTTTTCTGGGCATCTTCCTCTCTTCACCTGGATCTGTCACAGATGAATTCCCTGAGCTTGGGACACTGGGCTGGGACCCAGCGGATGCTCACACAGCCCGAATCCCCTGGTCTCAGCTTTGCAAAGGAAAGGAGGACCCGAACTCCCACGGGAATGAGGGATCTAAAAGCCTCAGAGGTGTTGGGACAACTGCACATGGGACGGGTTCAGTTCCTTGGGTGCTGGGGATGTTTAGGATCAGAGGTTGGATAAAGCAGAGCTAATAAATAATTAGTCATTAATCTCCAAGGTTCCGCTTTGTATTTTATCTAATTTCCATGGGATCTATACAACGATTTCTGGAGTTGAGGTGACATCGTGAGCTCTTTCTTCTTTCCTAATTATGAGTTCAGCCAGCTTTCCAGAAATATCCCACCAAATATCCACCTGGAGCACCTCTGGTGCTGCTGTTCTCCTTCCCCGGCTTCGCTCGTGGCAGCAGGAATTCCGACTATGCCGCCGAGATTCCTATGGCTGCACAAATAAAGCTTCCAGCTTCCCTCTCCCATTGGGAAAAGCCTCCTTACCCTTCTGCTTCTCCTCTTTTGGGTTTGGGCTGTAAAGGAAAACATCACTGGTGTTAATATTGCTGGTGCGCTGGTGTTATTGGAGAGCAGCAGAGCTGGTGATCCCTTAAATCTGGCCTGGCTTTGGTGTACAGATTCAGCATGATGCTTCACACTGACCTAGGAGTGCTGGACGGGGTGGAAAAGCTTGGGTGAAGGTGGCGTTTTGTCATCTGTGGGGAGGAAAAAGCAAAGAAAGCACACAGCACATTGTAATCATGAAAGGTGCCATAACATGAAAGTGCATTTTATCATGAAATGATATGGTTATCATTAAGCAAAACTCCAGTGCAGCACACTGTGGAAAGAATACTCAGGTATGTTGGCAAATTTATATCTAGTTAGCCCTCATTCTTAGATCATTAATACAGCATTGATACTATTAATAAACAGTAATATCTGTGCTTGGAGACAGATGCACTTCTGAATTTTCATGCATTGTACAGATCAGGAGAAACTCCCTGAATCCTGGGGCTGGTGGTGGAGGAGGCGGGTGAGGGTGATTCCCAGGAATTGCTTGAATTTTGGAGGTTTTTATTGGGAAAAAATTAGAAAAAACTGTTAGAGGTGACAGGAACCTGGACTTGAATCTCTCTGTAGTGCTAACTATCATCTGTCAATCAATCCATCAATCCGTCAATCACCTTGTCTACCATTCCAGGTGGTAAAAATATAAATATAGATTTAGATAAAGCCTGATGCACTGGTATACGCAGCTACATAGTTTGTAGTGTTGTTAGCTGAACAGACAGTGCTTCAAATAGGGGTATAAAGCTCTTGGCTTGCAGGAGAGACCATCTTGGGCTCAGATCCTGATGTCCTACCCTGGCCAGGTACCAGGGACTGGATGGAGGCTGTAAGGGGTCTTGCCCCATAACCAGACTGCGGGTTCTTTGGCTTAACATTCTTGCTAATGTCATAAAAACAGTAACAAAGGAGGAAGAGGAATGCAGGAGGAGGATATAGCTTTTATTAGACCCCTTGACATATTTGGGGAAAAAATGCCTGGGAGCCATCACCCTTTTTTTTAGGGTGAGCAGATTCCTTGACCCTTCAGAGGTCCTGGATGGAGGCAGAGATCTTCCATTTCTCCACCATCCAGATGGTCACTGTCTTCATTTTTGACCCTAAGGGGAATATTACACTGGTGTAAAGATGTGCTGATAGCATTTCAAGCAAGGTGGGGACAAAGCAGACTTTGATTTATCACATAACAGCAAAGACATTGCGAAAGCACAGGTCTTCGCGTGGGCTGGAAAAACGTGTCACTGCTGCATCACATTTCGTGGTACCCAAGAGGCTAAATGAAGGATGGGTCCTGTGCTCTGCAATGATAGGATGAGAGGAGGTGGCCTCAAGTTTTCACAGGGGATGTTTAGATTGGATATTAGGGAAAAATTGATTCCCAAAAAGGGGTGTCGGGCATTGGAACAGGCTGCCCAGGGCAGTGGTGGAGTCACCATCCCTGGAGGGGTTGAACAGACGGAGATGAGGTTCTTAGGGACATGGGGTAGCGTCAGTCTTGCATTAATGGTTGGACTCAATGATCTTGAGGGTCTTTTGACTCCATGATACCTCCAGGAGAGACAGCCAATCTTGGGTTTCCAAATGTCAATCAGCCGTAGCTCCCTGGGAGTCGCTCCTTGGACATGTGAAAGCAAAATCGGGCTGGATCATCCATTTTCCTTTTTCTTTTCTTTTTCTTTTCTCTTTTGCAAAGGACCCCTGGGCACTTTCTAAAGATTACCAACTTAAGCCTCACCACAACACTACGGGGTAGGTAGATCTTATTATCTGGGAAGACAAGGGAAAGGAAGATTAAAAGGCTTTCGGGGGATCGCAGATCCAGGACAGGACCCCTCTCTCACCGAGCACTTAGTCCTAGGTCTTAACACAGGATTATGGATTTTTGGCAGAACAGCTGTGAAATCTCACTGTAAATGCCAGTGGTACATGGGAGGCATCGCAGCATATTCTAGTTTTTAACACCCAAAGATATGCAAACCACCATGGAGAAATGGTGGAGGGTTCCTGTGCAAAATATATATTTTTGATTTACTGTCTTCTTCTTCTAAGATGAAAAAAAATGTGATTTTTAGCACCTTTCCATACAGACTGTGGTAGAGCTTTACATCCTAAGTTCACTCCAGAAAAACACACGTCAGAAATAGAACTGATTAGGAAATGGATTTTTTTGGTTTGGTAGAAAATCTCCTCCAAATCATGGAAAATGTCATTTGTCTTTCATCTGGAAGAGGCAGAAACACAAAACCAACAAACTGGAAGGTTCAGTGTTTTTTTGTTTCTGGCTGAACAAAGCTCCAAAGTATAATAGATAGTGGCGGTGGGGGGGTGTTGTCTTTGTTTCTGGTTTTGTTTTGTTTCTTTTGTGTTTTTAAATTATTATTTAACTGAATTCCACTTTCATTTTTGGATTTTTGATTTCATTTTCATTGGTTTGCCTTTTTTAAGATTTTAAGACATTTCTGGATGAATTGCTGTTTAAACTCAATATCGAGAGAAGCTAGGCTTGAACTGCTATAAGCAAGAAGTTTAAATGTTTCTAAATGTTTTCAGTAACGTTTAGGGTTGAGGTTTTGTTCTTGAAAGGACAATATAACACGAGAACAAATTCAGATGGGCTTTAGTAGTTTTAGCTGAAAAACTTTTGAAATGGATTCCTTAGCTTGCAGCAAAAAAGTACTCCTTTCAAGAGTCTTTTTTTTTGTGGGGGGATTGCATAGACAATAAATAACATTTTCAAAATTCTGTCTTCTTATTGCATACTTGCAAGTCTGAAAAGCCTTGGCTGTTAACAGCATACAGTGGGAAAAACACAGAATGGGCAAAAGATGTTACATTTTGTGTTGTTGCAAGCAAAAAAAACCCAGAGTAACAGAAAAAAAAACAACAAAAGAGCCTTTGTTGTTTAACTGTTTATTTCCTGGCTTTTCATCTTCCATGGAAAATGCTATTAAAAATATTATATGAGGGAGTCACAGCTCCCCACCACAAACACTAATAAAAGAGAGAATGATCCAATGCATTTTGTTTTGTTTTGTTTTTTCTTCACGTGTTTGCGTTGGATGCACTTTTCTATCCTCTGCCCTTGCAGATGTTTCTCCTACTTACCTGTTCAATGAGCCAGTCTCAGCCTGGAGAAGAGAAGGACCTTATTGTGGCCTTTCTGTACTTAAAAGGGGCTGGTAAGAAAGATAAGGACAGACTTTTGAGCAGGGCCTGTTGTGATAGGACAAGGGGTGATGGTTTTAAACTAAAAGAGGGGAGATTCAGGCCAGATGTGAGGAAGAAATTGTTTGTGCTGAGGGTGGTGAGAGCCTGTCCCAGCTGGGCAGAGAGGTGGTGGCTGAACCATCCCTGGAGACATCCCAGCCCAGGCTGGACGGGGCTCTGAGCAACCTGAGCTGGTGAAGATGTCCCTGCTCATGGCAGGGGGGACACTGGGAGAGCTTTGGAAGTCCCTTAAACTTAAACTATTCTATGATTCTACATGATCTCAAACTTTTTGTGGGAACATGCCAGGACCGTTCCCATGAGGTAGTTTTGCTGTTGCTGCTCTGAATTGGGAGCTGGAGTTTAACAGGATGGCTGTGGCCACCTGTCCAAAAACCAGGCCTGATTTACTTGGTGTAGCTGAGGATGATGTGGCCAATTCCCTTAGCCCTGCTGCAAGCTGCCCAGGAGCCTTTGGGAACTGTGGGAATTAATGTCCCTCCGCAGTTACTCCAGAGAGGTGGATGCTCCTCGGGTAGAGGAACTGTTCATCTCCATTGGTTACTGACAATAATTTAGACACCCTTAGGAAACATCTGAATTTGGTCCAGCTGGGCCTCCAGGGCAGGTTCTCCTGCGAAATGGACTTCGTTTCCTTCTCTTGTATAAAGTTGGCCACCAATGTTAAACATACAGTGGAGGGTGAGGCCATCCTCTCTTGGTGATTTTTTCTTTTTTTCTGAGTTCTTGGCCAATTTCACATTCTTCCTGTTTGAAAAAGAAAATAAAAGAAGGTGAAAATATAAAAAGCTTTTCCCCATTTTTCTCCATTTTTCCTGGTTTCTCTTTTCCCTCCTCTCATGTTTTCTCTCTCTGCTGCTGGTTCAATGCTGAAGCCCAAACACCTGACATTGCCATTTTTTGAAAAAAAAAAGTGAAGTAATTGAGGGACAATTCTACTCTTCAAATTTGGGCTGTTTTGGAGCCTGGATCATCAATGAGCTTTTACTTTTACTATTACTATTGTTTTTTCTTTCTTCTTCTCCACCCTGTTCTCATCCTATCAGATAAACCCTGATCTCATCAAGATCATGCTTATCTCTGCTCCATTGACTGGAAGAGGGTTGCTTGGTAAATAAAGCTAAGCAAATGGTCACGTCTTCAAAAGATATCGGGACTTTAGATGGAAAACTGTCTCTGGCCAAGGCTCCTGCATTCAGCTGCCAGCACAATAATGTCCTTACTTGGCCAGTCCTTTAAAACACTCTTGGACGAGAAGAATGTCCCAATGGCTTGGGAAACCCTAGCTCAATTCTCTCAGACTTTGGAGAGGCCTCTTGGGACCTCAGTTGCCCATCTGTTAGAATAAGGCTAATAAAGCCCCATGGGGTGAAAATGGTGAATATTTGACTGCGATGTGCTCTCCACGTAGCCAGGTTTTGAGATGGCACGAGCCAAGGGGGCGTTCATCTCATCACCCAGCTTGCAGACAAGGGAAGGAGGGATTTGACCGTACAAACAGAGATTAAGCCATTGATCAAAACAGCCCTGAATGGGATTATAGATAGGTCTATCTGCATCTAGAGCTTGGTGCCTTCCCTGCAAAATGTGGAGAGCCCAAGACTCAGTGGTGATAAGACAATAACGTTGACTATAGGAGTTATCAGGGTTGGGGACAATGCGAGGACATGAGCAAACACCGGGCGGTGGCATCACAAGGAGGGTTTTGGGAGCCGGTGGGGTGATATTGTCTCACAAGATAGACCTCCAAAACTGCTTTCTCCATCTGGGGACATTGGGAGGGATTTGGTGACAGTGACAACCTTAGGTCATGAAAGACTGAAGGTACAACATGATGGTGTTGGGGTGACAGGACTGTAAAATCAGTGTGCAAAGCAAATGTCTTGTACTGTCTCACCCAGTGCATGGAAATCATGGGTTCTCAGCCCAAGTTTATGCAAGTTTGGACTAGGGAGGGCTGTTGGAAAACAGGCTCAGCGTTATCTCTGTGTCTGTATTTTTTTTTTTTTTACAAAAAATAAAGAAACTATGTGAGTGGGCTGGCTTCACGCTTGTCCAGACAGTATTTAAATTTACTGATTCATTCAAGCCAGATTTGGCAGAGGGGTGAAGACTTGTAGGTAAGAGTAGGAATAGGTACCAGGTATCAGGATTTGTGGACTCTTTCTAGAAGCAAAGCTGAGCCAGGAGCTATTTGCATCTCTGAGCTATGGACAGGCTGTGAGACTGGCTCAAAGTGAAGCAGATGTTCTGTTCTGTGGAAAATCACATTATTTCATTTTCTTTTCCTTCAATCATAAGTATTCTAGCTTTCCCATGAAAAGAAACCTGCTCTCATAGTGTTATGCTTTGGGACAACCAATTTGCACCCGTTTCCACTGGGTCTATAATTAAAATGAGATCCCAGAGCTGAGCGCTGTCAGCCAGCCCCTGCGACGTTCACACATTTAAATGTTCCCATCAAAGCAAAATGAACATCCAGAAACTTGGCAGTAATTGGATCACGAAGTGCAAGCTCCTGTGATTAGATCAGGAGCGCCCTGCCAGGATTATACTAAATCAAAAGAAATAATCAGACGGCTAAAAAAGGGAGCAGAGCTCTTCATTTAAACTTCATTAATTTCCTGCCCACTTGGCAGAGCCCACAAATTATGCACTTAAAGACGCAGAGGTTACTTCTAGTGAGCACGGTTTATTGCTGCAGAGAGAAAAACCTCCATATTCCACACAGTGTGAAGAAGCAAAGTCCGTGCTCCAATTGTCCCTGATATGCCTTGTCTAAAGAAAATATTTAGCTGCCTGCTGTATTTTTGGGGGTTGTCAGGTTGCTGCTCTGCTTTACACAGTTCCTGGGTCAACTGAGGTTCTTCTCTGCTGGGCCAAGCTCTGGCATCCCCCAAGGGCATGAGGACAGAGATAAAGGCATTGACAATGGATAATTGGACAAGTCCATGTGATGAGCCAGAAGAAATGTGAAGAAGTGACTGTATCATTTTTTTATGGGAAAATCTAAGGTTGCTCAGAAAAGTTTCTGATGTCTCCAGCTTGTGCTCTGCTAGATGGAAGGCTTTGAGCTCTCACATTGCTGCTTAGCAGGTTATCTGTCTAGAGGTAAAGCCACATCCTTCCTGCTTAAAAATAATTTTACTATATAGCAAATATTGGAGATCCACAGGTTTAGCCCTGCTTCACTGTTGCTAATGATCATTTGCTTACACCTTCATCAAAACAGGGTAGACATGAGGAAGGAATTTTTTACAATGAGAGTGGTGAGAGCCTGGACCAGGTTGGGCAGAGAGGTGGTGGATGAACCATCTCTGGAGACATCCCAGGCCAGGCTGGACGGGGCTCTGAGCAACCTGAGCTGGTGAAGATGTCCCTGCTCATGGCAGGGGTGGCACTGGGTGTGCTTGGAAGGTCTCTTCCAACCCAAACTATTCTATGATAAGCAAAGTTAACCATGATGTCTTACTGGCAATGTTACCTCTTGGGAAGCTGGACAGCAAAAACACCAGCCGACCTCTCTGTGCTACGTATCTGTGAAAGTCACATTGCCCACACCTCTGTGAGACTTGGCTTAGAGCTTAATTTATGGCTAATTTGTCTTATCCAGGTGACTAGCCACACAGATTCATATGGGAAGAGTTCATAGAGTGATAAGTTGATAAGGCAGAGCCTGTTGTTAGGGAGGTATCACCAAATAGTGATACAGTGCTACAGGCTTGGGGAAGAGTGGCTGAAATCTGCCTGGGGGTGTTGGTTGACCGCAGCTCAATATGAGCCAACTTGTGCTCAGGTGTTCAAAAAGGCCACCAGCATCCTGGCTTGTATCAACACTGGTGTGGCCAGCAGGACCGTCCCTGTGCTGGGCACTGGGGAGGCAAAACCTTGAATTTTGTGGTCAGTTTTGGGCTTCTCATGCCAAGAAAGGCCTTGAGTTCAGTTGCTGGAGCTAGTTGAGAGAAGAGAACAGAGCTGGTGAGGGGCTGGAGCACAAGTGTGATGGGAGCGGCTGAGGGACTTGGGGGTTCAGCTGGAGAACAGGAGCTGAGGGGAGACCTTCTGATCTCTGAACTGCCTGAAAGGAGCTTGGAGCCAGGGGGGGTCAGGCTCTGCTCCCCAGGAACAAGCGCCAGGAGCAGAGGAAATGGCCTCAAGTTGTACCAGGGGAGGTTGAGGTTGGATGTGGGGAACAATTTCTTCCCCAAAGGGTTGTCGGGCACTGGAACAGGCTGCCCAGGGCAGTGGTGGAGTCAGCACCCCTGGAGGGGTTTAAAAGTTGTGGAGATGAGGTTCTTATGGATATGATTTAGTGATAGTGTTGAGTTAACAGTTGCGCTTGATGATTTTGAGGCTCTCTTCCAACAAAAAAGATTCTATGATCCTGTGATTCTACATGGTGCTGTTACACACTCATTTTCTGGAAATGTGCGAGCAACTGCTCAGCCTTAGGAAGACACACACCATGGCACGCTTCCTTGTGCTAAGTTCCCTGTATCTTAGAGACAGCGTTTCCTGGAGCTTGGGTGGCAAACCATGCTTTGGTGGCATTGGTCAAGGTGTACACCATCTGATTCAGTGTAACTTTAAAGATGTCCAAGCCTTGATTAGTGCATTGTGGTGGGTAAGTGCAGGGATGCTGACCTGGTCCCAGGCAACTTAACGTTGTCCTTACCGCAGACTGAATTTATGTGGAATTTAAGAGGAATATTGTAGTTTTAGCCAGAGTTTTTAATGACAGCAGCTAAACACACTTCCTGCTATGAGGAAGGGGTTTTGATTTTTTTTAACAGAAAATCCCCTAGAATCCCGTCAATTTTGATTTGAAAGCAAAAAGTAAGGGAGTTGCTGTCAGCAGAAGGTTAATTCATCTTAAAAGAAAGACATTCCAGCTAAATTAAATAATAAAAGAGGCGATAAAACCCACCTGCTTTTTAACTCCAGGTTTCTGCCTCTTTTTACATCAGATCAGAGCATTAAAGGTATTCAGACCGAGATTTTTTTTGTGGAATTATTGGCCCAGATCTGTATCTGTTTCAAATGGAAAGAGGCATGTCATTCTAATCACCATAATTTTATGGTGCTGTACATCTCTTTTCACTAGCTGATCTCAGAGGAAGCAGATTTCACCCCTGGTTTACAGAAGAGGAAATCAAAGCAGGAGACTTTCCTAAATTTCCCCAGGAGGTGAGGAAAACGGCTGAGCGGACAAGTAGGAATCTGTGCCTCTTCACGTCTCTGGGCATGAGGTCATGCTTCTAATCCAGACCAAGACAGACCTTTTAGCAGGGCCTGTTGCAATAGGACAAGGGGTGATGGTTTTAAACTAAAGGAGGGGAGATTTAGGCTAGGCACAAAGAAGAAATTTTTGACATTAAGGGTGGTGAGAGCCTGTCCCAGGTTGGCCAGAGAGATGGTGGATGAACCATCCCTGGAGACATCCCAGGCCAGGCTGGACGGGGCTCTGAGCAACCTGAGCTGGTGAAGATGTCCCTGCTCATGGCAGGGGTGGCACTGGATGAGCTTTGAAGGTCCCTTCAACCCAAACTATTCTGTGATTTTATGATTCTCTTGGCTCCCTCAGAGGTAAATCTGCCAGTTTCCACTTCTTGAGATTTATTGGCTTCCTGGTCTACAGAACACTCACTGTGCAACAGGATGGTGAAAAAAAAAAAAAAGAAGAAAAAGAGTGGTAATAAACATCTGGGCACTCATCACCATCTCAGCCCACCACAGTGTCCCCCAGTGCATGTCCAACCACAGCCATGTTTCACTTGTGGCAATATTTATTTAGACACTTCTCTATAGGCAGCACTTCATGGTGCATAACTGCAGCTCATGAGGTCTGCTGTAGACCTATGTGTATAATGTCCTGTCTGGTTCTGGAAAACCTTGGAAATAGCAGCTTCTCCTGAGATTCAGCATCCATACCCCTTTGAAATTGAGGCATCTGCACTTGGCACTGTCTGTGGAGCAGGAAACTTCTTGGAAGGATATCTGGGTCCTGCAAGAAAGGACCTTGTTGGGGTTGTTTTGTTTTGTTTTCTTACTTGATTTCACCAGAGACAAGAAGATGCTGCAAGGAGGTGGGCTTCAAGAACCCTGAATTAAGGACATATCTAAGGAAGATGCATGTGAGCAAAATGGATCATAGCTATTTTGGTTTCAAGGGGACTAAACACCTGTGTCTAGCAGTGTTTTCTTAATTTAGGAAACAGACGCATCACACAACGACAATGCAAAATTAATAAACGTGGCCTTAGGGAGAAGTGCAGCTCTTGTCACACTTAATTCAGTTGCAAAGTCTTGGATGCACAAATGCAAAGCATGGAAGAGGCTGATGATACCTTGAGACAAGGGAGGACTTGGAAGGAAACCTATTCAAAGGTGTGTGAATAACTTTAGGGCAAGACACTAATGAAAAATCCAAAGATAAAAGATGTTTCTTACTTTAGGGCTACCCTAATTAGGTATGAGTTCTCATCATGGCATGAAGGGGATCAAGTGGAAGTAGGAACCTCAGTTGTATTTGGTGCTGGACAAACATAAAAGCTCCCCCAAAATTGGTGACTTCTGCAACCAACATAGAGAAGAAAGTGGAGAAAGAGATGCAAAGAAGTGGAGAGACTTGCCCAGGACTAAGCAGGAAGTTGGTGGTGGAGTTAGGAAGGGAGCTGAGGTCTCTTGACTCCTGCTGGTTACATCGACCTGGTCCAGGAGCCAGAAACAAGTAGTGACAATAAATAATGATCAGGATTGATGCTTTTTATTGTTTCTCTTTTCACTACACTCTCAGAAATTTACACATGCGAATGGATCTGGACTCCTTAATGGAAAGGGTGCTCCCTGCTCCACAGGGACTTGCAACCACTGCATTGGGGTCTGTAGAAGATTTTGAGAGCCTTCACCCTAAAAAAAATCAACATATTCAGCAAAGACACCTATTTTGTGGCTTTCCAATTGCTGTTCCCCTTGTATGGTTGGGTTGAGAGCAACAGGCTGTTTTTTAACAAATCTTCCTGGTATCTGATGCAAACCCAGGGGACCGGTGGGAAGGCGAGCTGTAAAATGGTTATGCCCTGGCTCTGTCTCTCAGCTCCCAGCCTTTGCTTTGGAGTTAGATAACAGGAACAGCAGATAAGAGGAAAAGTGGTTCTTTAATTCAGCCAGAATTTCACTTAGTGTGAAGGAAAACGTCTAGTGAGAGAATTAGACTAAGCCAGGAAATAGCCTCTTAAACCTCAGCTCTCCTGTGCTAGAAGTATATTTAGCATTTTATATATATACACATCTATATATCTGTTTTTATGCCACTATAAAATCCCTGCCTTCTGACTGTATACTGGCCAAGAAATTCCTTTAAACTAATAAAAACAAACCCATATAATTCTATCTTTTCAACTATGTAACCTGGAGCATTTTTTTCAGGTCTCTCCCAATATTCCAGCCTCTGAGGACACTTGAGGCCAATAGAGCCAGGGCCTCTGCTTGACAAGAGGTGCCCACATAACCCATACCCAGCTCCACAGAGAGGGACCTCGGCCAAACGTGGCCAAGTGATGGTTTAGATGCTGCATGACCTACTGCACCCTGGAGCCCAACACTTGGACGAGGGGGCTCAGCCAAGACTCTGCATAGAGCAGAAGCTTTTGCGGAGGCTGAGGAGGGACCAGGCTTTGAGTCCTACTCCTTTTGAAGACCTGGATGTCACTTCTGGGAAGAAGCTCCTACGTACCCTGCTGCTCCTCTAATTCATCCAACCCTGAGTATATGTTGGCAGAATACAATATTCTTCCCATCTGGACAGTGGTGAGATATCACTGTGGTTTGGTGAGATCTGCCATGAACAGCTCTTTTCATGGCAAAGCATTGCTGCACCTTCACTGCAATCAGGTGGGTTCACACCAAGAGGAGAATCTGGCTTAATAAAGGACCTTTGGGCATTCCTGTATCATCCCAGCCAGGAACTGGCAAGTCACCCAGATTCATCTTCTGTTTTGGGAAGAAGATACATCCGAAGACCTCTTCACAGCCCTTGCATGGGATCTTCCCAGTCTGCATCCCACTGACCGATGGTCTCCTGGTTCCCCAACCAGCAACTCCTGATAGATCCCTGCAGTCCTGTGCTACTGCCAACAGCTCTGCTGCTCCATGGGGTTTGGTGGAGTCCTGGATTAGGTCAGAGAAGTCATGAACTTTTGTAGGCTGATATTAAAACTTGGGATGGAAGCAGAAGAGGTGGTGTTCCTGCCAATGGCCAACTTCCACACTGCTTCTCCACTTCAGGTTCCTGAGCTTGGCTCTGCTAGAGACATCAGGCCGAGAGAGCGCAAACACAGGGCAGCTTCTGAGGTATTCCTTATCCAAAATGAGCATTTTGATTAGTGATTTGCATTTCATTTCTTCAGTTCTCTGTCCCTCAGAGACTATAGGTAGGAGATTCAGGCTGTTTGTAATCTTGCCTCCTTTCTTTTTTTGTAGAAACAAGTTATACTTGTTATAGAAGTTCAGGTGTTCTTATTTTTGCTAGAAGAAAAGCAGTTGTCTCCCGGGACGCTGGCATCTAATTAAAGGTAAAATGGTCCAAGGCAGGAACTCTGGTCTCTCTTCTGAGAAGTCACGCTTCATGGCAGTCATCAAATCCTTTGTTGGGCTCCTTTCTTGATTTGGTTTTAGGTTGCAAACTTGTAGGCTTTGAGATGTCTTAGTATCTCTATGATCAAGTGCGAAGAAGTCTGGTTATGCTGAGGGTCAGAGATTGTTGCTGTCGCACACACATTAGTAACATGTTTTTTATACTATAAACATGAAATGTTGCTCACTAAGATAAAAAAATTATATCAGCAAAATAAGGATACGGTAGTAGCTTTTTGCTAGACTACACAGTCTCCACCAGTCTGTGGCCACAGATTATACTAAATCTGAAGTGGGGACTTCGGGTTTAATGAGAGATTTTTCTTTTGTAATTTTTTTCCCATCATTATTTGAATTCACATCGACTTTCAGCATCCACAACATCTTGTGGCCACCTCTACTAGACTGAAGAGAAAGATGCTTCCAAGCAGCTTATTGCAGCACCTGGGGGCCAATGTAAAACCAAGAGACATTCTCTCTGCACCTAGCAAGGAAAGGTAAAGTTGAGCTTGCCTGTGAACTGATGCTGAGATAGCAGTTCAGTATCTAAACAGGTAACACCCAATTACAACAGAACTGTGTTGACTTACACTTTCCCTTATCAGAAGCATCAGGTATTCATGTAAATCACAAAAGAGTTTGATGGATGCCAGTTCACAGCGAGCCCCACACCAAGGAACAAGAGCCTATTTAAACAAAATGTATGTTGTTCTTATCTTTAAGTTGTGACTATTGCTATGAAATAGAAAAAAAAAAAAAAATCACAACTATTAAAGAAAGTGCCTTATCATGTGGGTTATAATTCTTTAATGTTCTCCAGGGGCTGTGCCTGTGCTGGAATCAGACCCTTGGGACCACTTTCCAAACCACACAGAAGTAATTTTCTCGCAGACAGATGATCTTTCCTTATCACGCGTTGTCTTGGCAATAAAAAAGTGTCTTTCTTGAGATGCATGTTTAGACTGAGCCTGGAGAAATAAAGAATAAAAGAAAAGAAAAAAAAAAGGGGCAGCTAAATCAGTCTTAATTCTGATGTTTGCCTGAAAGTAAATAATGAGGTTCAGGGACAATCTTCATTAGACCCTTCTGGGCCTGGAAGCGTGGCATGGAAAGCAGATGTGGTAAGAAGCCTTCAAACAGCTGTGCCGGAGACCAGCTCAGAGCCCCGTCTGAACACTGCAGCTAATCAGACTCTCTTATCACTTTTACTGGGAGATGGGTGATGCCAATAAAACCAAGTCAGGCTGAGTGCACTTAGTGGAGCCAAAAAGCTAATTGTTAATAGATGCCTGCAGCTCATGGCTTGGGAAAGGCAGCTGGCCCCCTCTGCTCCCCTGCCTTGGTCCTGGTGGGACATCAGATTTGGGTAATTCATAGAACCATAGAATCATTTTGGTTGGAAGATAACCTCAAGATCGTCAAGTCCAACCATTAACGCAACACTGACACTACCCCATGTCCCTGAGAACCTCATCTCTGCATCTGTTCAACCCTCCAGGGATGGTGACTCCACCACTGCCCTGGGCAGCCTGTTCCAATGCTTGACAAAATTCACAGATTTCCTTTGGGACACTGCAGACCCCGAGACCCACTGGGAATTATGGGCAGAAAACATAAAATTTTATTGGTATTTAGTCATATTATGGGGTGTACAGGTGCTCTGTTTGAGGCCAAGACCTTATTAACACGACGGTGGTCCAGCCACCTGGGATCACCAACAGTGACAGTAAAATCCAGCTGGTGCTTTGCACAAGGGGATGCTGAGCCCTGGTTTTGCCAAACATGGAAAACTGAAATGTATAATTTGTGACAGTGATGGACTGTGTTTATACCTCCTTTCTCCAAACTGAAAATAGTGGCTGTTGGCAGATAACTGTGGAAAAAGATGAGACCGAAGTGAGCTTGTAGTGATTTTCCCCTGGTACGCTCCTCTTGCCTCTAGAAAATTGCAGGTGATGGATATCCAGAACCAGAATTCATGTAAATATATTTAAATCCTTATCTTTTTTTCTTTTTCTTAAGAAACACCTGCAGATCTAAAGCCTTGTCTGCTTCTTCTACATCCCAGTAGTTTAACAGGGCTGTTAGACCTCACTGTGATGCTTGCTTTTTGTAAGACACAGTCCCATCCCGGAGATCTTACAGCTTAAATTAATGTATGGGGTTTTTTAATAACCTGATAATTTAAGCTAACTAGCTAAATTGATGAACATATAGTTTATCAGATCCTTGAAAGACAGCACCTAAACTCCAGGACCCAGATGTGGATGGCAGGTAGAGTTTTCCAGCTGCCTGCTCTCCCTGCAGACTCTCAAACTCCAGCGAACGCCCCCCACATCTCAGCAGCAACAATTCCCCCACCTGCTCCCAAGGGAGCCTGCAGCACCAGGTCCCATGTCTGGTATCTTTGAAGGTCTTGTGCCTGTGTGAGTCTGAGTATAGAATCATGGAATCATTTTGGTTGGAAGAGACCCTCAACGGCATTGAGTCCAACAGCTAACCCAACACTGTCATTGAACCACATCCCTAAGAACCCCATCTATGCATCTTTTGAACACATCCAGGGATGGTGACCCCACCACTGCCCTGGGGAATCATAGAATAGTTTGGGTTGGAAGGGACCTTCAAAGCTCATCTAGTCCAACCCTCCTGCAATGAACAGGGACATCTTCACCCAGATCAGGTTGGGAAGTGGTATATGTAAAATACCTCAGGGTCAGGGTGAATCTTTCCATGATTCCTACACAGCAGAGATGGGAGAACCTTTCCTGGTCCAGCTGGTGCTTATTTTGAGAGAGAGGCCACGACATTAACAGAGAGCAGAGATCTCCATTTCCCCAAGCAGACCTGAATGCCTGGCATGGTTGTAGGTTAAGAACTGTGATTTTTGAGAGGGAATCACTTTACACTTTCAATAGCTGCCTTCTCCTTGCCTTGCTGATGCCACCCAAGGCTGCCATAATTTCTGAACCTCTGAACCCCAGTGAAGCCCCTTTATTATGGGACGCACAACAAGCAAGTGTTGTAGACTTTAAAGCTGTTCCTAAAGACAAATAGCAAGGCTGTCCTTATCTAAACCAGAGAAGGAGTCCGGTGGCCTCTGTGGTAGAATTGCAGAATCATTTCCCATCACTGAGGACCTAATCTGTTGGAGTTTTTCCCTCCCTCCCATTTCATTCCATCACTAGATCCAAAATCTGGTACCAAGGTGCAGAGACCTGGTGAACTCAGGTCATCTAACTCCAAAAAGGGGACCAGGAAAGCAGCTGATGGAGAAGGTAACCGGACTGTGAGTGTACGATCATCGGCATGGGAAGGGGCTTGGCTGCAGGTGTGCAAATACAGCTCGTCCCTGGCATCTGCTGGGAACACAGCCGAGCAGGGACCTGCTGCCTTTATCTCCTGACCTTTTGCTCCCTTGCCCTGGAGATGTGAATGATGTGGGTCCAAGTGCATCCCAGCCAGCCTGGTTGGGTCCCACACTGTGGGGAATGAGATTTCTTGAGGGATTTCTTGGATCCCTACTTGGGGTCACTGTGGTGGGACGCTGCTTCCCAAAAAAACATATTTACACCCAGCCACACATAAGTAACATCCTCTGGAGGCATCTGCACCCATGGCAGGGTGTTGTGTCAGCACATCTGGATCATCTGGGCTCACATCTGCATCATCTAGGCTCACATCTGCCTGGCAGGATCCGCAACAGGCAGCTTTCGAAGCTACTGCTTCACAGGGGCTAAGCTGCTTTTATTGCAGGTCACACACCCTCTCAAAGAACAGTGGATTTAGATGCCATAAAACCCATGGTTTAACACTCCCTGGGAGTCTCCCATATGTGTCACAAAAGCATCCTTCATTGTGCTGGCCGAGGCGGTCTCGCTCAGCATCCTTTGCCAGTGGTGCTCCACGTGTCGTTCAGCAGCCGAGAAAATCACGGCAGCCCACAGCCCCTCTCTGCGTCTCACTCCCATGTCACTTCTGTGGCTGCCTGGCTTTATTTTTCTGGCAACAGAGGCAAAACTAGCTTGTGTGAAAATTATTTATTTTGTATTAATAGCTCGGAGTCAAAGCCTCAGCCGACACTCGGAATAAACAGGATCACTCAAAATACAGTTGTTTGAAATCAGAGATTTGCTCTGACCCTGGGGCTTTTAACCAAAGCTAGAAAAACTGTATATATAGTAACCCTTAATTTTTTTTTCCCTTCCTGTTAATCTCTAATACAACAAGCCTTACTCGTAGCCAGGGGACTTTGACCAGGATGATTAAGCTAACATTTCATTTAGGCGGTGGCATGCTTGGTTGTATACGTGGTGGAGATGTAAAATAATCCTCCCTATCTGACTAATAACCCCCTTTGCAATTCCAATCCAATTTATATTCAAGCACATCCCCCTTCTCCTCATCCATTCTTCTCCTTTCATCATTTGCCCTCTCAAAAATATGTTTTGGAAGAAATTTTCTGAACTTGTTTTCTTGAGGAAGAAAGAAGGAAAAACAGCACTTTTGTTTTTTGTCTTTCCTTCCTCTTTTTTTTTTTTTTGTTTTCTTTAACTCCCTGTCCTGCACAGTCAGTTTCCAATACAGATAAAAGGAAGAAAAAGGGGAAATAAAACAACAAGCCTGTTTATTTTATTATCTGTCTTCAGTGTGGATTTCCTCTCTTCCCCTTCTTTCCACCAAATAACAGAAATATTCCCAGCTGAGGATTAGGACTCCTTTAAATTATTGTGCAATACAGAACATATCTGTTAATGAATACAGCTCTCTAATGGTCATTAGCCCTTGCTGTGACGGGTTAATTAAGGCACAAAGGGGAAGGATAGTTTATGTGAGTATTAGTGCAGATATTGAAAATCACACGTTCAAGTCCACAAGCTCCTTTACTGACTCTGAATCATCTGTATCATTCCTTTTCATCTCTTTTCCTTGCAAAGGGCTGAGGGGAGACCTTCTCACTTCCTACAACTACCTGAAAGGAGATCACAGTGAGGTGGAGGTCAGCCTCTTCTCCCAAGTAACAAATGATAGGACAAGAGAAAATGGCCTCAGGTTGTGTCAGGCGAGGCTTAAATTGTATATTAGGAACAATTTCTTCCAGGAAAGGGCTGTTGGGCATTGGAACAGGCTGCCCAGGGCAGTGTTGGAGTCACCATCCATGGAGGGGTTGAACAGATGAGTAGATGAGGTTTTTCAGGCACATCGGTTAGTGTCAGGGGTGGGTTAATGGTTAGACTCAATGATCTTAAGGGTCTCTTCCAACCAAAACGATTCTGTGACTCTGTGAAAATGGGGTGGCAGCACAGACCCCTTGGCTTGTGCAGAAAGCAGTGCAACAGATCACTTTCAGGGTCTTGCACCACAATGGTGCATCCTATAGGGTGTCTGCAGGGAAAGCAAAGACAACCAGGCAGGGATGCTCCCTGGCAAAGCTCCCCCAAATTTTCCCCCTTCGCAAAACTTCATTATTCCACCTTTGGGCCAGGATTGAAAGGTTTTCAAGGGGTAAGCCCTTGCTTTGCCCATCACCCCTTCCTCCAGCCCAGAGCATCCCTGGTGAAGATGGCTCCCGCGGGGCAGACAGACAGACTGCTGAGCCTTCACACTTGCTACAGCTCTTGGAAAGCCTCAGCCAGCTGTTATAATCACACATTGTTCCTGGTCGCTGGCTCATCATTTAACAGCACTTGGAAAATGTCAAATGTGGGAGTCCGGCAGCCTTAGGTTTAGAGTAAAAACTCCCAAACATATTTGGAGGGCTGCCAGCACTTTGCAAACCCTCTGCAAACTCAGATAAGGGGCGACCTTGCAGCCTGCGGGCTCGGCCGGGAGTTTATAAATCCTCCATTTGCTTGGGCTGAGCTTTCTCAATATTGTGATCATCCCGTCCCTTTCCAACGTCGAGCGGTGCCGCAGGGTGGGAAAGCAATGTGCGAAAGTAGGGCCTGCTGGTGGTGGTGACCTTCAGAGAGACGTTCAAGGTGGAAGAACCCGTTAGAGATGTGACGTCCAAAGCCCATGAGGACATGAGGACAGGACCCCCCTGTGTACAGAGGGATCCTGAGGCTGGATCTGTCACAGTCAAATGAGCAAACCCAGCACCTGGTTTTGTTTTAGCTGGAAGTTACAGACATTGACCCAAAAACCCGTTTGGGTTTGCAGCAGACGATGGTCCTAAAATTGCGAATGGGGAAGGATGGCAAATACTGCTTGGCAAGGAGGGGGAGGAAGGGTTGAATTTGGGGCTTCATTTTGAACTGTAATGAAATCTAAACATTTTTAAATTCTTCCTCAAATGACAAATAATGTCAAATAGTGAGATAGCATTGGTCTGGATTTGAGCCACGAGGCACCTTCTTATATTCCTAACTTCTGATAAAGAAGATGGAAAAGAGTCAGGAAAACTTTCCTCTCCTTCCCCTCTTTTTTATTTTAAATACACAGTGAAATCAGTAACGTCTCCTGAAATGTTCCAGTTTGGATGGGAGAGCTTTCCGCAGCAGGAAACCTTCCCCTACCCATTTTTCTGGCCAGTTCTGCACGTCCCCAACCTGCTGTTGTTGGGCTGGGGGTTCAGCCTGGACACAGCAGCTCAGCTCAAGAGTGGGCAAAGCCCCCCTCAAAATCAGCTCCCGGGGAGCTGCTACCTCTGTGCACACAACACAGAGAAAACAGCCTGAATCCCCATTGATTAGCAGGGTTAATTAGCTCAGAGGTAGCACAGTAACTATATTAATGAAGGGGCGTGTGTCATTAAGGCAGCATTGTTAATTTACATTTTTCCCTCTTTTCTCTGTTGCTTTAGACTCATGGCTTTCTAGTAAAAACTTTGCAGGTCAGTTAACTAATATTTATACATTTTTGGTGGGCAAATAATTTACAAACCCTGTATCCTGACTGCATGGTTGTATGTGGCTGAATTATTTCTCACCTGTCCATACATCATCTAGTGAATTCGGGCTCTTTTGGGGCCTGTTTGCAGTTTGTTGGCAGATCATGCTTTCTTAGTTGCAAACATATTTGTTTTCTCTCCAGGTCAAATAAGTCATGTGAAAATGTCAGTGCCTAAATTACCTGTGAACTATTTAACCCCCCTGCATCCCACCAAGGACCCACCAAGCTTCCTGGTGCACAGCTGCTCACTTGAAACAACCCAAAAGGGTTGGGATAATGCAGGATAAATGGCCAGAAAAATGACCAGGTGGATTCCTGTTTGCTTTCACCTTTGTGAGAAAATAACTAGCTGTTTTCCTGGACAAATTCCCAGCTCTCAAACCTAGGAAAACTCATTGCTTTTATGGGCAAAAATACTCACAGACATCTTTTGGTAAGCTGAGGTTTTCCTAGTTGTCCTTAGCCCCCCTCAATATATACAATTTTTTTTGTTTGGTCCCAAATTTGGAGGAAAATTTTTAGCTTCTTGTTCTGTTTTCCACTGTGCCCTGTAGACGGGTCTGTGTCCCAACCCACTCCAGGCAAAGTGCACATCCCAAGCTGTGCATGGGGATAATAACCCACAGCCTATCGTGACATGGAAACAACCTCTGCCTGCATTTCCTTCAGGAAAGGTGAAGAAAAGACCCATATCCTCCAGCAACAGGGCAGGGGGGAGACTATGCAGATAGGACAAGGGGTGATGGTTTTAAACTAAAGGAGGGGAGATTGAAGCCAGACATGAGGAAGAAGTTGTTGTCCCTGAGGGTGGTGAGAGCCTGTCCCAGGTTGGGCAGAGAGGTGGTGGATGAACCATCCCTGGAGACATCCCAGGCCAGGCTGGACGGGGCTCTGAGCAACCTGAGCTGGTGAAGATGTCCCTGCTCATGGCAGGGGTGGCACTGGATCAGCTTTGAAGGTCCCTTCTAACCCAAGCTATTCTATGACTCTATGAAGCATTCAAGTATCCCAAGTTTAGGTTTTTAATTCCTTTGAATCAGGATGGTAAATTCAACCACTGTTTGGGTAAGCATGGAGGATATCAAAAGGGAAGAAGAGATCATCCCTAGGCAAGACACTTGTTCCACCCTTGTACAAACCAGTCTGCTTTGTCCCTCCTTTTTTCTTTTTTTCTCCCCTCTGTTTTCTCACCTCCCCTCTCTGAGGCCATTGGTGGAGCACTGAGCAGTTAATATCCTTCTGTCTCCAATTGTGCTTTAAGAGGTGTAACATTTGATAAGCCCCATTTAACTTGGCTGTACTACATTGTTTAAATAATTCAAATACAGATTGGCCCTTTAGAAGGATTTCTGCTCTATTGACCCTGCTGGTCATGAGTTACCAAGAAGTCAGGGAGGGGCTTCTAGGGCTGAAAGCCTGAAAAAAAAATCAATTCCAACCCTTTAGTGCCCCGATCACACCCCATTATTCCCGGGTAATTGCAGTCCTGCTTTTCTGTTAACTCTTTGGGAACAATACAGCCTTTGATGGGAAGAGGGAAAGCAAGCAGGGTTTTCTTCTCCTGTGGGCACCTAATCTGCATGGACAGTGTCATGTGCTTATTGCTAGGGTTTGGATGAATAATTAATTACAGGTAAAAGTGTCAAATTTCTTATGTTTTTTGTTGTTGTTTTCCACCCTTCTCTTCCTTAATAGCTCATATACTGGATGTTGGTTAGACTGCAGAATTCATAATGATTTTTTTCCGTTCATAGCTCTTTCTCTCTGTGCACTGTGTGAGGAACAGGATTCTATAATGTGATTAGTCCTCATTAGTGCTTGTCTTTCATGCTCTAGCCCTATTAGGTCCCACTACTTTGGGTGCTGCACAGACACGTGGCAAGTCCTGTGTAATAGGTTATGAAATAGCAAGAAGAAACACTTGCATCAGCCAGTGGGGTGGCCATCTAGAAGTGGGTCAACGTAGCCAAATGGTTGGTTTTGAGCACATAATGTCCACACTGCACACATTTTTTGTTCAGCCTGGAGAAGAGAAGCTCCGGGGTGACCTTATGGCAGCCTTTCTATACTTAAAAGGGGCTGGTAAGAAAGATGGGGACAGACTATTTAGCAGGGCCTGTTGTGACAGGACAAGGGATGATGGTTTTAAACTAAAGAAGGGAGATTCAGGCCAGACATGAGGAAGGAATTTTTTACACTGAGGGCGGTGAGAGCCTGTCCCAGGTTGGCCAGAGAGGTGGTGGATGAACCATCCCTGGAGACATCCCAGCCCAGGCTGGAGAGGGCTCTGATGTGGATGAAGATGTCCCTGCTCATGGCAGGGGGTTGGACTGGATGGGTTGGAAGGGACCTTCAAACTGTTCTATGATTCCATGATTTCTTTAGAGACTTAATCTAGGCCAGCCCTGCTCTGGTCCCATAGACAAAAAGATCCATTAACAGCTGTAGTGTATCTTTTGGGTTAGTTTCATTCAGAAGGAATCCAGGTTTTTAGGTACAGCTTTATCTGATGGGGAATTTTTCAAGACTTAAACAAGAAAGTGCAGAATGGTGATGCTTCAGAAATGAACGGATTCAACCCCAAAAGATGTGCTCGGTTGTTTGGTAGCTAGAAGAACCCAAAATTCTGCACTCCTAAAAATGCTAGCTAGTAACAGTCTACTTTGTCTCCACCACTGTCTTTTACAGGTGAAACCTGCCCTGATGAGAATGGGCCTGTTGTCTTGGCACCCTTGCCTTGTGAGAGCCTAGCCTGGGAACTTAGGCTAGGATCTCTAATGCTGGTAAAAACACCCCAAATCCCACCTCTGACATGATGCCTTCTGTCTTCATTCAAGCCTCTTCTTCAGCTCATGCTGCTCCTCTTCACATGAGTTAAACAGGACAGGATCCAGGGCTGAAGGCTTCTCAAGACATGATGCACAAAAAAATGTCCCTCTTCCTTCCTGGTTTCGGAAGGCTGAAAGTGACCCACCCCATTAACCAGTGGCAAAAGCCACAGCCTCACCCTGTCACCCAGCATGAACCCATGACTGTTTCTGGTGGCACTGGGGGTGGAGATGCCAATGTGGGTGGAAATCTTCAGATGATGGAGAACTGACCACGTTCCTTGTGGCTGTTCAGTCCCCACCCCTTTTACAAATGGGCACCTTATCAATGGGCACTGTTTATACAGGAACAGGGGACAGAGGACAGGGAGGAGCAGCATCAGCCTCCACTCTAGGTTACCGCACCAGAAGCTGCTCAGGGTCCATCTGTAGGTTGGATGGGCTTCTTGTCCCATTTGTTCCTCCTGGGAGGCCATCCCAGAGCCTCACTCCTCTGTAGGAAGATCCGTCTTCTAAAGCCCCACTGACGTTTCCAGGGCTCATCTCTATCTCACAGCACTGGAGCATGCCTGGTGCCTTCCTGGAGGGTCTATTTGCTGCCTGCCTATGTACAATTGACTTGTTGATCCAAACTGTGGGTGTCAGGGTGTTGGCAAAGATGAGGTGACATTTCAGTGTAACCAATGAAGCAATGTCTATCCTGGCCAGCTTGCAATATTTAATTCAGCAGGTGATGCTTTCCTGGGGTCTCTGTCATCAGGGTCTTCCAGGGGATGTCACAGAGCAGGAACCCAACTTTGATGTGCTCAATTGCCCTCAGGAGGTGCCACTGTCTTTTCTTTTGCCATGGAGGGCCTACAGCTGGCTAAATAGCTTCTAACAAGTCAACAGCCTGAAAATCTTCCTCAACTTCACGTGTCAAGGCAACAAGACACTCTGCTGCACACTGCTGAGAGTAAAATGCTCAACAGTAATGGAAGAGGGTGGTTGGTCTTGCCATAGAGATACCAAATTGAGGCTGCAGTGGAGCCATTTGCCTGTGATGTTTTGTATCCCCTGCTGAAATCTGGGGAGAAAGAGTGTGTCTGATTAGCTCTCTGTTGTTTAGAGTAGAGATTGTCCCATTATGGATGTGTACAGCAGCAGAGGAACCGTAGCCACAGGCAGCTCCAAGACGCTGTACAACAACCACCATGGTGTAAAGTGAAAACAGCACCTGAAATTTGAAACAGAGTGAAGAGGAAGACAAGTCTGTGATAAATTTTCAGGGCCAATGATTGTGACTTTCAAGGCATTCTGAGGCAGTTAGATGCCCAGCTCCCACCAAAAAGGGATATCTTCAGATGCAGGTCCCAAAATCAGTTCCCCAGGAATTTTGAAGGTAGTGGGGGATATCGTTTTAGGAAACCCCTGGATACAAAACAGGGGGATGGTATCTTAACTGAAGTTCAGAGGAGACTTACTCTTATCTCTGGTTGCTCTAAGGAGATTCCCAGGACCCTGATTTTAGACAAAGCAGAGCTGTGCTCACCTCCCCCCTCTCCCTGACCTGCAAAGGGTTAAAGGGTGGGGGAGCCTCTTGATTAATAGATGTCGTGTGAACATGCACATTTGCCTGTGACTGCATTCCTGGGGCTTTCGGCTGGGCGATAAGCCGGGACCAAAGTCCCCTGGCTCTGAGCAAGGAGAGCAAACAGGGCCCCAATGGAGCAGTTATTAATTCCAGCCTTGCATCTCTCAGGGTTGTCTCTCAGCAACGGGGCTCCCGGGAGGCCTTTCACACACCAATCGATACAGCTCACCTCTCCCCTTGCTCTCTCCATCCTAATATCCCCCCTTTAATATGCTCTTTCTGGGCCATGACCTCCAGCTTTGGGATGCTTTCCCCTTGGCTGCACGGGAAGGAGATGATGATGGTTTTAAATTAGAAGAGGAGAGATTCAGGTCAGACATGAGGAAGAAATTGTTTAAAATGAGGGTGGTGAGAACCTGTCCCAGGTTGGGCAGAGAGGTGGTGAATGAACCATCCCTGGAGACATCCCAGGCCAGGCTGAATGGGGCTCTGAGCAACCTGAGCTGGTGAAGATGTCCCTGCTCATGGCAGGGGTGGCACTGGGGGAGCTTTGAAGGTCTCTTCCCACTCAAACTATTCTGTGGTTCTATGATATTCCCATTGGGGTGATGGGAACAACTCCAAGTACCCAAACCGGTATTATATCTGTCCTGTTCCACCATGACCCCCATGGGTCTTGGCATGTTGGGGAAGGAACCAGAAAAGGGCAATTCAACAGCAATATCTCCAAAGAGTGTATCTGCCTTGTGCCTTTTCTCTCAGGGCAATTTCAAATTGATTTGAACCACAAGTTGACTTTTTGACTCCAAACTTTGACATAAAGATATTGATTGAAAATGAAACTCTTTTCCCTCCCTCAAAAGCAAAACAAACTGAAACAACCTGGACTTTTCGACTTGCCTGGCTTCAGATAGGACATCGTCACATGGACAGGTTTTCACAAGGGTGTGTTTTTAGGGGCAGTGTTAGCCACATGGAGGATTTTTACTAGCTCTTTTTTTATGTGTCTGGCCAAAAAGTGGATTTCTGGTTGCTCACGTCTCTCCCAACCCCACGGGTGCTCTCAGGAGGCTGATCGTGGTGGTACTCAGACTGGGAGGTGTCTCCTTCAGGAAAATCTATTTCTGGAGATGGATCAAGGCTTTCAGTAATGATGTTGGGAAGGTTTGATTCCAGCCACTTCACAATTTCCTCTCAGGGCAAGAGAATATGTTTGGTACTATATGACAAGATGTTTTTAAGGCATACCAAGATGATGACTCTGCAAAAGAAGTCAGCTTTTGAAGTCAGCTTTTAAAGTCGGCCTGTTTTTCATAAGGAAGTTAATTTGAGATTGCATAATAAATAATATAGAAATCTTCTTGTGTTATAGAGCATCATAATGGATGCTGTATTCACACTTACGCAGGTGACATCATGGAAAGGCACCATCTGCAAGCAACAACAGCTGTGCTCTATAGAAGACTTTCCACTGACTTTGATAGAGACTGGACCGACTGTCTGAGGATACAGAAAAGGATGCAGGTGAAAAGGTGCTGAGTTACACCAAGCTGAGGACAGCACTGCAAGGCTGACAGGTGTCCTAAATGTTCATGTCTGAGCCATTTTTAATCCTTGAGGACAGAAGCTGGGATCACACCACAGTTTGCTCCAAGCCACCAATGTCCTCCCTTTCCATGGCTCCTCCAGAGGACTTGGTATTGCACAGGATGCCAGGACCACTGAGCTATGAGAGGTTTGGGGAAAGGAGCCAAGATGCTTTAACATTTGGTCATAAGCAGCAAGCCACAACCTCTCTTGCAGGCAAGTGGAGGACTGGAGTCATTTGGTTCCTCTGTTCCCCAAAAAACATCGAAAAAAGGAAGAAAAATGAGAAAACAACACTATCATCAAGAGCTTTGGGATATGAGACCCAATACGAGCCCATCTTTTAATTTTATTTCAGGACAGGCAAAGAGAAAAAAAAGGGTTTGTGCAGAACTCTGAAATCCAGAGACCATTTTCAAGTGGGAAAGCCGTTCTCTGGCCATTTATTTGCAAAGCGGTAAGCCCTTGTGCCTAGCCCTGGATTGTCATGGGGAAACATTAAAATGAGATGTCCAAAGAGTAGAAGCTGATCCCTGTACAGAGAAACTGAGAATTAAATGCCTGATTTGGACTCTAGAGGTCTTCAAATCTGTAGGGTAAGAAATGTGATAATTTTGAGCAGAAATTCCATACAACACTGACAGCTTTCGCAGGATTCACTGGAACAAGCATTTTTCCACAGAAAAGTGGAATAATAATAATAATAATAATAATGCTAAATAAACTGGCTTTCTCCATTAAAAAATAAGTAAAAGAGTAATTTTGTCCAAAAATTCCTAGCAGGCTCAAGTTAGTCCTATATCTGCAGTAGTAGATATAAAAAAGGCAAACCGAGGTCATCTAATCCAAGGGCCGGAAACCTTTCAAGGGTTGAGTGCCAGACTGTATTTTTCTTCCCCAGCAGAAACCCAGCAGTGTCTGTCTCTCCTGAAAACGGGTGAGATGATGGGTGGGATCCTGTCTCTCAGGATCTAAACCATCTGCAACAGCCCAGCTGCTCTTTCCAGGGTTTATCCTCATAGCTCCTCTCCAAAACCATGCATGATTTAAATAGTTTTGGAGATGACTTGAAAATAAGACCCAGTAGTGGGTTTCTTCCATGTAAACAGACCTACAGTGGGAGTAGGTGACCAATAGGTCACCACTGTAGGTGATGGTCGGAGCTCTTTTGTGGCCTGCAAGCTTTGAGCCGATGTGGTTCTGCAGCTACACATCTGGAGGGAAAACAGGAAAGGGATAAAGCTGCTCTAATGCATCTCCAGTGAGGACAACAATCTTAAGCCCTAAATTTAGGTTCCTGAATCCTTCGGTTGAATCCCATGCAAGATTTTTGCAGGAGGGTAAGTTCTGTGTATTTCTCTGCAGGTAAAGAAGATCCCTCCATGGGTTTTGTGCTGTGGGAGGTAAAGGGATTTTCAGAAGACCACAATACCCCTGCAGTCATATCAATAAGAAAATCCCATTGCTTTCAAAAGGTCTTTGAGGAACTAGTCTGGAAGCTCTTGTGTTTCATAACTATTCCTACTGAAGCATTTCCAAAACACAGCTCTGGGCATCTGCAAGAATTTGGAAACCAGACTCAGGCTGTTCTGTTGCCTGAAATCCAAAATCTACCCCACATTCCCTGTCCCTGGGTCTCTGAAGCCTGTTCCCCAGTCCTCCAGCACATCTGGAGCTAACACAACACAGCGTCAACCTTCCAAAGCCAGATCTAAGAATTGGTGAGGTCAGGGGAGGGAAAGAGCACAGCACTGAGGTAATTTCAACTGTAGTTTGAGCCCTTGGGCAGGTTTGTTCTTTTCAACAAACATATATGTCACAGGCAAACACCTTCCTCTTCTGGGCTGCAGTTCAGCCCTGCAGAGCCCCTCTTGTTCAAGTAGTCCTGAGTCAAAGGTGGCATGGTTTCTTTTGGAAGAGAGCAGCTATTCCAGGGACATTTTCATTCGAGAAGGGGTGATGATTTTAATTGTGTGGAGTTGTCCTTTCTTCATGGAAAATTTCCTGCAACATATGTGGTCATTAAAGATTTCCCAATATGAACAGAGATGGTAGTTGCACTGGGGGTGTTCCAGAGCAGATAATTAATTACTCCTGTGAACATCTCCCTGGAGCTTCCATACAAAGCCAGACCTCTTCTACCGCTCTGTTCTGGAAGTGATCAGTGCTGGCAAACCACAAGCCCTGATCCACAGCAATGCATGTAGACTGTGGCCCATGTTTGCCTCAGTCAATGACAGACAAGAGGAAGGAATTGCCAGGGGATGGGAACCTTCAGGAGGATATTGAATTTTGAGGGAGCATGGGTCATCTTCTGAAACACCACTTCATCTTGGTTGACTCAGAAGAAGCCTTTAGCATTTCTGGAGCACTTTCTGTAAAATTGTCTTGGTCCTTCACAAACACACCTCTACAAACCAGTGCAACCAGGGCACAAACAATATCCCCAGTCACCCTGAAGAGCAAGGGGAGCTTGAGCCTCCATTCCTTTCTTCTTCCAAATAGAGGGGACCTTCTGTCCTTCCTTGTATACCTAAGTATTAAAGTGAGGCACTATGATGAGAAAGTACCCTCCATCCATCTAGCTGGTATCAGAAGCTAGGTTCAGGTTGGGTCTTTCCACACTCACAAGAGTTTGCAGTGGTACTGACATGGGGGAATCCTTCAGCTGGTCAGTGTATTGAAACAAAGAAAGTATAGGTAGGATCAAGATACAAGAGCCAGAGCTCCTTACATGACAAGGTCTCCTACACAATCTTCCACCTTTTCCTGGCCATCTTGGCTTCTTCACAATTGCATGGCTGATGGGCCTCCATCCACTTCTTTTTGCACTCTTCAACATTTTGAGTTTTGCTTCTACCTCTGGATAATGATGAAGCGGTCTCCAAGTGTTCAGACTGCTAAGAGAGCCCACTAGTTTGGGGAGAAGAGAAAGATTTTAAAGATTTTTAAGATTCTCCATCACTGGAGTTTCTAGCCCTTTGATGTGCAACATGCTTGCAGCTCTGCTCCACCTCCAAGAACTTGGATGGGAGGGAGGATCCATTTCACAGCATAAAACTGCCCTTAGACTAGGGCTTTGGCCAGGTCTGGTCTTGCACCAGCTAGGTCGTTGCAGGATCTCAACCCCTTGTATTCCCATGTAAGTGTGAGAAAACATGAACATAAGGACCAGGGCTGGATCCTGAACCTGTCCTCGGTCTCATCTGGCTGCTCCAGATTTTCACTGGGGCGCAGGGCCTTTGCAGCATCCCCACCGCAGGGTTTCTCTGGGGCCTGTCTGGCCAATGAGCACAGCGCCAGCACTAAAAACAAAACCCTCTCGACTTAAAAGCCAGGCCAGTACGTCCGCTGGAAAAATGACATAACCCCATCACGTAATCTGGAGTTCCTCCTTTGGGGCAGCCTAACGGGTTGGGGCCGTGTGAGAGGAGATCAAAGGGCAGCACAGGAAAAGGAGAGCAGAGCCCACAGAGGGAAAAACACCCTCACCCCCTGGCTGGGGGACTGGTGGCAGCCCTGGGAGGGTTTTGGGAGTTCCCATTCACAGGAGAGATGGAGACAGACATCCTCCGCTGGGTCTGGGTGTGGACATGGTGTCTTTCTCCACGTCTCTCCCACCTTATCGGTCGGACTAGTGTGAGACGACAGCTCGAGATGAGAACTGGCCCTCTTGTGCCTGATGATGTTCAAGCCTGATGGAGGAGACAATCTTTACCCAAAAGAGCTGGTGAGACTGCAGTTACCCAGGGCAGTGCCAGCAGTATCCCCTCCTCTGAATTTCTCCAGCTGATTTCCCAGCCTCCCTGACTTGGAGTACCTGGGGAAAATACAGGAGATGGATGAGGTAGTTGGGAGGGGGGTGAAAAAGCAAGGAAAAAATGCTAAAATTGATGGGTCTCATGCCAGGACTGGTGCTGCTGAGGGACGTGCACTGGATACATCTTCACACAGTACCATAGAATCATAGAATCATTTTGGTTGGAGAAGACCCTCAAGATCATCGAGTCCAACCATTAACCTAACTCTGGCACTAAACCATGTCCCCCATTTGGATGCTGGACCCTTGCCATCCTTGCTCGCTACCCCTGCAGCCATGGGGCATTTGCCACCACCTGCACCCTCAGCCACATCCTCCCACCCCAGCTCCCTGTGCCCACCGGTGCCCACGCCGGGGGAATCGCATTGCCCATGGTTTGTGGTTTCTGACCCCTGACTTGCCTGTTGCCACTGGAATTCCCTATCGCTCAGTGACTCAGCTGACAGAAAGGGAGACAATGGCATTTTACATCAGCCCAGGCTATCAGGAGCCTGCCTTATCTGAGCTGTGTTTTTCTATTAGTCTAACACTCCATTGTGCATCCCTTTATCAGCTGCAATGTTGATGTAATGCTGGCTTGGAAGTGGTTTCTGCATCCTAGCACTAAGACAGCTCACTTTTATTTCGGCGGGGGGGGGGAAGGGGAGGGCGCGAGAGGAGGATTTATCAGGATTCTCAGGAGATAGGAGCCCTTCTCCTGCACGGAGCAGGGAGGGCGGTGGAGAGGGGGATACCAGACCCAGCTGAGCAGAATATTTGCAATTTAAGAAACATAATTTTTGATCCCACACCCCCCTCCAAACAATATTTTTAATCAAAGTGCTCGCTTGTCATGATGACCTGTTGTGATAGGGCAAGGGGTAATGGTTTCAAGTTAAAAAAGAGGAGATTTGGGCCAGATGTGAGGAAGAAATTTTTGACGTGGTGGTGAGAGCCTGTCCCAGGTTGGCCAGAGATGTGGTGGATGAACCATCCCTGGAGACATCCCAGGCCAAGCTGGACGGGGCTCTGAGCAACCTGAGCTGGTGAAGATGTCCCTGCTCATGGCAGGGGTGGCACTGGGAGAGCTTTGGAAGTCGCTTCAACCCAAACCATTCTATGATTCTGTGGTTCTCTGGTTTCTTCTGTGAGCCCCAGAAAGTGCAGACATGGCTTTCTGCAGCTGGACTGGCCCAGCTGCTGGTGGTGGAGGAGCCCAGAGTTGTCCCACTGTGTGTGTCATACCTAACAGCACTTTCTTGGTGACTTTTTCACTGACTGATATACTAGTTGAGTTCCATTGTGGGTTTTTCTCCCAGTTTTCTTCACATCTTTAGACATCTGTTCTCAAAAACCAGCCATCAAATTGGCATCCTTAGCTGGTCAATGGCTTAAAAAATTCTGGGGTTGAATGGGAAGGACAGATGAAGCTACCTGCATGAAGTAATAACATTGCAAGGTGGCCTCATAGGTTTTGCTTCATGAGGTTTAAACAAACCCTCAGGATCCATCTCCATTACAGCAACCGGGACACAATCACTTCAGTTGCTGCATGGGAACAGAGAAGCACATTTAATTTATGTTAATACAGCAACGAGAGGTGTATGGGCAGGTAGGATTAAGTGTGTTAGGTTTAGCCTACCCATCGGTAGTAGGAGCAGCAATGAGGTTGTCAACTCAGGGCACAAGCCATCTGGAACCATACCTAAGCATCACCTTTGAGAACTGGTGAAGAGTCTGGAGCACAAGTGTGATGGGAGCGGCTGAGGGACCTGGGGGGTTCAGCTGGAGAACAGGAGCTGAGGGGAGACCTTCTGATCTCTGAACTGCCTGAAAGGAGCTTGGAGCATGGAGGGTGTTGGTTTCTTCTAAGTAACAAGTGATAGGACAAGAAGAAATGGCCTCAAGTTGTGCCAGGGGAAGTTTAGATTGGATATTAGGAACAATTTCTTCCTCAAAGGGTTGCTGGGCATTGGAACAGGCTGCCCAGGCCAGTGGTGGAGTCACCATCCCTGGAGGGGTTTGAAAGACATGTAGATTATGTTCTTAGGGACATGGTTTAGTGCCAGTGTGAGGTTAATGGTTGGACTTGATTATCTTGAGGGTCTCTTCCAATTGAAATGATTCTGTATGATTCTGTATGATTCTATGTTGTGGTCTGGTTTCTCGCAGCTACCCCAGCTGACGTGGCAGCCCTGCTGTGTGACCATCCTTTGGCCAAGGTCAGCAGGACCAGAATGTTCCAGACCACTCACTGTAAGTCCCTCTTGGAGCAGTCTCTGATGTGAGAAGGGTGGGCCACTTTAGGTGCTTTTTCCTCCTTCCTTGGAGAGATTTTGTACCTATCCTTTCTCCCTGACTCTGTGAACGAAGATAGAATCAGAAGATACTTGCAGATACACACACCAGCTTGCATTTCCACTGCTTATAATGAAATCGCTCTGTTCCTATTTTGCTTCACTCAAGCCCAGTAGGCTCTTAAAGAACCTGCAGCTGGGATATGTCCTTATAAAGTACGTATATCCAGTAGCCGCTTGTGGAAGCCCTACAATAATTAATATGTAATTTATAAGAACCTGATATGACTCACACTTTGACTGTTTCACCAGTGCCGGGTTCACAGTGTGACGAAGCAGAGGACAGTATTGATTTTGGACTTTGGGTTCAACCACCAGCTGACTCACCTCAGATGTGGGGCTGTGTTGTGTGGCTCTAGATAGGTCTCTGCTGCACATCCATCACCCCAGCAGCTCAGCAGCTTTGGTGTCAGGTCAGCAGGCTTGTTTGGTGTGGAAGGATAAGCAATCACGTGTCTTGCTACAGACCTCTAAACTCTCATTTAATAGCTACAGTCAGACTCAGGCATTTCAGTGGTACTTAGGAAGAGTCTGTGGAGCTCTGAAAAGCTGCTTGGGATGTGTTTGCATCCCTTCAGAGTTTGTCCTTGAGACTTGCAATGAATTGCAAACTCTAACCCCAGGCAAACTCTGTGCACACCTGTGATCATCATCCTCTGGGCCATTGTCTAGAGTGTGGGGGACATGGCTTTCCAGCTGCAGGAGGACTCACACACAACATGCTTTCCCCGGAGAAGATGAATGGTATGTATATACGCAACTTGCAGCAGTTTCCATAGGGGTCTGATGTTGGAAATTGTCTCATACATGGCAGTGTGTCCTGTCTGACACTCACTCAGACATGAACAACAGCACTTTTCATCCATACCCAACAGGCTTCAGACTGGGACTTTGGAATTTGCCTACCAGTACTTTTACATCTGTGTTTGCATACCCTGGATGACTGTGTTTGCATGTTGACCCCTGGAGATGTGTGAAGACCACAGCATGTTTTACTTGCAATGGAGAAACCAAAACAGATCTTTCTGAGAAGACCTTCACAGTTGGTTTGATTTATTGCTCCTATTAATAGAAAACCCACTGTGATGGAAGCTTGACAGACCTGGGCTCCAACAGAGTGTTTAGGTGGCAGTTCTGAAGTGCTAATGAAGGCAAAGCAAGAATAGAAACATGAATCATGGTGAGCAGAAGCATTCACGGTAAATGGTTACTGCACATCCCCAACCACAATGAATCCTAGAATCATAGAATCATTAGAATAGTTTGAGTGGGAAGGGACCTTCAAAGTTCATCTAGTCCAACCCCTGCCATGAGCAGGGACATCTTTATCAGCTCAGGTTGCTCAGAGCCCCATTCAGCCTGGCCTGGGATGTCTCCAGGGATGGTTTGTCCACCACGTCTCTGGCCAACCTGGGACAGGCTCTCACCACCCTCACTTTAAACAATTTCTTTCTCATGTCTGGACTGAATCTCCCCTCCTTTAGTTTAAAACCATCACCCCTTGTCGTATCACAACAGACCCTGCTCAAAAGTCTGTCCCCATTTTTCTTATTGGCTCCTTTCAGGTACTGAAAAGCCTCAATAAGGTCCTCCTGGAGCCTCCTCTTCTCCAGCTGAACACCCCTATTCTCCCAGCAGAGCTGTTCCAGCCTTGGATCATTTCTGGGGCTCCTCTGACTCCTCTCCAACAGGACCCTCTCCACATCTGTGGTTTGAATTTACTGTTGTGTCCTCAGACTCCAAATAAAAAGTTGGAAGCACTCATGCAATGTTGTGCAGCAGTCCTGGGGGGATCTCAGCTCACAGAGGTTCTACCTGGACCAACCAGCTCATGGTCTGAAGCTGTTTGTGCTCTCACCTCTTCCTCCTCAGCCTCTGGCTGCCCGCAATGGGGCTGGCTGATCTCTCTGCCCAGCGAATGGCTGTGATTTTGTCTCAGTCATCATTTCTATTGTTATCTGCCCATTATCTGATCCTCTCCCAGGCCGGGCCCGGAAACATCCTTCTGTCTCTGTCTTCGACGGCGCTCCATCCTCTTCCTCCTTGGAGAAGACAAAAGCAAAACAAGCGCATAATGAATCAGACATTTCCCTTCTCACTTTGCCCCTTACTTCCCCCTCTCATTTTTTACAGCGACCAGTTTCTGCCTTTTCCCTCCTGTTTGTTTGGGATGTGGCGGGCGCTGTTCCCCTGTGCTCAGCATCCCGGGGAGTCTGGCCGGCTCCTTTCGGTGTCAGCGGGAGTTCAGCGCCCGGTAAGGCTGATAGGGCTCCTCTGGCCCCCACTGCATCCTCAAAAAGAATGTCTGCAAGAAGCTTGGCCTGGTGACACCAGGGCGAGGGATCAAACCCGGCGAGCTGAACTCCAGCCCAGCTAGAAGTTCATGTGGGTTCAGAAAAGCAACTGGACAGTTGGGTGGAGGAAAAACAGTCTATCAAGGGCCATTAAACATGAAATCAGCTTCATCCAGCTCAGGATGTCACGTGGATGTGGCTTGCTAGAGGCTGGAAGGGGACGTTGGGGAATCATTGCTCTGTCCTTGCCCTGATTTTGTATTCTGTCATTGGTGTTGCTGGAGAATCACAGAATTGTAGAATGGTTTGGTTTGGAAGGGGCCTTCAGAGCTCATCTAGTCCAGTGCCCCTGCCATGAGCAGGGACATCTTCACCAGATCAGGTTGCTCAGAACCCTGTCCAGCCTGGCCTGGGATGTCTCCAGGGATGGTTTATCCACCACCTCCCTGGGAAACCAGTACCTCATAGAAAAAAACATTCTTCCTTATATCTGGTCTGAATTTTCCTTCTTTTAGTTTAAAATAATTCAAATAATTCCTAGGGTCTAGCAGTGGGCCAAATGTAAAACACAGAGTTTGAGATACTTGAAGACAGCCTGTAACCATGTTCTTCTAAGTTGTCCCACTTGCAACTTGGCAGTGTGACTATTCACCTGATAAAAGTTATTTTTGAGGTCTTTCCAATAAGGTGTTTTTGAGGAAGTCAGTATGATTTTCAGTCTTGGGGTTGTACTAGATAATAGTACAGTGAGAATGATAAATACGTGGAATTAAATTATGGAGCAGAAGTCCAGGTGGCAATGGCAGCTGGCATGGATCTACCAAACATTCAGATGTGAGACACTCACTTCTATGCACTGTGGTGGGTTTTTTTTGGCTGCAGAACAAGATCGTGCAAAACTCTGCCTGTGAAATCCAGCATTCCTTAGCCTTTGGTGACCTTTCATGTTTTCTGTGTCCCAAAACAATGTTGGGTACTATTTCTAATATTCTGTGGAGTTTGCATTGCTTCGAAGCCAGGGTGGTCCTGGTCTGCCTTGGACCTGGTCAAGGTAGCTACATTGAAGGCCTGGAAAGAAAAAAATGCTTATGAGGCATTGTGGCTCACCAAATAGAATAATGGAATCATAGAATAATTTTGGTTGGTTGGAAAAGACCTTTCAGATCATCAGGTCCAACTGTTAACCTCGCACCGTCAAGTCCACCACATGTTCATAAGAACCTTATCTGCGCATCTTCTAAACCCCTCCAGGGATGTTAACTCTACCACTGCCCTGGGCAGCCTGTTTCAATGCCTGACAACCCTTTTCAGGCAGAAATTTTTCCTAATATCCAATCTAAACCTCCCTTGGCACAACTTGAGGCTGTTTCCTCTCATCCTGTTGCTTGTTACTTGGGAGAAGAGACCAATAACCTCCATGCTACAACCTCCTTTTAGGTAGTTGTAGAGAGTGAGAAGGTCTCCCATCAGACTCCTTTTCTCCAGGCTGAACTTCCCCAGGCCCCATCACACTTGTGCTCCAGCCCCGTCCCCAGCTCCGTTCCCTTCTTTGAACTCGCTCCAGCACTTCAAGGGCTTTCTTGGCATTAGGGGCCCAAAACTGACCACAAGATCTGAGGTGCAAATACATCCACCAGTGCCTATTTGAGCAATATCTCTCTCTCTCCATCTTTCACCACTAGCCAGGAATACTGCACTTCGGCACTTCTGTTAATTAGCCAACTTTTCTTGAGGACCAGAGACCAGGAAGGGCTGGAGATCCCTGCAGTCCAAGGTCAATACTGCTGTGGGCAGGCAATCCCTACTCATGCAGATCATGCCTTCCTTGTAGGACTTAGGTCTTGGGAAGCTCAACTGCTTGCTGACATGCTCGATTGCTGGGTGGCCAAGGGTAAAGGCCACAGGAAAGACCTTGCTAACAATGATGTGAGTGACTGTGCATTGGTGCCAACAGGTGTTCTTGGCCCTATTTCCTTGGTTGGTACAGCTAGGTGGAAAGAAATCTACAGGAAAAGTTCAATTTCTGAAACTTTTCCACTCTTTTCAGAAAATGAAGGTGAAAAGCAGCACCCTCACAGATATATGAATTTCCCCAAATACAGATTCTGTATGCAAATTTTATGATGATTTTTCACTGGAAACAGGAAGCAAAAAATACAAAAGTCTAAAAGGAAAGATGAAAACATACTAATATCTTTACCTTTATAAAACCTCCTGGCTCTTTTTCTGCCATTTCTATGCAGGCCACAAAGCTTAAACTAGAGAAGTCTTCTCTCTGGAAAGGTAGAGATAGACACTGGGAAAGCCACATTGCTGCTTTAAAGATATTTAAAAGATGAAAAAGGGCATGGAAAAAGGGCTACAGAAATTATCTGAAGAGTGAAGAGAAAGCCTTAGCATGACAGGCTCAGAAAGCTTGTTCTGGTCAGTTTATCAGAAAAGGAGATGGAGAGGTGACTGGAGAAGAATTGCTTGGGGAGAAAAATGTCTGATGCGAAAGGTCTCTTTAATCTAGCAAAAAATGGCCTTCCCATGGCTCCCAATCAGAGCCAAACCACCCAGACTTGTGGTTACCACCAAGGGTAATTAGTCAATAGGCTACACAGGTTCTTCATCCCTGGATACCTTTAAATTAAGAGCAGATGCCTCTCTGGAAGCAATGTTTTAGCCAAGTGCAAGCTGTTGAGTTATGGGCGGGAGTTATATCTGAATATCAAACTCACAGTGCTGAAATATAATGGGTTGAGCTATATGGGAGGTGAGACCACGAGGGCGTTGAATGTTGTGATTCAAGAAAAGTGAAGGGGGATTTAGGATAAAGATGTAGGCAGATTTTTTTAAATTTTATCTATTTTTTTTAACCTTACCCAGATGATGGATTCAGCTGGATTTGCTTCTGACTGCTGAGGGAGTCTTGGTACCCACTCACTGGCCAGTTGGGTGCTTACAAGAGTTTATTCATGGTTGTGGAGCTTCCACACGAGGTAAGGTTGACAGCTCAGCAAATCAAGGTGATGGGGAAAACAGAGTGAGAATTTTCACCAGGAAAACTTGGACTAATCCAGGAAAAGTATTCTTGTGCTTTTATACTGGTGATATTACACTGGTCCTGCTGCTTTTGCAGGTCATAGGCAAACAGAAAGGTTGTGTGATTTAGTACTTCACCCTCCTCTTCAAAATGGTCTTGTCCTTTGTTTATCCCTCACTCAATCTGTTCTTCTTAGTTATTTTTACCTTTTTTATTTTATATTTTTAAATTCTTTTAAAGCATGTTTCACTCTCAGCAGCTTCATCAATGATGTGCAGTTTTCTCACTGAGCAAGTTTTGCAGGACAGACTGTCGCCAAATGGGTTGCTTGGAAAATGCTTTTCCTGAGTTCTGCCCACCATTCTGAGCAAACCTCTTGATGAGTCTTCACTGGGGAAAGCTGCCAGCAGCTCAATAGGGTTTAAAAAGCACCATTTAGACTGTGGGCTGCAAGGTGTGACCATCAGGAGGGCAGCTTGAGAAAATCTTCAGCAACAGAGGAGTAAAAAGACAGCAGGGCTGACAGATATTGTAACAGGTAAGGGCCCTTGAAAAACTCAGTCCAACAACATTCTTCCCTCAGCTGGCTTGGACTTCCATAACCTTTCCTCCTTATGTACCCTGTTCTTGTAAACCATTGCTGATGGAGACACTGTTCTTCCTCTGTCCTCTCTCCCTGGAGAGGCAAATGAGGTATGTATCGCATTTACCCTATGTCTTATCCTTGAACTGAACACACCATGTCCTTCAACTGCTCCTCAGTGTCTGTGTTTTCCACTCCCCTGCTCATCCCCGTTGCTGTCTTCTGCATTCCCTCCACTCGCTCCCGTACTTCATGTGATGCCCCAAGCGGGATCCTGTGCTCCAACACTGAGTTGTCTGGACCTCCCGTACCCCAGGTTGTGCACCAGTTTATATGTCTCAGTGTGGAGTTCACCTCCTTTGCACCAGATGACTCATGCTCAGCTTCTGATCCGCAAAGCAGATCCTCTTCTGCTCCTGTTGATCTGTTGCCTTGTGGTCGGCCTCCACCCATCCTGGCTTACTGCTTGCAGGATCTCTTTACTAAATCCTCCTTTTTCCCATGACCCTTTGATCCATGGAGGTTACTCTGTATTCTCACAAATACTTGTTTCCCAGTAAAGTGTTTCTACGCTGAGATGCCAATAGAAATACTGTGCTTTCTTCTTGCTAAGTTTCTCTGACACTTACAGAACCAGTGGTGACCCAGACCATTTGGAAGTCAGACTAGTCATCTCCATATGAGATGGAGGTTGGCTACTTACACTGGGGAGCATCAAAGAAATTGTTTACAGTGAGGGTGGTGAGAGCCTGTCCCAGGTTGGACAGAGAGGTGGTGGCTGAACCATCCCTGGAGACATCCCAGGCCAGGCTGGACGGGGCTCTGAGCAACCTGAGCTGGTGAAGATGTCCCTGCTCATGGCAGGGGTGGCACTGGGGGAGCTGTGAAGGTTCCTTCCAACTCAAAATATTCTATGATTCTATGAATATTTCATGCCCCTTGTTCACACATTCAGCATGGCAGGGAGGGGCTGTAGGTTCTCACATACAGAGAGGCCACAGTGCCTTTCATTGCATGGCTGAAAAATGCCCCTCCATTCATTCCATCTGAGCAGGTTTTTCAGCCCCTCCCATCTCAACCCTGATTGCTTATCAGCTGGGATATGTTTATCCTAAATCTTTCCTTTCTCCTTTTCTCATCTCCCCCGCTCCACCTCTCCCTTTCCTGCTTTTTCTCTCACTATTTCTCTCTCCCAGCAGCCCACATGCACACCCCCTTTCCAGCTCCAGGGCTGAGCTTGCAGAGGAGTGAAGCTTCAGACTAAACTTTAATTTGCATGCTCCCTGTTTCAAGGGCACAAGATTTCTTTATTTTTTTTCTTTTGGCTGTTGTTGTTCTCCACTGCAGAACTGGAAGGTTCTGGTTTGTGCCACTGTTGATTGAGACAGCACCGGCGTAATTACAGCATGTTCCCTCCCTGTGGAATTTAGCAGAGGCCAGCTCCTTTTATAGCCTGTCCGGAGCCCCTCCAAGGGACTGCTCCTGTGCCTCTGATAGTCTTTTACACTCTCTGCCCCTGGGACTGACGTGAAAGTGCTGCAGCTTTGACCTCAAGCCCCTCAGGTCCTTTGAGCGGTTCCTAGAAAACCCTGCTGGCTCCTTGCCCATGGGGTACAGTCACGGCTCTGCCCTGGGAAGGCTGTGCCAGGCGTTAGCCCGTGTGCCTGCAAAATCCTTGCTGCTGCAGACACTCTGCAGAGACCACATCCTTAAAAAACTGACATTATGCAGGAGCCAGTGTGACCCCCCAGTTGCAAATGTCTCTTGTCTCCAGGAGCTCTGCATGGCTATGGCTTCCTAAATAATTTGTGAGCCCTTTTCCTTAGTCAAGGTTACACACGAGGGGTGTCCCTACCATCCCAACTGCTCTTGCCTGCAGGGCAGATGTAAGAATGCAGATCAGGAGTTAACCTCCCCATGATGATCTTCCTCCAAAGTAGTGGTGGAGGTGGTGAAGAGGCAAGTGGTGGGGTGAGGCAGGAAGAGACCTATAAGAAAGATGGGGACAGACTTTTGAGCGGGGCCTGTTGTGACAGGACAAGGGGTGATGGTTTTAAATTAAAAAATGGGGGATTCAGGCTGGACATGAAGAAGAACTTTTTGACACTGAAGGTGGTGAGACCCTGACCCAGGTTGCCCAGAGAGACGGTGGATGTCCATTCTCTTGCTGTCCTCATACCTCCTCTGCTGCTGTTTATTCACATTTCCCACTATTGGACAGCATTAGCAGAAAGTCAAGTGCATGCAACTCCTTTCCAACAGATGTTTCACAAAGGGGACTGGAGACTTCCCCAGAACCTTTCTACAAAGTTTTTTATTCTCCTTCTGTAAAGACACAGTCTTACTGTGAAGACATCCTGGAGTCTTTCTCTTATACTTGCAGAAACAGAGTATTGAAAAATCACTAAAGAATCTAGGAGACTAAGACTGGATGGAAACCAAGGAGCCTAGTTCTCCTGAACTGCCTGGATGTTTTGACTTCCTTCAGCCCAAGGTCCATGGAGCGGGGACAGAGTACCTTAGGGTTATCTGCAGTGTGTGTTGCGTCCTGTCCCTGCCTTGCCAAGAAAACCAGTTAGCCAAATGAGACATATTTAGTTATCCACTGGGTAGAGTGTTAATTTTGGGAAGTGAGATGGGATTTAAACTAACCTCCTTGCAGTGTCTCATCAGGTAAGGCATGCGTCTCCCCAGCTGTGAAATAAAGGCAGTGTAAGAGAGGGATGAAAAGAGCTCAACGTTATCTTGAATAACAAGAACAAGTGGGTTTCTAATCTTGGGAATGAGATGATCTTTTTGGTCCCAGGACACAGCTCTATTATTAAATTAAACAGTGCCAAGCACAGATACTGGAACTTGATTGTTTGTATCATTAGCACTATGCTTGGCACAGTTTTAGACCAAACTAATCAGTGCCAACCTAAGCCATCCTAACTCTGCACAAGGCAATGTCTTTGTGCTCCAAGCGCAGGGATGCTGCTTCACCCAGATGAGGTTCAGCCTTTTGAGGTGCCCCATCTGAACCCTCCATGGGTCCAGCGAGCATGTGGCCACAGCACAGCTGAGCCTGTTGATGTATCACTCCTCTTGCCCTGCTTCTTAAACCCTTTACATAAACATTTGCTAGTGGCCAGGGTTGGGAAAGAGCATGTAAGCAGATAGAGCTCTGCTCTGACTCATTGCGGCTGCTCAGAACTTTTTACCCTGCTTTTCACGCAGACGAGCTCAGACCATGGCAGAGGTCAAACCAGCACGTGATATCATTAAAAAGCCCAGGACTGAACCAGATAGTTATTTCCCAAAGTCTTTCCTGGCGATATTTTTTTCCCTTCTGGCATACCCAGGCCATGCTGGAGTTCCTGCTTGCAGCACTTGGAAAATTCAGCAATTGCATGTCAAAAAATGCAGGGGAAGAAAGAACAACAACAAGAAAAAGGGCAGATAGCACAGGGTGGTTCTTGTTTATCTCTCACTGGGGCTTGCAAGGTTGCAGAGATCCTCAGGCAGAGCTTGAATGTGGAAGAGATGCCCATCAGCTCCATTGCCTCCATTCCCCATGTAAAGCTTTCTCCCTGCTTTGCCACTCCAGTGCCCCACCACTGCCCCTTCCCCCCCGTCCCATTAGGACCCAGTGGGCTGTCGGAAGCATAATGGAAGAGAGAGCTTTCATCCATCATAGACCTTGAAGAGTTCAGCGAGGCAGAGCCATCACAGAGGAGAAACATTCCTCCGCGAATCCCCTCTTGTCTCTCGGGTGGGAAGGGGGAGGAGGAGGGAGAGATAAGGCCAAACTAATTTGTCTTTTTTAATTGGCTCAGAATACTTGAACGAAAGCTGGTTTGTTATCCTTGGCTTTGCTCTGGCAGGCGTCCAGGATGCAGGGCAGAGACGGAGGCTTCTGAAGAGTTAACCTCTTCTAAATATCCTATTAGGATACTCTCCATTTAGTGTAAGGATGGTGTAAGCAGAGACTGAGTGGGAGGGCCTCTTCGTCTTTCTTTTTTTCAATTTTTCTACTAGAAACCCAGCCTTGGAAGGGACACAGGGACATGCATAATAGCAAAGGCCCAAGGGTGATAGTCTTCTGGTCAAATTTTGCCATATGTGTTGTAAACATCCCGAGCTGAGCTAATCACCCCAAGCTCCCTTTGTAGTCAGCAAAGAGAGACAGACACACTTCTAAGGCACAGTTTGTCTCAGCCTAAGGCAAACATCTCCAAGAGGTCAAATGATTCCTGCCTGCTTGTCTGCAAGGGTCTGCAGTGACTGGAAAGGGAGCCTAGAGCTGTTAGCTTGAACATCCACTTAGCTGCACGCATGTAGGTACCTGGTGTCCTCTTGGTTACTCTAGGGTTTATCATAGAATGGTTTGGTTTGGAAGGGATCTTGAAGACCATCTAGTTTCTACCCCAGGACTTCATGTTTTGTTTTGTTGGTTTTGTGTTTTTGTTGTTGTTGTTGTTGTTTTTGTTTGTTTGTTTGTTTGTTTGTTTTCCTGGGACATTTACATTTAACTGGTGTCACACAGATATGACACCAGATCTGTGGGAGGTCTGTGCAGGTCTTGAAGAGCAGCTGGAGGCTGAGGGCATTTAAAATGTCACTTGATGCCTACTCACAGGCAACTGAATTAAGTTGCTAAAGGCAAAGCAAATGATTTGGGCTCTGGATGTCTGGCCCTAGCTGGCCAAGTTTTGTGTACACAGCAGGGAAGAAGTGACTCCAAAGTCAAGCTTTAGGTCAGGTTAGCAATCCATGATTGTGTTTCCATGCTGCAAGTGACTGTTGAATGACCAATTGGTTCATAGAAGAGAGATCATAAAATGCTTTAAAACAAACTCAAAGGCCTATTTACAAGACGTTTTAGGCATGAACTGCACCATGCAAGTCCATCAGTCTTTGTGGTCGTGATGTCTGTCAGACAACGTGGTCCAACATGCCTTCTTGAAGCACCCCAACTCTATCTTTCATGAGGACAGGTGATGTGTATAGAGCTGAGTTTATGACCATGCTGGTGGGTCTTCAAACAACCCTGGACTTTGCCAGGGCTCCTCATAGAGCCAGCTCAGGTCCAGCGAAGAGGCAATCAGCAGAAACCCAGTGATGCCGCACGCTTTGGTTCCCTCTGATGCTCAGATGGGTGGATCCTTTGTTTGCAGCTGGTTACAGCCGCAGGTCAAGGCCTGTGCCCTCCACATGTCTGGGAGCATCAGATTTGCTTTGGTCTCTGACAGCATTACTGCAAAGTAATTTCTCTCTTCAGGCCGCGTGCCTCTAGTAGGCAAAGAGGCAAGAGGCAGCGCTCATCAGCTTGACGTACAGTTTGCAGGGTCTGGGGTTAATTCTGTGCTCAGTTATAATTTCCCTTTGTAGAGCTGGCAGGCCTAGTTGATTTAGGAGCCAAATTCCCATTTCTCAAAGAAGACTTATCTGGACTTGTAAAAACTGGAACTTGCTTTCAACCCTGAAGCATGAGAGTTAATGTCCCTTCTAGATGTTCTGCCATCTTAAATCATGTTAATTAACAATGTCATTTAATTCATATGAATGTCTGATTCATTTTTTTTAAACCCATGTTCCTTTCAAAACCAGTCACGTGGGCATTTTAGTTGTGTTCCTCTGTCTTCTGGAGAATGCAGGATCTAGTTTTCAGGGGTTTTGCTTGTGTAAATAGAAGCCTACAAAGTGAGAACAAGGAAAATCATAGGATTGTAGAATGGCTTGGGTTTGAAGGGGCTTTCAAAGCTCATCCAGTGCCACCCCTGCCATGAGCAGGGACATCTCCACCCAGCTCAGGTTGCTCAGAGCCCCGTCCAGCCTGGCCTGGGATGTCTCCAGGGATGGTTCATCCACCACCTCTCTGGCCAACCTGGGACAGTGTTTCACCACCATCAATGTAAACAATTTCTTCTTCATGTCTGGCCTGAATCTCCCCTCCTTTAGTTTATAAACCATCACCCCTTGTCCTATTGCAACAGACCCTGCTAAAAAGTCTGTCCCCATCTTTCTTATCGGCCCCTTTTAAGTATGGAAAGGCCACAAAAAGGTCTCCCCGGAGCCTTCTCTTCTCCAGCTGAACACCCCCAACTATCTCAGCCTGTCCTCACAGGAGAGGTGTTCCAGTCCCCTGATCATTTTTGTGGCCTGGAGAAGTATGGCAAAGCCTGGAATAGTACAGACAGGGCTGTTTGCCAGGGCTGGAAATCCCTGCCCCCTTCTTTTCATTGACAAAGCCTGTTAGAGTTCACCCAAGCAATACCATCAAAAGACAGTCCCAGCCCCTGGGTTTTGCTTTTCTCAGATTTCTTAATCAGCTTGTTTGACAGATGTCGGCAGATACAGAGGGTGGCCTTGCATCCAGACGCTGGTGTGGGCGCCCGCAGAGATGGGTCTCGCTCCCTGCTCCACCCCAAAAGTCCTGAGACGCCTGGGGCAAATCACATCGTGTGGCAGCTGTCCGACAGGGGTCAAAGCACTGCAGGATGGGAAGGGGCTCCTTGAGGGCATCTCGCCCGACCTCCTGCCTCAAAGCATGGTCAGCTGTATCTACCTACTTATCGTGGCCAGAGGCTGCTCTGAAGGATGCTGAGTTTTCAAGGCAACTTTTCACTCCTCATCTTCCTCGTCCTTGCCATCAAGAGTCCCTTCCCTCCCTTCTTTCCTCCCTTCTTTTACCTTTCATGAAGGAATGTCAGTCCTCAAGTGTCTCTGCAGACTAATGAATTTCAGCGCTTACTCCTTAATCTGTCGTTCCTGCTCCTTTAGTCATTCTCTTTGCATTTTTTTGGGGCCGTCCCCAGTCTGGCCCCTTTTCCCCTTGAAGCCCAGGGCCCAGGAGGAGGTCCAGCACTCCAGCTGAGACCTTTCCAGTACCAAGGAGATAACTTCATAGCTAACTTCAAAGATAATGCCATAACTCCACAGAGCTCCCCAAACACTCAAACTCTTCCCAGCTTCCCAGGGATTGGGAAGAGTGGTTCCCATTATGAAATGAGACTTGGGAAGGCTGTCCACAGACATAAGACATCTACATTTCAGAGTCCACAGGTCAGTCATCCAACTGGCCAAGCCTCGATCTCTGCTGCTGAGTGGAGTAGTCAATTGACTGTGTTGGGTCCAGTCAATACTGGGGTGGGACTTGTTTGCCACATGGGTGTATAAGGTAATTTTTGGCACAGCCAGAGTTCCTGCTGATATTCAGATGAGTATGAATCTTGTGCCATATCTTCTAACCCTGTGTTGATGTCTCAGGTGCTTTCAGACATTTCCGGTGCTTCTGTTTGTCCAACTGAATTGTGTCTAAGAGTACCGGGGGAACAAAGGGAATATAAAGGGAATTTAGGCATCCAGCTCACAGGACGACACTGGACTGGAGAAATTTAGTTTTAATTCACAACTGAGTCTTGACTTGGGATGCCATGTTGTGCAGCCTCCATTGATTTGTTTTCATGTCTGCCTTCTCCATTTCCATCTCTTCTCCCCATGTGGAAAGGGACTCTCTTTGCCCTGCTTGGTGGAGGCATTGCAGGACCCCATCCCATCTACATCCCTGAGCAGCCCCTGTGTGCAGGGCACTGAGATGCCTGAAAGGCACACCAACATTTGGGACTTGATACTTGTACAGGTGAAAGGGATGGCAAGGAACCTTCCGTCAACTCAACTTAGAACTCCCTCTAGTCTTCTTTGGTGAGACCCCCGGCAGTTCATTGTCCAGCTCTGGGGTCCTCAGCACAGACATGCACCTGCTGGAGAGGGGCCAGAGGAGCCCCAGAAATTATCCAAGGCTGGAACAGCTCTGCTGGGAGGACAGGCTGAGATAGTTGGGGTGTTCAGCTGCAGAAGAGAAGCTCCGGGGAGACCTTATTGCAGCCTTTGCATAATTAAAATGGGCTGATAAGAAAGATGGGGACAGAATTTTTAGCAGGGCCTGTTGCAATAGGATAAAGGGTTATGGTTTTAAACTAAATGGGGGGGGGATTCAAGCCAGACATGAAGAAGAAATTATTTACACTGATGGTGGTAAAACATTGGCCCAGGTTGGGCAGAGAGGTGGTGGATGCCTTATCCCTGGAGACATCCCAGGCCAGGCTGGACAGGGCTCTGAGCAACCTGATCTGGGTGAAGATGTCCCTGGATGAGCTTTGAAGGTCCCTTCCAACCCAAACTCTTCTATGATTCTATGATTCTACATTGAGCCCTGCACGGAGAGGAGCTGCCTCCTCCTGCATGAGGATGTGCTGGAGGCTGAGCAGAGCCCATTGCTTTCTGGAAACCCCCCTCCCCTTCTCAAACCCAGGCACCCCCATCCCTCGGAGGGCTCTGACAGTAACCATGCCACGGGGGCTGTCAGTCAACGCAACGTTGGGCAGTGTCAGCCACAGTTCGTTGTAATCTCCCGGGGGGGGATGAGCGGTGCCAGAAGTGACAGCTACCTTTATCCACATCCCGGGGATATAAACAATATCGTGGAATAATGACAGGGGGAACATAAGCATCAATATCCTTCAGACGCTTCACCCCCCCTCTCTCTGCCTTGGTGTATGTTCCTGAAAAGCCTCATTTCCTAATACCTGAGGTTTCTTTGCTTATTAGCCTTATCTGCTGGAGCAAAGTACCTTGGTGAAAGACATTTTTTGGTGCCATTTTTTGGAATGTTTTTGTAATCCTTGCATTTATAGGCATAGACAAGGAGATCAAAGCTGCTCAGGGTTTATAAAGCATGTCAGGCTGAAAGTTTGACATCAATTACAGTGATATACACGTTGTCTGGATTTATGAGAAAACACTGATTTTGCCCCATCCCCTGCCCCCCAAATCAGTGAGACTCTTTGCAGTGACTTGCATCCCTTTTCAGGGCCTGATGATGAGTGACTGGCGATCTGAGAGCAAAGCGAAGGGGACTCAATGTCCAGTGGTTCCTCCCAGCTGCAAATCCTGGCCCTGCGTGCACTGAGTTGGCCGGTCTCAGCTGCTTCCATTCACTCTGCCAGTGGCACTGCAGCTGGCAACAGTCAGAAATTATTCACTTGAAATGTTTTTGGAATGGAAAAGGGCATACATAACTCAGAATTCTTCTTAATGCCTTTTTTGGGGTGTCCTTTTGCCTTCTTTTGTGGAAGCAATTGTTTTGTTGTCATCAGAAGGAATGGGTGAAAACTGTAAAGCTTTCACGTTTTGCTTGCAAATGGACAAATTCCCTCTTGAAAGGTTACTGGGGGGTTTCCTAGTGAGGGATGTTTAGGTCCCCATCCCCACCATATTCCCAAGTACTGTCCCAAAGTGAATAACCTCTCCGTGATACCAGGAAAGGCAAGAGAGCCCTGTGTCTGGGGTGTTTGAGAGAGGAGAATCCATTTCATAGCCCCTCTCAGGCTCAGAAAATTGAGACTGAAATCATCTGTTTCCAAAGAAGGAGCCGCAATCTCCTATCCAGCCTTATCGCTGAAGCTAGACAACTATATATTAAAAAAAAACCAAAAGTGACTCATAGACGGTGAAGGTAACCGAGGGGAGGGAAGGCTGGCCATGAATTTCATCTTTAGGGTGCTCTCTTGCACTGCGCTGTCTGTGCATTTGCATCAATGCAGTAAGATGGTGGGGATGGAGACTGGAACTTCTGATTTACAGACACAAGCTGCCCCTCCCTATGGTCTTCTGTGATTTGCACTTCTCGTGTGAGGTGATAAAACACGGACAAGCAAAACCTAACATGCAAGAATATCTTGGAAATTGTAGTTGAGTGCTCAACTGTGTGTTTTGCCGCACCCCTGCCTTTGGAAATTTGGTCCATGGAGAAGACCTGAATTGCCAGGGGAAAGTCAGCTTTCCCCCAGCCAGAGGGAGCCCCTGGACATGGACTGTGGAGCAATGGGGCTGCTACCAGCTTTTTGAGCAAGCCAGATGACAGCAACTGCTGGGTGAAGCTGTGTATGTCTCTGTTGTGCAGATTTAATTCACCTTTAGTTTCTGGCCGGGCAGTAGATCATGCAGGATTATTTTCCTGTAGGTGGCTGGAGTAAATACAAAACCAGTCCTGAATATCAGAGAACCTAAAAAAAGGTTCTGGATCTAAAAATGGCCGAAGAGGAGGCAAGGCAAGGGAGCGTGCGTGTGTGCGAGGATAGCTCATCCCTAAGTTAGACCTTGTTTCCATCTCATTTCCCCTGCTGCATTTCAGATATCCTCTGAGTGTTTCCTGGCAATCCCTCTGCATTTTTAACATCATTATTTTGTTCATCTACCCCAGCGTTCACTGCTCTTCCTGTGTCTTGTGACCAAGGGTTGATTGCAATGAATGTTATTCCTCAAGAACAAAACAGGAGCTAATTGTCCCTTTAACCTTCCTAGAAACAAATTCATCTGAACCAAGAAATACTCCAAAAGCACCTGGGAGAACTAGAAACGGAGTTCTCTGGGTGGAAGGAACAAGAGGTGGAGACACCACAAAAGAGATTGGGGTCTGTCTCCTGATAGAGACATGGTCACATCCCAAATTGCTTGGGCTTCTCCTCCCCAGCAGTCTCAGGATCTGCCCTGCAGTGATGTTGTCCATCACTGATGTTGCTGTAAATCCACTGTTGGTTCAGTTGTTCTGGGAAGTCTCCTGATTGCAGCACAAGCTGATGAGCCTATGCTTTTGTTTTCAAAAGCTGTTAGTCCTCACTTTTGTGGAGGAAAAGTGAAATTCTCTAGGAGAGGAAAAGATGCCTGAAACTCATCAATGTTTTTAAAACCTCATGGTTTTCATGCTAATCTGATAGCTTCTTACGGGACTTGAGGTGTGGCACATGGGAAGGTGACACAAAGCCTGGCTTTGTCTGTGTGCTCTCAGGTTGCCTCTGCTCAAGCCCAAAATATCTTAGCATGTCTGAGACAAACTGACTTTGCATTTAATTGGTGAAAGAACTGCAGATGTGCCACCTGAATCACACTGGTGACTTGAACAAAAACTACTCCGTGACTTCCTGGAGCTGCCATTCCGCAGGGGTCCACTGGCCTAAGCAATCTCTTCTCCCAGTTAGCAGTGATAGGATGAGAGGAAACGGCCTCAAGTTGGACCGGGTGAGATTTAGATGGATATTAGGAAAAATTTCTTCCCAGAAAGGGTTGCCAGGCATTGGAACAGGCTGCCCAGGGCAGTGGTGGCATCACCATCCCTGGAGGGGTTTTTAAGATGCAGCGATGAGGTTCTTAGGAACATGCTTTAGTGCTGGACTTGGTGGTGTGAGCTTAATGGTTGGACTCAATGATCTTAAAGCTCTTTTCCAACCAAAATTATTCTATGATTGTATGATTCTATGATTTGGAGAAATGGAAGTGGAAATGAACTTTGAGATATTCTTTTGATCAATATTAGCAGCATTTTACAGATGCTTGTGAGCCCACCCATCCAGACACTAAGGGTGTAGGTCCAGTTTTTACTCTCTGTGGATGTGAAGCCAGCTTAAATCTGCCTAGCCCTAGGGATGTCCCCGAGGTGTGTGTCCCAGGCTGCCAAACCTGTAGTTAGCCCCATGACAAAATTTCTGGTGCTGTGCCAGGTCATTGGGACAATTTGGCCTGACATAAAAAGAAAAATAAAGAGGTAACATCTGTTCTCAGGACAATAGGATGTGAGCCTTCACTTTCCCTCACATCTCTATGTACTGCTACATGGCCCCCCTAAAGGAGCTTTCTTATCAGAGAAAATGCCACCGAGTCATGGGACAAGTTCTTTTTCTGATAGACACTTGCATGGTGAAGGCAGCAAGACCTGGCAGGTCATGCTGAAGACCACGTTGGAGAAATGGTGCTTTCAGGATCTCCTAGGAGCTGCTGGCTTCCTTAAAATGCCCCAAAAGCTGTGTGGTCCAATTACAAAAAATACCATAATTGTGACTTAGCTGAAACTGTAATAGGGGAAGTGATGAGGTAGTTCTAGTTTCTTCTCAAACCACAGGGTTTAGGAACTGCTAAAGCAAGTCAGGTGGTGTGAGGATTTGCTGGTAGGGGAACGAGCTGGGAGATACATCATGTTGTGATTTCTACCTTTGTTCCTAGCACAAGGAGAAAAGGCAGCAGTGTGGTCCATGATTCAGGAGTTAATGTCCACTATGGGAAGCCTGGCTCTTAGTCCCAGCATTGTCATGAGTTGCTCTGTGCCCCAACGTTGCAATGAACACAGAAGCTTCCAGCAGCCATGGGGATTTTCCACTTTCTTCAAGCAAAACCGGAGTGCTACAAGGAGCCTCCCAAATCTTAAGACACTGGCCCTCCTCCTACACATTTCAACACCTCATTCAGATCAGGCTCTGGACTAAGGATAAGCTTTAATCATTTATTGCTTTTGCATTGAAAAATATGGCAGCAAAGCAGTTTTTAAACTCCCGTTTGCTTACGATGGCTGTTTATTGTGTCCAATGACAGTCACCGGAAATGTCCTCCAGACAGTCAGCAGATCCTGGAGGGATTCTCTTTGTGCTAAAGCAGGTACCTGCATCCAGCTGAATTGCTCTCCAGGCTCCATTGACTATCGACTATAGAATCATAGAATCATTGGGGTTGGAAGAGACCCTCACGATTGAGTCCAACTGTTAACCTCACACTGGCACTAGCCCATGTCCCTAAAAACCTTACCTCTGCGTCTTTTAAACCCCTCCAGGGATGGTGACTCCACCACTGCCCTGGGCAGCCTGTTCCAACACCTGACAACCATTTCCATGATGAATTCAGATGCCTAAACACAGGAGTTTAACATTTTGCGGGATTCTTTGGATCTAATGCTGAGAGTTACGTTCTATTGGTGTCATTTATTCAGGAAGAAGAGAAGATACACAGTGATATTTGAAGAAGTTGGGTCTCAAAAACCTATGCATACAACCTGGCCTGTCTGTCTGACCATCTTTTGCAGGATCACCCCAAAATGCCTGTAGACCATAAGTTGACGTAGCAGCTTTTGTGTCTCAGCATCAAGAGATGCTTGAGAATGGATCAGAATCAACCTTAATACACCAAAGAGCTGATGCCAGGGTTTCCAGTAAAGCCATCCTAGACTGAAAACAAACCAGAAGTCCCTGTAGAAGCCCATCTACTACACTTTTCCTCACCTCTAGAGGTATTTAGGACCTCAGGGTGTGCAGGTTTTCTTGAAAGACAACCAGTAGTTCCTGCAGACACCAGTGGCTCAGCACTTTCCACCTTCAGATTTTACAGTGGAAGCTGATGTTTTATCAGTGCACTGAGCTTAATAATTAAATTGCCTGGGGAAATCAGTACTGCTTTTACACTAGGGATATTAGAAGGTTGCCTTTAATTGTGCTGCAACCACATTCTTTACTTCCTATTTTGGGCCAAACCAGAAATGGCTTTGCAGGCCTGTTCTGCTCATTTGTCCCACAAATATTCTGCGATGTTCAGTTTCTGCTAACCAGGCTATTCAGTCTGTGCATGCACTTGCTCCTTGTTTACAAAGCCACAATGAACAAATTCTGTCTAGGAAAGGCACCAGAAAGAGACATCCCTCTTCCAAAGAACTACCTTTGGAAAAGAGGTACCTAACCAATGGAAAGAGGAATGCACAGTTTTATGTTGTCTATATAGGAGTAGGATACGGGGATGCATCTTTACCTGTCCTGATATTTGCTGTTTTGCAGTGCTGCTTCCGAGCATCGTGTCCTGGCATCCCCATCCAGGTAAACTGGATGGTGATAGGACAAGGGGTAATGGGTACAAACTGAAACACAGGAGGTTCCACTTAAATTGGAGAAGAAACTTCTTCCCACTGAGGGTGCCAGAGCCTGAACAGGCTGCCCAGGGAGGTTGTGGAGTCTCCTTCTGTGCAGACATTCCAACCCGCCTGGACACCTTCCTGTGTAACCTCATCTGGGTGTTCCTGCTCCATAGGGGGATTGCACTGGATGAGCTTTCCAGGTCCTTTCCAATTCCTAACATTCTGTGATCTGTGATTCTGTGGTGTAATGGTGAGGAGGGAATGGGCTTCTGGTTTAGGGGACCAATCCCTTCCTCATCCCCCCAAAGAATCCAGATCATTCTCTGCCAGTGAAAGAGAAATTATAGCAAATTTTTCATTTTGTGTTGTTTTATAACTCAATCTCACAGGAAGCTGAATAATGAGATCACAGTTTCATTTTGAGGCAGAACCATTGCACAAGAAAGAAAAGCAAGAAATTTCATTTTGAAACTCTGAAAAAATGCTTCAAAGTTTTCTCCTTTTTTTTTTTTTTGGCTGAAACAACTTGCCAAATTTGACCTGAACTTACAAAGAGACTTGATCTGCCAAAACTTGTGTTTTTTAGTGAATTAATTATTGTCATGAAAAATCTCAGCCAGCTCAGACAAAACCCAGAGCTGTTTTGAAGAGATAAAGTTAGAATGGTGCAAAAGTCTTCCCAGACAAGCCTTTATGGTTAGCTTCTTAAAGGAATGCATTTACCTAACTCCCTCTCAAATGACAGACAGTTAGTACTTAATTCTTGGATGACATTGGCTGTTCATGCTTATATGGTGACGACTGTTTTTGACAGCAACAGCGACTGAATCACCGACCATTGAGAGCAAAAAGCAGAGTTCACGCTACCTCCATTTACCCCCATCCGAGGATTGTCACAGTTTTTTTGCAGTACTACTTGAGCAGCATTTGGTAGCTCACCACCCAATGTTAACAGATCTGGCCCTTCTCCCTAGGAGAAAGTTTCTGCACTTGGCAGGTCTCAAGCCCAGCTTACTTTTGCTATAAAATGCACATTCTGCTGAAAAATCCCAGTGACCAGCTCTGCTCTTTGGCCTTGCTTCATTTTCAAATCAAAGAACAGCCTCAGCATCCTCCCTCATCCTCCCTTTTATTTCCCTCTTGGCAAAAAATAAACCTGTATATTTTTTGTAGGACGCTGGTATCTCTGCCCAGAACATGCCATGATATTATTTTTAACTCTGTTTTCTCTTCCTTGCTTTTCTTTATGGAAGAGCCTTGGAAGCCCTCCTTTTATTTTATTTTTCATCTACACCAGCATCTGCTTTGCCCTTTCCTTCCCTTTCTTGCTCTCCTTGATAAAAGACCTTGGTCCGATTCCAGCAAACTGCCAAATGTACCGTGCACGGAGCTGGGCAGAAATACCTCGGCTGATTAAATCACCCTTTTTAAATAGCCCGAGCAGTTAATGTCAGCTCTCCCTGCCAAACCTTTTCTTGCCTACCCATATCCGTTCAGCAACGTGGCGGCCAACCTCTTGTGCTCTTGACTTGTGCTGAGAAAAGGCAGCTCACAAACCAGACAGATATGTAGACATCCCCTGGAACAAGAGGAGGAGGTGTGAGCAAATAGAAGCATTGCTGGGCAAAGCAGACATTGTATTTCACCCCAAAATGTTGTTGCTTTTGCCTTGCTGAGTGTTAAGAGATTTAGAGGACTGATTGCTTAATCAAAGTGTACCTGGGGGTTCTAGGTGAGTTTGGAGCTTGTGCTGGGGATCTGGTAGGTGGATATAGGGAACCCTAAAATCTAGCCTTGTCCAGGGTGCTTCTGAGGGGGCTTGGTAAGGTGGGAGCTACATGAAGACTGCTGCTGAGGACCATAGGGCATGGGGCTTAGGTGGAAACAAGTTTGTCTGGAAAGCCACAGGGCAGTGAGGTGTTTTTAGGTGCTCAGATGTGTCTTGGTGATCCACCCAGGTCCTGTTTTATCTCTGAGATGTTGCGGTGCTTCTTGGTGCCTCGAGTTTTCTTCTCAAGGACGTGGGTCAAAGTGGCTGCTCTGCTCATGCACAGTGGAGGTCCCAGCAGTTCTGAGTCTCCTGGTCGTGTAGGGAGGAGGAAGGAGGTGACTGCCCTGCTGAGCCCCCAGGGCCTTGCTGATGTTGTATCCCAGAGAAAAGGCCAAAGGAGAAGAGGCAGAAGAAGGTGACATGACCTCCTCTAGGCTGTGGTCAGTGGATGACCAGGGACGGAGAGGCCTTTCTTTGGCTAAGAACTGGCTTTCTCTTCAGGATGGAAAAAGGTTCTTTTTTCCTCCCACCAATACTAGTGAAGGGTGGGCTGGCTGGACTGCAGCAAAGGCTGAGGCATTAATCCTGTACATAGTTTGTGCAGGTTCAAGTGCACTTCTGCACCTGGTCTGCAAGCATCGCAGGACCTTAATGTTTCCTTGTCCTCATTCAGTTTCAGGCCATTGGCACTAACAGGCAACTGGGTCTGTGGACCAGGGGAAATCCTTTCCACAAGATGTCATGGGGGCCCAGATAATGGTGGGTTTACAATCCACATTAAAACAGAGTGAATGTTTATACGGATAGCAAGAAAATCCAATGTTATAACAGCAAGATCTGAAAAAATACATAAAAGGATATAAATCCTTATGTCTGAGTGGAGATGGGGTCTAGAAGAATATCCCGTGGGAGCTGTTCTTCCTTCTGCTAAGCGTATCTGGCACCTTCCTTCAACACAATTGCCGCACTCCCCAGTGAAGCATCACCCTGGAGCTGGCAGCTTGGAGAGGGGACTCTGGACTGGAGCATCCCACACCCAAATCCCATTACTCCCCCTGTACTGGGCACTGCTGAGGCCGCACCTTAAATCCTGGGGTCAGTTTTGGGCACCTCACACCAAGAAAGCCCTTGAGGTGCTGGAGCAAGTTGAGAGAAGGGAACGGAGCTGTTGAGGGGCTGGAGCACAAGTGTGATGGGAGCGGCTGAGGGACCTGGGGGGTTCAGCTGGAGAACAGGAGCTGAGGGGAGACCTTCTGATCTCTGAACTGCCTGAAAGGAGCTTGGAGCCAGGGGGGGTCGGGCTCTGCTCCCCAGGAACAAACGCCAGGAGCAGAGGAAACGGCCTCAAGTTGCACCAGGGGAGGTTGAGTTGGATGTGGGGAACAATTTCTTCCCCAAAGGGCTGTTGGGCATTGGAACAGGCTGCCCAGGGCAGTGGTGGTGTCACTGTCCCTGGAGGGGTTTAAAAGATGCATAGATGAGGCTCTTAGGGACATCGTTTAGTGTCAGATTTGAGTTAATGGTTGGACTTGATGATCGTGAGGGTTTCTTCCAACGAAAATGATTCTATGGTTCTATGATTCTGTGATCATTGCACACTTGTCTGCAAGCGCAGCCCTGGCCTGTCCTTCCCGCTCCCAGACACAAGTCAAGGTCCCTGCGGCAGGAGAGCCTGACGCAGGCAGCTCCCCCCCCGTGACGCTCCTGCACCCGGGTACAGAACGTTCCGGTGGGGAGGAGATGGGTGTGCAGGGGGGGCCAGGGCGCAGATGTGCACCGACTGTTACCTTGAGGTCTGAGGAACAGCTCTGGAGCAAGCAGGGATACGGTCGGCTTCTTTTACAGCCCTGCTTGAAGCAAGAGGAGGAGGAGGAGGATGAGGAGGAGAAGGAGGAGGGGGAGTGGGGCCGTCAGCAAGGATTGCATGGGAAACTGCCTTGGAAATAACTAGGCACAGCTGGGCTCTGTCCCATGGCCTTCACCTCGCTGCTTTGCTAGGGGAGAAGGAAAGGGGGGGATTTTGGCTGGAGAGCCCTTTGATTTCTCCTGCCTTCACACTTCAGTTTCTTCCCAGGTGGAAGTGAATGGGAACACAGGGAGTACATTCACTCTCTGGTCTTGAAGACCAGCATGGATGGGATCCATCCTTTCAAGCTCTCATCCCCTTCAGGAAAAGATGGTCACATTCAAAATGGCTGTTGGGAACGGTCCCCGGCCTGTGAAAACCCTCAAACCATGCCTGGGACTCCTCTGGGCCAGTGCTAGCCAGGCCAAGCCAGACCTGTGCCACATTCAGCAGGGTGGACAATTGGGAGATGGCGGTTCAAAGGGTTTTTTTCCATGTTTCAGTATAAGACAGAGCAATGTGACAGTCCCCTTTCCTTCCATCCATCTTTATGATCTCCTCCTGCTTCAGAAAGGACAGCGGTTGGGCATTTTCTCTGTGGTGAATCATCCTGATATAGAATCATAGGATGGTTTGGGTTGGAAGGGAGCTTCAAAGCTCATCTAATCCAACCCCTTGTGGTGAGCAGGGACATCTTCACCCAGATCAGGTTGCTCAGAGCCCCGTCCAGCCTGGCCTTGCAGATATCCTTGTGCATCTAAGGGGGACAAGGCTGTGAGGAACCCCCTGAGTAAAATACAGCTGGTCCCCAGGGCTCAGATCTGAGGAAACTGAGGCTGTGAAACAGGAGGCATGTCTAGACCACCAGTCTGGTGGGTGTTGCTTTATATCCCAACATATAGCCTTAGATTTGCAAGTCACATCTTGGGGCTAGGATGTTACAGATACAGGCTTTACAATCTTCCACCATCCTACTCTTTTTAGACCAGATACCCAAGAGACAAACTAAGGCAATGGTTTAGAAGCACCTAGGAGCGCTTCTCTAACACCACATACTCAAAGCTGTGCGTGGAGGACACACATACACGAATGCTCCCAGCCCTTCAGTCTTCCCCAACTCTTCCCCTTAGCTGACTCTCAGCCACAAGGTGAGCATATTTTAGCAATTTTAGCTCTGAGCATGCCTCTCCATCAGCCTCCCAATGCTGTGGGAGTGAAGAGAGGATAGAAGGACCGGGGGGAAGGGTGTAAATTGCTCACTGAGGATGCTATCATGTCAAGCGCAGTGTTTACAAGCTGCTGCCAGGTTATTGAAGATCAGAGAGTCGCTGGGTCTAAACACAGCTACTCCTGGAGTGCAGCATGTCGAAGCTGGTTGATACATGTCCACCCACTGCCCTTGGGGTGACCTTTAAGACCTCGGAGTTATCAGAGGGAAGCGACCATGCGGTGGGGCTGGAGGACCACCTACGGTGCGACGTGAGCTGTGTGGCGATCCTGCACAGCTCAAGGAGAGGAGATCTAGAGATAGTCTACACAGGGGGCTCCTGGCCCATATAGACCCCAACCTATATGAGCATCTAAACACCTGGGATAAATAATTGCCAGCCCATAGATGGCAGAGGTGCTTTTCTCCAGTCTGTTCAGTTGGGCTGATCTAGCTCCTCGGTGGTTCTGGTCCATGGAGCGAGGTGGCTCTGTCCATCGGATGAAAATCAATGCTGGTGATTTCAGGCAAAATTGGGCTTAGTAGATATATCTGTTCTAGTAAATTCAACACAGCCAGCAATTTGATCATCTGCAGTGCTAAATTGTTAACATACTCCTAGCATCAGCTTGGCCCAGTTCAACCAGCACAGACCCACACAATCCCTTGGCATTGGTCAAGAGTCAGCACACAACATTCCTAAAATATATTTTAGATATGTCCACCATGTTCTGGAGGCTTGGAGAATTTAATAGTGTGAATGTGGCCATACCAGACTAGCTGGCCTCAGGGTCAGAGGACAGGCCAGGTACTTTTTTTTGTTTTCCACCACAGCTGTAATGAGTAGGCTCAAAAATTTAAGGTACTGCAGAGTCAACACCACCCATAATGGCTCTAGCAGTACCTTGAGGCCCTTTGTTGAAAATGGCAAAGGTCATTTGATGAAGTTGGCAAAGGCAAGTTGCTGGTAGAGAAGGAAGGTTAGAGCACACCCTTGTTGTAGGACAGGGTCCAACTTCAAGTGCAGAAGGGCTTGTTGTCATATTCATTTCTGAACTCCTAGACAGGACAGGACAGGACAGTTCTGAAGACTTGATCTGGGTAAAGGTTCTCGCATTTACCTGTTCAAGGCAGGTGAACAACCCTCTGCTTGCAAGAGCACACGCCGCAGCTGTAGAATCATAGAATCGTAGAATCATAGAATCATAGAATCATTTTGGTTGGAAGAGACCCTCAAGATCTTGGAGTCCAACTCTTAACCTCACACTGTCACTAACCCATGTTCCTAAGAACCTCATCTATGCATCTTTTAAATACCTCCAGTCAAGATTTATCGCTATGGCTTGGAGGTTCTCTGTGTTTTGCATTTCCTCTTTGCAAGGGGGGTGTCCTATAGCAATGATCACTGCCCCATATAGCTCCAGTCTTTACCCTTCCTAATATATCTCTATGGGTGAACTGGGGCCCTGGCTGGGACTCATAACTTGTGGGGCAGGGGAGAGTATCAGTCCATGCATGTAGGGTTCAGTGGGAAGAAGGTTTGTTGTTGCTCACATCACTTTGCAGAGGGGAACCTGGAGGCCAGGCCAGATCTTTCTTGCAAGGGTTTCTTCCCAAATAAAATAGGTGAGCTCATCTCTGGGCTGGGTTCCTACATGCCACTCTCCACTTGGAAATATACTGAAATTCCTAATCTGGAGTTGTTCCTCTGCTGTTTGCTCAGAATCACCAGGCAGACACTCAGATTCCAGGGAAATTCGGAAAACTGACTGCATTCCCTCTTAATGTCATACACAGAGGGATGCAGATATATGATCATCAAATGCCAGTGGAAGCAGATAGGTCCAAACTAGTCATCTTCATTCCCAGACACCTATATGGCTATAGCTGCCATTTCTGGCCAAATGGGTCCTCATGAACAGCCCCCCACCTACACACACTGAACTTTCCTCAGAGTGTGACCCTCCTTATCACATTTATTGGTTTTATCCTTCAAAAACTTCACTACGAGCGGGTAATTGCAGTCCACGTTCCTGTTACTGCCTGCTGGCCCTTGATACAGAAGTGGTGACCACCACAATGTCTAAATCCAGAAGTAATAATGTTTCAGGCCCTCATGAGGCCAAAAGAAAGGTGTATTGTTAATAGCTGAGCTGCGTATCAACATGACAGCTAAGAAAAAAATCCTCATCCTGAGGTCCGCATTGTCCAGGCTTGACTGCCAAGAGGACTCAGCACCTTGACTTGCTTCCAGGGACCTCCATTTTGCACCTCACTATGAAGAATTTCCTCAAAATAGTGGCATCTTTGGGAAGGAAAATCTAGAATGAAAGCTGCAAGACATAATCAGAGACTGGAATAAAACTCTTGCTCTCTAAAGCTCTGTATGGGATCTTGTTGTAGATAGGCCACAGGGGCATGTGGTGGTTCAAGGTACAGAGAGATAATTTGGAGAACTGTTTTTTTCCCACTGTCTCAATATTGCTGAGATTTTGGAAATGTTTTTATGGTTCACATGGGACCCAGTAAGTCCAAATAAGTTCCATCCATGAGGTGTTTTGGAAAATGTGGGTTAGCTGGCTGGTTATCGACAGTGAGGGGATCCTTGCAGTTGGATTCCCTGTTGTCTAACAAGCTGCCTCCTCCAATCTGAAGCTTGTTCTGCATTTGGGGCATTCACAGCATCTCTTTCAGCTCCTGTGGCATCTGATAAAGACTGAGCTCATGCTACGGACCTTCCCTGAGAAAGGATATTCTAGCATACAAGTTTCATCCCAATATCTGTTCTCCAAGGCACTAACCACTAGGCTGGGCATTTGGCATTCCAAATATCCAGGTTTTGCCCTGAGAAGTCCACCAAACCCCTAGCTTCTTTGGTATGAATCTCTCCTACACTTCTTTTGTTGTCTATCCCAAGAGTCTTCCTGACAGCTTCAATTTGAGTGAGCATGTTTTCTCTGTGAAATACTCAGTTTTGTCGAGATATTTTCAGGTGGCACGTGGTAATAAGAAAAGGGTGATATAGGTCTGACAAGACACTGGCTGCAGCAACCCCTGGGAGAAACCTGTCCCAAGGCAGCCTAGTGTACCCAAACCTCCTGTCCAAGTTCAGGGTTGAAACTTTGAATGTAATTGTTTGGCATGGACTGAGTTGTCCAGAAGGCTGTCCACCACAATACTCAAATAGTCCCCACAGTGGACACTATCACTGGGGCTGAGCAAGTACATGTGGATGTCACCTCTCCACGGGCACCTGTAAGTGCTCACCCACCCTGCACACCCTCCTCACACCCCTCCACACAGTTTGCAGCATCCTGCACTGTGCATCACTTACAGGACTTCATTCAGGAGAGACATAAAGAAGAAATTTTTGACACTGATGGTGGCAAGAGCCAGTCCCAGGTTGGTCAGGGAGGTGGTGGATGAACCATCCCTGGAGACACCCCAGGCCAGGCTGGACGGGGCTCTGAGCAACCTGAGCTGGTGAAGATGTCCCGGCTCATGGCAGGGGTGGCCCTGGATGAGCTTTGAAGGTCTGTTCCAAACCAAACCATTCTGTGATTCTATGACTCTATGATTCTATGGTTTGTCTGGCTGCTGGCAGAGATGGGATGCTGTGCTGAGATGCTGGTGGGGATGAAGGGGCCTTTCCTTGGGCAGATTTGCTGGGCACTCTGCATCACATCAGTAACACATCTTTGCTCTCTGCCACCCACATAGCCTGGCTGTGACGCATGTCCCCAACCTCTCCTTTGGTTAAGGCGTGCTCAGGAATGGGCCCCACACTTTTCAGACCCAGCCTGGAGCTTCACCAGCCCATGGGGGTGCTCTGAACCAAGACTTCTTCTTGGAGAAACAAGCCAGGTGAAGTCTCCCCTGGCTGTAAACACTAGGCTAGTGAGCTTTCTGGCCCTCCTGGTGAAAAAAGTGGTCATTGTTCCCTTTGGTGGAGAAGCTTGGAGACCAGAGCTCAGCCTGGCAGGACTCTGATGCCCTTGTTTGCTCTGCAGTATTTGCCAGGGGATATTTGCTTGGCTGTGGGCGGGTGGAGGTAAACCAGAGCAAGGTGAGGGCTCCTCACCACCTCCCTTCCCTGGAATCCCTTCCTCACTTTTTGGTGTCAGTGTGGCAAGCTCCAGGCACCATGTCATGCCTGGAGCAGGTGGGGACACCCAGATCCTCAGGTTGACAGGCTCTTTTTCACCCTGGGGGAGGTCCTGAGCTCCTGGCACATGCCAGTGTGCACTGTTGGTGATACTTTTCCTGCCAATGCTGTTCTGCTCAGGACCAAACCTGGCTTGGGACAGCACTGAAAAAAGCAAATTTCCCAGGATGTGACTTCAATACATCTCTGCTCTGTTTTTGCTTTACACCTGTCAGCCAAACCCATCGCCTCATAGCTCCAGAGTCCATCTGCAGCCTGTTAAAGTAGACGCAGGCCTCTCCCTGCTGGGCAACCTCCTTCCCCAAAAGGGTACCAGCTCCCCCATTAGCCAGAGATCTGGAAATGTAATGGACTTTTCTTCTTTACCCTTGCCCTGGTGAGTCCTGCACATACAGGGTTGCAGTGTGAACCAGAGTCAGGCAGATTGGGGTGTTAATACAGCATGAGGAGATAGAAGAGGATAGAAGAGCCTTACTTGAGAAACTCTAGGTCTTTATCCTCTAGATAGGGCCATGCACTCCCTCCTTTTCCTTCTCGCTACTCTCTTCTTTCATCTCAGTTGGACATTAGGAAAAGGTTCTTCACCCAGAGGGTGCTGGACACTGAACAGGCTCCCCCAGGGAGCTGTCATGGCCCCAAGCCTGACAGTGTTCAAGAAGAGACTGAACAATGTTCTCAGACACATGGTGTGAACTGTGGGGTGTCCTGTGCAGGGACAGGAGTTGGACTCCATAATCCTTGTGGGTCCCTTCCAAGTCAGGACATTCTATGATTCTTGTCCTGCTCTGGTTTTAACCCAGCTTCCTAAAGACACTCAGGAAAGCCTGTGGTGTATGTTGTGCTTGATCTTTTATCAGACATGAGAAAATCCACATAGTGATGAACGGCTGGTGATGCCTCAGCTGTAGTTCACACCTTACTAGACATCAGAGAAGCCACCTCAGCGTTGCTGCTCACCACCCTCCTGAACTCTCACTGGTTTTCCTTCTCTTTTTTTCTTGCTCTCACCTCTCTCCTCTGAGCACCTGCTGATTTTTCCATGCCTGTCTCACCCCCTGGCTCTGGCTCCAAGTTTCCAGATGCACTTTCTGCTCTGCTACGATGTCACAGTGCACAGTGATTGCCTGCAGAAGGTTTTACACTGAAGCCAGGGGTGTATTTCCACATCTGTAGGTGAAGAACTGAGAAATACCACAGAAACCTCCTCTCCAGCACTTCAAACCACTTGCAAACAGGGTGTTAATGCAGATGAACCCAACACCGACAGAACACCAGACACTACTTGCACAGATGAAAGTTCAGACAGAAGATGGGGGTGAAGTAACAGGACCAAGGCTGCATGGGAAAGCAGTAGCCAAGACTAATAATGATGGTCTGGGTTTTTCCATATGAGAATTGCAAAGACCATTCCAGTGGTCTTTGGAAAGACCACCTGGTACCTGGGGAGGAAATCAAAGGACTATCTTTGTTGTTATGCAAGATACATATCATTAGGTAATCCTGTTAATAGAGTCCAACCATTAACCCAACACTGGCACTAAACCATGTCCCTAAGAACCTCGTTTATACATCTTTTAAACCCCTCCAGGGATGGTGACTCCACCACTGCTCTGGACAGCCTGTTCCATTGCCCAACAGCCCTTTCCAGGAAGAAATTGTTCGTAATATCCAACCTAAACCTCCCCTGGCATAACTTGAGGCCATTTCCTCTTGTCCTATCACTGGTTACTTGAGAGGATAGACCAACAACCTCCATGTTACAACCTCCTTTCAGACAATTGTAGAGAGCAAGAAGGTCTCCCCTCAGCCTCCTGTTCTTCAGGCTGAACCTCCCAGGTCCCTCAACCGTTTCCCATCACACTTGTGCTCCAGACCCCTCACCAGCCTTGTCGCCCTTCTCTGAACTCTCTCCAGTTCATGGAGATATACATGTCCAGGATGAAGACTGGAGTACAGGTCCTTTTCTCCCTAACTGAATGACCTCTGCTATGGTGGAGCTCTGGGTCCATTTCCCATTGGTTTTGGTGGCTATTGCATAGAACCATGGCTGTTCATGGGACTCATGGTCTCCCTCCATCCCCTGGAAAGACTCAAGGTGGTGGCACAGCCTCCAGTCCCACTCCCTTAAGCAAGAGAGGAGTTGCCAGTGTCGTCTGCAATGGCTTTGTGATGGAAGAACGTATGACTATGCAGCCAGGTGAGTGTCTGCCCTATCCATTTATCACAGGCGTGGCAGGGAACAAAATTCAACAAATATTTGTGCAGCATGAATAAAATTCTAAAGTTTCAATTGCAAAAGAAACAAAACTCACAGTCTGTTATGTTCACCCTGGTCTTGGCCACATGCTCCTATTTGCCATAAAAATATCCTTTTCCTTTCTAAATTGAGCTACACTGCTTGACTCTTTGGCCTTGGGTGATAAAGCCATGCACAAGTGCTTAGAAAAAACCCTGTAACTCTTCTTCCTGTTTTATTCCAACACAAATAATTCCCAGTTTTCAGTTCAATAAAATACTTGCAGCCAAGGCATCATGTATCATTCATCTGTATTTATTTGCAGTGTGTCACCTCATTAATAGAAATTTCTTACTTCTGCATGTAGTTCCTGGTACATGTGAAAGATCAAGATGGAGTTCAAGCAAGGGGAAAGGCTGTTTCTTCATCTCCAGTGAAATCATTGAATAAACGACTAATCAATGCTTCTTGTTCAAAGCTGGCTTTGTATAGTTATAGCACATACACCTTGTCCCTTGGAACCATGAAACAAGTGGACTAAGCCTGTTCCATCTTAAATTAGCACTAGAGCCTACTAGCACTGGGTTCAGGGGGCCCAGGAACAATGTTGTTAAAATGGAGGTGGTTGGATGAGGTTTGCTGATGGTTTGATCATAGAATCATAGAATAATTTTGGTTGGAAGAGACCCTCAAAATCGTTGAGTCCAACCGTTCACCTAACACTGGTGCTAAACCAAGTCCCTAAGAACCTCATCTATGTGTCTTTATGTCTAACCATGTAGGGACCCTGGCCACATGGCTACTCTCCAGTTCTTCATGATGAATTGGAAGATGACTTCTCACAGAAATGTTTGGAAGGAAACTTCGTCATCTTCCACAAGGAGTGAAGCTGCCCATGGATCCGCTGTGGAAAGCAGTTGCAGATCAGATGTGTCGTAGGTGGGATAAGAAAAGAGCTCTGAAACACCAGAGGTTGATTTACCTTCTGCTTTGGACATTTTGTGGGGGTGGAATCCCACCTCCTGAACAAACCCAGGTTTCCCATCCAGCTCCAGCTGCAGTCTTAGAGGGGTGCAGGTCTCCCAGAGACCTCTATCCACCAGCCCTGTGAAAATGTCCTGGACACCCTAGGGTGTCTCCACTAGATCTAGGATTTCTGAGGCTGGATCATCTCACCCCATTCCCCTCCTCCTGTGCCTGAGACACCTATTTTCTGCTATTAAAGCCTCCTTCACTCCTGAGGGTGCAGGGAATGACAATTCCAAGCTATAAAAAACAGCCATCTCCAAAGACTTTGGCCTCCTGTGAATACTAAACCAGTCCCACCATGTTCTTTCTCCCAGCTGTGGGTCTGCAATGGAGGGATAAACAGCACTTGAAGTCAGGCAAAGTCCCACTCACCTTGACACAAGCAACATTGTCCTGTCAGGAACACCTGGGAAGTGATGTTGGCATTGTATTGGGGGATTTTTTTCATCACAGATGTTGGACAGGTTATGGCACTGAAGATCAAGGCCTTGGAGTGAATGTAGCAGCTGGTAGCACTGTTGTCCCTACAGATTTGTTATGAACCTTCTCACTCCTTTTTCCTTCTAGGCTCTCCACAGGTAACTGTGTCAAGTGTTGGTGAAGGTCAGGTATTTTTTCTGGAATACAGGGGTCTTATTTGCTGTTTCTTTCCTGGGGAAAAAATTAATGAAATATGACAAGGGCAAGTGGGCAGGAACAACCCCAGGTTCCAGTATAAGTTGGGGAATGACCTATTAGAGAGCAGTGTATGGGAAAGGGACCTGGGGGTCCTGGTGGACAACAGGATGACCATGAGCCAGCACTGGGCCCTTGTGGCCAGGAAGGCCAATGGTACCTGGGGTGGGTTAGAAGGGGGTGGTCAGTAGGTCAGAGATGTTCTCCTGCCCCTCTACGCTGCCCTGGGGAGACCACACCTGGAATCTTGTGACCAGTTTTGGGCCCCTCAGTTCCAGCAGGACAGGGAGAGAGTCCAGCGCAGGACAACAAAGATGCTGAAGGGAGTGGAGCATCACCCGTGTGAGGAAAGGTTGAGGGAGCTGGGGCTCTTGAGCTTGGAGGAGACTGAGACTTTATTAATGTTATAAATATATAAAGGGTGAGTGTCAGAAGGATGGAGCCAGGCTCCTCTCAGTGACAGCCAATGGTAAGACAAGGGGTGATGGGTTAAAACTGGAACACAAGATGTTCCACTTAAATATGAGAAGAAACTTCTTCATGGTGAGGGTGTCAGAGCCTGGCCCAGGCTGCCCAGGGAGGTTGTGGAGTCTCCTTCTGTGCAGACATTCCAACCCGCCTGGACACCTTCCTGTGTAACCTCATCTGGGTGTTCCTGCTCCGGCAGGGGGATTGCACTGGATGAGCTTTCCAGGTCCCTTCCAACATCTGATATTCTGGGATTCTGTGATTCTTTTGCATATCATCCTGTTGACATTACACTATGAGAAGCTCTCTCTAGAGCAAGACTCAAAATCTGGTTCGCCACTCAAGTTCTGGTTCACAGGGTAGAAAACAGCAGACCAAGCACCCCAAGGAGTTGCTGCTCAGGTCCATAACTTGAAGGCGGGTCCACCTGGGTCCCAACCTGGTCCTCACACCCTTTCAGAGTGTCATCTCTGCCTTATTTCTTCATCATCCACCCCCCACAACCCAACTGACTACTGATTGGAGACCACTCTGCAGCCTGACATGGCCATTAACCTTAGAGAAGTGGGTCCCAGATGTATTCAAGAGCATGGAAAGGGCATTTGAACCCTCCTGGTGCTGGATGTGGACCTGCTGCGGGGCTGGCATGATGCATGGTCGCTGCATCAGGAGTTTGGGCAGTGAAGGGCTCAGCAAAGCAAGGAGGGTATTTTTTGTAATTTTGGGGTTTGGTTTTTTTTGACAGGAGCCACCCATATTTTCGGGGAAGGAGGGACACCTCGTGGCCACATCACGAACATCTCTCCTCACTCCGGGCTCCATCTCTTCTGTGCCAGCGGTCATTGGGGTGCCTCCTGGGCATCCCTCCGGGTATCACCCCAGCGTCACTCCCAGCTGCCCGGGGAGCTCCATGTCCTCTCCTCCTTCTCCTCCATGGGCTGGGGGTGGGCACGAGAAGCCCAAGGACCTATTCTCACCCTGAAACCCAAATCAAGAAATGCACAATGGTCTTATACCATTCTTTATTATTGGCTTCAGGCAGAGGGGTGGCACCACTTGGAGAGATTGCTCCAGAACTTGGGGGGCTGGTGCAGCTCAAGGAGGTGCAGAAAGAACACACTCCCATCCCTGTCTGCAGCATGAAGTGGGTTGTAGTATTGCCAGCAATGGCTTCAGAAGAGGGGGGAGATTGTTCACCCGCACCCCAACCATCACCCCAGCCATGGGCCCCACTTCTTGGGGATGCAGTTGCAGGGCTGAGGGGCTTTACTTTCTCTGTGTGAGCCATGAAGGAGCCCACTGTCCTTCGTGGTAGAGACAATGTCCATGAAATGAGTATAGACCTCCAAGGTGTATGGGGAAGGAGCTGTGCCAGCTCTCAGACACCTCGTTAATCTCCATGATAACCACAGAGCTGGCAGCATCCACTTCCCTCATCTTCCTCCTCATTCCCCATCTCCAAACACATCGTGGTGGCACACAGGAGAAAGGGAAGGGCCTGAAATGAGTCATCACCAGGCTGTGTGAGATGTTGGCTTTCCTCCAGGTCTGTCCCCAGGTGCTGGTGGGACCGTGGTTTACTGCTGAGGCTCTGGCTCATACTGCTTCTCCGTGGCAGTGTAAAAGTCCTCAAGGACTGACTGCAGGTACTCGAAGGTCGGGCGCTCCTCTGGCTTGTTTCGCCAGCATTTCAGAATGATGTTGTAGAGTTCGCCGGGGCACATGTCCGGGCAGGGCATGCGGTAACCCCGCTCCAGGTTGCGAATCACCTCTGGGTTGGTCATTCCTGGAGGAAAACACAACCCAACAGGAGTTATTCAGCACCCTGGTGGAGAAGATCAGTGGTCCCGTTAGGTCACATCCAGTCGCGGCTGGAGGAGTGTGAGGAACCACTATGCTGGGCCATATCTGTGCACCATCCTTTCTTCAAGGCTGCACTCCCCCCTCCATCCCTCTGCCCCCTCCCTGACTCCCCTCTGTAGGTTTTGGCTTTCACAACTATAAATGACATTTATGAGAGCCCAGAAAAGGAAACACAGCATGAAGACACACAGGTGTATGTCTGGGCACACGTGTGTGCACTTGGGTACGTGTCTCCAAGTGTAAAGCAGCGCTAAACGCTTTGAAGCTGATGCTCACTCATCCCGTGTTCACAGCGTACCTGGGTAAGGGATCCTGCCGTAGGTTATGATTTCTGTCAGGAGGATCCCGAAAGACCACACATCAGATTTGATGGTGAAAACTCCAAAGTTAATGGCCTCTGGTGCTGTCCATTTGATTGGGAATTTGGCACCTGTGAGGAGGAAGAAAAGGGAAATAGCACATGGAGGTACAACATGTCCCTCTGCTCCTGCAGGGATGGACAAGCCGCCCCCTGAAACTGAGCCCTTGGTCCTGCAGGCTGTTGCCTGCATGAGGAGGCTGTCATGGGGCTTCTTGATGGTGCCATGGAGTTATGGAATAAGACCAGAGGAAGACACTTTCACAGAATTTCCTAGAATCATTTTGGTTGGCAAAGACCCTCAAGATCATTGAGTCAAACCATTACCCCACGCCTGGCACTGACCCATGTCCCCGAGAACCTCACCTCTGCATCTGTTCAACTCCTCCAGGCACGGTGACTCCACCACTGCCCTGGGCAGCCTGTTCCAATGCCTGACAGCCCTTTCCAGAAATAAATTGTTCCCTAGATCAAACCTCAGCCTTCCCGGCGCAACTTGAGGCCATTTCATCCCATCACTTGTTCCTTGGGAGCAGAGCCTGACTCGCCCTAGCTCCAACCTCCTTTCAGGCTGTTGCAGAGGGCAAGAAGGTCTCCCCTCAACTCCTGTTCTCCAGGATAAATGTCCCCAGTTCTCTAGTAACTGCTGCCTATCTTCTGCATTTATTAAAAGGTCATTTCTGCCTTGCATCTCTGCCTTTCTTGGTTCTTTTCCCCAGTGCAATCAAGGCTATTTTGTCTTAAAGTCTTCTTTCATATGTTTATAAACATCATACATATAAACATTATATGCTTATAAACACCTATAGATACTGATCCACAGAGGTGAAATAGTGAAAAAAAAAACAGTGCATGAGGTCACTGATAATATGCAGATTAAAAAAACATAGGTGAACTATTTTACTGAAGAAGTTAGAGGAATCTGCATCTCTTGTGTGTTTAGCACTGGGGTCTCAGGAATGGAGCCAGGAATGGTAACGTGGACCAGCGCTGTGGCCCAAACAATGTCTCTGTGCTACTCAAAGCCAATTCCTTGAGTAGCTTTATAAGATGACAACAGTAGGATTTAATTCTGCACAAAATCACTCACTGCAAGGCGGCTGTTTTGAGCAAAAGTACATAAATGATGAAGCAAATAGAAATTCTCCTGTTCTTAAAGCTACATGTCTATTTAAAAATAAAAGAAGTACCATTTTCTTTCGTCCACCAAGTTCTTTTTTTGCACACTGTGGACAGCAATGACCATAAGAATGAAATTTCAATTTAGCTAATGCAAAAAAAAAAAAAATCTCCAAATACCTTGATAAGTAGGAATTGAATGTGTTGAAGGCTGCAGAGGAAGCCACATTTTTATTTCAGGACTGAAAGCCCAAACGGGATGTGTGAAATTAGTGCCTTTGTTCTTACACATCACACTCTGACAGGTAGACTGAGGAGGCTCAGAAATGCAATCTGTGAAGTGAAAATTGTTCAAAGTAGATGGAGGGGCAGTTGTTATTTCAGACTAAATCTGGCTGGAAAAATGTTGATAGGAACTCGTTTCCACTGGAAATGTAGCTCCTTTGGGTATTTCAACAGAATTGTATTAATTTCATCAAAACTTCTCTTAATGCTAAAAAATGCCCTAAAAATTGCAGCATTATCACTGTACCCCTTCATGACATTCCACAAATTGCATTTGTGAGCTTTTAGTACTTTGAAATAGTTTTACATGTTGAAATGGACATAATATGTATCATAAAATATTTTGGGAACAGAAAAAATGAAAGAAAATTTCCCTATCTTACAAGAGAAAAAAAAATGCATTCACTTTTCTTTCCCCAGAATATTCTCTATGGGGAATTTTAGCTTCATCCCAACTCTCGAGAAAGGAGGGATTTCCAAAATTCGAAAATCTTTTGGTAAGAGCCACTTTTGCCAGATTTAGTTGTTTTATTTCAGTCCTTTCTGTTTGTTTCCCTGGTGGTCTATAAAGACTCTTCACAATCTGAATGACATAACCTCATATCTGACCTCAAAGTACAGAGAAGCAGCTGCCAATGGAGGAATTGGACTTAACCCTGTGGTCCAATGGCTGTAGGTGGACCTCTGCACCATCAAATCAGTTGTCACATCTTCTGGCCAAGGTTTCCTGCACCAGTTCAGAGACTCAGCCTAAGCAAGAGTCTTAGTTTTGCAGGTGGAGTCATTAGGAGATTTAAAATTAACATGAAGGATATTGGGGGTTGTATGACTATTTTATTTTATTTTATTTTATTTTATTTTATTTTATTTTATTTTATTTTATTTTATTTTATTTTATTTTATTTTATTTTATTTTATTTTATTTTATTTTATTTTTTCAATTTATTTTATTTATTTTATTATTTTCCTTTCTTTCTTTTCCTTTCCTTTCCTTTCCTTTCCTTTCCTTTCCTTTCCTTTCCTTTCCTTTCCTTTCCTTTCCTTTCCTTTCCTTTCCTTTCCTTTCCTTTCCTTTCCTTTCCTTTCCTTTCCTTTCCTTTCCTTTCCTTTCCTTTCCTTTCCTTTCCTTTCCTTTCCTTTCCTTTCCTTTCCTTTCCTTTCCTTTCCTTTCCTCTTCCTTTCCTCTTCCTTTCCTTTCCTCTTCCTTTCCTTTCCTCTTCCTTTCCTCTTCCTTTCCTCTTCCTTTCCTCTTCCTTTCCTCTCCTCTTCCTTTCCTCTTCCTTTCCTCTTCCTTTCCTTTTCTGTCTGTTTGTTTCTGTTTTTGTTTTGGATGCTCAAGGCACTCTGTTCCTATGAGAAACACCTGCCAAGCTGCACACCTTCTCCCAAGTTTTGCAAGTTGTCCCTCTGCGATGGAAGGGACCCGATCTCCTCTGGGCTCGGTTTGCCCAAGACATCTGGAAACTGCCTTCAGGTCCAGATTCGTGGCTCCAGCTCCTGCCTGCATCCCCACAGGCTGCGGTGACCGACTTAGGCTGCTATTTCCTTCCCTCCAGACTGACTCAGTGTGAACACACCAGCACAGGCAGCAGGTACCATCAGCAGAGGCCAAATTTCTCTGGTAACACAACCTGAGATTCAGCAGGACTCCCCCAAATTGTGCCAAAATATGCTTTTTTTCCATTTCCCTCTGCAAACCTCACTTGCTCTTTATTGTCCCCCACTCTTGGGACCTTGTTTTTGGCTCTTTTGCTAGCTCTGCCCGCTGCCAGGGTGCTGACAATGCTGCCATGGGACCTCTGGTCTCACACCATCAGTGATGGTGTCCCGTGTCCCAGCCCAGATCTTGGATGTCTCATACCTTGGCACGTCTGTGTGGCAGGAGGATTGGAGACAAAGGTAATGTGTTGGTGAGTCAAACCTGGGAACAACACTCACCTTCTTGCGCCAAGTATTCATTCTCGATGAACCTGGCCAGGCCAAAATCAGCAATTTTGCAGCAGAGGGTCTCTGAGACAAGGATGTTGGCAGCTCTCAAGTCGCGGTGGATGGAGTTCATTCTCTCGATGTAGGCCATTCCCTCTGCCACCTGGGAGAGGAGGAAGAGTCCATCTGTGTCAGTCGGCTCCCCATGACAACAAGCTATCCTGCCTTCATCTCAGCCATCTTTACAAAAACACAGTGTGTGTATAAGGTTGCTCACATGCCTCCATGTACATGGACATGCATACATGGTCCATAGATGGATGCATGGACAGATAGATCAAGAGACAGATAGATAAACATGTAGACAGGTACATACATACATAAATAGGTATTGCCCATGTACAAGTGCATATAGAATCATAAAAGCAGAGAATCATTTTGGTTGGAAAAGACCCTCAAGATCATCAAGTCCAACTGTCAATCTCACACTGTCACTAACCCATATCCTTAAGAACCTCATCTACGCATCTTTTAAACCCCTCCAGGGATGGTGACTCCACCACTGCCCTGGTCAGCCTGTTCCAATGCCTGACAACCCTTTCCCTGAATAATTTTTTCCTGATATCCAACCTAAACCTCCCCTGGTGCAACTTGAGGCTGTTTCCTCTCATCCTGTTGCTTGTTACTTGGGACAAGAGACCAACACCCTCCATGCTACAACTGCCTTTCAGGCAGTTGTAAAGAATGAGAAGGTCTCCCCTCAGCCTCCTGTTCTCCAGGCTATGTGCAGCTCTACCAGCGTGCACTCAGCCACCAAGAGCTTGAAGCAGCCAAGTCAAGCAGAACAGAAATCTCACTCTCTGTTTTGCTCAGAAGTCACACCCTCAAGCCATGTCTGCAGCGAGATGCAGAAATTTGAAGCAAACCCAAAGCCGCATCACTGGATTTCCAGTTTCTGCCACAAGAGTTTCCTCTCTAGTTGGGAATTTAATCACAAACACTCCAGATTAAATAGGTGAATTTAAAAAGGAAAAACCCTCAAAGAGCTTTTCCATCTCTCAGTGATGGTAGCAAAGCCCAGATCTAGGAGAACAACTACCCCCTCTGTTCTCCCTCACTGGTCTGCCTTGGGGAGTCCTCTTGGGAGATTCCTTTGCAATAAAGCTGAAGTTGGTGTTTTCTTTTCCTGTGCTGGATCCAGGCTAGGACACAGTACACAACACGGTCCCCTCTGATACCTACAGGATGCATTAGGGCAGAAGACCCCACATACCCATAAAAAATAGGACTGTGTAAGCGCTGAACTTCTTCAGCCACCTCCAAACTTATATTTGTGAGTTTCTTGCTCCCAACATCATCCTCCATAGTTCAGATCTTCAGAGCAGGGAGCAGCCCTGG